>NC_055677.1:21310497-22510497 GCF_017976325.1 Chelmon rostratus
AAATAGAAAGTGAAATGTTTGTCCAAAGATTTAATATTTAATGCTTTTGGTGTCCAAGTTATCCCTGGAGCTGTTTCACCTCTGCCCACAAGTAATTTTAAATTATTTCCAGCTGTGAAGGTGCTCCAATTTTGTTTTGGATTCTACTGTGGAACAAAAGCGACCATCAACAGCAAGTCAAGCAAATTTAGTATCCATACTTTCTTATTGCTAGTGTAATTTTGTCACTTTTGCAGGGTAAAATAATGGATTGGCTCATTCCTTTTTAGTTTTTTTAATTTTTTCTATTGAATTATCAATTACTAATTAATTTTACCTCTAAAATTTACTGAAATAAAACAAGGGGTAAAACATGACTCTTTGGTTAGATTGGTCATAAATGGTGGACATGCAACTGCTGATGATTAAACCTCCTAAACACAGAACAGAATAGCATACAACATGAAATAACAATACAGCACATGATGCCACAATTACAGTGAGTGTAGCAATAAAAAAACTTATCTGAAGTGAGGAAGGATCATTGAATGAGATATGACTTCCACTGCAGCCGCTGTAATATACTGTATATACCTGTAATGTATATGGATATATCAGGAAATAATAGGTGATCTGCCAGAGTGAAAGCTCTGTCTCAACCCCAGCTTGTGCAGCGCTTATGCAGCAGGCAGGATAAGTGTCTTGCTAAAGGACACTTGAGATGATGGTTCTTAAGGACTCCAGCCAGAGCACACCTAACCACTAGACTCGCCAACTGTGACATGGAGACACTACAAAGAGCGAGACACAAAGAGAAAAGGTGTGTTCTATGCTCCTGTAAACATCCCAAAGTGGAGACATTGAAGATCTGTGCAGTAATTCAAACAGGACATGGGTGGCACGCCCCACAGTCTGCTAGAAAACAGCTTTTTTCTCCAGTACTGTAAAATGTCCCTGTGAATTACAGAGAAAACAACAGCTTCTTCCCAGCAGGACCTTTACTGAGGTCAGACGTGCAACTTGTACTTTCAACTTGGCCGGGAAAAGTCATCAGGAACTTGCTGCTACTGTGATTTGTGTTTGTGAATGTGAACATGTGTGTGTGTGTGTGTGTGTGTGTGTGTGTGTGTGTGTGTGTGTGTGTGTGTGTTTTGCTCCACCAGATAGAGCAGTGATGATGATAGCGTAATTAGGTTGCCGATGTGGCTGCCTGCTCACAGAATAGGTCAGAGACATCAATCACAGAAGCCTCCACAGCAAAGGCCTGCTGGAAGACTGTCAGCGCTGTGTGTTTATATGTGTGTGAGGCTAAGAGAGCTGAAGGGAGATGTTATGGTGTACACTTCTTCATTTACTCATCCGTGTGTGGGCTCACACTCTGTATATGATTACAGAAACTCGTGTTTGTCCACTCTCAGGACACTTCTTTTCTTTTCCTTTTCTTTCGACATTTTCCTCATCTCATATCATTGTACAAGCCAAACCAAAATATTAGCATCACATCTTTCTACATTTGACTTCAGCATAAAACAAATTTGAATCTACTACCGAATAAAAATGGCTGCTGCACAAAGCTAGCATGTGTTAGCACATCATTTTGCTTCATTTTCACATTTGAATCAATTTTGTTGCCAAATTCTGCATATAGGACTTTTAAGTATTTTTGTGTCCGTGTTCTCTTTTTGTTTTCCTTTTGAAAGCCGTGAACAGCCATTTGGACGTGTTATGCAAACCACCAAAATAGATGCACTGACTTGTTAAGTCTCCAGAGGTGCTCTTGTTTATTGTACACGAGTTGATGCTCTCGCATGTTGACATGGCGCTCTGTAGTCAGCCATTGGCATGACTCATGTTGTGTAGCAAGGGACTGATGAAGAGTCACAGTGCTGTCAGCGGTGAAGACAGAGACGTCAGAATCTCATACATTTATCACACCAGAGACGAAAACAGACCATAGCTGCAAGCAGCAGCTGTACAGGACGAGCAGGGCATGTCCAAAAGCATAGCGTGCAATGTACAGCACATCTCAGATAGCAAGCAAGCAATTTTTGCCTGATGATCAGACAAAGTGTTGTGGATATATCAGTTATTATATATCATTATAATCAATATGTTTCTGAGCCTTTTCTGCCACTTCCGTGTATAATTTAGCTGCTGCTAAAAACCCTGTGAAGGATGAACACTAAAGGAACTAATTAACCACACTTTAGTTGCCATATGCAATTGCAAGTAATTTTACATTCACATTCAAACATCATTCCACTATCAATGATTGTGACATAGAGTACACAGTAGAAATACACAATTCAAAATACAAAGCCATCTAACAGAAAGCTGTTGTCTGTTTTAATGCAGCCGTAATATCGCAGCTTGTACTTCATTGGTGAAGTGGGATTTTAATTGGCTGAAACTGACCAGACTGTTCTTGTGTGTTCTTACCTTCAGCCAAGGAACTGAGGGGAAAGTTTGTTGATGGGATAAGCAACTGAGCCAAATCAACTTTGGTCTGATCAAGAAATGACGAAAAAGTGCACAGTGCTGTACTGTGGAACTGTGTATCCTCTGAGTCATTTCGGACATGATGAAAGAGCTACCCATGAGTATGAATCACTTCCTGCTTTTGTGTCCCTTATCAAGTGATTCAGCAAGCAGCCCAATTTGACAAGTATTTTTTCATTGTTGATCATGCTTTTACATTTACTCTATAAGATGTCCTGAAGTAGACCAAAATAAATGCCTCTCACAAGCTCCCAGAGTCCAGAGTAACGTCTTTAACAAGTGTTTTTTGTCTGAACACCTGAAGGTATTTAGAGTACACGTCTAAATGCATTTGTCTGATATTAGATTCTCTTTGCGCAGTTTCTGATCATCAACTTTTAAAAGTCAGATGGTGAGCTGAGCTCTTCCCTCCACCCTGCAGCTTACCCACCTGCCAAGCTGAGCATGGCCTGTCGATGATGGATCTCCAACACTGAGGACCTCTGTCCTCTCGGACTGGGTCACGCATGACTTTTGCTGAGCTCTGCCTCATATCTTCCAGCTTATTTCAAAGGTTCAGTGCAAGACAAGCTCAAAGGGCCTGCATGCTAAATGAATGCTTATACATCTAGTCACACTGAGGCCAACAGGGAATAAGCAGCCTGTGGTGTCTGCATTTGATTTCCCTCTCATGGCACGTTGCATTTGCAAGCATAACGTAATAATTACTTTATGGTTATTGCACCTCATAAGAAACAGGATGAGCATAGTTTGTCAGTTATACTGGAGCCAAAGCCAGCAGCATTATGCTGAGCTATGCTGTTTGAATCTGTTTTTTCATGGGAATATGGAGGGGTTTCCCTTTCTTCTGAAGTCTCAGAGGGACCACATGTGTTTTTCCTGACCAACAAAAGGGAAATGAGCAGTACATCATGGATTTAATTTTCCTCCCTGTGGGTGATCTGAACAGTTGGGAATTATGACTTAACAGGCATTGTGTGTACTCGGAAGCAAAGGTCTGCAGTACCTACACTATGTGTGGGCAAATAGAAATACAGAAAGGGTTTCATAGACAAACAATATAGTCAGTTATTTAACTACACAACATACGTTTTCCCCATACTCCCTGCGCTGTATTAAGACATTTCACTCTCACTACCACCAGCCTTGATCCACTGACATTCCAGGCTTCCAGGCTTTTAGCTGCTGCCATCTTTAGTTTTCCTGACCCGTGACCTGACGATAATTAAATGTGCTCCTCTCTGAGCGTTACAGGCATCACAAGTCTCACGATACCATAGAATTGTTGCCATTGAAAGTAGGTTTCATTTGGTGTTGCAGTGGCTGTAGGCACAAACAGAGGCTGCTGTAACCACCCCTGGAAGGATAATTAGTGAAGTAAGACCTCCTACAATCATCTGGAGACTTCTTAACATGTCGCTGATATTTCACACTTACTGTAGGCAAAGCAAACCTCTGTGCAGTCTTTTGGTGTCTGATAAACTTTCAATCTATTTCCACTTTCACTTTTCACACCCCACTTCACTTCCTGGATCATATTTAATTGTCTGCCCCTTGCATTATTTATCGCATGCCTGTTTAAGGTCTGAATGCCCACTGCTACATGAGATAATGGTGCTTTGAGCTAAATTCTTCTTGCTAAAAAAGTTATTTTTTAATCCACTGGTGGATTTACATTATCAGTGATTCCTTTTGATTTTTGGATGTTCTTAAGACAAGACAAAGCTGGTGACCTTCTCTAGACCTATATTTGTTTTGGAAAATATTTCACTGTGAGTACTCAGCTACACAGCTCAGAGGATAAATACAGCCTGAAAATAGCAAAACTATGCATTTCTTAAAACCTCAAGGTCAGGCCATGAGGAGTGCTTGGTCTTCATCCTGCTTTCACAGTAAACAAACATCTCTAATTAATTCATGCTTCAACTGCTATTTTCATACAACACTTGGTGACAGTAATCATAAATTTTCCAGTGATAATAATAATTGCCCCTTCTAATCCTTCCATAAATTCATAATTAACTGGTGGATAAGTTTATCTTGGTGAGTTCAGGGATGTCTTGAATTATTCTTGGGGCATAAAAAAACAACATTTTCTGCAGTGTCAAGGATTTGTAGCTCCTTGATGCACGCACGTAGGCACGCATGCATGCACGCACACACACAGCAAGAAGCTGAGCAGTCAGAAAAGAGACAATTGTATAAGCAGGAGGGCAGATTAATTTGTGGGATGCAGTGTGTGTGTGTGTGTGTGCGCGCGTGTGTGTGTAGGTGAGAGAGAGTGTGATGGAGATACAGACAGAATGGAGGTGGCCTGTGCCTGAGGGGGTCATCTATGTGCTGCAGTGGTGTGGTGCTGAGTGGAGAGCTGCACCTCCTCTGCTGGTGCCGTCCTCCAGAGAGTTTGTCACACAAGAAAAACATTGTTGTAAGGCGACAGAGACAAGACAAGAAAGAGAGATGATCGAAACTTCTGCACCAACAGATGCTGACACAGGCCATCCACTTTCTTGTTGTCATTTCTCTTCATTTTGCGCTCCCGTTCTTTGACAGTCTGTTTCAGCCCCTTTGCTGTTCCTGCTTATCAGCTTTCTTCCTCTCTTTCTCAACTTCTCCTCTTTGGCTTGCATTTATATTCCTAACCAAATCACCATTTCTACTAATTTTTTGGGTTATAAAAGAGACTTTGAAACTCATTGCTCCCATAGCAGCACAAGGGCAGACCCACCCACCGCTGAGACTGAGTAGTACTGGAAGGGCAAATGGGCTGCTTGATCTAAAAGGAGGTGACAGCAACCTCCCGAAACAAGAACCAGCCACCCGAAGGCAGACATCCAATGATGAATCTCAGGCATGAAGAGCTGGACAGCACCAGGACTGGACATGATCCACTCCTCATGGCTGAAGAAGCTAACAGCGCACCAAGTTCGTCTGGAACCACGAATGAGTGAGCTGCTAACAACAGCTCACCAGCACCCTGAGACTCTATGAGCAACAGAAAGAGGGTGGGCAAGGATTAGTGAGTGTCAGGACCACAATCCAGGATAGAAAAAGGAGAATCCATGAATACAACAGGAATATGGCTCCCTGGTAAGAACTGACAAGTGAGTGCCTCAGGCAGCAAAAGACAAAGGGTGATGAGGAGGAAGAGAAGATATCATGGAAGACCAAGCCCCACCATGGGATGTGAGGAAGTGGCTAACATCAAGAAATCCTAACACTGGCTGGAAAAGCCCAGCCTGAAGGACGGCAGAGAGGCTCTGATCATGGCAACACAGGAACAGGCCCTAAGCACCTGATCCATAGAGGCTGCTGCTGGCTAACCAACAAGACATTGTGGTGGTTGACAAGGAGCAGTTGTGATAGATGTGGCAATCACATCTTACAGGAACATCAGAAAGAAAGAGCACGAGAAGATCAAGACATACCAGGTGCTGAAGGAACAACTGGAACAGAAGTGGAAGGTGAAGTCCAAAGTGGTCCCAGTCATAATATGCCAGATAGAAATGAGCAGGGCTAATGCAAAATTGAGAAAATTGAGTAAATACCTTTTCAATATAAGGATAGGTTGTTCAACTAATGTAACTCCAATCTGTAACTGCACACTGTGCCACTGATGGCCTCGTTGGAAAGCAGCCTGCACTGCCCTTTCACAAGCCAGCAGAAATACTTTCAGTTAACATTAATGGGGTATATAGTCTATGCAGAACAATTGTAGGCTATGCAATGTACAAACACCTAAGTCAGATGATCACAGGATACATTGAAATATATCAACAGAGTCCACTCTTTGTGCCGAGCATGGCTTTCTTTTCATGGAAATCAGTCCATTTCTTTATAGAAATAGAAACTCCCTGGTGAAACTCATCTTGGCTTTCACTCAACAGGCTACCAGTTCTTATTTATTTGGGAAACAATCATGTTTGAGAAGCATAGGAAGAGAGCAAATACAGCGGGATAAAATAGGCCTGTTGGGCTTTACGCATTGTGCACAGGTCTCCCTCTGTTTATAGGCTTACCCCAGATCATTCAGTAATGGGCTGCTCCCGTGTTATTGCCTCAATGATTCTTTACATTTAGATTATGTTCATAAATGCTTTAGGAATAATCCTATTGTACTGTGCTATTGGAGAAGATGAATCATATGCAGCACCCTTCATTATCAAAGCAAGTGATTTAGTTTGCTACATGTCCATATCAAGATAACAACAGATACAGGCAACAAAAGGTCAGGCAGCTAACAAGTTTGATATTTTAAAGTGATCTTACCTTCATGTAGATAAAAAATAGTAAGTAGAATAATTGTATTAAACAGGAATAGCTAAATTAGAGATAATCAACATGCAAAGCAAAGTGCTTTCCTGAGAAATAACCATAGCGCACAGTGGCTGTTTCAAACCTGATACACAGAGAAAGTGACATTTATTATTCCAAAAAGAGACTTGAGACTTGACTCAGACGCTTGACCAAAGACTTAAGACTTGACTTGGACTACCTTGCAAAGATCTCTGGCCTGCAAACGCTAAGCAATATTAAAACACAAAGTAAGTTATACTTTCAGTAGTTTACTGACCAAGTACTTTTATATTCCTTTGTTTTAATCTTAGTAGTAAATTGTGCAAAGATTTTTAGTACTCTGCCCACCACTGTTTGTAACATAGATCACAATTTTTATGTTGACTAGTTGTTTATATCAACTTTGCATAATTGAGAATATCACTATGGCAGGGAATGACTTTATTTGGAATATGTGATAAATTACACATTTCTTAGAACAAACCTGACACTCATAATGTAGATCACTGTTTGAAACGTTTTGCTTTACTTGACACTTGGTGAATGCGATGCAGAACACACGGACAGAATCGCAGAATTTGATCATAAAAACAAATCAACCATGTTATGTGGAGTACTTGAAGTTGCCAAAATGTGGATAGAAGTAGCGCTTTGTACATCCGGAAATTTCAGTTGACGTCTGTGTCTGCGAAGCCATTAACATCATGACCTCACCACCTCTGGCTCCGACTCCACATCCACACGCACCTCCACACAAAGTAAAGGCCACTGCTCCAGAAAAAGCCATTATTAAAGATTTTGGCTCTCTTTCTCCTCATCCTTCTTATCATCTGCTCACGAATTTGCTGTTTTGTCTGTCCCCACCTGCTGACGCTAACTAGCCAGCTGTCTTCAGATATCGGCCTAATTTCTTGTTTAGAACCAAAATCAGCAGGAGCAGATGATTTAAGCCCGACTAAGGGTGTGCATCCGCTGTCCACATATAAATCAGCAGCTGTCTGTGTATGATCAGGACTTTAGTGTGCAAACTTTCTGTGCTAAAACTGCTTGTTCAAGCTGATTTTTTTTGGTTGTCTCACAGTGTCATGAGAGACAGGAAAGGCTGGGGGGAGAGAGGGGATGACATGCAGCAAAGGGCCTCCGGCTGGAGTTGAACCCTGGCCACTGCTGTGAGGACTCAGCCCTGATACATGCTATGTAATGTACCAGGTGACTTACAGCAGTTTAACAGAAACATTATTTTTCATTTTTATTTTTTTCCCAAAATGCAATATTTTTGAACACGGAATAAATTCAAAAATATGATATGAATGGTTCCAGAAAGGTAAAAATAATTGATCTTTTTCAGTATGAACTGATTACTGTAACACTGGCCAACAATCACTCAATAACACAGGCTTCCTGATATGTTGAACTGCAGCATACTACAGTATATATACATAAAGAGCAGAAATAAAGTGTAGATAGTAACTTACCAGTTCTCATACCTGAATGTACAGATGATAGATGTATAGTGGCCCAGCTTGGGTCCGACTCCCCGCCCAGCCTGCCTCATACCCAATCCATTGTTGAGCACATGGTCAGTCATTGAGGCCCTGATCCCATCAGCTGACCTCCATTTTCCTTCAAAAGAAGAGCTGAGGTCTTTTTACAGTGTTGCATATTTGATGATCAATTAATCAACTGGTGTCGAGGAGTGAGGAGTAACATATGTTACGTGGTTGCTGTGACTTTTCAAAGGAACACAAGAGATTTCAGCGTGAATGTTTTGCTAATGCTGAGAACTGTGTGTAGTGATGAGTGTGAAGCAGAAATTGCGGTTGCAATTTTGCAAACTCGGTTTAGGGATCTGGTACATGACTTTCAAGTTCCAATTTTAGTGTGTAAACAATTGTGAAAAACTGTAATAGTAAAAATCATTTTTAAAGTGCAGATCATATATAAACATACACAGAACATAATAGTGTTAGACCAGGGTGCAGTTACAGGTACCAGGCGATGGTTTTTGGTACTCACCCCATACTTAGCGTGGTCTTATTAAACTCTTCCTCGCTGTCCTCCTCCGTGTCTCCCTCACCGTCCTCCACCTAACCTTCCTGTATGGTGGATGATGAAGATGCTCCTCTCAGGCCCTGGGTGAGCCACAGATTAGCTGTCTTCATCCACAGGTCAACAGCTGGCCTTGGGTCACATGTCTCTGCGGCCATCTTTGACAGGTGAATGTGCATCAGGGCTGAGGGGCTTTTATTATTTTGAGTGTGAGAATCCCCTCTCACATGCTGCACTGCCTAAAGCCAGTGTAAGAGACAATTTAACCACCCTGTTGATGTTGGAGTAACAATCTGCATTGCTTGTAATTACTATTTCCATCGAGTCATACACAGAGTACACTGCCAAGCATTTTCCCGCTTGCATTTCCTGAGGCCAAATTGAGGAATCAAAAATGTAAAAATGATCACATGATGCATAACAAGCTCTTTAAATAAAACGCCCTGAATAAATTTGTCTTGCCCCAGTCTGCATCAGCATCAGAAACAGTGTGTGTCCTGTGGTCCTCACCATCACGCTCAAGAGTGAACTGTCCACTGGCTACCATGAGTTCATCTTTACATTCTTCAGTGGTCGACTTTGCCTTCTGAAACCTAGTTGATATTATCTTCAACACATTGTCAAGCATGTCGGCTAGAAAACACTGAAAACACTATGCAGGTAGCTTGCACGACAGTGTTAATACATTGTCACGTAGTGTATTGACACTACCTTTAATAAAATGCAGTTGTACATACCAATGTTGAGCAGCCTCGTCTGTGCACATGGTGACCAACTTGTCCTCCAGTCATCCAAGCATGCATCATGGAAGAGCTTCAGGATTTCATCCGTTATGGCCAGCACGGTTTGGTCAGCAGCCCAAAGAAGTCTGAGATAAACTCTCCATTGTTCGACATAGACAGAAAACAAACATGCTCACACATGCACGGTATGCAAATACACATTTTGAAACAACTAACGTTGCACATTTCTGATTTTTGTCTTGCAGGCGTGCCAGTTATGTGCATCCCTGCTAATAAATACCACAGGCAGAGCAGAAGCTGACCCACGGGGAGTTTTCTCACTTTTAGTCATGTAAAATGCCTGCTGTCTTTCATACACAATGTTATGACCCGGTGCCCAAAAACTAGTCACATTTCTTAGGTTGACTGGCTAATATTAGCACAGTCTGCTAGGGCCAGAGGCAGACAAGGACCGCCTTGTGGTTAATCAAAATAAAACAGCAATTGAAGAAAGGGCCACTGTCTTTGATAGCATGGTTCATGTTGCCCCCTAAAAAAGACGATAATGACAGTAATAGATGTTGATGGTGTTTTTACCATGAATAACACATTAGACTGAACTGCATCAGTGGGACTTTTGTTCAGTGGCTTTCAATGCACAAACTGAAGCCTCTTTCTCTCCAAAGCTGATTAGATACATAATAAAAGATAAAAGCAAACACAAGTAAAGCTCTGCCTGGTTGTCATGAAAGTTGGCAGAATCAGAACTGTTGGAACACGTCTCAGCAGACTACTGAGATACAAAAGCTTGCTGTATAACTGAGGATAATCTGGCTCTCTCGAGTTATAGCTGTGTGTTGGTGGCCTTTTACTGTTGGAAAAGATTACAGCCCTCCGTCATCAATCTGTCATCATTAATAATCACAGTGATGCTGATTCCACCTCCACACATCCTGCTCCTCCAGCATCATCACGTCAAAGGTTTTCACAACTAACACTCCGGGCGTCGAGGTGTTGGATCAGATTAGTTTCAGGTCCGACAATGTCCAGTCTTTGCTCACAGGGTGTCAGTATCAGAAAGAAACTTGCTGCTAGTGACCTGACAAGAGACAGAGTCCATTCCGTTAGCCTCACAGGGATCAGTAATCTCCGTTATCACGCAGCCTTTCTCGGGACCATGCAACACTATCTTACAGGCCACCGAATACCTTCCTTTTCCCACTGTCTCCAGTGGATGTGGCAGCAGAAAATTGCCACTAAAGCAGAGTCGGCCAGTGACATAAATCATAGGGATGGAGAACCATTGACAAGAGCCATCTGGCTGAAAGTTAAGGAGCAAAAAGCCACACTGACTAGACAATGGGTAAAGTAGGGTTAGGGCTGAAGAAAGGTGATGAACTTAAGTGGGATCTGGAGACTTTGATTACTTCTGTGATGGCCTCAATCGTGCTTTTTTTCTTCTTGCCATTGCTGTACTTTTCTTCAGAAAGAGCTTGAAAGGGTCAGAGGTCATTCCTGAGGAAAAAGGCAGGCCGGTTCAGCTTCAATTTCAGCAGCAGTAGGGAATTGCAGAGGGAGCTGTTGCCTGGTTGTGTCTTTGGGGAATTGTGGGGCAATGAGATTCGTACTAAAATCATTTAGAGCTTTATCAGCAGTAGCCAATCACTGTGGCCACTGTGGAGCACAGAGGACCATCCATCACGGCAGAGAGGGCAGGGCCCGGGACGCCTCTGTCACTCGATAATGCATTGTGAGGAGGAAAGGGGGGGGGGAAATCTCAAGAGGAGGCTGAATGTCCTCCACTGTCCTGAAAGGACCCGTCTTATTTCAGTCTGGTGTAGTCTTTTACTGTGGGTGTGACTTTTATGGTGCTGCCAACACAGACGTGAAGCGAAAAACAGTCCATAACAAACACCAAAAATACAGAACTTACCCAGGAACTTCAAACCCTTCCCACACTCTTAACTACCATGTTTTTCTAGAAGCCTCAGCCAAACGCCAGCAGCACCAGCAAGGCCTGAGCTCTGAGAGCCAGAGGGCTCAGTGTCCACCATCATCACCCGGTCCCAGGCAAAACCCAACACCCAGCCACTGGAATACTGGTCTGACTAATGCCCCGACTCGTCCAGCTCTTAACAAGTGAGGGAAACAGAGAGGCTGAGGATGAAAACAACCTGCGCAAAGAAGAAATAAACGAGCAAAGAATGGGTGTTTAGAAGAACTCTTTTCTCAGGGGGCTTTCCCTCGGTAGCAGCAGCAGCTGTCTTTAGGCTGGAAGAGAGACCTGGCAGCGGGATGCGAGGTTATGTCCCACCTCTGCCAGAAAGAATAGAGTCTCGACAAAAAGAAATCCAACGCAGAGATTACAGTGATAATATTTCATCTGAAATGAAGCTCTGCAGCAGCCAACCTGAGATGAGATAGTTCAGATCTTTTATATTACCTAACAGCCAGAGTGTATTTTTGTATTATTGGCAATAACATTTGCCCCATACAGTATGATGAAAGAAAAAAAAAAGCCCTCTTTAATAAAAGTGGCTATCAGATAGCTGTTCACTCTAATGTGTTTGCAAAGAAACCACGAAGATCAGTGCTTGACACCAGACCCTCTGACACCAACACTCACTGATCTAAATAACACAACAGACATCAGTATCAGTACTTCTATGCATAAAATGAGAGCATTCAAGCTGCATATTCAAACCCACACACTGCCAAGACGAAAGTTAAACATGAAACAGCAAATATGCTTTTTCTGCATCGTGAAACAATAGAGGTGTTCCTATAATATGTGAAATTTTCTCACTCCATGTTGAAAACTTAGTAGAGCTATTGATAAAAAGCATGTTTTATTCTGTACTTGTATGCGACTGCAGCCTGGAATTACTTTGGTACGAGCAGCTTCAGTTTTCTCGTTTCTCATTTAGGGAGATCTGCACATGTTGGCCTGCTGCAAGCGCCTGTGTCCAACTTGGACGATGAAAGTTGGATGTTGCCTTAGTCCACCCTTGAATATTCTTTCAAAGTGATATATCAATCTCAAAAGCATATTGTGCTGTGACTTAGTTTAGATAATGGAAATGGTCTGGTGAAATTTCCCAGCCAAGAAAAATAGGTGGCCAGAACGTGATGCCGCTGTGTGCTGTGCTGCTTTTTCAGATTCCAAAACATGAAGGAAAGGTTTCTTTTCTGTTTGACGCTACAGACCAAAGACCCAAGGAGATGCCATTACACTAAGGTGTATTAAGCTGAGTGTTGGCGGAGATGTTGGTATCGTGATAACTGTCTCTCTGGGGGGTAGGACGGATTTCTCTCTGGCTGTCTTGGCAGATCTTCAGCTCTCAGTCTCAGTGTGTGTGTGCTGGTTTAGCTGCTCTGCACTGACTTTCAGAATTGATGTTGAAGTCCTCCTCCTTGTATACAAAGCCCTTCAAGAGCTAGAAGCAAGCTACATTGTCAAATCCCTTGCTCACTATTTGCCTTGAAGAACACTGCGATCATCTGCTGCTGGTTTGTTGAAGGTTTCCAGCAACAGCTGAAACAAAATCAGGGATGCAGCCTTTGTCAATGACGGCCCAAAGCTCTGGAACAGCACCTATAGATGTCAGGGAAGGGTTAGGGTTATGGGCTAGGAGGCTTAAGGTCAGTTTTAGTGCACTGCTGCTGCACTTCTTTTAAAATGTTTTATTTTAATGATTTCATGCATTTTAACAGTATTTCTATAATTATTATTATTCAATTGCTTTTATTTTCCATCTTTTTTATGCATTCTCTTTCTTCTATTTTAATCTTTATTTTTATCTTCGTTTTTACTGTTAAAGGATTTATGACTCTTGTCTGTTAGGAGTAAAGGCGGAGTCATGACCGGATGGATGGATCAACAACATGTCACGCTTTGACAATGGCAAAGGTGTTCATTCTGAAGTGACCATGACCACCACTGTTTCCTAACCTTAACCAAGTAATTATTTTTACCCCAAACCATAATCCTTCCCTAATCCTAACCGAGTCATTTTTGTGTCTAAACCTAAACAAACCTTAACCATACCGGTGTCAGCCTAGCTGGAACGTCACCCTGCTGATAAGAGGCCGGATCAGAAAATGCTCATGTATGTAAGAAACACATTTGTTGACAACTGGATCACCTGAGACAAAGTACACTGAATTCATATCTATTTGTGGTGTGTGTGTGTGTGTGTGGAGTGAAAACAGTCATTTTCCATTGTCTTGTACCAATAATGTGTCTTTCTACTGATAAAAGCAGCTCTGCTCAGGACTGATGAGAATTTGTCTTCGCACTGGCCAAAGCTGTCTCTCTGAAAAGGACTGTTGTTTCCCAGCATCCACAGTCAGACATCACATTCTACCAGTACGTTACTATGAGTCCACTACTGCAGACAAGCACAGCCCAGGTTTTACGTTTTTAGATCTAACATCGCCCGATTTTACAGTGGTGCAAGACAGTTCAGGCAACGTGAGCTCGCTTTTCATCGCAGTGATTGACATGTTTCCAATGGAAAGCGAAGAAAGTTGGATTCATGATTATTATATATGATTTATTTATTCTACCGTAGCACAGCTTGGTTAATACGTACATCCAACATCGTGCCGGTTTTCTTCTACAAAATCCGACTGTCCAAGTCTAGGTGTAGCTTACAGGTAGGAAAAATAGCCCCTGCCACCCCCTGGTGGTTGGGAGTGTTAATAACTCCTATCACTACAGCGATCATTGGTACAATAATAGATCAAATGTGACAGTTGTCATGTCCCACACTCCCACAGCAACACTAAAATAATGTGTGCACTAATACGAGAGTTGGAGAAGATGTTTAAAAGTACTTTTGAGAGAACAGGTAACTGTAACTAATTTTCAGTAACATGCACAACACTGTGTACTATCATGGGATTCTGGTGACCATGTTGTCACATTTACATTTGGATTTCCCCAACTCCGGGTCTAATTTCACTCGTCCTGAAAGTTCTATTTCTTCCTCTATTTCTCTCTTTCGTTAGGTGACTAAGCTGAGCTGTACTCTGTAATTTTCTATGCCCCAGGCAACTCTCAGCCTCTCTCGTGTTTCACCACCAGACTGGAGGCACTCCATAGGCAATTGTAGGGTGAGGAGTTCATGCACTCGTAATGAACACCGCCGCCACCTCCTTTGGCCTTTTACTCAGCCCTGAAATGACTGCCTAGCTTAGAAAACTGGAATAAAACACAGTATTTCTTGCCTGACAGTAAGCTGTGTAGGATTTCCATGCACCTGACTAGTCCTGAAAGACGCTCTACCTCGGTTGACCCTCAGAGCAGGATGGGAAAGGAAAAGTCATTTAGCATTGTGGCACTCCACAGGATGACTCACTCCTCCTCTGCCAGAACCAGATGAGAGGGAAACTTCCCTTCTTTCCTCCTTCAGCGACTCCCGTCTCCCCACTCCTTTCTCAGTGTTGACGTTTCCACAGCATGATGAGAGCCTGGGTGATATTTATGTCCTGCTTCTTTTTTCCCTCCTAGCACAGTGTCAGACACATTTAAATAAAAAAAGAGAGATGGGAGTAAAATGAAGTAAGGGTGAAAATGATGGGGGGAAAGTAATCTGCAGGGACATTGTATTTCCTGTACTGTACGGCTACAGGAGGGTTTTTATCGCTGGACGGGCCTCGGTGCTACAAAGCTGCTTCCAAGCACCTGTCTCATCTTGGAGAGTGACGCTCTGCCTCTCAGCGTTGTTCGCTCCATCATTCCTGTGGCAGGCAAAGAGCTGGCGCAGACTTTACAGCTATCTGTTCCATCTCCTGGGCCTGCACTGCACCTACACACATCTTCTCCTGCACTAAAACCGTTTTTCTGCTGCTCATAAACCCAGCAAAGACAGCTGCAGATTTGAGTCCCATACAGTTTGCAAGAGCATCATCTACTTATCAGACTAGCTGTGCTGTATATCACTGTCTGAATACATGCTGCAGCCTGTTGGTTTGATTCATTTAGCACACAGCACACATTAGCAGGGCTGAGGCTGAGCAGAGAAAGGGATGGTTAAGGCATTTGCTCCTGAGTAAAGAAACAGTCCCTTCAGAGCCCTGGTATCACTTCTTTGGATGTTTGTATCCTTTATACAATATTTCAGCATACTGCAGCCCCAGTCCCATAGGTGTGTGATTTGTAGGAAAACTAGAGAAGGTCAGAGCTTAGAGGCAAAACAGAGAAGCAGGAAAGATGCATGCATGTAAGGCTCTCAATAAAAGGGCTGTTTCAGTTTCGGCTTTCAGAACAAATAATGCAAATAATCATGTTTAATCTATCTGCCCCACAGAATGATCACCCACCCCAGCTGCCTCTACAGTGTTTTAACTCTGGGTTAGTTTGCATCCTGTGCAGAAGCAGCCTAACTCTCACAACTGCCTTTTCATGGACATTTTTGGCTGTTTTTGGACCATCTGCAGAGAAGTAATATGATCTATTATTTTCTGCGCCATTGTTTTGCCAATTAATGGCCACTGCTGCTTGCTCTTGTGCAGCAGCCCCCTCACACTTTTGGATGTTTGGATGTTGGAATGAAGCAGTCACATCAAGATACTTAATACTATTGTATGCACTTGAAGCAAACTGTCTGTTTTGCGTACTGTTTGTATTTACTGTGATCCCTGCCCTCCGTCCTTCTTGTTAAACATTTGCACACGCTGTTTTCTGTTTTTGGCTTTTTCTTGTTGCTCAGACAAATACGACAACGGAGCTTTGTATCATATTTAACTACGATTAAAGCTTTAGGTAGAACATTTTATGTATGTTAATCCAGCAAATTCACCATTTTCCACACTTTAACCATAAAGTTGCGACAGATTATTTTAAAGGCAAAGTGTCTTTTCCACAGTGTTTCACTCTGGTAAGCTGTAGCCCCCCTCAGCCCACCTGCCCCTCATCCTTCCTAGTGGATCTGGCAAACTCAGCAACTTTGCTTAAAGGTAAAGTGAGTCACTCTGGAAAAAGGTTGTTGATTTTGCCATCTCTCCTTCTTCACAATGCAACTGCAGATTTACCGTCCCTCTCACTCCCCCTCCCTTCGTCCTGTGCACGAGCATGAACGCCACCTCTCGCTAATTGGCTGGAATGGTGTTGTGTGGCTCTGTCCGAGCCACTTTGTTTGTTTCCCATTTACAGAACCAGCGCTGTGCACAAAAAACTGGATTTTTCCCAGCGTGCACACACAGAACAGACAGCTAGCGGACCGTGAGGAGATATTCACTGAATGTCAAATTCCACAAATATCAGCAATCTTTCTCCAGATCGACTCACCCACCTTTAAAGAAAGTCAGACAAGACAAGAAACACAACTGTCAGACAAACAAACTGGTTTTAAACAGTCCCCCAGTTTCACCAAAATAACTAGGAAGAGGAAAGGATGATGGCCCAGTGGGTCTGTTGCAAACATCCATCAGAGTTTACAGGACAACTTTATGGTTTAGTATTGACCTGCCGCTTGTAGTTGTGCATGCATGTGGTTTTCCTGAGCAATGACATTAGGGTGCACCAACTTTGGCTTTTAACCCTCACATAAAGTGCTTCAATACGGCTGAACTGTCAGCTTGTTTACAACTTGTATGATTATCTGACCACGTGTGTCTCTTAAAAGGAAGACCCAAGTTGTATTAGACCAGAATTATTCTTTAAATGCATTACATTACATACCTAAGTGGGGACCGAAGCTCTTGACTCTTTATACAGTGCAGCAACCAGGTTACGCAGGCACATCAATGACCTTAGCTTTTAGACCATATGTCTGATGCCTCAGGTCTTGCCTCATATTGATCACAGCCTCTGGTTCAGAGAACAAACACAGACACAGAGCCAGAGCAGGCTGGCTATCACATTTCCATATCCACTCTAACATGATGGTGCCTATTGATTGCGTTCTTCCCAAAGGCTGCTAATAAATACCTTGTTGCTTCAGCCGCTGCAGTTTTTCCCTGAGCTTGCATCTCTCCAATATGGATCCTCTGTGTTGTTCCAAGTAGGACCACCTGCCATTACTTTCTAATAACCATTAAATATATAATATATAAAGATTTAAGATCTTGGATAATGGTGTCGTCGCAAATAGATGGATAATGGTAATAGATGGCTTTCAGAAGAGCAGAGCCATCAGCTAATGAAGGGAGAAAATCAGGAAATGAATAGCTGCAGTAATTGTGTTTTCTGCGTGTGTTTGTGTAGCATACTTGTCTTTCCAGGCACTGTTTGCAGTGTACAACACAGGGACTGTAAGGCAGGCTTCCATTTGTTGAATTATTTTTTCTTTTCTTACCCACCTGGCAGGTCTTCACTCATTCAGATGGTTGTGACATTTTGTAGCAGCAGCATCCAGACAGCAGAGTGAATGACATTATACTGAGCTGCTCGCCTCTCTGTCCTCTCCGGTAGCCTCTGTGCAGTTCCTTTGCTTAGGCTGCTTATTGTGGGTCACCTCAGGCGTTTAATCACGGTTCTGCTTTATTCACTACTCCACATACTGTGGAGAGTAAAAACAAAAACGAGTTGACAGTCAATGATACGTAATATTCTCCTTTTGCTATGATTGCCTGTTTGATGGACTGCCATGAAACTTTGCAAAGACATTCATGGTCCCTAGATGCTGACTTTGCTGGTCCCCCTGACTTCCCAGGTCACATGATGACACCTGAGCCAGCACCATTCTATGGTGACGACAGCGAGATGTGGTTGACAGCTCAGTAACAACTTTAAATTGAGACCATTTGAGATTATTTTGTCACATATTTTCACAGTATTCTCTTGCTGCAGGATTTTTGTAAACTACAATGATGGGTGTCCTGTTCTCGGGGGCAGCATGGGGCCATAAAATCATGTTTTTGTGGTGGGAAATGGTTTTGGTCAGAAACGATGAGCATAGACAAGACAGTGCCTTGAGTAGGAAAAGTAGGGAAGGGAAACAGGCATTTCTCTCTCTGTATGCACCTACTGGAACAATGCTAGAGTGGTTGGAAAGAGGAAATGGAGCTGGAAAAAGGAGACTGAGGGGGATGGCTGTTTCATAGAGAAACATAAATAGATGAAATCAGAAAGTAAAACAGTGTGAAAGTGCAGACAATGCAGGTTCTTTGCTGGATTCCCGTCTTCCTTCAGAAAACAAGCCATGAGTTCCACTGAGCTCACACATCAAGGGCTCCTGTTCCACTGGCCATTACCCATGAGCACCGGGGCTGGACACCCGTCCCATCCTGTCCCAGAGAGACGCATCGTCCGACCTGGTCAGGGTGGAGGGGCAGGTGCTGCGTCCCTGCAGGATGACAGTGGGGGGCGGGGGGGCAATGTCTGCAATTCCTGTCTGGCACACAGTCAGGCTCTCACGGGAACAAGGCACAGGAAATGTGTGTGTGTGTGTGTGTGTGTGTGTGTGTGTGTGTGTGTGTGTGTGTGTGTGTGTACATGTTACTACTGGGACTCTGCCCCCCACCTCTCTGTAAGTGAAAATCTGGTGAGGCAGCAGGCATAGGTGGAAAAAAACGCAATGCACTTGGAAGTGATATAAGGTCAGCAGTAAATGCATGCACACACACAAACACACACACACACACACACCATAAATGCATTTCAGCAGGTCCGTTGTAAAAGTCAAGCGACCCTTTTGAGCCACATTATACACGAGCAATACCTCTGCCTGCATGAAACAGATTCATCCAAATTCCCACAGACTCACTTATTTGGAGTCAAAACATTCATTAAAAATCAACCCGTCCAGCAGTCAGAGGCATGAGCGTGTACAGTTCCAGCAGGTTGAATTCCAAGAGGTTACCCAGCTGTAAAGCTTACAAAATCTCTGCTGCTGAATGTGTGAAGTCACATATGAAAGCTGCAAAAGGCAGCTCCACGTGGTGGTGAGACCAGCGGGATAGAGATGACAGGATGTCTTCTATATGCCTCGCACCTGATGTGTGCTGGGACAGGCACCAGCTCAAGGACATCTGTGCACCAGGGAGAATGAGGGCAGAAAATTGACTAATGAATGTATATAGTGCGCACATATTGTATGTTGTCTGAAACAAGATAAGAAGACACCACCATTATTTCTGTAATCTCTAATCAGTTTCATATTTAGTACCTTGTACTTTAAAGTGTGTTCAACCAGTCTTAAATTTAGCTGATACAGTCATAGTGCTGCGTTACATTTAACTCTGTTGGAAACTATGCACCACAGTCTTCCACAAAGACACAGCTCTCTGCAGCCCTGCAGGTGCACAGCTCAAACTTTTGGTTACACCACAGTCTCAGTGAATTCCCAGTCTAAACAAATGAGTGGCAGCGTAGCCAAGACAGATTTAGAAATGATCCTCTGCGGCGCTGCGGGCTAAGTGGAAGCCAAAGCGTAGGTGCAGGGTGGAGGAACTGTGCAGCAGTGGGTGAAAGTACAGGTGGAATCAGTGCTGACTGTGAGAGCAGGAGGAGGCTCGGTTAAAGCTCCTGGAGGCGTTGTGGGCCTCATACAATAAGACAGACCCACTTTCTTTACCCCAAAGGATTTAAAATGCATGTTAAAATGTGTGCTTAATTGTTGCTCTGCCAGCTCCACCATCCCAACACAGCAAAGGCTTTTCATAATTCCCAAAATGTCTGTAACCGTTCGGTGAAAAAGGGTCTTTAATTCACAGGGTGGGATGTGTTTATGTCTCTTGTTTGCTTTGGAATAAACAGAAGAAGAACTCTACTGTTGGTTGCCATGAGATTATAGCCACCGAACAGGCAAAAGATAAACCACAACCTACAGAAATGGCAACTGCATCTTAAGAAATTCCCCGAAAAGTCACCAACTACATTGTGATCTCCTGGAATTGTGTTATATAAATGACCAAAAATGAATATAACGAGAGAAGGAACTCACACATGACCACTTTCAAAGGGCAGTGCCAGTGTTTTCCGTCTCTGTTTCCTTTTCTGGTTCGCTGCTGGTGTCTGCACACAGTCGAACAGGTTAAAGAGGTTATAGTAGATCGACTGGGTAAAATATTCTTTTGAACATCTAGTGTTTGGCATCATTAAAATCAAAGGAAATAGAAGCACTGGAGTTTTTGTTCAAATGCACGCACACCTGCTGTCCACAAGCCTCAGAAGTTGCACCGGGACACCTCTATCATAAGCAAAACAGCATTTTATCACTTTGAAAACACCAATAGGAAGCAGAATATGTATCCTTAAGCTGAGGTCAACTTCCCTTTGTTATTGCTACATGGCCGCTTTATCTGGAAGAGATCATTTTCACATAAAAGGCAGCGCTGGTTTCTGTACTTCATGCACACGCTGTCTTACAATAAAAGCCTGTCCTATATTCCTCACAAATATAATACACACACACACAGACCAGACAGATTGTAGTTGGCATCCGTAGCCGAGATATGAAGATAGCTGGTGGTGCAGCTCTTATCCAGAGGAAGTGGAGCTCGACAGGGGAGGCAGCCGGGGGCCAGAATGCAGCCAGGGCTCGGAGAGGAGAGGAAAAGGGAGGGTATTATCAGCGTCTCCATCTGTGGAGGGTGGCGCAAGACAAGATGAGAGACACACCTTTCATTAACCTTCACCTTCCTCCTCTTGTTCTCACGTGTGTTTGTGTTTATGTGGTCAGATGGCAGGAGAAGGCTGGCAGAGCAGTTGTGTGGAAAGTTACTGAGAGTGAGACGGGTGTAAAAGCTGCTGTTCGTCTTAGAGACAGAGTTTTCCAGTTGTTGCTTATGTTCCATCGATGTTTTGTATGTATTCTGATGAAAATCTCATGAAAACTGCATTTAAAAAGATCACTTAAAGACCACTTTGTGCTACAGGCACACTGAAATTCAATCACATGACCTTTGTAGCTTGTAGCCTTGTGATGTAGTGACTATTTTCCATGAATGTACAGGAGAGAAGAGAGTCCTTCAAGTGTCCTCGGGTGTCCATGTTTTTCTGCTTGCATATAACATATGCATCGGCCCTCTGAGCTGGAAGGCTTCCTGCAGGGTGAATATTTATTGGGCCTCACGGATCAAATCAGAGTGTGAAGCTCAGAAAAAATGCATTTACAGGCCATTTCTTTTATGATGATTGTGTGTATGGGGGGAAAGTCTTACTGGACCTGCAATTCCAGCTGTGGCCACTTGGCTAAAACAGCAACCACAGTCCAGCACCCAGCACTGTGAGAGGTTACTACCAGACCTTTTTCACAGCAGACTCTCTGACTTGTCATAGAGGAAAAAGAACAAGCTTCCACCAAGTGTCCCAGTAAACCATGGCAGCGCATGCAATACCACAACGCTGGAACGAGCTGAACTTAATAAAACACAGTCATCTCTAATGTGCTTTTCCTGCTCTGACACGCCAAAACGTCTGCTGTGAAAAAGGTCTGTTTTGTGCATTGGCTACCGTTGGTTGTGGCTAGCTTTTGTTGATGACTAAATGGATTTGAGGAGGAAAGTTGTACTGCGTTGCTTCTCTTGGGTGAAATGGATGGTGTGACACAGCTCATTCAGTGTAGACAGATAATATTTAAATTATCTCTCTCTCTCTCAACATATATATATATATACACACACACACAGAGAGAGAGAGATCATTAAAGTTTCATCTCATCATATGTGCCTCAGTCAGTGTAACTAATTCAGGAAGTGCTGACCCAGGGAGTAATATTTTTCAGCAACAGTTGACCTTTGTCAGAATGAAAGTGTTATGATGAGGAGACCTGTGGCTTAACGCTGGCTGACAGCCTTGTCATGTAAGATTTGATTGGTGCCAAGGGGTGTGTCAGACACTGACATAAAAAAGAGAAAAAAGAAATTGGGCTGTTAACATTCATGAGAAATGATCACCATGTCAAAGGGAGAGCGTCCACTTGTCATTCTCAGACAGCACTGATCTATTTGACTGGCCATCTTTCTTCTATTCAGCCCTGCGATGTGTGGATCTGTCGTATCTGTTCTCTTTCTTTCTTTCTTTCTTTCTTTCTTTCTTTCATCTCTCCATCTCTCCTTTCCTACCTCTTTCCTTCTTTCACCCCCACTTTTCCTTCCTTCCTTCACTCCCTTCATTCCTTTCTCCACTACACCCCTCTTCTTTCTTTCCTTGCTTTCTTCCTTCCTTGAGCCATTCTGTTTCTTTTCCCATTTTCATTTCTTCTCTTCCTGTTCCTTCTCCTTTATTTACTCTCTCTTTCTCTTTCCCTTCCCTTCCATTCCTTTGTTCCTTCACTCCCTCCCTTCCTTCCTTCACTACGTCCCTCTCTCATAACTCTCCTTCCTTCTTATCTTCCCCACTCACTCCCTCCCTTCCTCACTTCACTCCCTCACTTCCTTCCACCCTAAATCTATTCCATTTCCTTTGCTGTTCCTCTCCTTGTCTTCCTTCCATTATTCCTCCCTCCCTCCCTGCCTCACATCCTTCCTTCTTGCCTCACTTCCTTCCTTCTCATCCTTCCTTCCACCTTCACTGCCTTTACTTTCTTTGCCTTCCCTTCCCTTCTCTCATTCCTTCCTTCCTACTTTCCTTCCTTCCTTTCTTTTTCCACTCTGAGCCTTCACTAACTTTTATCAGCCAGTCTGCAGTGTGAGCTGAATCAGGCCACAATGCACATATGAGCAATATAAATAGACAAAGAGGAAAGAATAGTGCAGACATACTGTAGATCTGAATGACTGCAGCCACAAGAGATGTTTAGCATCACGAAGCAGATCTCGAGGCCTGACGTAAAATGCTAAATGTGAGCATATCGCTGCTTATCAGCCACCTGTCCATCCAGCCCCCTGTGCTCAGTGGGCGGCCCAAAGCACCTGAGCTGCCGGCCGATCCTTCCCCACTGTTGTGACTGTGGGAAACATGTGACTGTGAGCTTTAATGGGCAGTCTAAATCACAGGCCTGTCACTTTGTGCCTTCATTCAGATTAATGTGCACACCGACCGGCCAGGCATTAAGCCCCACAGGCCCTCTCAATGACACACCTCAGTGCTCTGTGGCTTTCCGCTGCGCACCTGCCACACAGAAGTACACACTGAAAACCGACACAGAGGCTTGTCAGGCTCACGAAGAAGCACATGGACTCGAAACACAAACACACACACACACATCTTCACCAGGAAAAGCCAATAAACCAGCACTCTGTGACCTTGGGAAGAGATGAAATGGAAAGAGTGAAACAATGGGAATGTCAGGGAATCAGATGTATGTGGAGTTCTCCAACAAAAACACAACTGCAGCCTCCGTTCTTACCTCATCTGACCCTCCTTCAGCCCTCAGTTAGCAGCTGAAACACACCTCAAGAGAGGGGACCAATTCTTCATGATTTGTAGGTTCCAGGGATTTTCAAGTGATTTTTTGACATGAGGCAAAAATATGATGTGAATTTGGTGTTCTGATGACAAGAGAGAGAAGCTGTCCAAGAAAACAAAGAAAGGCATTCACTAATTAGTAGTCAGCATCGAAGAAAACATCTAATTAAAGATAAAAAGATTAAAACCAAGTGTTTTTAATGTTCAGGAATGATTAAGATGGAAATTTTCCTGAAAAGTGTCTCTTCTGTTTAGCTCCTGCACTTACATCATCATTCACTAAAAAATACTTTTTCAAAACCAAGCTTTGACACCCAGAGTATCAACAGTCAGTCACTGCCCCCAAAAGGCCTCCGAATCAGATGTTAAGTATTAATTCTCTTGGATCTCATGATGAATTAGTGAGTCTTTTTATTTTCTTGGGACAAGTTCTGTAGTGGCACCAGATGTTGCTGTCTTTAAAATGCTCATAAGTCACACTGGTGTCTACTCTTTTTCGCTTTCTTGGAGCTCGGAGTAATTTCCAGCAGCATCTGGCTAATTCTAATGAATATCCTTTCAGCATGTGTTGGAGGGGAGAAGAGGGGAGAGATGCGAGAGGATGCTCTGCCCTCATCTGGTCGCACACAGAAATGCAGCCCTCAGCATTCAGGATTGAGAAGGATATGACACCAACACTCAGCCCTTTATATTGTATTCCCTTTCAAGATAGATTTAGCACTACAACACTAAACACTGACGTATCGTGATCTAGATTTGTGTGATCAAACACTTTGCACGTGGGCAGATTATACAGTAAAGGACGCAGAGGATTTCTCCAATAGCCCACTACCATAGAAGAAGAAATGTATGTGCAACTTCTTTTTTAAATATGAGGGCCTAAAACACCACCTCACAAACTTTTTGGTGGACAAGCATGCATTTTTAACTGAGGGTTATGTGGTAAACAGCAGTATATAAAGTAATAGCGGAGAACTATTTAGCATGAGCAGTTTAACGCTTACGCCCATAGATGTCAGACTTTCTCATCATCATCATCTTGCAGCTGCAACCGAAATACACTTCAGCATGCCGTGCCTGGAGTCTTTGTTCATCATGAACACTGGTAGGTTTCATGGTTTGTGTCTCTGCCAATAGCGTCATATATTAGAGTAGTAAGTACAGAAGTCTCCAAAATATAACATCCGATACGACCTGGTGTTCAGCACGATATCAGTGGCCCTTACAGCTGGGTGCAATATCTCTGCAAATCAGTTCTTTGGTTTTGTGCTTGCACCATGAGATGTTCTGCACCCTCATGTGACGCCTGGTGTGTGTACCGTCAAGGCGAACTTGCAGCCTTTTCTTCGTGGTCCAGGTTTTGGCTCCATATGGAACAACACTCTGTACACAAACTCGGAAGGAGGCCAGCTTTGCTGACTTTGAGCTACTTTTTTGCCAGACATTGTTAAGCTTGTTACAGGCACTCCAGGCTTGTCCTTTGCGTGTCAAACTTTCTCAACAGAAATGTACACAAACAGCAAAAATACTACAAAATACCAGAATGCTTAGCAACAACATTGCCAAAACAGCTCCCCAAACACCCCCCACAGGGATTTCAGGGATTATTACTTTAATCCTTGTGGACCTGCTTGGAGGTTTATGATTTAATACTTGTCCAGCACCAGTGGAATAGGTGAATATAATGCATTGTTGATGTTTAATAACTTACAACTCAGCTACATCCCGATTCCAAATATATTCTAACACCCAGAAGGCCAAACTAATTAACGAGCAGTGAAGGTTCACAACTTAGTGTGGACTTGGATCACACAATTGGCGAGCCTTTTTCTTTTGTCCTTCACTGGTGTCTTGAAATGAGGTCATTCTATCGCACAGATTTATTACTTTCATTTGAAGACCTAGAAGTTGCCTGAAATCTAGAGTGATTTTCCTTTTTGTATATTTACATTTTCAGTTTAAAGCTGCTCTAATCAGTGTTTTAATGTATAATGAAAGAGTTTACTGTTAGTGACAAACCCACAGAGAAATATCACCTGACTGTGTGTGTGGGTGTGGGTGTGGGTGTGGGTGTGTGTGCGTGCGTGCGTGTGTATACATTTTAAATAACCATTTCTGCTGAAACATGCCACATGGTTCACAGTAATCTGATTATTGAGTTCCCCACATCCAAAATCACTCAGAGCCAAAACTTGGTTTGAAGGGCTTGTTACACAGTACTTGATAGAAACCAATAACTGACAATTTCTGTCATTATGTGAGGCTGCATACTCAATCATAACCCATTTAACCCTTCAGACGAACCAAAACTAAATGTTTCAGTCAGCTAGCATCAAAGAAACTATACATTCAAGCTCACAGCTGAAAACTGCCTTTCCTCATATATTCTGGACCTTTTCTATATACAACCATGTACTTTAGGTCCATTGATTTCCAATAGTGTTTCCTTTTTGGTGAACAGAAATAGTCCCTTCAATGGCCTTTTTCCTGGAACAGATCACTGCCATTTTTCCTCCTACTTCTCTCTGCTGAAGGGAGACCCCTCACATAGTAACTGAACAGTGCTTGTTTTTTATGGCATTGTTAAAGTGGTAATCATTGTGGCATTTGCCACTATGATTACTGGATGAATTGGCCTCCCTTGGTCAGGCCTTCTTATAATTTCCAGACCCCTGGTTGAGAGCAGCACTGTATTACACCAATTAGAGCGGTGAGTCATATGCCACCGGCCGCCGGAGAATACAGCCTCCTCCACTTTGTGCTATAAATTTACCTCTAGCTGCTCCACGGTCAAGGTCTGTTGTCAGCCTGCTGACCGACAGGTGAAGCTGATATGTTGTCGACATGCTGGGGTCAGCGCAGTGCGGTGGATTGTGTGTGAGGAGGTGAAAGATCAGGGTTCAGTCGAGTATTATATTGCAATTGCAGTCATTTATCTCCTTTTGATGATTTTTTTAGTTTTCATGAGTCATCTCTGGATGATTGACTGAAAATTCTACAACAAAGCACACTGAAGGATGTTCTGCACTCTTCCCTGAGTGCACACGCAGTGAGTAAAACAACGAAAAAGACGAGCTCTTTGCTCTCTTTAATATGTATCAAGCTCTTCCACAGCAACGTCAGGGGCTATAGGCCCAACCCCCAAGGCTTAATTACATTAATGGAGGAGATGGAGAGGATGTAATGACCTACGTCCCTGCATCACTGGACAGCAGAAAGATGGAGAGTCTTAACACTCGCCTCCTTCCTCATGCACTCATCCCCTCCTCTGGCCCAGACAAGTCAATGGTCCTTGAGAATGAAGCCCACGGCTGAGTCAAGCCCCGTCTGGGTCTCTGTGGCATTTCGTTGGTCGTTCCCCACCGTGACGAGAGGAATGGAACAGCCAAAAATGGGCTGAGTGGGTGGGCGATAGTGGGGTAATTTTATTCTTAACGACAGGCGAGCGTATGAGTGTCTCCCTGAGATAAGGGCTAAATAAAACACGGAATATGCACAGATAATGAGCACGACAAAGGAGAGAGATTCAAGAGCAGAAATAGCTGTTCTTGTAGTTTCCCTCTATGTGTATGATGCTGATTATAAAGTCAGCTTAATGTGTTCAACGTTGATCAGTATGGGAAAAATCAAGCACAGAAAAGAAAATAAACATGCATATTTTCTGACCTGCCAGGATCTGACCATTGCTAGTTACTAAGTAAAACACATGTCAGGGAGCCCTGTGATTGGTGGTCCCTCTCTAATTTCGTACAAGGCCTGACGAATAAGTCCAAACCATATCTTGTTAATTATATTGTGCCTCTGAGACTGATGAAATGACACCTCTGCCAAGTAGAAGGCCTATGGTGGCTAACAAGAACAGTGTTATTCCATTGATTGACATCTGGTCGAGTGACGCACTGACATGAATGTGCAGCTAAAAGTTAACCATTAAATAATTGTTAGTTAAGTTTTATTCATATTCAGTTTCAAACAGGCCAGCAGGACTGATCCTGTTCTCATACGCTGCCATTTCTCTTGCAATTACAACTTCAACCCTTCACTGTATGTTGCATCACTGCATGTCAATTATCGTCTCATAATTGCGTGATCAGTGGCACTTCACTGTACCTTCATGCTGATCGTAGCAAAGCTAACCCTTTCAGCCTGACGCCCGAGGGCAGAGGTGAAAAGATGGTAAAGCTGGTCATTCAGCAGCTACCACAGCTGGATGTTGAAGCCAAGGCTGCAGTTCCTCTGAGGCTGGATCCAAGAAAACTCCAACTGCACTGACGGACGGAGGTTGTGGTGGTGGCATTTTTGAAAGTTGCTACTTGCTCCAGCTTTAAGCTCCACCTTCATGCCATGACTGCTATGATAAACACACACACAAACAGAGACACACACAGTACACAGCATTAGCAGACATAAAGCATTTGGCCTTTACTCATATGGCCTTTACTTTGTAAAACGTAGAATCGGCCACAGAAAGTATATTATAGTAAGTATAAGTATATTATACTGTATTTAAGTTTGAGGTACTTGTACTTATTATCTCCATTTTCTGCCACTTTACCTTTTTAACGATGTATTTCTACAATGTGGTATTTCTAACTTTTACTCAACTAAAATATTTAAGTTCTTCTTCAGCCTCAGTTTAAAGTCTTTACACTAGTGGGATTCACTTTGATCTCAAACTTTACTCCTTATTTTTCCTCTGCACAGCATGCATGTCTCCCTAAAGGCACAGGGAAATTGTGTCCATATAACTTGTTAACATAAAAGTGTCTTGTGCGTGGACACACTTACTGCATGCTGTGCAACAAGATGTGGGCCAAATGATTAGTAACTGTATTTCATTGACTATCAGTGCAAAGCAGTCTGTATGGACTGCACACATGTATCCTGCATAGGCAGCCCTCCTGTGTCTCAGGTCTGCTTTAGTGGTAGCCTACACTGTAAGCCTATTGGGATCTTATATGAGAGGGTGATGGGCTTAGATGTGACTGGTGATGGTGGAGGTATTAGTGGTGCTAAAAGCAGTAATACCAGGGGGATCTTTCAGCTCCTTAGGAATCAGTACACTCTGTCATAGTCACTTGGAGACAGCAAAGCAGATGCACCTTTAGGTTTGTAGACATGTTTGCCAAGTTGAAGGGCCTCTTGAGTGGCCCCCAGGTGCCAGCAGCTTCAGGAACCACCGGAGCGGCCCCTGGCCCAGCTCCGGCTCTAGCTCCAGCTCCGGCTCCAGCTCCAGCTCCAGCTCCGGCTCCGGCTCCAGCTCCAGCCGAGGTAAGACTTGTTTGGAGGTAGAAAACAGTGTTTTGTATATTCAGTGAGTAAACAAAAACTGTAAGATACTGTTAATCACATCCAGTGTGTCTGGATTGTTCTGTGATGCTCTTACAAGCGTTCATATTGTTCAGCATGTGCCAGTAACAGCAGCAGCAGCCAAGACTGAAATCAAGCATGACCATAAAAATAAAACAAGCATTGCATCCAGCCTGTTTGGTTACATTTGTTTCTCCTAAGATCACAGCAGTGGCTTCTTATCTGCTCCTCCATCCATTCAGTTTGCTCAGTTCTCTTGCCAACAAAGAATCAAATGAAATTGTTTCATTACACGGACCTCATTGAAAATCACTCATTACCCAAAGGGCACTTTTGAATTCTACTGATCTCAAACACAGCCTGTTTTTAGAAGAGTCTATCAGGCAGGGGAGTCATTTGTCAATTGGCGATTAGCTATTCTTAAAAAAAAATGCTCTTTAAATTAAAACGTCTCTCTAATGACTGTGTTTTGACTAATGAAGCCGAGCGTCTGACTTTGTGTAAAATGTTGATTTGTGGTGTAGGAGGAGAAGCCAACCGATAAGGAGAATGAGGCCAAGAAAGTGGACAAACCACAGGGTAAGTCATCATTCATTTGGGAGGCTGAAATGGCACATTTAGAAACCAAATTACATCCCTGTTTGTTTTGCATTGTGTCAGTGGGCTTTATTTATGATGGCTGTCTTTTACCTCTCAGGCACCAAAGCCTTTAAATATCAGCAGTACTATTCGAGATTATTGAGACACTTTATAGCCATGTGAACTACACAGTATAATTTAGTGGATACTGGTTTCAAGGAACTTTTAATCTCTTAGAAACTAAACTCTGAAGAAACTGCAAGATGCTCCAATTAACCATCTTTTAACAATAATAACTATTTTTAAAGCACTTTTCAAAAGCGAATCATGAATCACAAAAACTATAACAAAATAAATAAGTAAATGAAAAGCAAGACATGAAAGATGAAAAAAAAATAAGACAAAATGATCAAATGCTTTAAGGCTTTAAAAATGAGCAGTAAAATGTAATTAGGATTGTTCCCCTTTCCCAGACTCAGCTCCAGCCCCAGCTCCAGCTCCAGCCCCAGCTCCAGCTCCAGCTCCAACACCAGCCCCGGCCCCCACAGCGGCTCCAGCTAACCCCGATCAAGCTGGACCTGAGGGGTAAGACCCACATTGTTGGTAGTTTCTGCACTCTCCTAATGTTTTAGCAACAAGGCATCAACACGCCCTCACCATCATCACATGTTTTTTCAAGCAAAGTTTTTTGAATTGCAGGCGAGCTCCACTGAGAGTATAACAGGCAGTTAAAGGGAGTAGATACAGTGTATTTATCCCCAGAGTATCTGTCCTGCCTCCAAATTCCACTTTAGCTGAGTAAAACACACGCCTGCCAAGACAGTTACACCACAAACCAGTATCAAATTAATCACCCAATGGACACTAATTAATCAGATTCCCTGGCAAGGAGGCAGAGAGACACAGAGAAAGCCCTCCGAGATGAAAGCAGCATGTGAGATCTTTATCCTCGGGTGCAACATGCATATTAACAGGGGGATGACCTGAAAGTGGATTAAAAGCTTTTCAGCTTTTTGGCTCTAAGAAGCTCACCAAGGCTGCTTCTGGCCCAGCAATCAAAACCGTGAAGGCGACAGGTAAAGACAGATTCTGCAGATCCTCACAGTTGTAAACACACTCTGCTCATGAGGAGACGTGTTGTAACGTTTCATCGCCGGTTAATGAAGGAGTGGTGGTGAGGGCTATATTAGGGGCTCTATGTGGAGCAGTTAGAGGAGTCAGTCATCAGCTTGAGTGGCATGTGGAATAAATAGCTTGTGAGCTCAGAGGTGACGCTCTTCAGCGGGGCTAGACCACTATGGGCTGATCACTGGCATGTAAAAAGAGCTCATTCAGCTCAGACGAACATAGAGAAGTGTCTGACTATACTGACAAATTAAAATTATTTTAAAAAGATAATGTTTTAATGCTGAAAATTTTGCCATTTTTGCTTCAAAAGCAGGTAATAATGCAGTCAGTTGGTGTTTTGCTTTCGGGCATATTCCCTGGAATGTTATCCAGCTGCATAAATGGCTGGTTAAGATGTTAGCATGTACTACAAGCAGCTCTCTGCTTCAGCAGCCATCATGGAGTGATTTGTTTACACATGCTGTAACACTGGGTGTCCACCTGAGGGCATGATAGACGGTGAATCAGACCTTCCTAATGAAAAGATTTGTATTCTCTTGGATTGTAAAACAAACACCTCATACATGTATACATTTATGTTTCTGATGAACATAAAAAATGTGAACATTTGGATGCCTAACTGATGCAGTCTAATGCAACAGTCCTGTAATGAAGGTTATAATGTTCAGCTTTTATTGAAGGAGGCTCCGGTTTGTGTTGCAGTCGAAATTGCATTGCATTATACAGAGAGGTTTTTCTGTTGTTTAGCCTCATTGATACAAACAGGATAGACAAAATAATAGAAACATCACAACGCAAAACAGTTCAGCAGTGCCACAGCCTCCGCAGTGATCATACATGGATTCAATACCTCTATAAGAATGAAAAGTAATGAACAGCCTGTGTGTCTGTCTTGCATTTGGCAAGATAAAGATATGGCTGCTGTCAGGTTAGATTAACTGTCGAGGCTTCCTACTAGTTGTGTGACTCGTCGGCTCCAGAGGGAAGCCTCAGATGCAGTTTTGGCCAAAGGAGCAAGGCATCCCACTGAGCAGTAACAGCTGACCCTCTTAGACTCCACACTGGTGTGGAGCACTAAATTGAGGACACTTCATTATAGTGCATCCCTAACATAACTGTGAGGACCAAATCTTACACTTTGTCAGTGAAAAGGAAGCAGTGCCCCCTGTTTAAGTTGTTGTGCCTTCCTCCTTGGCTTTACATAAACTTTTATAAGAATATTTTACTGCCGTTGATCTGATGAAAGTGCTGACATAAACATATGCAATATAGATTTTTAAGTGGCAGTTATGGTGCAGTGTTGGTTTGTTTGTGATGACTGGACACAAATACGTCCTTCCTCGCTCCTCCTGTCGGTCAGATGTCTTACTGGACTTTGTCCACCAGGAGGCGACATTTGACGACAGATGAGCTGTTCCTCTGTCTGTGCTGTATGTTTGCCAGCTTGACCTTTCCACTGAAAAGTGTCATTTCACAGTTAAAATTCCTACTTGGCATCACAAATCATAATTAGTACGTTAAGTAATGTGTTAAACCAGTTCCCGGAGGCTGTAGATTTAAATAATTCTTTTGTTTAAAGTGTACATTAATCAAACAAGCCACGGTTGTTTGGTTGGTTGCTTGGTGTGAAAAAGCACAGCCCCTCTCACTTCTCCAGCTTTGTATTTATACTTAAATGTAGGTTTTCCTTTTTTTTCTTGTATTTTAATTTAAAGTGCACATAACTGACCTGTTACCATATAGTTAGCTATTTACAAACCCAGCTGATACATTAGCATTGGTCTCTGCAAACCCCTTAGAGAAATTTCCGTTGTTTTATCTGCTAAATGCTCCACCGTTCACCAGCTAATGGCAACAGCTGCCTGTTCTGGCCAAAAACACTATGAGAGAACGTTCCAAAACAATGAGCTAAAAGATCCCAAATCTCAATAGACGTGGCAGGAGCTGTGGGTTCACAGATCATGCGACACATACAAATTTTGATCATAGGCGCTAAGTAAGACATGTTGCACTTTGGCGCATCACCTCAGACTAGTTTTACTACTACTACTACTACTACTACTACTATATACTTGAAGAGTATCAGAGGAATTTTTCCAGGATATCTTCAGCAAATACAAACGTTGTAGGAAACTGTCTTGATGTTTGCAAATGATTGTGTGGCTAATTTCCATCTTCAGACAAGAGGCAGCCCCTCCTCCACCTCCACCCATCGTCATCAACAAGTACTCAGACGAGCAACTCAGATCCATCATCAAACGGATGAGAGAGAGACTGCAGCTCTACGAGGAGAAAGTGGCTGATAAGTATGCTTCATCCCCAGAGATCAGCCCTCCTGTCAGTGAGTATTTACAGACGCAGAATTATTCATCTGTGGGCACATTAGAGCATCACTCTTGGTGACTGGCTGTTATTGGTGCTTTACGGGGAAATTATGTCCTTTCAGCACCTCTGCTACGCAAAGACCACTACACAAAAGTCATAGAGGAGAGGAAAAGGCAAGCAGAGGAGGAGCGGATAAAGAAAGAGGAGGCTGAGAAGAAGAAGAAAGAGGAGCAGGAGAAGAAAAAGAAGGAGGACGAGCAGAAGAAGAAAGAGGAGGAGGAGAAGAAGAAGGCAGAGAATAAAGATGAGAAAAAGGAGGACAAGAAGGACATTAAGGCCCAGCTTATAGAAGCCGCTTGGATTTCAGTGGACATGGTCCTGAAGCCAATCGAGGACCAGATGGATCATGTGCTGGGGAAGACCATCGACCCTTTTACAGACCGTCGCTACATTGCCTGGCTGAGCTTGGTGACTCTGGCCTTCAACTACAACACCTGGTTCATCACCGCCCGCCTTTGTTTCCCGTACCACACTGACAACGCCATCCCTTATTGGTTCGCTCTGGACTTGCTGGCCGACCTAATCTACATCACAGACTTCATCATCTTCCAGCCCCGCAAACAGTTCGTCAAAGGAGGAGACATCATAGTAAGTCTTAGATCTGGGGTGGGGAACCTTTTTTGTATCATATCACACTAAACTCTGGAATGGTTGGAGCTGCTTCTCTTTGGCCAGGAGTCTGTTGTCAGGTGGTAGTGAGGATGATGATGATGATGCTTGCAGCTGGTTTTCCAAATCTGGGTCAGCTCTGAGAGGAGGTAATTGGTACGTTCTCCATGAAGGCCAAATCACACAGCCACCTGCTATCACTGAGTTCTATTAAAGGTTTTCCTTCATCTCCATGAATTACTCCAGACAAACACACACTTTGGAACAGTTTTACTTAGTCTGGTGCTAGCAGCTCAGCAACAGCAACAAGGCTCTCCTTCAGAAAGTCTCCTTCTGAGGTTTCAGCTTCTTAGCTATCAGCTCGCTCACCACAAAACTTGCCTGCACAACACTGTCTCTGTCAGAATGTGGTCTTGTGAAAGCTGCTTGTTGGACTCCCACACTCCACCGAAAGTGTGAACTTTTTACAGGTGCATTTGTCCTCGCAGCCCATCCAGTTTAACATGTTTCAAGCTGAAAGGACTCTTGAGATTGGTCGTTTTCATCACTGCGAGCTCGTCCCCACAAACTAACTTAGACACACTGGGTTGCCTTTAATTTCAAAAACAACTGTTTGTCAATTTCTCTTGGAAAGTGCAAGACCCTGCATCTACTTTTCTTTTCTTGACAGTCGCCATGATGCATTGACATGACATCAGGACTTGTTAGTCTACTATTTTTTTGTTGTTGTTTTTTATCGCATAAAAAATATGCTGCGTAGAGAAGTTCTGGTATTTCTGAGTTGCTGAGCTTTTGTATTCATGCATTGCCCTACAGTCCAGATCAAACCATCCAGATCATTGCTGGCCACATACAGCCCAGAAGCCAGGCGTTCCACACCCCTGTCTTTGTCCTGGCTAATGGTGCCTGTTACTGAGATTGACATGGACTTATGTGTGGACTTACGTAGCAAGATGATGATTATTATTTTCTTCCTTTCAGAAAGACAGAGTGATGACAAAGAAGAACTACAGAGAATCAGAGAGATTCATGGTAGCGTAACTTGAATTCTTTGAACCTGGAACATTAAGACAAACTCATACCAGTGACCTCACACATCTGTCTCTCCTCACCAGATGGACATGTTGTCCTTCATGCCGTTCGACTTGCTGTACTTCCAGTTCGGATTCAAATCCATTTTCAGAGCCAATCGTCTGCTGAAGGTGAATTTACTCATGTGTAATGTAGACCAAGTGATGATCAAAACATACCAAAGTTAGTTTACCAGAGTGACGTTTTCATGCTTATTCTCAAGGCAGAAACATTTTTCGAGTTCAGCGATCGCCTGGAGAGCATCATGGCCAAGGCTTACATCTGGAGGTAAGTCACATGAAATGAATTACCCTGACCCTGCCTTGCCCTATGACATTTGATTAGCTTAAGGCAAAGACACCTTTTACTACATTAAGGCACATAATCAAGACATAGACAGACAGAGGAAGGGAAGCTTACTCACGTCTTTACTTTTCTGTTAGAGTAATTCGAACCATCGGCTATCTTCTCTTCATGCTCCACATCAACGCCTGCTTTTACTATGTGGCGTCGGACTACCAGGGCATTGGGAAAACGAAATGGGTCTACTCCGGTATTGGCAGCCCGTAAGTACAGGACCTTTAATTTCTTGCATGTGCTTAAATGTATGGCATTCTGGGGTAATGTTTTATCCATATTGAACACTTCTGAAGTTAATCTATCGCTAATTGTTACCACTACTAATAGGTTACCATATTCCAACTATCAAAGCTTATTTTATCTATTAAGTTACAAAAAGCAAAGACTGAAGTTTTCAACTGCAATGCTTGCTGCACTGACCTAGAGCTGCAGTTTTCTCCATGCTTGAGAAACCCAAAGACAATCCCACGTTGAAAATGTATTGTATGTTCCATCTGTGCCGCCGCCGCTGCAGCTACCTCAGCTGCTTCTTCTATGCGGAGAAGTCCCTGCTGATGATCGCTGAGTTGCCGTTTCCAGACACCATGTACGCACAGATCTTTCAGATGACAAACTACCTTTTTGGGGCTTTCTTTATGTCCGTCATTCTTGGCCAGGTAGTTTATTTGAAATATTTTTTCATCTTTTTTTTTTTTTTTTGCTTTAATATTTTGCTTTGTTATAATTTTTCTTTTTTTCCGATTTAAATGATGATTTAGTGAGCCTGTGTTTGGATGGTTTTTATGGCATTTCTGTCTTTCAATTTGCAACTGGAGCTTCTTTTTTTTTAAGTTGCAGACATCAAGGGAATCAAACTTGGAAAAGGAAACAACAATGACTCAAAGATCGCCACACTCTATCTTAAACATATGCACACACACACTTACTCTAACCAAACTATTCAAGTCTATCTGTCCAAAAATGAAGCCTTTGAGATTCAGTGCAGTTTGTGGCAGCCACTCTGACGCCCCCACCCTCTCCACAGGTACCTGCGTTGTTACTACTTTGCTGTCCGCAGTCTGATCAACATCGGGGGTCTTAACGAACCCCATACCGTCTTTGAGATTACCTTTCAGATGACTAACTTTTTCACGGGCGTCTTTGTGTTCTCCAGTTTGATTGGACAGGTAACACAGAGACTCATTCTGCCCGTAGCATCGTCTGGAAACCTGATAGAAATTAGCATTTCCAGATTAGCATGTCATCACCTGTTTTTCCACTTGTCTCATTGTAGTAATGTAGCGATAGATGAATGAAACCTGTCGTATTAGAAATGATACTGGCAATCATCAGTCATCTTAGCGTACTAGCTTCACTAAAACCTCATCATCCATCACTCCAGCTCTCACTGGTTCCCTGTGGAGTCATTACTGTCAAAAAACTTGTTAAATGTGATAAATGTAGCATTATTTACAACAACGAGTCATTAAATCCACTGTAAGGTTTCCTCATTCATGTATTTGTACTCACCGTCATCTTGCCTCAGATGAGGGATGTCATTGGTGCAGCCACAGCAGGACAAACCTACTTTCGATCCTCCATGGACAACACCGTGGCCTACATGGTGACCAACCGCATCCCCTCTATGGTGCAGAACCGAGTCCGCACCTGGTACACCTACACTTGGGATGCTCAGGGCATGCTGGGTTAGTAATAGTGCACATTTCAGTTTGTACGGTTCAGTTTGTACACATATATGATAATATAATATAATTTATTCATCAATTCATAATGATCTTTATAGATGAGTCAGAGCTGCTGGATAAGATGCCTCTGGTGATGAGAACTGCCATCGCTGTTGACATCAACCTGGCAACCTTTCAGAAGATTGATCTTTTCAAGGTGCCTTTTCAAGACCCCTGAACACACAGTGAATGAGGTCAAATGCAGCCTGGACATGAAGTCAAGGAGAAATCTTTCTTTTTGTTCCACAGGGCTGTGACCAGCAGATGTTGGTGGACATGTTACTAAGGCTCAAGTCTATCATCTATCTACCTGGAGACTTTGTCGTGAAGAAAGTGAGTTAAGATTCAAGATTCAAGATTACCTTTATTGTCATTGAGCATGGACAAAATTTGCTTTGCATTATCATCATATCATCATATTGTCATTATCCTGGATTTCAAATGTAAACTTTTATATTTGAATCTGTGTCATCACCCAGAACCCTGTAAGTAAAACCTCCCTGTAAATATCTGCTGTCTATTATTCTGTGTGTAGCAATCTAGAGAGCAGGGCTGCCCAAAGTGGGGCAAATGAGCCAAAGATGGCCCGCCATAAGGTATAATTTGGCCTACTCATTGTTTCCAGTGGAAAAAAAAATTCTAATAATTTTGAACCTCAGATCTATAAATGGCTGTTTCTGCTGTTTTATCTTTTGTGAGGTAAAAATGCTTTTTAAATATGAAAGTTATCCAGTTTCCACACTTTGTGCAGGAGCTCTTAAGGGAACGAGGTGTTTCAGTTTTTGTCCTCTAAAGAAAAAAGTTTGAGCAACCCTGCTTCAGTGCATTTGTTATTTTTCTGCATGAATGACTTTGCCCTCCCTGCAGGGCGACATCGGTAAAGAGATGTACATCATTAAAAGCGGAGCGGTGCAGGTGGTGGGAGGCCCTGACAACAGCATTGTGTTTGTCACACTGAAGGCTGGCTGCGTGTTCGGAGAAATCAGGTAAGATGAAGTTAATGCTTCGTCTTTGTTAGACCCAATACACAGTCTGAGGAAAAAATCTGAAAGAGCTTTAAATTCCAATTTTCACACAGTGATAAACATCAGCACAGATGCTAAACGTGCACAACAATGTAATGTTTCTAATCAGAAAAGGAATTTGCAGTCATTGAACTTGAATTTTTTTCTAAGTCTCTTGCAGTCATCCAAAGATGGAGGGAACAGGCGGACGGCTAATGTCAAGGCTTACGGCTTCGCTAACCTCTTTGTCCTGGAGAAGAAGGACCTGTTCGACATCCTGGTGCACTACCCGGAGTCTCAGAAAGTGTTGGCCAGGAAGGGCAGGTGAGTCAGACACACAAAGACAAACAGCATTTACTCTTTCTAACTGATAAATGAGCTATGTCAGTCCAGAACGATCATCAGCTCATACATGCAGTGCCCATTGACAGTTGTTAACTACATGCATTCAACTCCATTGTTCCATCTTTCTGCAGCTTATGTTTGGAAAAACACCTTTTTGGACCAGTTTTAAAACTTAAAATGGCTTTTGATTAACTAAGGTTTCGTTTTTATGATGCTCTTATTCACTTTTTACTCATCGTCTTTTATCTTTGCTTTTATTTCTTGCCTGCATTGAACATGTAATTGCATTGTACATTTTCCAGTTTTATGCACTTTTTAAACTTGTTTTTGAAAATTTCAATATAAATTGAGTTAATTGTTTTATTGTTATTATGTTTTTTGTCTCAGCTAGAATTCTACTATTTGGGCCTCACAGGCTGCTTAAATATTTCTAACAGTTGCTTTTTTGAGAGAATTCTTGACTCGCAGCCAACCGCTCTCAGAATCAACACATCGTCGTTTCTTCATGGTGTTTAAGCAGCCTCTCTGTTTCTGTGTGTGCAGGAAGCTCATGAAGGCGAAGGGTCCAGCAGCAGCTAAAGCAGAAGAGGAGAAGAAGAAGGGGCTGGCGCTGTTCGGACCCAAACCGCCCACACCCAAAATGCTGCGCGCTCTTGGCGGAACCATCAACAGAACAATTATTGATAAAATGAAGGTAACGGCACTTACATTTCTCTCTGCATGTGCTCATGTCAAAGCCACTGTTACGCTGACTGCTGAATAAACCCTATTTTATATTTCTCTCCCCAGGCTAATGCTGGAGGCCAGTGAGGATCGTGCTGAGCTTATTTTTTATGACTCCTTTTTGGGAGTGACTGTACAGTTTTATTTTCGACCTCTTCCTACTCTTTTGTACCGAGTGTGTATGTCCTGTCGTTTTGAGATGCTGTTCCAAGTGGATGCTACTGTTACTCCCCAGACGATTGGATTGACGAGCGTGGGGGAGAAGACGAGCATGTTAAGACATTTCTGCAAAGCTAGATGTAACCATGTAAAGTCTCATGTGACAAACTCCAGCTAGCTTAAATCAAAATGGAGATAAAGACTGATTTCCACACCATTTTGATGAGATGTGCAATATTTGACTCTGTCTATAAAGCGCCCAGTGGACACTACTTGTTGTATATTACACATGCAGACTGAGTATAACTGCCTATTCACCTTTTTTTGTTGTTTGTCTGCTTATAATGGCTATATCATCCAGTAGTTGTGAAAGCCGACAGAGATTATCTACCATATCAATTTGCAACAGTTATTCTCACCATCTAATATTTGATTGATTTGATCTCTGTGGATGTCTGCTTAAATAAATATTCCCTGACTAAACCACAGTTTACTCCCAGCCCCATCCTGTGCTGTTTGCTGTGCTTGTTGTGTATCTGTCTGTCAGCTTTGCGTTTGTACAGCAGGAGTTACTGCTCAGAGAAAGAGGCCTAACTAATCCTGTTAGCCAGACAGGGACAATTAACTTACGTGAACTCTCTGTTTGTGAAGCCAGAGGGGACTGAAATAGCCCCACCAGTCTAATTTTACAGCAGCCACTTTCATCCCATACTGACACGAGGTGTCACCATGTAATTCATATCTTCTCCCATGATTAAAATATATGGAAATATACACCCAGTTCTGTGTGAAACTTTCATTTGATTAATAAACATAATTGATAATCAAGAAGACACACTTACATTCATTATTATGATGCTTATTCACCAACAGATGATAAAGTATTGAGGCCCAGTAAGTGGTCCTTGTTCTGGACTGGAGTCAGCACTTCCTGGAAGTGCTTGGCAGCTGTGACGGCTGATCTGGTGTTGACTCCAGCAGAGAGGGGAGTTGCCCCAAGGGAATTAATGGCTCTAAGAAATTTAATTGCCCCAGCCTGTTGTTTGGATGTGACTCGAGGACTGCAGAGGATCCCGAGACTCTTTTAAGATCTGAGAGCCACGCAGGAAAGGCTCTTCAGGAAGAGACGTGGATGGGCAGGCCTGTTCGCTGTAGCCCGTAGCAAGCCCCACCATGTTCAGCAGGTTCAAGAAGTTGATGGGGGCACCTGAGCCTCCCCCTGCCCAAGCTGCTACCCCACCTCCACCCGCTAAGGTAAGGCTTGGCCTCCTTCTAATACCTTAAATATAAAAGATTTGAACCACAAAGGTATTCTGACAACATTTCTTTACCTTTTTGCTTTATGGAATCAGAGCATTTCACTTGCTCAGCTTCGTATGCAATTGTGACAATTTTTGTTGGCTGTTCCCTGAACAGCAATCCAACAGTTTTAATATGTGCATCTAAACTAAACTTTAAGTTAATTTATTAATGATAATGGTTTTGTGGTTGCTTGGTAAGCTAAGCACATATGAGTTGTTTTAAGGTAAACTACGGCAGGTGACTGAGATCAGGGAAAGCCTCTGAAGCAGCTTAGCACTGAAGAAGAGCAGTGACTGCGGCTTCAGCAGGGAGGGTGGATTTACTGTGACTGCACCTGCAGTACCTGTCCTAAAACTGAGGAAGGGCAAGGATGAATGACAAGGGTGGAGGGGTGCACTTTTAATCCTCCCTGAGCACTTGTTGGATCCTCAGTATTCCACGTGCACAACACAATAGTTTTTGTCTCAAGAGGCTGTTTGCCCACTTTTGTCTGCAAGCTGGAAGAGTCCTGTGTGCTTACAGGAAGAGAAGCCCCCGGAAAAGAAGGATGAAAAAGAGCAGCCAAAGAAAGAGGAGGAAAAGAAAGAAGAGGAAAAGAAAGAGGAAATAAAACAGGAGGAAAAGAAGGAGGACAAAAAAGATGAGGAAAAGAAAGAAGAAGTGAAGAAAGAAGAAGAGCCCAAGAAGGAAGAGCCAGCACCAGGTGAGACGTCATTTGGTCTGAACTCCATATTCAGATCACAAATTCAGAGATGCAGAGATAAAAGGAATTATGTTATCTGGCACAGGGAGGACAGGAGACTGTGACGATCGGCCATGTTAAGACTAGCAAACGCAGAATATCTATGTCCATGCAGATCTTGATTTGATTTTAGAAACAAAAAGACTTCTACTATTCACATCACCATCACTGTCCTCACCAACTGTCATTGACAGGTGACATTTCCAGTTGCAGTGGTTTAAAATAAGAACTGCAGGGTGAGCTTCCAGGTGTTTTTGGCCAGTTTCCTCATTCACCTCTAGAAATCCTTGCAAAATCACTGCACTTTTCTCTGATTGAATTTTACACTTTAATGTGAATCTGATTTTATTTTGACAGATTAAAATCTGCATGAAGGAGGGTCTGTTGCAGCTACACAGACAATTAAGTGGAAATTTTTGTCGTGTTCCTCCTTTTTGTCCAGGGCACGATCGCCCTTTGATATCAGTGTTGTAACAGTATTTGTGTTCAGGTGTTAGAAAGTGACTAATAAACGGTCTTCCAGCTCCAGCTCCTGCTCCAGCTCCTGCCCCGGCTGCTCCTGCTGCTGCTGCTCCTGCCAATGAAGAGGGGGCTGATGGGTAAGAATGCATCATATACTGCACTCACGGCTCACGCAGTGCGAGGCAGGATATTCTCCAGTTCCCTGCAACCCTTGTGGTTATTACAGGACTTAAATTAACTTAAATTAGTAATGGGGTGCCCTGTTGGTCTCTGGGTTTAAGCGCTGACCATAAACTGCGCCATCTCTGGTCGGAGTCAATGCATTTTGGAAATTAATGTCATTAAATGATGCAGTGTTCATCTTCAGGACTGGCTGTTGTGGAGACAAGGTGGCAGATGGTCAGCTGGTAAACTGATCGAGGGTCAGATCAGACGTCTGAGGGGACAGCTCAGTTGCTGTACATGTAGCAGGAGCACATGTGGTGGATAAATCCAACGTGGTGAACAAAACGCCTTCACATGCAGAAATGTGAGCACAGATGTTGCACACTAAGTTGCGATACCCACTGCAGCAAATGAAACACTGGGTGTGATGGTCTTTGAGCTCTATTGTGTCATCTGAGGCCTGAGAAAAAATCAGATTAAATTCACTTTTAACTGTGTTCGTGTTGAGAGAATATTCAAAAGATCCATCAAGCGATTACTTTTTTTAATTATTAATTTACTACAGTAACTAGTGAGGTTAGTTGAGACTCAAACAGTGATTAGCGGCGATATAAATAAACTTGACTAAGAGTACTTGGGCTTGAGCTCCGTCTCTTTCAGGAATTCCTCTGGTCTCCAGGTATCAGTGCATCATCAGGCGCAGCACAGCACCGTAAACAGCAAGAGCTGCCGCAGTTTAATGGTTCATTTGACTTTGTATCATGCATCAATTAAATAAGTATAGAACTCAAGACATAGCTGCACCTAATATCTAAACCTAGAACTAAACTTGTTATGTTTCCTCTCCAAACTCTGCATTTACCCCTTAACTGATTGGACAGATGGACTCTTCCCCCTCAGCTCTGTTTGTTCCACCTTTCCCTACAGTACTCACAGTGTCTGGACATGTTGTGTGTTAGCTGCAGTAACGGCAGCCGCGACCACACTGTGACTCGCAGCCTTCGACTCCTAAAGCAGGAGAGGAGATTAGGAGATTAGTGGTATTTGTGACTGAGGACAATCACAAATAACATGATAAGAGGGAAGTCACTTTTTCTTTTGATTTTACTCTTTGCAGATGATTTATACACACCCTCCTTTCTTTTTCGCTTTTCAGTGAAGAAGCCCCTCCTCCACCTGTCGTCTACTTCCGCAACACAGATGACATGCTCAGAAGTTTGGCCAAGAAGCTACGAGAGCGGACGCAGGAGCTCAAAGAGAAATCCATAGACCCTTACGCCACTTCCCCAGAGATCACCCCACCCGTCAGTAAGTGTGCACACATGCAACCAACACGCCTGCAGAAAGCAAACACACAAACACAATCAAAGAGGTATCAAACTCACCGCCACCCCGCCGCTCTCTCTGCCTGCTCAGCACCTGTCTTCAAGAAGGAGGACTACATCAGGCTGAAGGAAGAGGAGCGGATAGCCAAGGAGGAGGCGGATAAAAAGAAGGCGGAGGAGGCAGCCAAAAAGGCAGAGGAGAAGAAGAAAAAGGACGAGGAGAAGAGGCTGGAGGCCGAGAAGAAGGCAGAGGAGGAGAGGCTGGCAGAGGAGGCCCGGAAGAAAGCCAAGATCCTCCCAGACATCAGCTGCTCCTGCTTCGATGTCCTATTTCACCCAATTGAGAAAATGATGGACGGCTACCTGGGAAAAACCATCGATCCTTTAGGTGAGGTGCTCACTGGGAACACGTCAGCTGAGGTTAAATGAACGTCAAAACACTTGAATTACTTTAAACCTGTATGTCTCTCTCTCTCCAGATCATCGGTATATTGCCTGGATGGCCGTGGTAGCATTGATATACAACTACAATGTTTGGTTTTGCACTGCCCGGATGTCCTTCCCTTACCACAATGAAAATGTCAACATCTACTGGATCGTTTGTGACGTTCTGGCTGACATAGTGAACGTTATCGACATCATAATCTGGCAGCCTCGGCTTCAGTTTATCAAAGCGGGAGACATTATCGTAAGTCACGAAGCATTATGAAGCATCAGAATGAATGACCTCAGCGGCTTTAGATGCTTTTAAACCCACCTGAACTGTGATACTGTGTGTAACTCACAAAAACCATCTATGTCCTGCAGAAAGACGGAGCTCTGACTAAAGTACACTATCGGAAATCCCAACGATTTAAGGTGAGTATGTAATAATATGTCCCATAGTGGAAAGTAAACTGTACTTAAAAGCAGTTTTGAGGAATTTGTATGTCCACTGTTTGCCTCTCTATCCTCCTGTTCCACTACATTTTGCAGGGTAATTTTGGACTTTTCGCTCCACTCCTTTTATCTAACAGCTGCAGTTACCAAAGATTTTACATAAATAAACATATGATAACAGCAAAAGACTAAAGCGGCCAGTTGCCAGCTTCTGAAGACGTTTTATTCCTCTCATTTTAGACTGATATATTTAGCATCCTCCCCTTTGACCTTCTCTGCCTGTACTTTGAATTCTCCTCCGTCTTCCGGATCAACCGCTTCATCAGGGTAGGCAGCCGGCTGATGATTACTTACTTACTTACTGCTGATGTCAATGTGGAAAAACAGAAATACATTTTGGTTTAAACAGACCTCACATGTCCTGTTTGTTCCCGTGCGTGTTCCAGATTGAGTCCTTCTTCGAGTTCAGCGACAGACTGGAGAATGTCATGTCCAAGGCCTACATCTGGAGGTAAATGCTCCTGGAACGATGACAAGAGCAGATGAACGCTGTGTTTTATCCAGTGTTTAGTACGTAATTGTTTGTCATTGAGACTTGGTATCATATTGTTTGTATGAGCCTTACTCCACACACAGATCAGCTCCCTTACATCTGATCCTTCTCTTCCTAACGCAGAGTGGCTCGGACCACAGGTTACCTGCTCTTCATGCTCCATCTCAACGCCTGCGCCTATTTCGTTGCCTCAGTGCACCAGGGGCTTGCATCGACCACGTGGGTGTATGACGGACAGGGCACAGCGTACGTAACTCTGTGCTGTGTCTTGCTGTTTGAGGGTGTGGGCGAGCTCTCCGTCAGGCTGAAACACTGAAAGCCAGTCCCTGTTTGTGTCTCTGTCCACAGTGCTGAACATTTCATGCACAGTGTCTGTGGTAAATCACTCCCTATTTATTTCATAATCTGCTGTGTTTATTTTGGTATGTCTGAGGGAAAATTGTATGCTCTATGTTGGGCCTTCAAGAACGACATACACTAAGGGTGGGCGATGCATCCCTAACATAGTATCAGGATAGTTCAGGGTGTTTCTGTCATAATGATATTCCTGACAAAATACTGAGCACATCTGGTCAAAGATTTGGTAGCTGTTTGAGCTCTCTTTGTGGGAATTTTGGCTTTCCTCGTACCTGACTGGTTGCCTCTGCTCGAGGTGGTATAAGCTCCCCTTTTGTTCTTCCAGTCTTCTTGCACTTCTCACATATGACCATGTTTTATTTTACATCTGATCCCACTTCCACACAACTGAAGTCATTCCCCGTTTTGGTACTAACTCCTCCAGCTTAACCACCCGAAACCTCCCAAAAGCATCCAGCAACACCCGAAGACCCATGTAGCAAGCTCCAAGCAACACCATACCAACTGTTTAGCAACAGCCCAGCAAAAAATCTGATCAGGCCTAGTTTGGTTAAAAAAGGAGACGGAGAGAGTCTTCAGAAAATGTAGCCTAAAGCGAGTGTGTGACAGGATGTCATTTTGGGTCTATGAATGCATTGAGACACTCCCCAGTCAGCAGGGTGTGTCAGCACTGTGCAGCATAAAGGCATTATGGAACGTTTTTATGATCTGCCCTGTTCTTCTGCAGGTACCTGCGCTGTTACTATTTTGCGGTCCGCAGTCTGATCAACATCGGGGGTCTTCCAGAGCCTGTAACCACCTTTGAGATCACCTTTCAGATGCTGAACTTTTTCATTGGCGTCTTTGTGTTCTCCAGTCTGATTGGACAGGTAGGTCACATTCTGCAGTGTTTTCCATCTCTGTTCATGTTGCACCTATCCCTAAAAGCTTTTCTTCACAACGTTTTATACTTGAATCCCCTTCTTTCAGATGAGAGACGTCATAGGTGCAGCAACAGCAGGTCAGGCTTATTTTCAAGCATCAATGGACGGCTGTGTTTCCTACATGAACACCTATATGATCCCCAAGTATGTCCAGAACAGAGTGCGGACCTGGTACAACTATACCTGGGCCGCTCAGGGCATGCTGGGTGAGTCTCAGGAAACTTAATGCCAGAGATGCCAGAGACACTGAAACTCTCTAGTTAAAACCAAAACAATAAAACTTTTTACATGAGTCAGGATACATGAGCAGACCTACAACTGAGAGATGTTTAGATGACCCATGTTAAGATTTCCCATGTCCACGTCCTCTACAGATGAGTCAGAGCTGCTGGACAAGCTGCCTCTGGTGATGAAAACTGCCATCGCCGTGGACATCAACCTGGCAACCTTCCAGAAGATCGCACTCTTTCAGGTGGCTCAGCGTCCACTGTGTCCTCTGGCGCGGGCATCTGTTTTCATTTCTAATTAATGTAGATTGTGAGCTGAAGAATATTGGGATCACGCATGTGCACGGATACAGAGCAACAAATGTTTGCAGTATTGTTAAACTGAGTAAAAATATTTCTAAATTACAAGAGGATAATGAATCTGTTTTTTTCATACATAGACACTAAAGAAGGCCCATCTGCACATCTGTACAAAGCACTGAAACTAACCTGCTGCTGTCTCCTCCAGGGCTGTGACCAGCAGATGTTGGTGGACATGTTGCTGAGGCTCAAGTCCACCATCTATCTACCTGGAGACTTTGTTGTGAAGAAAGTGGGTACATGTGTGTCAGTGTGTGTTTAAAAAAAGAACAATAGTCTATCCCAGGTTTCCTGACCCGGGTGTGATGCTGACCTCTGCGCTCCTCCCTGCAGGGCGACATCGGCAAAGAGATGTACATCATTAAAAGCGGAGCGGTGCAGGTGGTGGGAGGCCCTGACAACAGCATTGTGTTTGTCACACTGAAGGCTGGCTGCGTGTTCGGAGAAATCAGGTTTGTTTGCAGGAGCATTTCATGATCTGTGACAAATACAATTCAAAATAACAGATCACACATTTAGCCTTCATTTCCGTTATATCTGGTGCAGTTTTCTTCTCTTAAAGCACCAGTGTGCAGGATTTAGGGGGTTCTATTGCCAGAAATGGAATTTAATATTCATAATTGTGTTTTAATTAGTGCATAATCACCTGAAAATAAGAATCACTGTGTTTTTGTTACCTTAGAAGGAGCTCTATATATCCACAGAGGAAGTGGGTCTTCGTCCAAGGAGTCCACCATGTTGCAGCACCATGTTTCTACAGTAGCCCAGCATGGATAAACCAAACACTGACTCTAGAGATCGCCTTTTACATTTTTACTATCCGCTCTATAGATTCTACTACATACTTGTTAAGGGAGCGGTGAGACTAGGGTAATTCAGTTGGTTGCAATCTGTAAATTGACCACTAGATGCCACTAAATTCTGAATACTGGACCTTTAAACAAAGCTAAATAAAACTAAAAATCAAAATTAAATAAATACATTTTAAAATCTAATTTCTACATTGACAAGTCAGTTTTAAGTTAGAGCACGTTACAGTTAAGAACTTGCCAGCTAAAGTGCTACGACGGGTATATGATATAGATACACATTGACAACATACACTACTGTTTCATGTTACAAAAAAGTTTCATCTTGTATTGATGTTTTTCTGCTTTTTTGCCTTCGATTTTGAATTTGTTACCCAGTCTAGAAAAGCGTCAGTGATAGTGCAACTGGGCTCTAAATACTTGGGGATCTTTCTTTGGGCTCTCTGCAGTTTATCCAGTGGTTAGACTGAGCAAGTTTTAAACTGTTTTAAATCAGTCCATGGTATGTTCAGCTGATATTCCATCAATTACAACAGCACTAACCCTTGCCTAACCCCCTCTTTCTATTTTGAATAGCTTTGCTAAAGCAACACGCCTGTCAATTCTGGCATGTTATAGGCATTATTGTGCACTGGACACTGGAACAGAGCACAGATTCTGATGCTAAGCTTCACATTTCTGAAATTGGTGAAATCTTTCACCAAACGACTGGTGCTTTCTTATATTCATTTAAGTGTCGCTCAGAGGCATCTTCATCTCGTTCTGTCCTTCCTTTTTTAAAGAGGACTTTCTACAACCTGAAAGCATAAACGAGCTTTCAAAAATACAGAGTAGTCCTCTGAGCCACCTGACTGTGCTGAATCCGGCCTTTGTGGCAGGTGATTCCAAACTTTTCAACAACAGTGTTCCTCCTGCAAGCTAAATGATGTTTTCTGAAAAGTGTCAGCTTCACAAAGGTAGTGTACATCACATGGACGCTGCATTATGGTCTGTTTATTGTCTGTGCCTGCATTTCCCTGGTGTAACTCAAATGTTCCCATCATTCCATACAATAGACACATGGCACATTTTTGCCTTTGTCCCATCACAGTTTACTACAGTCTGCCAAAGATGGAGGAAACAGGCGCACCGCTAACGTGCGAGCGCACGGCTTTGCTAACCTCTCTGTCCTGGAGAAGAAGGACTTGTTTGATATCCTCATCCACTACCCGGAGTCTCAGAAAGTTCTAGCCAAGAAGGGAAGGTGAGTCATTTACAAAGTATCAGAGCAGCAATGCAAAAGTTTTAAACTAACTGTCTGAGAATTTTAAGAATGAATTTATCAGCACCAACCTCCAAAAACCTCCATCAAACCCTACAGAAAATGCAAATGTACAACTGCAAATTCTGAAAAAGCAGCTCATGAAGGATTGCATGTGTGTGTGTGTGTGTGTGTGTGTGTGTGTGAAGGAAACTGACCAAAGCCAAAGCACCTGCAGGTGCTAAAACCAATGAGGACAAGCCCAAAGGTCTGAATCTGTTTGGACAAAAACCACCAACACCCAAGTTGCTCAAAGCGTTTGCCAATTTTCGCAAAGCCGGCCTCCTGGAAAAACAGACGGTAAAGTCTTAACACTCGTGCACCATTCTCCACACAGAGACAGCTGGGCTACTTTAGCTGACATCCATTTTTCATGAGCATTGTTAACTATTTGTAATGAGAGCAGTGGTAGCAAACGCACAGCAGACACACTGCGCAGCTTCTACAAAGACACCCGGGTCCAGTCACCACATCATATCACGTCGAGGGTGAGCGAGCAGTGATGTGAGTAACATGCTTTTCTTGACTTCTGTCCACAGAAACCCAATCAGTAATGAGACTGGCATGTGTGACGCTGCTGGGCATCACCGCATCAACTCATTTGGTGTGTTCCACTTTTCATCTGCGGCTGAAAGATTCACAAGACAGACGTGTGAGATGTTAGAAAATGTTGCAGAGGCAGGATGGAAAGGGAGCATCAGTAATTATACTCTAATAATAATCACATTGTAACCGTAGATTCCTTAATAGAGACAGAAAGTCTGTTAAATTGAACCAGATCAGTGCCAGGTTAACATTATGTTTAAAGTGTGTATAATGTAAATAATGTATAATTTTTCATATAAAACAATAAAAGTTGAGACATTTACTGGAATGTTCGTCCTGTATTTTATTACTGAAGGATGAGCATTTGTTTTAGGGTGGAAGAACTGGAAAGTTCTTCTGAGCGGTGATGGCCGAACAGGTGAAGAGCACCACCTGCTGTCTGACATTAGAATTTCCACGTGGTCAAAGCAGAATGAAAGGAAAGCAGTGCCGGCTCGAGCTGTGCAGCTGACAGACGATCTGTGGGAAGCACGTGAAAGACGTGACTGCGGCCTCACTCTTCACTGTGCTACGAAGTTAAAATAATGACTCGATAATGTTGTTCAAACCTGAAAAAAATGAGCTGCTGCCTGTGCGCAAACATCAGGGCGCTGACGCAGTGTGTTCAGCCATTTCATGCAGAATTCAGAGTGTGAGAGTTTACTGAGGCTGTGAAGTGATGTCAGAGAAATGCTTTAGGCTTCTGTGTTTGTTGAGATGTTTTGGTTTTGACACTTTTAATACTTTTTCTTACAATGTGAAAACCATTGAAATCCAAGCTGTCCACAGTCTGTGTTCTCCACAAAGAAGCAAAAGGTTGTACAAGCATCTTGAAAGTCTACGTAGAGAGAATGTTTCATTCTCAACAGACAGCTTGGACAGACTACGGTCACACATTAAAATCTTAGGACTTCTTTCCATCTGCTCTAATTAATACACACATTTTTGGATAAAAAATGGATATATATTCACCTGGCAAAGTAGCTACTTTGGTGTTCTGTGGTCACTAGATCTCCCAGCTCTGAAGCTTTTCCACGCAGTAGAAATAGATCAGTCTGTATTATAAACACTATGAATTTATGCCTTGCTGTCTACCTTGTGCAGCTCAGCATAACCAGCTTTCTAGAAATCTAAACAGCAACAAAGAGGAGACAGAGAGAGATGACTCTTGGAGATCTATTATTTGGTACTGGTAACACCTGAGCAGCCTGAAGCTTTTGACAGACACTGTGAGTCCACTTCACATGATAAAATGCACATAAAGCTACAGAAACACGGTCGCTAATTTAAAAAATGTAATATGATGCATAACAAATAATACACAAGCAAAGAAAATCCACATAAATGTAGAACAGGCTGAAAACAGAAGTTAAAAGATAAGGCGTGAACACTGTTTTAGCTTCCTGCTCTCATGCACAAAACTGCAATTGGACATTTTCTCTCAATATGCAGACAGATATGAGCTAACATGGCTGTATATGACCTTTTGTTTGCTTTAGAGTTGAGAGAGATTTAAGTCACTGTGCCCCTGTGAGCGGTCTGTGATACTACAGTTACAGCACACGAGTGTGTTCTGAGTCCGACAGCTGGGTCAAGACGTCTGCAGGATACTTGGCCAGTGTAGTCCAGTATAGTGCAGTATATTGAACTGGAAGTCTTTCATCTCCCCCAGCGGATGGTTTGTGCAAACACTTGTTTAACTCTGGAGCTTCCAGAAGATGGTCTGTCTGTCCTCTGCGCCTGTGATCACTGCGGTGCACAGCTCATTCATCCACATGGCTGTGACAGCACCTGCACAGAGACACCACATTTTACAATGTGCATAATAATCATCTGTTAAAAGACAAAAAAAATCAACAACATAAAAACCTTATTTTTTGTACTTTACCATGTGGAAATATTTAAAACAGATGTGTACAGGTTGCACTAGCAGAGAAATTAGCCTAAAGCTTCATTTAAAAAGCTAAATGTAACACTTTTCAAAGCTGTAATATTGCTTTTACTCAATATAAGAAACCAGGTGAGCTGCTGTACCTGAGTGTGCAGGGATCCTCTTGGTGACGGTGTTGCTGAGCAGGTCCCACAGCAGGAGGTCACCAGACTGCCCCCCACATAGAACTGAGTTCCCGTCCCAGCAGAAACACCTGGACCCACACAGACGGTAAATTCCTTTTTGCAGTATCAGCCAGCAAGAAGACTGCGAATCAGCTTTTCTTTTTACAGGCCGAGACTCGTTGAGAGATGAGTTCTCCCGGCTCATGCGCAAACCAAGTTAAAGGTTGTGGGTTGGAGGAATAAAAATGCTACCAGCTGGTCAGCAGAGAGCCAGTCTCAGATCAATGTGTTTCCCACTGCGCTTAACTTATGTATGTACTTACATCCAAGCATGCACAAGTCTATTTAGGAATGCAGAAACTAAGAGACCATTTTTAACTAAATACCTATTTCAGTGCAGTAGTAGTCCTAGTACAGAGCCTAGTACATTATGTAGGACTTTGAGGCTTTAACCAGTAATGTGCCTCTGTCACTCTGTGTGGATCGTACCTCTGCTCCTCCTCTGCTTTCACTGATGAGATCATCATTCCCGTCTGGACGTCAATAACCTTCATACAGGAGTCAGCGCCGACACTGAGAACGTGTCGGCTGTCTGAGGATGCAAAAATCATTGGTTTAAAGCAGTCTGTCTATAGTCAATGCTTCACTGTCCTGCCTGGATTTGACATGTATCAGAGCCACTTTCAACACAGGATCACTTTACTTATTTGCTCAAGTCTTTCAAATTTTCTAGTTTCTCAAATACAACTATGAAACCGGCTGATTCTGCTTACTGTGCAATGCAGTACAGTATTCCTGTTGGTGTTTATAAGCCTTATAGACATAAAGCTACAAAATACAGCCAGATGCTTCCTGGACAATAAAGTTTATGAGGTATAATGGAGCAAACAGTATCGGCAGAAAATACCCAAAGTACTTCTGTGATGTTGGTATTCATAAAGTTTCCCTCTGCTCTATACTAAAGGCAGCAGAACGATTACAGCAGCTGCCCCTTCAATGTGTGTTCAAATTAAAGTGGTTTGAAGCTGCAAAATAATAACGCAGAACCAATTACTGTGCTCTGGATGGGCCCCTGAAGGCGCCAGCTGAAAGGCAGATAAACCAGTCAAGAAGCTTCTTAACAGGATTGGTAACCTTTAAGAAGAATGTCCAGCAGGGCAGTTTGTCAAGTACCTAACTATGCATTGTGCTTGTAGATTATATTATATATAAGCACTTTCATGTAAGGTTGGATTCCATCAAGGCTTTTCTGCAGCGTTTTCTTCACCAGCTGGTACTGAGAGTGTCATGTTGGCTGGTCTGACTCGTACCAGGACTAAAGGCCATGTGGTGGATGGTTCCAGTGTGGCAGTGGACTTGCTGCAGGGTTGTGTAGCTGCTGGTGTCCCAGATGGTGACGGTCCCATCTTTGCAGCCAGACACCAGCAGAGTCCCCGCTGGATTCAGGCCGATGGTGTTCACCTGTGCGCAGGTGTCACAGAGGTAATATTACAGAAGGAAAACAAGTGGGCTGCTACATTAAAACATGCACAGTCTTACAATCTACACAGAATATGAGTAAATGAACTCTTTCCAGTCTGATGATAAGATATTTTTAGTTTTTGATTGATGAAAGAAGCCAAACGTGCCTCCTGCTGGCTGGACTCAGATCTGTCTGGGTACCCTTTCCTCTGAGAGTTAAGTCAATTAAAGACAGGCCACACATGCAACATACAGTCAGCCTCCTCACTCACCCCAGCATCATGTTCCAACTCGGCCAGTAAGTGAAACTGGGATCTCTTGTGACTGGATGAGCTGTGAGAAGCGCACTGCCAGACCTGTGGAATAAACAACATCATCTGCAACTCTCACCTCTTGATCAGGACAACAAAATACCCCATAAAAACAGAAACATGCACCAACATCACCCTCAACCTGAAGATCACAGCAGAGCAACCCCTCATTATCAAAGTCTTTAGTTTTTACCTTGACAGTGGAATCCCAGGACGCCGTGTACAGACGCTCATCAAACCAACACATTCCACTGACGGCGTCATCGTGACCCATCAGCGTGTCCTGCCGCCTGCCGTACGGGATGGAGTAGAAATAACTGAGGGGAGAGAAACGTCAGTCAGTGTGAACTCGTGAACGTCTGTCTGGTGTTTGTACTGCGTGTTCCATACATACACGTTGTTGTCCCACGAAGAACACACCACGGTTTTGCCATCAGCCAGCATCAGACATGACGACAGCGCCTGAAACACAGCCGAGCAGTTTCTTGTTTAGAGAGAGCTGGACGCGAGGAACACAGCCAAAGATGGCGACATGGAAAGCAAATACAGCTGCGTACCATGTTAGAGAAGGACATGCTTCTCTGGAAGTCCTTCAGCTCTTTGGAAAACATTTTGAGTGTTGAGTCTGGAGTAAAAAGCGATACAGTTGAGTAATGGCAGTAGAGTGAAGAACAGTGGTCATTTCAGCTTCAACTCAACTGTAACCTGCGTCTGGTAATAGAGGAAACCCAGAGGGCCACTGCAGGCAGAAGTGGCCATACTGTTGATACATACTGGGCCATACACACAGCCCTGTGATAGATGCTGCTGCTTAATAATGATGATTACATGTTAACATTACCCAAATGGGACTATTGGTATTCTGGATGAAATCTGTAACCATAATGGATTACAGTATCTCAGATAACACTGTGCTGCAGTTCTAAAATCCACTTACATTTTCTATACATTTTACTGCACAAAGCAGCCTGTTTTTAATCCTTTTTTCACCTCTAAGATGATCGCTATTTGTCTCTGCTTCGAGATATTTTCCAGACCTTGGGATGTGGAGAAAACAGCTGCTCCATCTCGAGTCACAGCGATGCCGGTCACAGCCCTGCACAGTCAACAGAAAGACTTAAAAACATAACAAATGCAGCAATAGCTAAAAAGTAACGTCCTAGGGAGGATGCACTTGAGTTAATGTAGCAGTCATAGTATTACAGTTTGCAAAGACAAACCTGAGATGGAAACAGAGTTGCAAGGGAACTTCGAAATGTGAGAAAACACTTTAATGGATGGTTTAATAGATTGCTCTGCAGATTTATGTCTCTAAAGTGGAGGAAGTGGTTTTACAGCAGCCACCTGCCCACAGCTGTTCCCCCTTCTATAAGTGTCCCCACCATACCATCTACTAAGCTACTGTTCTGAAAACTCAGCTGCTGGCCGCCTTCCAGCTTCGCATGCACTTCCTCACATTTGAACCTGAGCTTTCGTTTCAGTCCACACAGTTTGTATGTGGTCTAACAAAGCAATTATACTTTGTGGTTGCTGTAGCCAGCTCGATGCCACTCGACTTACTCTTTGTGGATCTTGTGGCTGGAGACGGGTTTCAGATTTCCCATGTGCGCCCAGGCCAACTTCCTGCTCTCCTCAGTCAGGTCCTCAAAGGACGAGTCCTCGCTTGGAGAGGCTGCAAAACAGCACAGGGATAACTGCTGCAGGGACATATAGATACATGGGGGTGGAGGCTGCTTATGCCAATGAACTATTATGCAATTAATCACTAGAAATCATTTTGTGTTAGTAAGGAATTCATTTAGGACACAGTATAATACCTGGACACTCATTGGGCTATAAATTCAGTCCTGGATGAAGTATGTCATAGACTTCATTTAAACACTACACCACTCTAACAGGGATTAGTAGATTCAGCAAAATACAACCTGCCTCCAAAAGTACACAAAGTAAGTGCTGCATTCAAGGACAACTCCTGTCTTCTCCCCTTAGAGGTATGGGTGATCATCAGCGCTCCCGGTCAGCATGACTGTGCCGAGTGCAGCTGACTAATACTACAACAGTAAGAGCAGCCTTTCACCACTGCCAGCACACAAAGCTGCTGTGATAGCTTTTAACTGTGTGTGTGTTTCTACCTGGGGACAGTTCGCTGAGTGGTGAGTTGACGCTGGAGCTCTGGGTCATGTTGTGAAACCTCGGCGTGATCCTCTGAGGGTGGGGGCTGGTGAACAGCTGTTTGGGCGTCTGGCCGAACTCCAGAATCTGTGTCAGCATGGCGATTCTCTCGTCAGGGTCCTCAATGCTTCCCAGACAAACAGGAAGTTAGTTGCACAGCGTGATGTTAAATATCTTTAATAACCTTTTGCGGGGGATTTTCTTTGATACCTGTCACAGTCAATGCCACCTTCGTATGTCAGCGGGTGAAACACTGAAAGGCAATGAGATTAATATGAGTCTTTGCCCAGCTTTGAGGGGGTTTGATGTTGAAAAGAGCTGCTGGAAGTTTTACCATTATGGGCTGCGATAGCCTCACTGCCTCTCTGTTTAAAGCCAAACACCAGGTCAATCCACTCATGAAGGTGCTCCGACACATACTGACTCTCCAGTGCCGCCTTGTGCTTCTGAAGAAAATCACTTCTATCTGGAGCCGGGACAGACAGGATACAGGAAACGTGCACTTAGACTGAAAGCATTACGCATTATGTTCAGAAGGATGTGACACCTGGGTGCATGCACACCATGATCAGCTGATCAGGAAGTTACCTGAGGCCCACGGTGGGAGAACGACATCGCCAACCAAGCTTCCATTCTGCTTTCTGCCCAAATCAAGACTCAGTTTGTTTTCCAGAAAGCTGCAATCGTTCCCATAAAACTCTGGAATCAACTGCATCATGGGAGAGGCAGACACACACACACACACGCACGCACGCACGCACGCACGCACGCACGTGTACACAGGCAGACAATGTCATGAAACACATTCTTCTACGGACACCAGGTCGAGACCACGGAATACTGCTTTGCCAGACAGACAGTGTGTTGTACGGTCCCTTCATCAACAACCGAGTGGATTAACTGCTCATTTCACAGCTGTGCCAACAAACAACGCGTAGATCCATGACAAGTCATCAGCATATATGATGTGATTTTACATCAATCACCATTAACAGCAGAAACTCTTCACTACTTGGAGGATACATGCTGAAATTGGCCCTCAGTGTCTAACTAACATAATATAGAGAAGATTCATATCTTACCTCTTTGAAGTCAGTGGCCCCCTCTAAGCAGTTTTTCCATGTTTCACCTATGCTGTAAGAAATCAATACAGGTCAGTGAATACAAACATGCAAAATCATACTTTCAATATTTGAAAGCTCAAAATCCTACATTTAATTAATTAAGTGCAAGCAAGTGTTAGAAATTACACATTAAGTATTGTGTGTGCGTTGTAATTTGTTTTTTTTCGTCAGTCACTATTCTAGCACCACTAAACGAGGGGTAAAATCGTTGTTGCACCACTGATTTGTGACTGATGGTATCCTCCAGTGCATAGTTATAATGTACCTATTGAACATGCGATCTGCATGGTCATAGCGGCCATTCTGGAGACACAGCATGTGCTCTGGAGCTGCAGGGGAGAACATAATGAGAATAAACAAAACATTAAACGCAACCTCAAAACAAAGATGGCAGCTACATATCAACAGACCCAAAATGCATTTGCAGTAGAAATCACCTCACTTCCTGTTTGTGCGATTGGTCTCAAGCTGCTGTAGCATCACACGTTAACAGCTGCTATTAAAAGCCCAAAGCATCTTTCACATCTAAATCTAAAACATGTCATTTTTGAAGCCAAGTCTTCAAAATCGTTACAATATTTCTGTCGAAATCTTCATTTACTGGCTTTTTTTTTTTTTTGGAGAAACCTCTGGTTGGCTTGAACAACCTTTTCCGCCAAATTTGAAAGTGTCTTGGATGTACCATGAAGAATCTGTTGTGTCAGACCTGCCTATTGATGACCTGATCAGCCTCAGGCTCCTGCACACAGTGACAGTGCTTCCACAGTGCAGATTAAAACAGGTCGAGCAGAGGCCGACCGAGTGTAAACACACTGAACGCAGGCCGTGTGCTGTGGTTCCATGCGGGCTGCAGCTTTAAGGAGGAAGTGTGACACGTACCGACTCTGACCAGGTAAAACAGGACATAGCCCGGAGAGGAGTAGTGGCTGCCGTACATGAAGGAAGGTTCCGGCATGCCTCTGTAGCGAGCCTGTGGACGGGAGAACTCTGAGTTATCGAGGACGTACAGTAAATTCATAGCTGGGTTTACTCTAAAACACTGAGGCAGGTCTGTCTGTTCTTCATTTTCAGCCTGATTGTTAAACAGATGCAGCAGAGTCTCACCAGCAGTCTGTCTAGTCGCTCTTTGTTCAGGGCTCCCACAGGTTTGCTCAAGTCTCTGAACGTGGCAGCGTTCGTCATGTCTGGGAAAACACAAACACACATTATCAGTTCTGAGAACATGTGGATGGAAAAGTCCAGCTGCTGGATCTCAGAAGCTGCACGGATGCAGATCCTGATCACCTCAGGCCTTAGTTATGTTATGTAATCTGTGTGTGTTCCTTTGCTGTGGACCCACCCAGCTGCCCACTGCTGTAGTCGGCGAGGACCCAGGGGAAGACGGGGTACTGGGAGAGGTCGTTGCAGCTGCGGTCGGCCAGGTTGTTGAGGTGAAGGAGATACTGGTAGTTGCTGAGGTGGCCGCGCTGCCACTGCAGCATGTAGCTCTCGGCTGTGTGCTCCGTCATGTGGTTCTCTGAGCAACACGGAGAAAAACAGCAAGTTCTAACCGATGTGTGTTTTGGGGTTTCACCAATACTGGTTTCCAAATAAACCATAAAACCCTTGTTTTTTTCTGTGTTTCTGAGTTTACCAACTCAAGACGCTTTTAGCAACAGATTGCCTTCGAGTTTTCTCACCCAAGAAAGTGGCGATGTAGTAGTAGATCTCATCTCTGTCAGCTGTGTTGTAAAACTTCAGGTAGATGTCAGAGCAGAAATCATTCTCAGTGCAGAACACCTCAAGACCCTGGACGAGGACAGACATGCACCAAAAGACATGCAGTTATTCTACTTGTATAGTAAACGCATGGAGAGTTCACGCTGTTACAAACTGAAGGAGCATCACAATGCTACTTATTGACTTGCTCACCAGTGGTCTGAGCCCGTGCCGTCTTTTGTAGATTCTCCTGACTCTGTGGAGCTTGATTTGAATCACTTGTTCCTGAGAAGACATGCAGAATTTATAGAATTACTTCAGCTGAATAACAGAGCGTCCCTGACTGAGGGGTCTGAGCATGTCCACGCAGGTTTGGCAGTTCACCGGATATCCGTTGAGGGGCTGGAAGTAGAGGGTTTCATCCGTTATGCAGACGTGGCCCGGATTGGACACCAGAGGCAGGACCATCTCCACCGCACACTCCATGTGGGGCTTCTCAGCTACACTCTGAAAGCTTTGCAGCAGATTTAAAACACTGTCAAACACATAATTCATATAACGACACTTGTTTTCATTATTGTACTTCATTAAAATGTGTAACAGACAGCGCCTCTGTTTGATGTTAACATACCAGTTCTTGTCAAAAGACGACCTCGCCAGGCGGGACTGTAAATTGGCTGCAATCTAGAAACACACAAGAAGGAATATAGGTTGGATCACAGATTATTGTGATCCAACAACAGTAAGCAGTGGTCGTGCATTGAAGGAAGCAAGATTATGTGGCATGAAGTACAGGAAGCAGAGCGGATCATCCACGCTCCTCATCCTGTCTCAGGCTTCAGAGTCCTGCTGTGTGCTCACACTTCAAATACTGGTCGACTCACCATTGCAGTCTGATCTCCAAGCTTTTCCAGACAGGACGCCCTGTGGAGCTGCAAAATTCACCACAGTCAAAATGAGCCGAGCAACACTAACACATAGCAGAGCAGTTAAACAAATACAGCGATGCCAGAGTAAAACAGTTCATGAAAACAAACACACTCCTGTGACCCTGAGACAGCGGAGGACGTAAACCTTCCTCCCCGTCCCGGAGGCAGCTACGTACCTGAAGTAACGTTTGAACGACATCTTCTGTCTTATTCCAGACTTCCAACTGAAAAGTCATTTTCTTTGCCCCCTGCCAAAGCAGAGACAACTTTAAGTGTTCTGTCTGAATAAATTAGCAAATCATGAAGCCTCTTCTGCACTCGCTACTCGCCAAATCATTACAGTTCATAATGTTGGTGTAATTATGTAACAGCTGCAGTGTTGCTGTTTTAGAGGGAGAATTAGCGCGACAGCAGGACTTCGGCACAGGCGACCCACCCTGGTAGCCAAATGTGATGCCTGGAAGACGCTGCAGAAAAGCTGCAGAACGGCTCAAATGCACATTTTTATTCAAGGCCTCAAGTGTGAGTGATTGTATTTGACATTTTCCAGCAGAGAAAATTACAAACATATTACTAATAATAAATGCACAGACTTGAGAGCCCAGAGCCAAGCCAGAGGAGACCCCCTGTCCAGCTTCAGATGACTCACCCTTTCATTTCTGTACGGTGCTATGACGTTGCTTTCTTTGATGTAAATGACCTGAAATCAAAGTGAAAACCACATTTGTGCATTTACTTTGGGAACCTGTCATGATTTCATTTAATAAAAGTGAGGGGCGAGATCAATATGTCACAAATAATTCCATCTGTATGGAAATGATAACTCACCTGTTCACATGAGATGGAGATGGCTGATGGACGAGGCCTACGAGGGAAACACAAATGAGTTAAAATAATACAAACTGAAACTACTGAAATTAAACACAGACAACTGAGAAAGTACTCGTCATCATACAAAGCAGCACCAGAGTTTGTTTTGTAAAGAAGCAGAATGCTACGTCATTAGTAAATGGTTGCTTCAGAAGTACGGCTAATATCTGCGTGCCATTTTGAAGTCACCAAACCAGTTTGACAGAGTAATTAAACATGAGCGTGTGAACTGAATATGCAACAGCAGGGATGAACTCATGCTCACTCGTTGAAAGGGTTGTTCTCTTTCTCCACAAACTCAATCTTCCTACAGTCTCGAAGAGCAATCTGCAGAAACACAGACAGCATTACCGTGTGAAAGCAGACACACAATATACAACATCAATGCAAAACATGCTGAACAGAGACACTATGCCAGCAAATAATGATTCTTGACACTGTTGATTATTTTCTCGTTTAGTTGTTCGGTCTATAAAATGTCAGAAAACGGTAAAAAAAATGTTGATTAGTGTTTCCCAAAGCCAAAGCTGACATCCACGTACGTCTTCTTTTGTCAACAGCCTGAAGATACTGACTGTACTGTCATAGAGGAGTGAAGAAACCAGAAAATGCACACAATTAACGAGCTGGAATCAGAGAAGTTTGAGTTTTTGTTCTTAAAATTCTACTCAAGCCAAGCCATTAACCAATTATCAAAATTGTCAGCGATCAATTTAATAGTTGACAGCTAATCAATTAATTGTTGCAGCTCTAGTTGACAATAAAGGTTTTAATATGAATAGATCTTGACTTTCTGTATGTCAGCTTTCCTAAAAAAAGACAACCGTCATGATTCTAAGTGAAGGTTTCTATATTATTATTTCCAGCAACTTAAAAAAAAAGGTTTTCTCTTTATACCTCATTTCCTAATAGATTAAAAAACATTACATTGTGTCTGGCAGCATACTACACATTAAACTGTCACTCAAACAAACCTTTAAAATGGGCTCTTCAAGATCATCTGGATCAAATATGACAGATCTGGAACAGACCTTGAATGAGCCTCTGACTTTTCTGGAAGGAAAATCGGTAACGTTAGCTTGTTAGCATTCTTAACCACTCGCCCCTTTAGTTAAATAAACCCACACTGATACTGAGAAAGCAATAACGAATAGTCCTTTGGAAAACTTAGAAAGAAGAAAAATGTATAAATTAAATGCTAATTAAATGCTAGGAAGGAATGCAGATTGATTCAAACAACAGTTTATAGAACCAGAATTTATGAAGCGCATTAAATGTGCAAGCACTCGTGTTTTGTATGGCCCTCGCATGGTTTTGTGCTGGACAGAAATCCTGCAGCTCTCAAGGCTGATCTGACACTGTGGCAAACAGCGTGAAACACTGAGCTGACTGCTAAAAACAGAATTCTACTAATGACACAAAATGAAGAGGCACAAGATGCCGATTATCTCTGCCAAGTTCATATCGCACGTCAGTGTGAAAACTCTGACTCAGGGTCAGCATTAATCTGTCCCTTCTCCTTGTTGGACACTTGTCCCCCTCGCTTTGATACGACAATAAAACAAATTCGCCTCAATGATCTTGTTCTGAGAGGCTTGTGAATTCTTTTTAGTTTGCTCAAGCCTCCATAACAGGATAAGATGATGTTTGAACAGCTGCTTCTTACAGGAGAACACGACTGCCACAAGCCTTTGAGCAAACACCTGATCATTACAATAGAGGTGCTGCAGGCTTTTCTACCAGTTCTTACACCATTTAGGGTTTAAAAACCAACATGGTGGTCAGGATTATCACAGATTATGACAGGAAGAAACAAAAGAAACTGGTAAAGTGACGCAACAACTTGAAAGCGAGTCTCACAGTGAAGTGATGCATGATGGCGGCAGACGAAGCATCGATGCCAACAATCTGAATTACCTCTCCTTTTCTGAAGCGCTCGTCACGTGGTGCGCGGTGTGCTGTTCAAAATAATATTCCTCCAAATCCAGCAGCAAGAGAGAAAATCTGGAGGAGAAACAGCGACAGAGAGGAGCGTGAGATGACAGGAGACAGCTGCAAAATGCCAAACTGCGTAAAAACAGCAGCGTCGACCCACCGCTGGAATGAAACACGCTGGATTACAACCTGCTGTCACTCCTACAGCGGCAAATAACTGGACAACAACTCAATATAAGGCATTGAGGGGGAATACCAACAAGTGTGTGTACAGGTTTTGGGAGCAGTACTGCATATGTATATCCAGCATGTCTGCGACGCTGTCAGAGGTTTGTTTCCATTAGTAATGCTGGTACACACATACAGCAGTAAAACAGGGTTATAACTGAAAAACACACTAAATTACTTTTCATTAACACAAACTCTTCAATTACAGGTGAATTTAGCTAAAATGAAGGTAATTCAGAAATCAGTAATGTGCCTTTAAATGTGCGTTCAGTGTTGAAAGTACAGTATGATGAAAAATACTGTCAGAAAATAGAACAAGGCAAAGAGCAATATCCAAATGGCGGGGTAATGATAAAATCATGCCACACTATTAGAAATCATAATAAATGAGTGTGGTAAGGGACACACCTCAGCAAGAACCTTCTGAATCTGGGTCAAGTCCAAGAAGCCAAAGGACGATTTCCCAAAGTGTTGGGAAGTGATTTTGCAGAGACTGTACATGTTAGTGTTCTTACACCCTAAAACAATGTAGTTGCTCACTGTAAACCCACAGGAGATCACACTGTTGCAGCTCACGCTTCTAAAGACTTACACTACGTTTTCCATAAACTTAAATCTGCCTCACCCCTATTGGACATGGGTTTCCCTGAAGCCTATCATCAGTTACACCATCCTCAATTTCCCAAAATCCTCAATGTTTTCATTGTTTACACTGAACAAACAGTGGCCTTCAAATACTGACTGTCCCAGTGCCGACTAATTACACACAACAAATATGGTGACAATTTGTTGGTATTATCATGCTACATAAGTAGGGCACATAGGGCATATACTGTGTCACACCTACATAAAAGCGCATATAAAATGATTAATGTGGTGAAGCGGAAACTAAGTCAACAGCAGAAATACCACAATACCACAATACCAGCTGTATGACACTGACGACGTGTGGAGAATTGAGAGTGATTTCAGGATCGGGTACCTTTACTAGTACTGCTGCTTTGAAGCCACATTACTGCTTAATAGCAATATGGTTATAAGTGTGTGACATGCTCTCTTCCTTCCTTTACAGAACAGTAAACTCCTCTGGAAACAGCCTGAACTTTCTCAACAATAGCATAATAAGCACATTAAGTAGATGTGAACGCCTGACATATTTAGAAAATATACATTGTGCCAGAGTGTTCAGCTAATGGAAAGTTTAATATTTGAAGCTCACATGGAGAAAAAAAACATTCAAATCAGTGTTTTAAAATAGTAGTGAAACCCTTATTTTGCCACAGCAAAGACAGCTGTGTGTATTTCCTTCATTCTAAATACTCAACGCAGTAAACTGAGCTGATCCTGGTGCAGTTCATCCTCATAATGAATGTACTAAATTGGATTTAAATTCAAAACTCTTCTGTAAAATAACCAAGCTTAGACTGCATTGAAGTAAGTCTAATAAAGATGGTCTCACCTAATTCTGGCTGATCTCGTCATACTGAGCTGAGTGGGTGCTGGCCAGGATGTAACCACTGACTCAAATTTAAGGATAAATCCAGAATCTATGAATATACAAACATTTTTCATTTCCAAAGTTATGCTGGTACTAGAACTCTTCGTCCGGTTTCTTTGTCAGCGTCACTCTGAAGTGCAGCGTCTTCACTATCAGCTGCGTTCCTTAAGTCCAGTCAGTTTTTACTGCCACAACAAACCCTGACCTCATACCCTCTATAAAAACTACTCTCATGAGCTCCACACGGCGAGGTTTTAAACTGAGTAAAAAGAGGTGGTGTCAGAGTCAGCATCAGGACAGGAGGAGAAGCCTGGAATAAACCCTGGTACATCACAGAGGAGGAATCAGTGGAGAACTGATGACTGAAGCGAGAGTGCAATCGATCTATGAATCTAATTTTTCCTTATATGCACCCCTGAGCACTCTACTAAGAAAGGCGATGGAGGCGGCTGCTCTGGGAACAGCACTTCACAGCTGATGCTGAAGTGGTTCACCCTCCACTGTCTGAGCTGAGCAGTTCTTCTTCCTGCCTCAGGAGGCCCCGGGCCAAGCTGCCCTGAGCACTGTGGAAACCCAATGCCTCAGCTCGGGTCAGAGCCACACTGAACAGCATCTAAAAGCCTCTCATGATGGCTCCTGTGGTCAATTGTAGCATGTATAATTCAGCAAGAACTCATTTAATAGGATGCTACTTTTCCATTTGTTCACAATGGCTGTATGGCTGATACATGATGCTCATATCTGTTGTACAAGACTATTGCTGCTCGCGCCAGGTCAGTAAAAGTCATACCAGGGTTTTAAATAGGTTTTATATGTTGAGGTTATTGAAATATACAAGGTATGAGAGGACATTTTACAACAGCTGGCAATGAACAGAGTGTATTTCGCAGTCCATATTCCTCACAGCGCCCTCGATAAGCGGAGTGCATCACCGGGCTGACGGCGCAGCTCTCATTAGCTGAGTGGCCCCGCCGGACGCTGTAATGCGATTCAACCCGAGCCGAGGAAAAACACACCGCCCCAAACCCCCCCAGACTGACCCCCTCTGTCCGCCTCAGCGCGGGTGGATGCGTCAACAACAGGCGAGGCAGCACTAACCTTTCTTTAGTTCGTTCCTGCGTCCTCAGAAAGGCCATGACTGCACACCATCCTCTGTGGAAACCGAGCAGCGAGCGGCCACAGCCTGAGCGCCGTAAACACGGAAACTTGCTGGACACCACGTGACTGACCCGCAGACACACGAGCCCTTGACAGAGGAAAGCGAAGAGGTGTCACTCTGACGCTGTTTCGGGATACCACAACTGCGGAACAGATTTCAGCTCAGGCTGAGGCACCTTACATCCATCACTAACAAAGTGACACCCTGGTATTTCCGGTTTTCATTTTGCAATGTGAAAAAGCTCGTTTTGACACACACACACACAAAAAACGGCCATTTTTTAATGGTGCCCATGTTGTGTCTCACCAGATACATCATGGATGGTAATAATGAAGATGTTTGAAACGTGTTTCAGTGTATTCAGTAACAAGTAGAAATATCTACAACACTGACGTTTTTCCTTAAGGGACCCCTTTTCTTGTATGAGTAAACAGACGACCCCTGACTAAAATACATATTTTATGGACGTTTCATATCATATAATATTTAATGTAAATAACAGTACAGACAAACTGATAAACTGTACAATTAACTGAAACAGTGACAAGTTTGTGTAAAATGACAATTATTTTCTAATTGTGAGAAGATTATTACCAGAGAATATTGCATCAGACATGAGTTTGCCTGAAATCTTTGGGAAACTTTTTCCACCATTCTTTCTCTGTGTTAAGTATTTCCAGTCATACTCAGCAGGTTTCTCTTTTTGACAAATACAGTGTTTTTCTTTACTTTTATATTGCAGGATAGGGCTGTTTAGCAGAGAGTCAAGATTTAGACAGTGTTCAAGTCTTTACTTGTCCCTACCTGTTATAATTTTTTTTTTCGAATTTGTAAACCAGTTTGAGCTGCATTTTGTGCATGAAATTTGCTCTACAAAAAAGGTTATAATTATTATTGTTATTCTTGAATTCAATTTGATATAGAGATGGTAAATAACAAATTCTGACTTTTTTTTTTTTTTTTTTTTTTTGATTTTTACTTGAAAAACTACCAAAGCAATTCATTGATTATCAAAATACCTGGTAACTTTTTCTCTCGTTCCACTACCAGAAGAATGACTAATCATTTCATCACTACTCTGAATCCATACATCTTGGGGTTTACCGAAACGTTTGATAATAGGGGACTTGCTTTGTTTATATTTCCTGCATATTTGAAGCTTTCCAATCATAGATGAGCGACATTCCATAATAAATACTGATTAGTGTTTAAAACCACAATGTCTTGGGGCAAATGAGAAAACCGGCCAGAGAGGTGATCCTCTCAAACAGAGACGATCTTTGTCACAACGTCTTGACGTGTCGTCGGGGACAGTGAGGGAAGTTTCCGAGTCTGAAATGTCTCTAGTTTGAAACAGGCTAAATGTGTTGCATGTGCGGTTGTTTTTCGTGAGGAACCATGTCCCCGCTGCAGTGTGTCGGCAGGTCATCATGCAGTGGAGAAGACATATCACTGGCCTCGCTTTCAGCTTCGTTTTCGTTGTATCATATTTCACGAATAAGGTGAGAGTTGACGCGTCTGGAACCGGAATAACACTAAGTTTTAAGACAAGGTGTTTTGGAACAAACACACATTATTTCTCAGTCATATGAACAAACACTGTGTGACTTTTATCCAGCAATTTAACACAGAACCAGAGCTCTGTATGTCCTTGCATTTTATTTTGCAACATCCAATCGATGCAAGACTCCATCTCAATTCTTGCACATAAAACCCGCGTAGAGAACCTGACTTAAAATTGCAATGCAACCCTCATAATCAGTAAGAACCATTAAGTGAACATGACTCAAGACCCGTTTCCAATTGCTGTTACGAATCAGGCGTGAACGGGACCCATCAAAGCAGCACTGTCAACTACCTCGACTCTTATTTTGGTAGAAAGCAGTTGCAGGAAATGAATGCGATCAAGTTGTAAAAACGACATGTTGTTGGATGTATAGTGCGCCGAATCAATGAGTGAATCCCACCTATAAAAGTGCATTCAGAGTTGTCTTATTCTAGATAAGTGCTGTTGCAGATATTTAGGGACACATTAAATTAGTAGAATTTTGAAATTGGTTTGGTGACAGTGGTGGAGCGTCCCCAGATGTCAGACTGTTCAAAGTTTGCTTTTGATAAACCCATAACCTGAATTATATGTTTTGTTTTTCTTTCTTCAGTTTGTCCTGTCAGTGTTGAAATTCACCTATCCGACTTTATTTCAAGGGTGAGTAGATATTTATGCGAACCTCTTCATGTTTTATCATTTCATGGTCATTACAGAGAGTGTGTAGGCCCTTCACAGATCAAACAACTGATGTAAATTCGAGAGTAGGAATGATCTTAAAGGTCAAATGTTGTTCTTGAGAGAAATGCATGTACAGTTCATGAATCTTAAAAATCTGAGCTAAGTAAATCGTTTTAAATCTGCATCTTGACTGTTATGCCTCTGACAAATGACCTCTTGCGTTTGCACTACAAATGAGTGATGAAATGAACCTGCCTGTTGTGTTCACTAACATGACAAAATGATGTTTCCAGATGGCAGACATTTATCGGGGCTGTCCTGCTCCTACTCTCTGGGAAGCTGGGATGGGTGGAAATGAGCCGCATCACCAGGTACGTATTATGCGCTACTGGAGGACACATGCTTAACTGTTCTCAGGGGCTGTAGTAAGGAGGTGCATTAAAGGCCAAATGTTATGCTCACTTTCATGGGTGTCTACTAGAACATGTTTACATGCTTTAATGATCAAAAACACATTATTTTCTCATACTGTCCATTGCTGCAGTGCCTCTATTCACCCTCTGTCTGAAACACCCACCCCCCCTTCTGAAAAGCCCAGCCTCCTCTGATTGGTCAGCTCTCACAGGCCTGAGCAGGCACCACATACTTTCCACATCGGCTCTGCTGATGTTTTTGGGAATCTCACTTTCTACATGGTGGGACCTTCAAGTGCTTTTATTTGCTGTGTTTAATGCTGTGTTACAGATCTGCAGCTCTTTCCTGGCTTCCGGGCTCCCTCCTGTTCGTAGGAAACATATACGCTGGTTCCAGGGCCTTATCACGCACAGTAAGTCATATAGTCTACCACCTTTAGACGTAGTATCTTTTCAGTTACACTAACTATATTCTAAATAATAATAATAACTGTTGCCTTGCTCAGTATATACAGGCCGGCGGTGGGTTCTTGTACTTCGACAACACTGATAAAATCTTTGTTTTTCTTTGTCTCTGTCCAGGACATTCCTTTTTTCTTCACTCTGCAAAATTCTTCTCATGTTGTTAGTTACATAATCTTGAAGGTCGTCCAGAGAGAGGTAAGAGCCTGCACTGGCTGCTTTATGTGAGTATCCACAATTATGTTCAGTACACTCCCTCCTTTCGTGCTCCTTAATCTTGTTCACTGGAGGCAAATGGAGGAATATGAAGTACAAAGGAGGCACCCCAGCTTTATGACCTTGAACAGCCTGTACAGCCACATCCTCCATCTTACACAAGCTTTAGCCACCACTTTGATATGTTTCACTCTGTAAAATGTGCTCTGTCTTCATCAGCAGAAGGCACAATGGCTGAAATTCATCAGGTTTGTTACCTTTTTTCCTTCACCTGAGCAGTAGTACAGTATGTTATATCATGGACCAGTGGAAGCTGTAAAATCTGTTAAATATCTTGTAAACCAAGGAAACACACTAATTGTCTCCCATGTAAGGAGCATAATTACTTAATAATAATCATAATAATGGTGATGATCAAGGTAATAAATAAACCTGTGAATCAACATTATATTGATGAAGATGAAAGATGAAATATTCCCCTTTGCATCACTACATCTTCAAATGTGCTTCTTGTAGCTTATGCCTCATGCTGCTCTCAGCCATCAACCTCCCTTTCTATGATCCTCAGGTAACAATTCATTATCATCAAATAGTGAATTTCTTATTTCATTGCTATAATTTCACTAACTATGCTCTTGAGGAAGAATACACGTTTTGGGGTCATTTGCCACAAAAAATCTACTGTTTACGTTTGCCTCCTCTGCAGTTTGATCACACCGGTTACTTGTGGGCTGTCGGCCATCTGTTCTGTGTCGGTAAGTCTAAGAATATGCAGAGATGCTACGCTTAACTTAGCATAACAGTTACATAAAGACAAGAACAGCAGTCTGAGGTTTGAACCCTGAGGGACGCCTCAGATAACAAAGAAACATCGGTCAAGGTTTAGAATGTGAAGTGAGGCAGCACAGTCCAACTTAAAAGGACGAACTGTGAGAAAGGTTGCATTTACAATGATCACCATCAAATCAGCATTAACAAGGACTCATCAGAGTCAGCGCTCACCCTGAAAATGACAGATTTACTGCAAGATGTTCCAATAGAAAACGTGAGAATATCATTAAATCTTTCAGGTGCATACCGGGTGTTTCAAGTTCGCTACAAACCGAGTAATTTGAGGTATGTCTGAACACAATTTCGCACTGTTAAAAGTAGAAAACATACAAACACTTGGCTTGAAGCAAACATAAAGTGCCATTATTCATCTTTCAGTTGTTAAAACCACTCTGCTGATCGAACCAAATGAAGAATTACTGTACTTCTTCCATTTCCTTGACTCTTATTGTGATGTTTCATTGCAGTGACCTTGAGCAACAGTGCATTAACTACCTGTTCAGGTAAGAATAAGTAATTCTAATTAACTGGATCTGTCTGTTTTTAAAAGGTTTTGAACAGAAGTACCTGTAGACCTATAATCATTTCATTCTTTTTCATTTGAGAAATTAAAGGTTGACAGAACTGTCACCTCAGAACAGCTTGTTACAACGTGCAGATGGTCCATGTATGATTGTTGCCTTCCCTGGAGCTCCAGAAGAAGCACAATGAGTCAGAGTTAGCAAGAAAATTCAGATCCTTTTTTCTATTAAGTCACACAGCTAAATTCTAATATGGCAACAGAACAGCTGGAGGAAGAACCGGTCATTCGAGTTAGGAGTGGAGGTGAAGCTCCTTTCTAGGTTAATGTGCAGAAAACAGGAACCACATATAAATAGTAGCTTACTTTCTGACAGTATTCTGTGTAAACTTCAATACTTAGAGCCTCTTTTAATTAAGCGAGTGTGAAAGTGATTTGCTTGTGCATCCAGAAACCCTAGACTGATATTTGTAAGATCTATTGAACTGCTTCAGGTATGACCAGTGACCAATTTCAGCTTCTCCTGTCTTTGCACAACAGCGTGCTGCTGCTGGCCATTGCTGCTCACCCAACAGGTATGGACGGGCCTGTGCAGATGTTGCATATTCCCGAAGTCGGTTAATGCTAAGACAATAAGAGTTGCAACAATCCAATGCAGACTTGTCTCCAAGCATTTATCTTTTAAGTGATCTGCTGTGTTGTAACTCTGCTTAAGAAGTTTAGAGATTATGACATCTGTACCTTGCAAACAGATCTCTGTATGTCTACAGGTGACCTCATGGGTGCCTTGGAGTTCCCCTCCCTTCAATCCCACACGTTTCACTGTGGCTGCTGTGCTAGGTGAAAGCCTTCAGACTCTTTCTATCTTATTTCTGTCAGCTCTGTATATTGAGCAGAGCTACCTACATAGTTCTTCAGCTAAATAATCTACCTGGTTAATGAGAGAAGCAGCACTAGCATAGAGTACATTCTGTAATAAATCAAAGTAGAACATGCTTTAGCTGCCTGTTGTCATTTAACAGAGTGAATATTAATGTAACACTGTGGGATATCAGTGAAGTGAGCAGTTAGCAATAATATGTGCAGTCCTGCAGACAGTGTTATCTGTACAGTGAGGCAAAAAAGTATTTAGTCAGCCACCAATTGTGCAAGTTCCCCCACTTAAAAAGATGAGAGAGGCCTGTAATTGTCATCATAGGTATACCTCAACTATGAGACGAAATGAGAAAAAAAAAGAAAAATAGAGTCTGATTGTCTGATTTTTAAAGAATTGATTTGCAAATTATGGTGGAAAATAAGTATTTGAAATAAGTATTATTCATGTCAATACTTTGTTATATACCCTTTGTTGGCAATTACAGAGCTTTTCTGTAAGTCTTCACAAGGTTTTCACACACTGTTGCTGGTATTTAGGCCCATTCCTCCATGCAGATCTCTTCTAGAGCAGTGATGTTTTGGGCTGTTGATGGGCAACACAGACTTTCAACTCTATCCAAAGATTTTCTCTGGGGTTGAGATCTGGAGACTGGCTAGGCCACTCCAGGACCTTGAAATGCTCATTATGAGGCCACTCCTTCGTTGCCTGGGCGGTGTGTTTGGGATCATTGTCATGTTGACAGATCCAGCCACGTTTCATCTGCCCTTGCTGATGGAAGGTTTTCACTCAAAATCTCACGATACATGGCCCCATTCATTCTTTCCTTTACACAGATCAGTCATCCTGGTCCCTTTGCAGAAAAAACAGCCCCAAAGCATGATTTTTTTAACCCCCATGCTTCACAGTGGGTATGGTGTTCTTTGGATGCTACTCAGCATTCTTTCTCATCCAAACACGACAAGTTGAGTTTTTTTAAAAAGTTCTATTTTGGTTTCATCTGACCACATGACCATATTCTCCCAGTCCTCTTCTGGATCATCCAAATGCTCTCAAGCAAACTTCGGACAGGCCTGGACGTGTACTGGCTTAAGCAGGGGGGCACGTCTGTCACTGCAGGATTTGAGTCCGTGGCGGTGTAGTGTGTTGCTGTGATGGTAGCCTTTGTTACTTTGGTCCCAGCTCTCTGCAGGTCATTCACTAGGTCCCCCCGTGTGGTTCTGGGATTTTTGCTCCCCATTCTTGTGATCATTTTGACCCCACAGTGAGAGATCTTGCGTGGAGCCCCAGATCGAGGGAGATTATCAGTGGTCTTGTATGTCTTCCATTTTCTAATAATTGCTCCCACAGTTAATTTCTTCACACCGAGCTGCTTACCTATTGCAGATTCAGTCTTCCCAGCCTGGTGCAGGTCTACACCAGGTTTCTGGTGTCCTTTGACAGCTCTTTGGTCTTGGCCATAGTGGAGTTTGGAGTGTGACTGTTAGAGGTTGTGGACAGGCGTCTTTTATACTGATAACGAGCTCAAACAGGTGCCATTAATACAGGTAACGAGTGGAGGACAGAGGAGCCTCTTAAAGAAGTTAGAGGTCTGTGAGAGCCAGAAATCTTGCTTGTTTGTAGGTGACCAAATACTTATTTTACCAAGGAATTATCCAATGAATTCATTTAAAATCATACAATGTGATTTCCTGGATTATTTCCCCCCATCCTGTCTCTCATAGTTGAAGTGTAGCTATGATGAAAATTACAGGCCTCTCTCATCTTTTTAAGTGAGAGAACGTGCAAATACTATTTTGCCCCACTGTACACTGTTAGAAGTAGATCTGTTAGAATGTCACAGTAACTTGTTTCAGTATCAACCAGGCTTGAATTGATCAAGCCTGCAAATTATTTTCAGCCATTATCCTTTAAAAGGTTACATTTTCATGCTAGAAATAAGCTGTTATTGTCTGTGTTGGGCAGGAGAACTCATTCATTGTGTGTGATTTCACAGTGCACTGCTGGGGTTTTTGTTGCTGTTGGCCACAGTCAAACTGAAAAGTGGGTTTTCGCTCGAGCACCTCGAGGCCTGGATTTTTTTGTCGAAGGTAGTAGATCATATTTTTACATCCTTTTCCAAATTTATGCTTAAAAGTATTTTATCACAATTCACACAATGAAAATCATGAATTACAAATCAGTAAAATGAGTTTGACTCATCTTAAGGAGAAGTAATTATTTCTACTGCTCTTTTTCCAGGTTACTGCCATGTCCCTCTCCCCATTTATTTTCTACATGGACATTAATGCTCCAGCTCTCGTCTGGTAAGTCCCTCACCTAAAAATAACTGAGAAATGTTTTTCATGTTAACTGTCAGTTTGTCCTCTTACAGTGGACTCAAACCATCAGTGATTGCTATGATTTCTTGTCTTCTGTTTGGCTACAGCGTGGTCGTCAGTCATGCTGCAGAGGCCCTGCTGGTGTATTCTGAGAGAGAATCTCAGTCGTGATGAGATTAATCCACAACTTGCACTTCCTGAAGAGATTTTTTTTAAAGAAAAAACTGTTTTATTTTTTTCACATTGTTTTTGTAATTTCTCATCATAAATTTGCTGACCAAATAAAATGATCTTTGCGAACATGTTGTGCTGTGCAGTGAGCTCTCAGTAATTCAGTGACTGTAGTCACAGCGACGTTAGTGATCCTGTTCAATCACAGTGAACAATGAACTGCAGCATTTACTGGATGACGAAAAGCACAGTGGAATTCTTGGTGATGGTATAACCTGGATCATATACAGTACATCTCTCCATAGATAGAGTACAGAGTTAACATTTACCTATCCAAACATATCCAGATCATATTCACTATCTACAAAAACAGCTAAACACAAACCAGTCATACAGTCCATGCACACAGGAACACAAATTCAAGTTATAGACTTCAAACTGAAAACAACATTCTCAACAAGGTCGCAGTAGAGAACAGAGCTTCATTGTTCTCTCAGTGTAATTTTAACACAGTGACAGGCTTGTTCTTCACATACTTAATTGTTTTCTGTAAATGGGCCAATCCCGACACTTCTTCCACAGAGACAAACAGACCCCTTTTAGCTCTGCTGCTGGTTTTGCTTTGGGGAGAATAAAGCATTGAATGGTTGTCTTCTGCGAGAACGTGCTTGTGGATTTTTCTCTTCCTTGATATAACCTAGAAGGAAGATTATATGTATTTATATGTACATTTATATATACATTTTCATGTCATTGCGAGGTGACACTGAAGACATCGTATTTTTCCTCTCATCTGCAGTGCTGTTTCTCCATCTGGATCGTTTTGGTGTGAGTTGCAGATTTATCGGCAGTAGAGATGTCTGCCTTCTTTCAAATATAATGGGACTAGATGGCACTCACTTCAGCGCAGTGATACAGTTGGCAGGTGTAGTTCGGCAAACAGAAAATAGTTCCTACATAAAACAACAAGGTCTGTGGATTATCTTGAGTAACCAGGTCATGATTTCTGGAAAGCGTTATAGCTGTTGAGTTGACAAGCCAAGTGCCATCTAGCTCCATTATATTTGAGAGAAGGCAGAAGTCTCCATGGCCAAAATCTCTAGAAGTCAGCACCAAAGTGTCTAAATGGAGAGACAGCACTACAGGCAAGAGGAAAAAATATGACTGATTTTGGGGACAACTGTCCCTTTAAAATGTTCTGCTAATGCTTTACCTACATGGTTTAATGGAGCGTTTAACTAAAAAGTCGTTGAATTACCTCTTTCAATGCATGTCTGAGTTGATGGGAATCCAACTTCCCAGAAGTTTTCAGGAGTAGAAGGAGGAATATACAGAAATCTGTGTCTGGAGCACGCAGACAGCTTTTTCTGTTTTTCCTCCTCTGGGAGATGGGCGTAATACTGTGGGAAATTCAGCATCCTTAACATGGGATCAGTGATGAAACATGTCAGCTTCGTGATCAGAATACTTACGACTTCACATTCCTTGCACGTGGTGCCTTTCAGTTTTCTTCTCTCGTCCTTCTTGCGAATCACAGCCACGTGTGCGAACGCTGGGTGTCTAATCCAAAAAGAGAGAATGCAGAGGGAGGGAAATTGAAAATGTCGGAAAGACGAGAATCTATTAATGTTAAAGTTGATGAGAGAAAAACACTTGTGTTTCTTACCGTGCTTTTTTTCTACCTTGGCTCATAGTGTTTTCATGAGGATCTTCATCTACTTTGGGAGATTCAAACACGGACATGAACATGAGTGAAATTTAAGACCTGACATCGAATGTCAAACACAGAAATACAGTTTCTCTGAATCTAAAAGCCAACCATCGTCATCATCGTCATCCTCTTCCTCTTTGTCATCATCATCTTCATCACAGGGCTGGCTCTGGCCTAAGTGTGAACTGTTCTCTTGAGACTTGTACTCCCCGTAAGCTGTTGTGTCAAACATCATATCCAAACTGTCATTCGCTTTCTCGCCAAGACCTGAAAAAGAGCACATGCACAAATATGATATGCTATCAGCTGCTGCAGGTAAAACCAGCCATCCTGTGTTAATCTCAGTGTCAAATCATGCCAGTAAGCAATTATTGTATAGGTTGTGGTTTATATTCACCAGACACACTGTCCCTTCTGTCAGGAGTGTTTTCTCCCCGACGCTGCAGTAAGCTGTGACTGACCCAGGTGCAGTCGGAATCTACCAGTTCTCCTCGACACTCTTGTTCTTCCTTGTGGGAAAACATAAACATGAGCAGCCTGGCGTAAGCGTCTCCATCTATGCAATATATCCAGCTGAATTTATCCAAACAAACATCGCTGACAAGATTATCATTTATCCACAAGACAGATTTCCTGTCTTTTCATGTGCATTCATGTTCATATTCTGTCCATCACAGAGAAACTACACTCGCAAACAGTGGCCACAGGCTCACACTCTCCGACTGGCCCGGTGTTGTGACTGTACCTCGTCTCCTCTCCACTCGCTGTCATACATGGACATGGCGAGCGCAGGGTCGATGCTCCACATGGGCTCCACTCTGCACTTCCTTTCAGCTGGGACAGCAGAGTTAGCATCGTCACATTAACTTTAACTGTTAATTCTAAAGGAATATTTGGTAGTGTGGCATTGCAAAGGCCATGAGACACAACACCCTGCCAGAGACAGCGCAGACAACTCACCATCTTCTCCTTCATGCTGGTCATGTGAGGCATTCGGCTCCTTCAGGGGGCTTCGTCTCTTCCCGCCACCACCCTTGTTTGCTTCCCCTGTAACACTTGGCTTCTTGAAGGTGGGACTTGGACAGGAAACATCTGCCCTTTGGTTGGAGGTCCCATGTTGTGCTGACTGGAACTGTTAAATGTTACAGGAATCACATTTCACAGCTATAAGGAGGAATTATTCAGCTGAAATGTAACTTCTATAGACATAAGAAGGGTCGTGGGGAATAAAATGTTGGACTTAAGTGTGGATTTATGGAAACTACACTAGATTTGGTCTGGAAAAAGTGCTGCAATTCATCTTGCGATGTGGCATGCTTGTTTCCCCAACACACATCCATACAAGCCTTCTGGACATATCTCTAACCTTGGTGTCCAATGGATCCTCCTCGAAGCTTTGACTGCTTAACGGTGCTGATGTTCGTTTGATCAGTTCAGGTTGTATGTGATTGCCTCCCTTCTGTTTTTCCTGGATTCCTTGTCGGTTCTCCTTGTGCACCTCCGGCTCACATTCCTCCTTCTTCCGTTTTGCTTGGTTAATGGAGGCGTCCTCTGAGAAGCGTTTGACACGTGGGAGAATTGATGGGGATCTCTCTGTGGTCGAGTCTGGACTGTGGATCAGTGAGGATAAAGGGGAGCATTGGTAAAGCCTGAAGCCAGGGAAGCAAATAGGGTTGTGTTATTGGAGTGGTTTTTGCTTGACTGCATGAATAAAGAACAAAATTCAGTCTAAAGAACGAGGAAAAAGCTAAGTGAACCCATAACAGGGTGGAATTATTTTCATTGTCTATTAAACTGTCGATTGTTTTCTTGATTAATCAGTTAGTTGTTTTGTCTATAAAATATCAAAAAAACCAAAAGCCCAAGATGGTGTCTTCAAATTTTAGCCTCAGTTTTTTTTTTTTTACTCACACCGATTAATATCAAAACTGCCGCAGAATAATTTAATAAATGACAAGTAATCAGTTAATCGTTGCAGCTCTACAACATAGGAATTTGGACATTTCTGAATCATGATACTGCCATGATAGTCAGCAGATGAATATCAAATTGATATCACCCTTACTTCATACGAACGCCATTCTTCCAGGGATGTTTTGAGCTGCTTTGCTGGCCTGCAGTTGACTGAGTTTTCTGAGAAAGGAGGATGAGAAAAACAGTTAAAAGACATAATCCAAAGAGCTACATGAGTTTGAACGCCTGTGCTTAGACACAATTTTTCAGTTCACAACGAATTTTCAGCAGAACTTTAAAAATATGGCAATAGAGGTGAAAGATGAGTAGCATGCTCAGGAATTGTTTGAGCGGCTCGTTTTGGGTATAAGAGTGTATAAGCTACAGTTGCTGAAAGTGCATATGGGTTCAGTCTTCCTGTGAAAACATTTCAGTGCCAGGCACCTGCTTTTAGACAGAATCTCTCTTGAAAAAGCCTAAAAATTGTCAAATACTTCTTGTCTCTGATGATTATACACTACCAGGTGACGCTTGTCAAGAAGTTCAAGGACACATGTTTCTGCTACCGCTTCTTCCAGACGTAGATTCACATCATCTGCAATGAGAACAGTCACTACACCTTAACACATCTCACAATCTCCATCAGCAACTTATGAGTATTAAATTCACCAGAATCTAGTGTGAGATTATAGAATGAATTTACAGCTAAGTCTCTTCCTGTGCAGCCCCACTGTGATTAAGGCTGAAATTACTGGTGGAGGTAAATGTTGCCCAGTGCTCATCTATGATTTCAAGTAACAGACGCCTTCTAATGAAAGGAAATAATAATGAAAATCCTGTTCTCTCAAACCGGAAGTAGTCTTCCTGTTTTTACATTCAATTCTATAATAATGATGAAATATAATAGGAATACAGTGGATGATGTCATACTTGAGGCTTGGGGCGCGTCCAGTTCACAGGTGTTGGGTACAAGCACTTCTGCTCTTTCAGGATTCTTTACAGCATCAACATACCCCTTGTTCAGTTCTTTAAAAAAAAGAACACGTTTGATATCTTCAGATTGATGATCAGATAAGAGAAATGAGCATTAAAAATCTGGCTATATTAATGCAGACTGACCGTTGAAAAGCGAGTTGTTAGACTGCGATAGAGGTATCTCCGCATAGCGAACGTGTCTTATTTTGTCAATATTTCTGCGTTTCTTCAGTTTGTTTGCCAAGGGCAGTGAGCTCGGCAGGACCGGCGAGTCTGGAATGATGCCTTCCTCTTGCTCCGGGGATGAGGTCTGCTGGAGCTCTGAGCTGATAAAAACAACACCTGCAATGCTTAACTTGGAACTGAAACTTTACAGTTAATGCTCGTTCCTCCACAATTTCAAAACACACTGAACTTGGAGCCACAAACCTGCCCTCCCGTAGAGATGTATGGAGACCTGACTTGCAATCAAAGCAGAAGTGAAACCACTATGGTTTCTGTTTCAGCTGCAAGTCCTACAGTATTTGTAGCTGTCTTGGGTAGTTTTACTATGCATTTCATTTTTTACAAAGTCAAACAACATGTTGACAAAATACGACCAACACACTGAACAATCTTACCGAGACATCTTTAATTTTTGCAGTTCAGTATGCAGTTTTCGGTTTTCATCCTCAAGGCCGGTTCTTTCATTCTCTGGGGAACAAATGACACAACAGTGTTTTTCACACACACACTAAAATCACAATTAATAACATTGTGCTCTTTAACATGGCAGGAGTCATGTCTTGTGGTAAACTGGTATAGCTAATAATAAAACATATCATGGATTCTAATCAACACAGGCTTTTCTATATTTAAACAAGCAGAACATAAATTCTTTCTCTCTTTTCGATTGTGCTGAGATGCAGTTAGTCACCGCTCTATCTGACAGTGGAATAATAAGAAGAACGAGTAAACTCACTCAGTTTGGTGATGAGGCGCAAATTCTGATCCTGATTAACTTTCAGGCTGTCCCCCAAGATGGCACATCTATCACACTCCCCTGCACGGAGTCTGGAAACAGCGTACATAGTTGTTGGTCTTTGTCACACATTGTTGCAACAAAATCAACCTTTGTGGAGGAGGAAGTTACCTTTCTTCCAGGAGACTGATGGCATCCTGCAGGGTTTTGTTTTGTTCCTTCAGCTGCTGGTTGCGATTGTAAAACACCTCAAGTCTCTGAGCATCTCTGTAGAAAACAAATGCAATGGCAGGTTACGAATGGAGACATGGCTATAGTTTATTCACAAATCTAAAGCCAGGCTAACAAAATATTCATGTTATTATCATGCTATCCTAATTAAAAGGTTGTGACAGTATACTCACAAACAGCGCTCCTTTTTCAACTTGCTCACTTTTGCCTCCAGTTCTAAAAAACAACAAATGCCTGTTGATGAGTGTGAAACTCAGTACAAAAAAATCACTCATTTTAGTGTCTGACTTCAGTATAACCTACATGAACCATTTAAGAAATTCACTTTATGTCTACATACAGTATTATCATGGGGGGTCCATTACCTTGCAGTGCATTCTGGTGGCACTCTCTAAGCTGCCTCCATAAACCTTCAAAGAGGTCAGGCTGTTGGGGAGTCCCGCTGCTCAGGCCAGGGCTGCTCATCCTCCAGTCACTGCTCAGACAGCCAGGCCTCCTGCTACCTGCCAACACTACCAGTGCAGCAGAAAGAAAAGTGTTTGAACTAATGCAGTAATGTTAATGAAGCTCACAGCTAACTTTAACTACTTAGCTTTAAAATTAGCACTCAAAGACTCGCTAACGTTACAGTTAAACGCACACTTACTACTAATAACTGAATTATTATTTTTCTGCTTTAAACGAAACCATCAATTGAGATTTTACTCCTTCTTCATGCAGATTTAACAGCTTTTCCTGGCTGTAAACAAATTAGCATTAAGGTTAAGTTACTGCAACAAATGCTAACGTTACACAACAATTACGGCCGCTGCCTTTCTGCCTTTAAAAATGACCGAGACTTACACGAACGACTCCAAACAGAGGTTTAGAAGTCAAACATGTCAGTGCAGCTTCATAGTCTTACGTTGACAACTTCATAACAAGATCCAAATTCCCGCGCCGCATTGCATGTTGGGAGTTCAAATTCTTCTTCTTCTCCTTCTTTGAGGTACGGCAGCTGGCATCCACGATGTTGCATTACTACCACCTTGAGGTTTTACTCTCCATCTTTATCCATTTTTTAAAGGGGGATACTATAGCTTGCGCTAAGAGCCTACCCGGCCCATTTTCCGTAACTGTGTCATCATTTCTCGTCTGTCATGTATAAATAACTGTCTCAGCCTCATGACATTGATTGCAAAGGCCTGTTGGGTGTGTTCTACTGTTAAGGTTGTTGTGGCCAATTCTCAGCCTGCTTGGTATACTAATATATATTTTTAATATACCCCACTGTTTTGGATTGAATGTAAATAACTCCCTTTAATTGCATTATCCCAACGCTGCTGCCACTGTTGAGTCATCTTCCTGCACATGCCTTTCCCCTCTAATTTGATAATTTAATATTGTCTTTCTTCTTCTTCTTCCAGGTTTATTGGTAGTTGGGAAAGAACGAAATGTTGACTGACTACCGATCAAGGAATGTATTAGCTGTCCCTCTAGTCTACAGTTGCGTTCATGTTACAAGTTGAGTCCATATCCCCCCTCTAGCTAACAGCAGGCACAGCTGTGAGAATGAGGTTGTGTAATAAATGTTCCCAATCACCAAGTCTTTTGAGGTGGTCACACTCTTCATGCTTTCTAACTTTCTGCCATGTTCTGTTCAAAGCTAAAAAGCACAAGTTGACGCAATGAGGTGAACCAAAGATTTATATTTGTTTTTATTTTTGGTCTTTCTTAAGAATACAAAACAAGAACCAAAATCACAAAAATAACATTTACAAAACAGATTATTTAACTGAGGTGACTGAGGCAACATAGAAAAGCATGTTTAAAACAGTGATATTGGTGTGTTAGCCTGGAACCTTGAGGTAAAACAGCCAGCAATGTAAAAGGTCAGATATCTTTACAAACTGTTTTGAATAAGTGCCTTGCTTCAGTAGTGCTATTCACAAATGGAGTTTAACAACATCATGTTTTCCTAACATATCCACAGTTAGCAGTGATGTAATGATGTAGTGCTTCAGACCTTCCTATGAACAAATTGAGTATTGTGAGATACAGGTCGAATATTCTAGGCATGTTGCACTATATGGCACCATTTTTAATGGTTTCTATTTTAATCCTCTTGGATACACACACACACATACACTCACACACAACACTGTTCCTACGCATTCACTCTATTAACTCCTAAATGGGTGCAAATGATTTCTCAACAACTTCCTCTAACTACTCGTTCCCCTCCCAGAATACTTCCTGATAAAATAACTGAATAGTTTTAACACCCAAAAATGTCTCAAGCGGTAAACAAAAGTTGCTCCACACTTTTGGAAAAGTTGATACCCTTTTCCTAAAAAGTCTGACAGGGCAGGAAAAATAAAACAGAGCGATAAAGTGTTGGAATGGCCGTCAGTCAGAGGCAAAACTCAAAGTCCCGTCGTTTTCCTAAAACACAAAAATGGTAAGACGAAATGCATACACTGCATGACTGAGAGAAAGAATAAAAAACTAGCGTCAACTTACCAAAACACAAAGCAGTGGAAATAGTACAGTTTGCTCTGCACTTGTTTGTGCAGGTATGTTTTTGCATGAACAAACGTGTCTCGTCTTTTCTTCTTTCACATGTAAGACATGGTCACTGGTGATTCAGCATTGCAGATTATTACTTTTTTAGTTCCTTTGGATGTGTGCCTTTTGTTGATTTTGCATCTGTCACAGCAGGTAGATTGAGCTAGCATTACTTCATATATCGATATATACACATGCATTCAACATCATATGTATCCCCCAAATCAAAAAACAAACAAAAAAAAACCAAAAACAATTCCAAACTCCCTTTTCACCACTTAAGCTAGAAAAACCCGCATGACAGTCCACAAAATAAGTTTGCATGGAGGCTTTGCTGTTTGATGTGAGATATGCAGCAGGCTGTAGAGGTGCTGGCGCTGGGGGGTGACATGGAATGCAGCCGTATTCCATTGAGAGGGGTCATGGGGATGGGCCTATTCTTCACCCCCTCCTATCCAAATGGGCCTCTTTCTATGTAGTTGGGTTTTAGATTCACATTATGCTGGAAGAAGAGTAACTGGTTGCAGACACTGACAGCGCAGGTCTTTACCAATAGCAAAAAACACTGGAGTAGAGTGTGAATGCATATCTACCATCTTCTGACCTGCAGAGAGAACAACGCAGAGAAATGTGACCTTGAAATCTGTGTGTGCTTCAAGTAAAGGTAGAATAGAAAGCAGGAAGTGTGACATGTTCATATAAAACACATATTAACAGCATGCAGACCACATCAGACAGATATGTAGTGGACAAATACTTAAACATCATACTCACTTCGCTCCCTTCACCACTGCGGGGGCACATAGCTGTAGCTGGGTGTGCCAGGAGGCCGATACGTGGGCATCGTGACTTGGTGGGGGGCAACAGGCGCTGGTGATGGGGTTGTCAACAAAGTTCCTGAGAAGCAAAGTGGCAACAGGGTGAACACTAAGTGCACAAGTATGGTACAATGTATGACATAATATAAACTTTAACAAAGAAAGGGGTCCAGATTTCTTTAGATTGCACGCAAAAGTTTGGACGCTGTGTGAAGCATAAATAAAACAGCATGTATCAACTTGCCAATCCTTCTCCAAAAACACCTGTTTGGAACATTCCACAGGTAAACAGGTTGATTGGTAACAGGTGATAGTATCATGATTGGGTATGAAAGGAGCATCCTGGAAAGATTCAGTCGTTCACAAGCGAGGATGGAGGGAGGTTCACCACTTTGTGAAACAGTTGTTGCATTGCTGTTTTAGCTGCAACTCTACAAAACTGCAAAATACGCTGTAAACCCTGACAGAGAGCGCAACACACGCAGGCGTAACTTCTACAAAATACAGAAACTGCTAACTAATAAAACAGAAACCGATGCTCACCAGCTGACATGGCCATCGTGGTGCCGGCTACCATCCCCATGGCAACACCGTTGGGGCGGGGAGGAGGAATGGGTGGAGCATACATAGCTGCAGGCATCCCATTTGGCTGGACCACTGTTGTGTGATGGATAACATGAGGCGGTGCAGCATACAGCGGCTGTGTGTAATAAGTGCCTTGTTGTTGTGAAGGTATTAATGCCTGCGTGACAGAGGAACAAAACATGGTATAGCTCTAAACGTGATTTTACTAAAATGAAGTTAAATTTGACAGATCAACACAGAGCTGCTGGATCACTGCAGCAGTGACCGGGTAAAAAGAAGAGAAACTGAAACAGATATCAAAGAAACCGCTTCAGCATCAAAGTTTGAAAAGTTGCTCCTTGATTCCCAGGCCCCTCAGGATAAGATTTTAAGACCAGAACCAAGAGCCAAGAACCAGCAGTGTACTGACCTGTGCGTATGGACTCTGTTGGGGGTAGGTGCTCCTGACCGGGTAAACGGCAGCAGGATAGGGGTTGGGTGAGGAGGAGTATGGTGGGACAGTCCCCGTGTTGGGAGAGCAGGACATTTTAAAAGGAGTGCCTGGAGCATAACCTAATGTAAGGGGGACACTTCAAGTTAGTGCTGCTGATTATTAAATGAACAGTCATGATCAGTCAGTGGGCGTGGACTTGATTCTCACCACTGGGGAAGGCTGCGTTTGCCCCTGCGTAGACATTGGGAGTGTACGCTGGAGCGGCTGCTGCGTAGCCAACAGGAAATCCAGCTAGGATGACCAAAAAGAGGGAAAAAAAATCAATACATTCTACTTTCCTTGATTTCAGGCCATATTTCTTGTAATTAAGCTATTTAAAACATTACATATAAACACATAAAATTACCTGGGTAGCCTATACCCTTGGTGTTGGTAAAGGGGACCCCTGTTGACGCAGGGCTGTACACTGGATTCATTATGGCCTCCTACTCACAGATGCTGCAAAGAAAGAAGCATAGACCATGTGAATTTCAGGGCATTTTGAAATGAGTGCAAAGTTCGCATCCAGCACAGATCCATGAGCCAACTGACAGCTGTCCACCAAACAGACTGTTTCAAGTGCATCTTATTATGCAGAAATGGAACGTGGACGATCCCCTGAGGCTGCTGATGGATACTGGATGGATGGTAGATAGATAAGGACACTGACTGGGAAAAGATTCCCTAATATCTTTACACAACATCATAACACTTCACATATCAGAAATCTTCATGGTGCAGTTTCACTCGTGTGCATCATTTATCCCTATTTCACTGCTAAAATCCATGTGGTCCAGGAGCATCGTGGCAGCACTTACCAAAGACAAGGCTTGACGTTTCAGTTGTTAGAATGGTTAAAGGCAACAAAAATGCTATATTGGGGATATGAGATCATTATCTGTTGAGGGCAACAGGGAGGATATGAGATGACCTTGCTAGGTCACCATCACAACAGACTCACTTTTGTTTCTTTGCAATGTATTAAATTTGTAAGTGCTGTCCACACACACATAGCTGGAATTCCAGCATTTTGTGGGAACTGGCTGTGAGTTTTACATAACATGCATAATTTAACATGGTGCAGTCCTAGAAGTGTCAATGTGAGCCTGAGTAAAAATTTATCTCTTCCATGTCCTCACTAAATATGAGCACTTCCATCCCATAAACACGTAACAGTTTTGCGCTCCTGCACTTAACTTTCACCTTCATGTATCATTGTGTATGATGCATTGTAAAGAAAAGCCAAAATCTAACCCTTATACTGGACACATGCATTTTGAAACATTTCGTTCAGCACACTCTGATACAGCTACTCGTTTATATTTCAGATCAGCATGTTTTCCAGATTGCAGTAGCAGAGGAGCCTCGACCTGTGCTCCATACGAGGCTCATTAACGCTGAGGTACAGCTATGCCTCCGTGCTGCCCTCTAGCGGTGGTCCAAGCACCATTACATCACTTTACAAGTCTGCTTATTCAAGGGAAATTCAAACAAGAGAATGAAACGCACACCATCCATACTTTATTTCACATCGGGGTCAAGCTAAAGCAGTGAAAACACGACATGATTTTCCAGTGAATATAAAAATCACAAAATGTAGGAGGGAGAACTACGAACCCACATCTTGTGACTTCTTATGGAAGCCGCAGGGCAGAACATAACCTCACCATCTTAAACAAATCTCATTTTCAAATTGCAAATAGACCAAAAAAAAAAGTGAGCACCAATAATTCAGCTATGTTAAGGATTTAGTATTGATGCTTCTCGTTAGCTTCTTCCACCGACCGGCGCGAATAGCAATTCAATAAGCTTTTTAATAATATTTTTTAACAAAGTGCTGCTCTGCGGTTTGCTTGTAAGCTTGTTTCCAGCAGGTCTTGATAATTACAAGGTTTTCAAGTAATTTCTTAAAGGTGACATTAGTCATGTTGCCTGCAAAAAAAAAAAAAAAAAAAATGGCAACCTTTTAAGTGGAAGAATTTTGAAAGGTGAACGTGAACGCAGCGGGGCATTGTTATCATGAGCTAGCTTAGCTCACAAGCCTCGTGAGCTGCACAACCTGCCGGTTAGCTGCGCGTGTTTGTCGCTGCAGGTTGGTTTCGATGTACAGACTGACCCGCTAATCACCTGTCTGACCGCGGAAAACCACTGGACCGTCCCCGGACAGCAGCCAGATGGGGACAGCTTGTCAACAGGCCGCATAGCATCGGAGACAGGCAGCCAGACAGCTGTGTTCTGCAGTGGCGTCTGCCCCAACGCTACGAGAACATACAAATCGTCCAATCAGACAATAATTAACAAAAAAACTTACTGTTAACTGTTGTGACCGTCTTTTAGTCCCCCTCCTTTGGTGTTCTGGTGTAAAATGAGATTAAGCTAGCTGGTGTTTTGCTCCCAGATGCTTTGCTGAACTCTTTTGGGCACCCCGCGTCACTTCCGCGTAGTGTCACGTGGTCTGCAAACATAAAACATGACACTTTGCGTTATCGGGTAACCAGATTTCTTTATCACACTACACGCAGCAGAAATCGTAATGGTGCGTTTTGAATACGTGCAGATTTTTCCACACAGTTCTATACTCTGCCAGCTATAACTATATTCACTGACGTAGCCGTCTCTTGTAGACCAAAGTGTATTACATCTCCATCATTTATCATTAAAAACGACTAAAGTCCACGGAACAAATAATGCATCGTGATAGCCCTTACCACAAGCAAGTGTTAATGCCCCAAAAAGTAGAATGTTTAATGGCAACAAAAATATTGTACTGGGGATGTGATATAATTATCTGGTGAGGACAAAGGTGACGGTATGAGCTGAACCAAACATGAACAAAAACTTACTGTTAGCTGCTTGGACCGTCTGTTGCTTCCCTTCTCTGGTGTAAAATGAAAGTAGGTTAGCTGGTGTTTTGCTCCCAGATGTTTTGCAGAACTCTTTATGAGCACTTCGCATGCGTCACTTCCGTGTACCGTCACGTGGTCTGCAAGTGTAAAAACTGACAGTTTGTTAGGTAACAAAAATCCTTCTCAAGACTTTAGACATTTTACATCTTTGCTTTACCAGGTTAAAAAAATATTCTTGAATCCAACTAAAAGGACGTAACAGGCCAGAATCAGTTATTTATTAGGAAATAATCGCGTTATTTACTAGTAGTAGTTAGTTTCCATTTCCTGTTTTTTTTAATTTTTTTTATTTAATTGTTATTATATTTTTTGGCACACAGTCGCTACACTTTGACATATAACGATTAACATCGTAACACTGCAACATTTAAGCTCCTCTGTGAGCTCATTATTATGTTGCGGGGCTGTGTGGTCCTTGCAGGCAATAAAACTTAATTTAACGTAGCAAAGGCTTCTCTTTATATGACAACCTATCAACACTGGATTTAGGAGATTTTGATTCATATATAATGTAAGCAGCACTTCTGCGAATTTAATTTTCAAGTTTCTGTGACGGCGGTACAACAAATGTATTTGCTCTTCGAGGACCTTGACGCATCGGTTCCATTCAGCCATTGAACTGGGAAGCATATAGGGTCCATACTGTTGTGATTTTAATGCGACCTACGTGAGATTTCATAGGTAAAATGTTGATATTTAAGTCATATTAGGAATCATTCTGCGGTGTAAGGTGAAACTATTCGGTCGGTTGGTGTCGTCGGTGAAGAGCAGGGGTATAATGTCTGGAGCGGCCGGTGGAGGAGGAGGCTCCTCCTGTCTGGGCGCAGCAGCGGCAGCCAGTTGCAGCTCCGCCGGCTCTCCCTACGCTGCCGCAGCCGGAGGAGGCGCAGGGGTGGCCGGGAGGTTACCAGCTCGGGTCCTGGAGCATGTTTTCTCCTATTTGGAGCTCTCCGACTTGATGTGTTGCTCGCTGGTCTGCTGGCACTGGAACAACATACTAGCGGATGAAAACAGCGAGGTGTGGCGCAGCCTCTGCAGCCGGAGTCTGAGCGATGAAGCTTTGCGATCTGACATCCTGTGCAACCTGCCCACCTACAAGGGGAAAGTAGGTCTACCAATGTACCGCTGCTATCTCGGGTTGTCAGAACCGTGATTAATGACAAACTCCATTCTAAAAGCTGCCCGTTTAGCTCCCCCCTTTGTTCTTCAAACACCTTCGCGGAACGTGTGTGGTTATGTCGTAAACTGCACACAGTCTTTAGGATGAATGTATAAGATACACTGTTGTATGCCAAAAGAACATGGTGATTCATACCCAGTCCTTTATAAACAAAAAAAGTCACGTACAAAATAAATTCATATGCTTGCTGTAAACCTGTTTTAAATTGGCAGATTCTTAAATGGGGTTTGGTGTAAGGTTGTTTTGAGCCACTAAAATACTGGAAATAGATTTTAACAGACTAGGCTAGACGTTGTTTTGTTGTCATAAGCCAACATTAGACCATGGGTCCCTTTTTCAGTACAGGGCCCAGTAGCGAGGTTGCTGTTATCGTTTCTTATTGCATAACTGTATGCACCTCATGCAAGGAAATAATAGACCCACTGGAAGTGAAACCTATTTTTAGAGCAGTCCCTGAATGTGGCTGTCTGCAGGAAAATGAGTGTCACGAAATTATTCTTCCATCTTCCATGGGACCCTGTCGAAGTTCCTTCCCTCGTTTTGAGAAGGTGAACATGTCATTCAAATTGAGTGAACAATGTCACCCCTGCCAAACAGCAGTAGATTGAGTCTTTCATTATAAGACAGTGGGTGACTTATCTGAAATTATGACAGCAGCCATAATCGTTTACTTACCAAACCTGTGCTCGGAGCTTTGTGCTCCAAACCCTTGATTGGTGCAACACATTCTGTCCTGCATGGTGGAAAAGCCAGAGTCAGTGACCATGTCTCACCATGTTTATGCAAGCATCTATATGTATGTAGAAGGACGTGTTTCCCCAACAGATCCAACAATAGGGCTTTTCTTTTAACTGCAGCATCCAACACTTCTTAAATGATGTTATGAAATATGCTGTTTTAATATTTTACACCATATTCAAAGACTTTTGGGGAGACCACTGAAGGTTTAAACCTGTTGTCCCTGTCCTTTCGTCCACAACAGCTCAAGGCCTTTCAACATGGTCTGAGCTCCCACGACTGCTCCCGCAATGTTTATGTGAAGAAGAACGGCTTCACCCTGCACCGCAACCCCATCGCCCAGAGCACGGATGGTGCGCGTGGCAAGATCGGCTTTTCAGAAGGGAGGCACGCCTGGGAGATCTGGTGGGAAGGCCCTCTCGGGACTGTGGCGGTGATAGGCATCGCCACCAAGCGGGCGTCCATGCAGTGCCAGGGCTACGTGGCCCTGCTGGGCAGTGATGACCAGAGCTGGGGCTGGAACCTGGTGGACAACAACCTGCTTCACAACGGAGAGGTCAATGGAAATTTTCCACAGTGTAACAATGCACCAAAATATCAGGTAGGAGCTGGAGCCACATCCGTATGCTACTTGTATTGTCCTCAGATTTTAAAATCATCAAAAAATATTGCTTAAATGTACGAAATGGGTGTGTGTGTTTGTCCATAGATCGGAGAGAGAATACGAGTGATTCTAGACATGGATGACAAGACGTTAGCCTTCGAGAGGGGCTTTGAGTTTCTTGGAGTAGCATTTCGCGGACTGCCCAAGGCCTGCCTGTACCCCGCTGTCTCTGCAGTATACGGCAACACTGAAGTCACCATGGTGTACCTGGGAAAACCCCTGGACGGCTAGAAGCAGAGTAACCTGTGCCACCATTAAAACTAACAGGCCACCGACGGGCGCGGGACTTTTTCTGTCAACAGACTGGCGACCCTGCTTGTTGCACCGTTTCAAAAGGTTTCGAGACGAAGTGGTCTGCAAAGCAGAATAACTCTAATCACACACACAAAAAGAACTGTCGGCATTTCTACCACAGCTCGGCACGAGGAGTCAGGTCTGGACTGGACAAACTACAGGGAAAAGGAGTGTGTGGGAAGTGTCATAAACATGTTTCTGTATCACCGTGGAAGAGTCCACTCTTACAGTTTAGCTGCTGGACTGTTTTATTTACAGGATAGGGGAACTTTATTTAATTTCATTCAGGCTAACAGTGCTGAACATTTACTTGAGATTTTATGCCTGCTTGAATGAGGCCAAAACTGTCCTAAACGGTGGCAAATACTTTAAGATTTTAACAAGTGGTAAACAGTAGTTGTTATCAATAGCTATCTGTTGTATGAGTTCATGGAAACAGCTCTTCATGGATTAACACAGTTTAACTATAATTGCTGACTGGATTATAATGGTTATATGCCAAATCAATGTGACCTGATGTTATATTTTGCTATGGGCAGCAGACGACATGCGGACCAACTGTCATGCATGTGCATGGAGACCGGCGTATGGACTACAACATCTGCCATTTTTAAATACCTGTCCAGTAATGGTGGAAACTATACCTGTATCATGTTAATGTGTGTCCTTTTTAATGTGCTACCGTAGTATTACACACTATTTATTTCTTGATTTTATCTATGGTACTATATACTGTATGGTTATAAGGCCTGAAAATAAAGTCTACATGGTGCCACTCTTAGAATAAAGATGGTCTGATGCTTGCGTTCGTGTGTGCACAGCACACCAGTTATATGCAATATGTTATATTTTTTGACGATGTGACCACAAGGCTGCAGGATGATTGGTATGTCTAAATACAGCTCTGGATCATGTTGATTGAACCCAAGTCTAGATGCTGCATATTGTTGCTGTCTAGTGAAAAGTATCAGATAAACTTAACTATTAACTGTCCCTAAAGCTGAAAACTGGGCTGTTTTTCTTAGCTTCTGAAAAGTTGAGTTTTAGAGATACAGTACATGTCACATGACAGCAGTTTGATTTGCATGTATAGTAACTGCAGTAGATTTCTGGTCTGTGTATGAAGTAAATGACGCAAAGACAGATGAACCATTTTACAGACTGTTATTGCTAATGTGGTATAAGTGAATTGCACAATAACACAGGCAGTTCATGGTGCACACCACCCAAAGTGACCATGCATGACAAGAATATCAGAACAAGTTTCCCATCAGCTCTCGGGTTGTGCATTCACCAGCCTATGTGTGGATCAGCACTTAACTGGAAGTGTCTGCGCCTGCAGTCATCTTTTCCCTGAATCAATGGAAGTGCAGAAATGGAAATATATATTCAGTTATGGCTTGAAGGCGGGTCAATAAGACCATCTGAGTCTGATGGTGTTTCTGTTTTAGAGACAGAATTTACATATTAAGTTTATCGAACTTTACAGTTAAACAACATTTTGCATCAGAAGAGTTTAGACCTGACCTACCACCAAGCAGTCTCTAAGGGTTTAGGGTCTGTTTACACCAGGTAATGTCAGTGTATTCTAATGCATGTGTATTTACAATGTAGGCCAGACCTACAGGCCAGTGTATGCACAAAGTTGTCTTTAGCGACATTAGCAGCGTGGCCTACCATTTAATGGTCGGTTGGACCACCAATTTTTCCAGACTGAAATATCTCAACAAATACTGGATGTGTTGCCATGCCATCAATGGTTGCATGTTAGCAATAGTCTTGTTTATCAAGACAAAATAACGTAAGGCCAAACTGAATGATGTAATGTAATATTTTTGGCAGAAATCTGACAATCACCGTTTGAATTAATGAGTTTTCAAGGCAACATAAAAGGATGGATTGTGGCTCCCTTAACTGCTGCTGGAGGATCAAACTACAAAACTGTGCACAGTTACAGAAAACTGTTCCATAAATTAGAATAATATACGGCAAAAACAGAAGCAGTAGCTGAAATACATTTTTGAAATACAGATCAGCATGACTCATAAAGGCGCATAAACAGATCAAAACAAAATGCACCTTTTACAGAGCCTGCATCAACAAGAAATAAAAGGAAAAGACATCACAGCTCTGGACACACTGTTCTGCTGCCGTGTGATCTCAGCAGTGCGGGAGAGGATTACCACTTCAATAAATGATGAGTGAAATATGTGCTGCCAATGCTAAGAGCTTGGCTGCCTGTTTGTGCCCTTTCTCTTTGAACTGAGTTCCTCCTGATGCAGGGCAGCACTCTCTAGCTCCCTTCCCTTCTGTCCTGTTCTGACCCTGAACGTCTGTCTAGACCAGGCATGTCCAAACTATTCCATAAAGGGCCGTGTGGCTGCAGGTTTTCGTTCCAACCAAGGAGGAGCACACCAGGCCAACCAATCAACATCAAGGGATCTCTTAGTTATCAGCTGAAAAGTGAGATCAGCTGATTAAATGAGTCCAGTCTGGTGTGCTCCTCCTTGGTTGGAACGAAAACCTGCAGCCACACGGCCCTTTATGGAATAGTTTGGACATGGCTGGTCTAGACGGTCTGTCTATCAATGTCAGTCGCTCCATCCTTGATCGTTTTAACTGCCTGTGAGTGAGACGCTCGAACTGCAGTATCTGTCCATCAGCCTGGAGTAGCATCAAAAATGCAAGAGCTGTTGAATTTATAGAAATGACCAGTGTGGCTCTTTCCCCTCGCATCAGTGCAATACAGCCGTATGTTCACATGAAGCAAGCAGGGCTGCTGGTGCCTCCCAAAGCTGTGATGACACTATTATACAGGCAGTGCACACTGTGTCAGCGTCACAACAGTGTATGTTGTAAACATGGAGGTTAGCATGACAGCTAATTACAGACTCCTATGGCTGGGTATTATTATTATTATTAAAACATCTGACGATGACAATGTTCAGACAAACTACAGCAGCTCTCCATACCAGATAATAGTTGTGTTCACACCGGTGGTAATTGTATTTTAACAAATAGTAAGTGAAATTATCAGAATTTCAACACCATCTCCTGAAATAACTAAGATCCCATTGGCTGGACCTGCAGGCCTACTTTCATTATTTCCTGGGGCTAAAACAAAGGCTCGAATGCATCATTCTCAAATGAATATTAAGAGCTCCCCCATACAAACATTCACACAAACAGAGCCGATCTTCACATGACTGTGGTTTTTGTTTTTACAACATTTCTAGGATAAATCAGACAGTGTTGGTCCTTTGTCGTGTGTCCAAGATGAGCCATCGATGTGTACACAGTGCATCTGTGTTTCTTGCAGTTTCTGCATGTCATGATGAATAATACCTTTTTACTATTGTTGTCACAGATATGTCTGAATGCAATTGTGAATAACTGGACATTAATGAACTCAAAATCTTCCAGAATCCAAAAGACTGGATTGTTGATTTTTAACCAGACCACGTAAAGATGCAGGTCTCAAAGAAATGTGCAATAAATCCTTTGTCCACGAGAGGGCAGCAATCATCTTGAGCTTGTTATGCAAATAGACTTCCAGGACAGAAAGTCCTGGTCATGTGAAGTATGAAATCTCAAGAGGATGGTTCTCCACCTTACTTTTTACAAGCCTCCAGCGGCAGAGTGAAATTTAACAGAGAAAACAGGTGAGGAAGAAACCTTAAAAACTGCTAAACCTGAATGCTGAGAATCCACAATATTCTAGTATTTATCTTAATCTTTGGTCGTGTTAGTCCTCATTGCTGTGGTGTTTTTATGTTGCAGGGTATGAGCTACCCACATTTACCCTCACCCATGGGATTTACAGCCCCATTGCCCACCCACTCAGATCTCTAAAATAGAATGCAAATTTCTGATAGAAGAAATACTGCTGCCCAGAATTCACATTCGAGCAGCTTTCCATCTGAATAGAACAAGTGACAGTTGTCTCACATTACATGCTGAGCTACAAATGGAAAACTTGCTTGTTGCTACCACCAAAGGTGACCTCGCTGCGGTAACACAGTATAAAGCACTGTATGTACTGTGAGGGTATTTGTGTTTTTAACGAGTCAGAAGCCAACCAAAGGTAAAGAGTTGGGGAATCACAGTAATTCAACTGCTGAATACGTTTTTAAATTCCATCATTTATTCAGTGTGTGTCCTTGAGGTCAAACTTGTTTGCTTTCCAGTAAAACATTTGAAAAGTCGATTTTTTCTGAAAAAGGTGACTATGAAATAATGCACAAAACAAAAACCTATATTTATGACACCAGTGTTTACATGGCAGCAGTCAAATTTGATTTGCAGCTTTTCTTGGCGTGCTACCACCACCTGTCAATCAGCAGAATAGTGTGAAAGCATTTCCAAGACTGTATATCATGTCACGCATGTGTTTTGAGAATATGATGAATAAAGTGACATTAATGTCCTTCCCTTAGCAATGCCTGAACACCCTGTACTCATGAATGAGGTTTATGATGAGGTTTAGCCTTTTGGTGGTCTATCCAGACCCTGTTCACAAGCCTTTTTTCCCTCTTTGATCGGTTACTCGCTCAGTTGAACGTTCCTGTGTGGGTGCCTTACTGTCTACACACACTATTTCTAACAGAAAATTCCTCCCCTTCCACTAAAAGAGCTGAATATTTGCAACAACAATTTAAGTTGATTGATTTCTACCATGGCGTTATTGAGGAAACGGTTGTTAACAATTTAATAACGATAACCTCACTTTGAAGACAGCGGACCTCGAGAGATACAGCCGGACAACATGATTGTTATGGGCCCACATTTACTGGAATTGCTCAGGTATTATACTGGGTTTAGTCACACATCAGCGCCATGTAAATTCAGTAACAGTTGCTCAGTGAAACCTGCCTTTTTTGTGGGTTTATCAGTTCACACATTCAAGGCCCATAACTTCACCTCCACCTTTACCTGTACCTTCTGTGTACTTAACTTTTAAGTGCACACATGCTTAACTAAATGGTCAGCCATTTTGCACTATATACATTTTAGTATATTTTTTATATAATGTTTTTTTTTATATTATTATATTATTTTATGCTGTTGGTATATTTTATGCTGCTGGTATATTCTATGCTGTGGTATATTTTACTGTTTATTGTTCTAGTATATTCTTATTGCCTTAGTATATTTTCATTTCTGGTATATTTTTATTTCATTTACACATATTTTTATCTGCATGTTAGTCTAGTTTATTCTAATATTTATTATTACTTTCTTATTGTTTCTAACATGGGGGTTGCAATACAAATTTCATTGACATGCTATGCTCAGTGATAATAAAGACGATCTTAAAACAAAATAACATAGGCAAAAGGTAAGAGTCTCATTTGCCTTTAATCCGAATTTTAATTACTCACATCATCACCAAGTATGAAGTTTATTAAGACACTTGAAGAGGGAACATGAGAGGTCTGTGTGTCAGCCGCCTCTGCAGAGTGCAGGGAGGATGTTTGGTGAAGATAAGAGCAAGGTGTTACAGAAGCAGCACAAGTGTGGTTTTAAGAGTGCACACCAGAATTTCATCTGGCGTGCACTGTTATCACAACGTGCATCCTTGACCATGAGCACAAGAGAAAACAAAACGGGGACTCACATAACGTGCAATATTACATATCATTTGCTGTTTTGTATATTTTACTCTTCTGTGCAATAGTAGTAACACTATTTATTTTATTTATTTTTAATCTGAAGGCAGCTTACATTGTTTGTTTTTTTCCACAGCTATTGGGACAATATGTATTTTTTACGCATCTTTTATATATTTTTTTATTTTATATAGTTAAATTTCATTTTGCTTGTATAATATGTACATATATATAGTCTATTTTTTATTTTGTATTTCTTTTTTTTTTTTCCCGAAGTTCTTTATCCCTGCTGCTATTTTTCTTCCCACTGCTATCACATGCTGCTGTAATGCCCAAATTTCCACGGCTGGGGATAAATAAAGTTTTATCTTATCTTATTTTATCTTTAAAACATTAATAAAACATTACATACAAACATTGCTTCATAGCACTACTAGTGGTGAAAAACTCATCAGGAAGGACCAGTTTGTAAGATTTAGGTGAATCACCATATGTTCTCCCACACACTTGAAAGAGAACGATGAGGCCAAGTGGTAACCTCCAGGGCCTGGAAGATGAAGCCAAAGTTCATTGAATGCCACTTGAGGCTGGCTCCAAAAGCGAGTCAACACTCATAGACTCCCATAATAAATACCTAAATTCACAGCAGAAATAAATACGTTTGCAGCCTGGTACTGAAGTCCACTGCCAAGCAGTGGTGTGATGATGATGTAGGAAGAACTCCGCTGATACAAGCTTGAGTTGAAGAGACCTTTATTAACAAGCAGTATCAGATCAGATGCCGGCCATCCGAGAGAGCTTCAGGGTCAGATCAGAAGACTCTGCCCTTAACATACAGACAACACAATATATAGCATGACTGTTTATCTAACTCCACCCATACCTTTCCCATCTTACAGACCAGATCATGCTCTGGGCTTTGTCCCACTGAGGAATGTTCTCCTTTGTGTCTATCTATGTCTACATCTATAGTAAATTTGGTCCTAATAGCCCCCCGAACATTACCACCTCTGGTTTATCTTTTCCTGATCTGACCCTACATGGCCTCAGATACCACAACTAAAAGTGGTCTACATTTTCAGTTTACCCCTGATCATGCTTGATCTGACATATATTTGATATTTGATTGATCTGATCATATACCTCAGTACAAAAAACTGTTTGGTCTCAGCTAATTTCCCCATTCATGACAAGTGTACAGGGATGAACTTTTCGATAACTCACTCATTTGAATTACATTTAGGCTTAAAGTTATGCATACTTGCGGGCATGGTCGTTAGCTATTTGCTAGGTTTCAGCTCCACTGGGAGTTTGGTGGAGTCAGGCAGTGCCAAGATGCCAACGTCCAGAACCGCTGTCACTGAGCTTCACAGTGGCTCACGTGGGCCCACGGTGGACCTTATGTTTGCGACACTCTTTTCACACATCTACCAGACTAAGATTTGTTGGATATGAACATACAGAGAGTCAAGAGCATGATGCTGAAACAAGGCCACACACACACACACACTTACAGCAGAGTCCAAAATGAGAGTTAGAGATTTCCTGTGTGAAAACAGGAAGGACTCAGTAACAAATCAACTCTTGACGGACAGCACCATCACTTCCTGATTCCTGACTTTCTAATTCCCCATTCTTGCACCCATGGGTGACAACTAAGGAGAAACGAGTGAACAACTTGAGTTTAACAAAAGACTAAAGAGAGCTGATGTATTTTGTGGCTGGACACTGACAACGAGAGAAGGAAACACATGCAGGGTTTGTGGACGTTGCCTGGTTACTTTAAGTAGCCATGGTGTAAACCCTCTAGTATTGAAAGTACAACTTTAGAGGACTCCTCCTTTACTCGGAGTATGTTGCAGTGATATGGTTTGTATGCTAGCAGCAATCATCTTCCTGACTCCCTTACTTATGTAATGTGCTCTCTGGCCCAGAAGGACTCTGCTACAGGCCGAAAATCAGGCAGGAAGGGTGTGTGTGTTGAGCGGTTTCCTCTGTAGTAGGTTGGCTGATCAGAACGAGCTGAGGGTGTGAAGGGTGTGTTCTCACTGGGTTTTTGTGGTGGCAGCTGTGCTACCAACCTTAGTTGCCTGTATAACAATATTACTGTCGTGATGTTGTGAAGAGAGAAAAAAAAACAACTTCTGCTGTGCTGGTGAGAACTGTTCAGCCTGCACTCGCCTTCCTGTGGCCCCAGGCTTGAGAACCTCTTTCTGATTGCAGCTTGTCCATGTGACTTGGTTTCCGTTGCCTGCCTGCTTCCGTGAATAGTAAAAAAGGCATCAGTGCTTCAGTCAGAGCAGAGGAAGGCAGCCGTACTTCACACATGAGAACACACTCTGCAACAGCGAGCCAACCAGCGATATGGTCAGGGGATCAACCGTCAGTGGCTTGGGAATTCCACACCTAACCACCAGTGTAAGTAAATGCACTGTGCACGAGTCTAATACTGCAGCGTGCAGTAAAATTCTGACTACTAAAAGAAGCAAACTGCATGCTGTGTCTAAAATAAGAAAGCTGAGTTTGAACGTATTTGGTCTTTGGAGTGTTTGATCTTATTGATCACAGTGCTGTACGGGCACATGTCATCAGGCATCTTGTTAAAAGAAAAGTCAGCATAAAACAATCGTTTTCAGAATATGTTTATGGCAGTTTTTGCACAGCATTTTCTTGCATGTAAATCTAGTTCATCAGCATCAGTATTACAGACTATTGAACAAATGTTGCATAAATAAATTATTGGTTTTGTTACCAAATTTCTTGCCCTTGGATTACGGGTTGCCTGCTATCAAGTTTGAAAAAGCAAATGGCACAATGTTTCTTCAATGTCATAATGCTCACATGTTCATATTTCTCACCGTTATATAAGCATAGCGCATATATACCGTTATTCTGACAAATGGAAGCATACGCTGTACGTTAGTGCAATTCTTATGCAAGGTTTATATTATTAATACACACTGGGTGGTTTTCTCACAAACCGGCTGTACCCAGTAACACTCAGAGAAGAGAATGTACTATTTGGTAAAAGGTCTTTTCTTCTATGGCCAATTCTACACCAGAACACACGTTACGGCCTTAGTCTTACCCCAGAACACATGATAGGAATTGGGTAGTGTTGTTGCCTGGGTTGTACAAAACGATGTAGTTAATAACTGTCCCATGCTGATTGGTTAGGATACAGCATTTATTTGGACAACTGTAAAGTGATAAAAAAAAAGAGTAACTCGTTCATATGACTGAACCCCAAAACAATATATTTCCTAAGGCCACTGAAATAGACAGATTACAGCTACGTGCAAGCCAAAAAGGTACACAAGGCCTCCACACTCAGCAGATACGCATCGCACAGTGGTTTGCATCAAAATTAGGGAAATTTTTACAAAGATGTCCAGGGAGGACATTCACACATTCACATCAGGCTAAAACATGAACCAAAATATGAAACATTTCACACTACTTATCTCCAGCGTTACTGTAACTTCTTTTATTGAACAGGATCAATCACATAGAACCGAAAATCAAATGCAGAAAACATGTTGTGGACGTGAATAGCGTGAAGATGACATTTCTTTGTTGTCAAGTCATATTCATGTGGAACATAAGATCCATTGGGTAGAATAATTAATAATAAGATGAAATGTTCACTTGCAGTATGAAGGTTTATGGCACTGAACCCAGGCTGTCACTTGACCTCCACACTTCTGCAGCACTCTAATGTCAAGCTGCTGTCTCCTTCTGCCCGTTTGATAATCCATTTATGGTGGAGAAGCGCATTGCTTCGGTATTTCATGCACAGAGGGCATATTTGCATTTTAAGACATGCCACTCAATTGTCAAACTTTCATGGTACCTGGCTGGCCATCACATGGAAATCATGATAACTCTGGTTTTAAACTGCACAAGAGCAAAGCTAACGCGGGTATTTGTGGATCGCCTATTGTCAGCACGCGCCTGTGCTGATCAATCACCATCCTCCCTCTCTCCCTCTGTCACTTTGTCAACAGTGAGGATGTTAAAATGCCAGTCCACGGACTCACTCCCATCCTGCTTTGCTTGTTGCCCATGTGGAGAATACTGACGCCAGTCTCAAGTCATCCACAGCACAGCCGATGCCAGCTGGTGAGATGTGTCTCTTTTGCTAAATAAAAAGCACATGTTGAAATGAAGTGAGTAAGATCTCAGGGACGTACGTGTACAGTGTATGTGATGTTATTAAAGGCATAACAATTTAGGAGTGTGTTAATGAATGCTTGGTTTGGTAAACACTGTACTTATACTGTTAGAAGAAAAAGAAAAGTGCCGACTGGTAGACAAACTCAGATTTTTATATTTATCTATATCTACATATATGTGTGTGTGTGTGTATGTGTGTGTGTGTGTGTGTGTGTGTGTGTATATATATATACATATCACTACAGCACTCATGTACTTTGATGCAGCACTCAGATGTTCATCATCAACATCATTCAGTAACAGATAAAAAATGTTCAAACAGTTAATGTATACACACACATGTTAATATACATATATATACACACACATATATACGTATGTATATATGTGTATACACACACACGTGTGTGTGTGTGTGTATATGTATATATATGTTTGTTTTGTTGTCTGTACTCATTACAACACTCGTACACTCAGATTCTGTCAGTGTGTTTCAGTAACTGAGGCTAAAAATGTTCATATAAACATCCTGCAGGAAATTACATATTTTGTGGGGACTTGCTCAGATATTTCCCACTTTGTCATATCGGGGAGGAAAAGTGGGAAGTGATTAATCTATTATGTTATCCATCAAAGTTAATAATCCATTGTATTAAATACTGGAATTATTAATCATTTTCAACATAACACTATTCTATTAAGCCATACTGTGTACACACCGTCTTCTTTATCTTCAGGTTACATCTCTAATTTATCATGAAGACTCAAATCATCCAGACCAAATTCATTTAATAACAGATCATTATAGTGGAAGTACTCTTTGCTAATGACGAGCTCACTTTAAAAAGCCATGATGTCTGCATTTATGAAGGTTAATAAGTTCTTAATAGTTAGGGTTTGGTTTTGCTGTTTTTCCAGAAGGTAGCTGGTTGTAAGTGGTCGACAGTCTTCCTGCATGTAGCTGGCTAAAAAGATGAAGCAAAATAATAAACCTCACAACCTGACTGTCCCAACATTGTTTTTTTGAATTATTTATTCCTTATATTTTTTCCTGATATATTGTCATTAGTGTTTAGTAAGTGATTTGCTAACAGTGACGATGCTAACATGCTTAGCAAGTAATATTTACCAGGTTCACTATCCGAGTTTAGCCTACAAGAGAACTAACATTTCTAATTAGCACTGAAAACTAAGGACAGCTGAGCTGATGGGCAGTGTCAGCACAAGAACAGATATCCAAGGGGGGCAGGAGGCTTGTAGCAGGGGGGCACCACACTACTGGCAAGCGGTAACTTAGTCATGCACAGTAAAAGTAAAACCATTCGGTCGTATGCTCCCCAGGAGAACATTGTTCAGAAAAAAATCACAAAAATAGTGCAGTCTCGTCGTTTTCCTTACAATCTGACTCAAAACACGAGAAGAAATGACTCATGTAAGGACAAGCACACTTTACATTGAGCAAAATGTTTCACTCAACACCAAATTGGGGTGCTGGGGGGCTGCAGAGCGCCATAAACCCAGGCATCATGAAAACCATTTGTAAACAAGTGTGATGGAGAGAGAGAGAGCGAGAGAGAGAGAATATGGAAGAAGTGTTCACGTGATAAAAAAGCTCTCTTTGATCACAAAGCCTGATGTAACTCTTCAGTTCTGTGGTTTGCTGGTGAAGTGTATGAGTCTCTCTCGAGGCTTCATCGTCTCCTCTATGAACCGTCTGTATCCTCGCTGCTGAATTATTTGAAACTACGATGAACCGGTCATGGGTCACACCGCATCGTACATTTCACAGCAATCCATCCGACGGTTGTTGAAATATTTCACTCTGGACCGAAGTGGTGAAGCAACTGACCGCCAGGCTGACCCTGCCATCCCTAAAGCCACGCTGCTAGCATTGCTAAAAACTGAAGACTAAAAGTCTGATGATGCTAGTTACGGTGATATGAGAGGATTAAGGCATGTGCTCTCCTTCTCTCTGCAGATCCAAAGAACAGCTCTCTGCAACAGCGGCAAGCTCACCTCCGTGCCTGCAGGGCTGCCAGACCACATCGAGGAGCTGCAGCTCAACTACAATCATATTCAAACACTACAGGACAACTCTCTCACTTACCCCTCATTAAACACCCTGAGCTTAGCTTGTAACACTTTGGAGAAATTAGAATCAAACACTTTTCAAGACTCAAAATGGTTAGAAAGCCTCAATTTGGCAAATAACAATCTCTACATTGGCTACCAACAAGCAAGTCACGCATTAAAGACTCTACCCAGACTTAGAGTTCTGGATCTCTCTGAGAATAATCTTGATGAAGAAATGGCCACCACTCTTCTTCAAAACCTGACATCCCTGGAGTATCTCAATCTTTCTGGAAACCTCTTGCAGAGACTGGATGAGACCTCGTTCAGGGATCTTCACCAGCTCAGGGAACTGGACCTGCAGCGAAACATCATGTTTGAGATTGACAGCGCCTTCAGCGACAATCCCAAGCTCCAGCGGCTCAACTTGGCCTTCAACTATCTGCCTTGCCTGACAGACTTCCACATGACCCAGCTGGTGGTCCTCAACGCCAGCCACAACTTCATCGAGTGGTTCATCTCCAGACCAGACCTTAACGACACTTTCCAGCTGGAGACACTTGATCTATCAGACAACAGACTGCTCTTCTTTCCTTTCTTGCCCAACCAGAGCCACTTAAAAAATCTTTACCTGTCACATAACAGCGTTAAGTTTTACGAACACTTTGCAGGCAACGCCACCGTCCTGAAGTCGTCGACAACTGTTGAGTTCTACAACATGAAGCAGTACAAGAGCAACGTGACGGCTCAGCTGTGGGACGAGAGCCTTCACGGTGACATCTCCTCCGTAGAGATTTTGGATCTAAGAGGAAACCAGGTGGATTACTTCCCTGACGGATTCATGGAGAAAATGCCTGCCCTGTCCAGACTTCGTATGTGCACCAACTGTCTGGAAACACTGAATCTAACATCAGAACAGCTCTCTGCTAGCTTGTATGAGTTGGACGTTAGCAACAACAGGCTGAACCAGATTGTGGCAGATGAAGGTACAATGGCCGCTCTTGGAAATCTGACGTACCTTAACCTGAGCTTCAACGATCTTGAGCGGTTACCCTCTGGATTATTTTCCTCATTGCCAAGCCTCAGGTCAGTGGATCTCAGTCATAACAACATTGACATTTGCCTTCCTGAGGAAGCTGAGACCAGCACAGATGGTAACTCATCTTGTGTGGATTGGAAAAATATTGCATCCCTAAGGCAGCTTTACCTGAAGGGATGCAACCTTGGAATAGTTCCATCATCTGCGTTTACTGGGTTGTCTCTAACGCACCTGGAACTGTCCGACAACCCTGGACTCATTGTCCAAGAATCAATTGAAAGCCTTAGCAGAACGTTGCGACACCTAGGCTTAGGAAACACTCACATACAAGACTTTGACTTCTCCCATTTCCAAAGTCTGGTGTCTTTAAACATTTCCAGGAACTTTCTAGCCCATCTTCCCCCTTCACTTCTGAATCTTGACCTGAAAGTGCTCGATCTGAGGGACAACCGACTGTCCACGATTCCCTCAGGTCAGGCTAACGCATTAGCTCCAAAACTGCACACCGTTTTCCTCGCGGGAAATCCATTCAACTGCTGCCAAACAGAATGGTTCAGGACATTTGAAACAACAGAGACAATCAATGTGGTCGGGCAATCGGACATTGAATGTGAGGATCTCTTCCAAACGACACACAGGCTGGAGAACTTCCAGTCATTTCTGTGTTGGGAGGAAGGCGGGGAATCTATATTCTGGTACATTCTGCTTTTTGTGCCCGTCTGCCTTTCTTTTATAGGCATTTCGATTATTGTTCTCCTCTCTTTCAAGCCCAAAATGCTACAAAAATCAATCAAAAAGAAGTGTTTGAAGCCTACATCTTACTGATACTTTATAAACCCTAAACAAAACTGCATTTCGTACAGTACGTTATTGAGAAATGTAACTGAATGTATGTTGGAAATAAATTCAATTAATTTTCTACAATAATGACAGTGTGCATGTATGTAATGAACGACTCTATCGAACAGGATTTTCACTTTCTACGTTGCTATACTGTTGAAGTGTGGTTCAAAACCACACCCTAATCCCTGATGTACCCTGATGTAAAACTGTGGCTGCGTTCTTGTGGCACTTGGTGTGTGTGTGCGTGAGTGTGTGTGGGTGTATGTGTGTGTGTGAACATATGCAGAAGTAGTGTGATGCAAGCTGTTGCTATAAGCAGCAGAGGAAACATGAAATTTCCTGTTTTGCAGCAACTGTGCAGCAACTGCCCAGTTCTGTCTCTCAGAGAGGAGGGGTTTGAGGTTTCCTTCCCATCAGCGAGACACAGATGCGACGCTCACATGAAATTCCAGTGTGTCAGTGCTCACGAGGGGTTGGTTTGGACCCATATCTTGACACATATTGATTCTGCAGTGCACTCAGTAGCAATGCAGTGACGGCCACTGAATTTAATCACATTTGCACACATATTATCAGAAACATTATATTATTTCCCTGGCGTGGGATTAATAGGAAGTTATATCCTATCTTATCTTATCTTAAAGGACAGTATCTGCATTGCATATGATGAAGGGGAGGTGCACGAGCTTAGTTGCTCGGGAGTGGGAAGGCTGGTAGATCAGCGTGCAGCTGTGCAGAGAACCGGAGGCCTAACCAGAAAGTAACCAAAATACCACTGTGGTGATGCTCAGGGTCATAGTGGTTGGAACACAGAGAGAGCGACGCCTTGTCAAAGCCTCTAAACACCATCATTTTTACATGCCTTTTACGACATAAAGTCGTTGCTCGCTCGCTCATCTGCAGGGCAGGACGATTAACTTCTAAGCGTGCAAATTGGTCACAAAAGGTGTGATGGAGATATGAAGCCAACTCAGGGCAGCAGGTGACTAGAAACTGGCTTGGGATTTGAAGACTACTGATTTGAATATCTTAACCACCATTAAGTAATTAACAAAATGCATGAAGGACGGCACAACCCGCACTTAATTGATCTGCAACTTGAAACCACTTTGAAGCACGCTGTTCACACACTCGAAACTTGGCTAACTCAGCACGGTGTAGAAATGCTGCACGAGCCATGTTCAGTGGTGTTCAGAGATACAAGCGAGCAGGACAGCCAAGGCAAATTTGTAGCGGTCACATTGCACGCGTCAATCCAGCTGATTCATTGCTGCTGACAGCCCAGCAGCACTTGTGAAGTCCTTACTTGAGGTGAGTTTATTAACATTAATGATACACCATCATAATCTTTACGAGTGGTGTGGCTGAGTGAAGCAAGTTTTGTTTTCTTTTGTTTTCCTGTCAAGCAGCGGTCACAGTTTCTCACAAATAAATGCAAATAAGAATGGAGAAGTGAAATTTGACTTCAAGTGGTCAAATTGAGATTCATTTGAGTTGAATTCTGACAGCAGGTCTGTACTGTGGTACATCTAAGCTTGACATATAGGCAATTTAGATATTGCATATCTGTAAACATTATAGAAGAAGCTGTCAGGGTCACATGTGAATGTGAAACCAAATTACATACAATTTTAATTAATTTCAGGCTGAAGATACATTTTGCTTTCATTTGCAAATCCCTGTCTCAAGTGAACTTTACGGAAGCCCAAAATGGCAGATGTCAACAAGTATTTTCTGTTTTCCGTGCAACATATGAGAGAAACTACGGACTGATGAAAGAGGAAGTGTTTTTCCTCAGGCATGCTCTCGCTCTTCTGATGTTTGAATGTCTTCAGGCTAACTGGTTTGGGTTGTTTATAGAGAGATAAAGATGTGAGAGAAAGTGTCAGCTTTCAGACCGCCTGATACTGAGCGCTGAAAAGTTCAGCTCTCAGCTGTGGTTTCAGGAGGACAGTGCTGGCCTCAGATACTAGGATCCTCAGTCAGCTCTGTGGTGATGCTTTAGTCATTTGTATCAAAAATCTTCTGTCCGTTAGGTCTGACATTTTTATATTAGAAGACAACTAATTCTTTTAATTCTTTTTAAATTATTAGTTATTTAGAGGAGAAATGTCGACCAGACCTGATCCATAGTATTTAGTCATTTAAACTAGCCATGTTCTGTCTGCCGATGAAGAAATATGTATAATCTGTAAGAGTCCAGTAATGATGCATTATGTTTTATATGTTGTTGTACATTTACTCCATTTCTCTGAGGAAATAATTTTGGTAAATGGTACCACAGGTTGCTAAGGTTAAGGCTAAGGTTAGTGGTTGATGTCTGTTGGTTTCTTTGAAGATGAAAAAGTTGTCCCATCCCATGTAAGCTGACGTACAGGCAGCCACTTAGGAAGTCAACAGGCAGGAGGGCAAAAGCCCACTTCCTCTTAACCCTTCCTGCTCTGATGACAGGCGAGGATGAGGCGGCTTTTTTTTTGACTTTTTGTTTAGCCAGGAAGCCCTTCATATCTGTCCATATTTGTGTGGCTCAACGACAGAATATGAATGCAAAAAAAGTTCACTGTAAGTTTTCCAGGCTCAGTTTATGAAGCTGTGGTCAGAGACGAGGCCTCGTGACACCTAAGTAAGGTCACCAAAACCAAGACTCTAAAAGTTTCCTGACCTCGAAACCTTCTTCAAATGAAGCTACTCAAACTGGGTCAGTGTTATTTTCTGGGGATTTGTATGTGTTTGGTCCACAGCTGCGAACACTGCAGCACTGGGAGTTGAGGAAGCCACTGGGGAACTGGACAGGGGAGAGCCCAAAATCCCACCAGGGTAAAGGGAATGTACTCTGAGTCTGTGCTCACAAGCCTCTCTATCAGTGTCTGAATATTAAGAATATATTTCAGGAATTGCTTTAAAATAAGGTTGTTCATAGGTGGAAAAAGCAAAAACATTTGTCCACATGCAGGAAAAAATCAACAGTGGAAACCAGTCTGAGGACCAGGGAACACATTCCAGTGCAGACACAAGTTCACGTGGAACCTGAAAGCTGTGGCTCCAATAATAAGCTCTCATTAAGACGTGTCAATTAAAAATAATTCGCTCTTGGAGTGCGGTGGGCATGATTTCAGTTAGACTGCATGCTTGTGTTTCTAAGTGTCTTGTTAGCTCTGCAGAAATACATTTAGGAGCAACTGTTGCCTTTTACAAATTGCGTATTTTACATGTTTCACTTAAAACTAAAAAAAAATTAATAAAAGCTCCACTGCGTCTACCAATAGGACCAACTTTTCTGAGACAGATTAAACTTCTCTTGCTGTGTGGTGTGCTGTCTCGCTCTCACACGATTCTGCCAAATTACAGACTAGATGGTGAAAACATGCCTCAGTCCTGCTGCCTGTTCTGCCCTCTAGTGGCTCCACTGGGAATCATTATGCCACTTTTCTCCTTAACAAGTGAACGCACGCAACATAAATAACAACTGAAAAAAGACAATTGATGGTATTATTTTATTTCAATGCATTATACTGTATATTTATTTTACAATAGTAAGCTATTTTATCAGTTACACACAAAACAGAAAGCAGCCATGTAGTAATATACATTAATCTCCCAGCTCGTAACAAGACTTTTTTTTCTTTTTTCAATGTGGAGATGAAATGCAGGCTTAGGGGGAAATAGTGAGGCATGCTGGTAATGTCAAAAAAAGTCTTTACTTTATGGCATTTATTTCCACACCAGAGACTATAAACATATAAACTGTGCATTAATGAACAAGACACAGATTAATAATTTAATCATAGATAACAGATGTCATCTGGTTGAACTTGTGCTGGGTTTCAGTTTCCATTAACTTAAATAGAACCATCAAGATTCAATACTAAGAGGAGAGACTGAACTCACAGTCTAAATACTGGTGTAGCTGCAAAAAAGGTTTTCAGAAAGGCTGATTCACTGTGACAGGCACTTAACGTCTGGCATCATGTGTATAACTGCAAGGGCATCAGCAGGTTACAACTTCTCTTATTCCACCTCGATCATGAATCAAATGTGCAGGAACAATGTGTTTAACTCACTGTCCTGTAAGGCTCCGTGTGAATAAAGCTGACACACAACACATGTGGCGCTGTTAAAAACAAATATTCATAGAGGGTAATCATAACAGCTACTGCACCATAAGATAATCAATTATAAAATAAGACTTAAAAAAAATCAGCATCAGTCTCCACTAAAGTGGATTCTTTCAATTTTAAAACATGTGTCATGAAAAGAAGTTGAATTAGTGAGGGAAGAGGGAAGAAAACCTCACATCAAAAGCATTTAGGTCACCATCTGAGATGTTGTAAACAAAAACTTTTTTTTTTATAGTTACAGTTTGGGAGATGTTCTGGCACATATTGCAGATTGCATGGCATCAAACACAAAGGCAAGGAAGCAGGTTTTGGAAAGTATACTGCAGTTGCATACAAACACATCAGGGATTGGGGTCCATTTCCTTCACTCACATTTATTCATTCCAGCTCGAGTCTGCTGAAACTGAGACTCCTTTTCATTCTAAAAATGACTGAATGGAAGAGGAAGCGAGGCCTGTCCCTGCAACACAATATAAATATGAGATCACAGCTGGTTACAGCGGGCTGGTGGGGCGTTCGTGGGTCTCAGTTAAGCAGCTCCAGATAAGTGATTGGCACTTTGCCCTTCTGGTTGCCTCGCTCACCCATCAGCCAGTCTGAATCCATGCCTGGGACGCTGCTGACGGTGATCACCTGGGTGACGGACACAGTGGTTATTCTATCCGGTTATCAAGTTTCATTTTTTATTTGAAAACGTACACTGTATCATCCACTATCAATGTCAACGCAACGCTCGTGTCAAGACAAATTAATGGCATGGCAAATGCTGATAAGTCAGTCCATTATGTGGCATTCATCAGCTTCAGCGACTCTGCTTCCTCTTTTCAAAGACACCAAATGTATGAAATGGCTGATTATAAATCCTGTTATTATCAAAGGCAGCTCAGGCCACACGGCTGGCTCACCACATTCAAGGGCAGACTGGAACATTTTTTGAATGCAAGTGTAAGAATGAATGAGGTAATGCTGGCCCATTGTTAGTCCACTGCAGGCTTGTAATGGACACTTAAGTCCTTTTCCAGGAAGGGGAGTGGCTTATGTTGCACTCTACTCAGGCTACCTTAAGGGACTGCTCCACTGCAGGACGTGATGTGGTTAACACAAAATATTAGTGTCAGCAACAACATGGAAAAGTGTGTGAAAAATTGCAATTCATTTTATATGAAATCAAACTTTAACTTTGTGTGTTTTTTAGTAGAATGTCCTCTTCAGTAATATAAGTAAGATATAATGGACCAATGATTATTTGAGGCTCACCTCGTCAGCCAGCAGGGAAAGCTCACTGCTGCTGGCGGCGTCGTAGTCGTAAAGCACTCGGGCTTTGCGGCTGCCGTTGGAGCTACGCAATTCGTTGAATCCGCCCGATGCCGCTGCGCTGCCGTGGCCCGCGGACACACTGGGCAGGGAGGCCGACACCGGAATGGTGGGCACCGAGATGCTGGCGCCAGCCGCCACCGATGACTGGTTGTTGTTGGAGAATGACGAGGGGAAACTGGTGGGAGGAAGAGGAGACGAATGAGCGCTGAGGCTACCATGCAGCAGAGCCGGGTGGGTGAGTGTTCTTCAGTAAAATGGTAGTCAGTCATTCACCAGCCCAATTTTTGCATTCTCTCCTCCCTGTAAAAACCAGATAAAGCTGACTTTTCTCTAACCTCATTAGGTTTTGTCAGTATTAGTTACTTTCCTCTGTCTACTGAAAGGTGAAAACTTTTTACACCCTCCATGACCTTGCACCGCTTTGATTTAATGCATCAACACCTTTGTGAGGAGGAAGGGTTTGTGAAAGTAAGACGAGGCGGTTACTTACCCATTTAAGAGGGAAACAGGAGAAATAACAGAACCATGACTATAATGACTGCCTCACTACAGTACGGGCACATTAATACTATTACTTTTGAAATGAGTAATAATCTAATGCAGGCTCTGGAAAATATTGAGATGAGTGTCTCCCTGCTGCTCCAGTGGAGCTTGTCCTCTATGTGCCTTTTGACTGTTCAACTGTCTGGAAAAACAGTGTGATACCAAAACCTGTGACTGTATCGAGCTATTCATGACAATAAGAATGAAAGGTGGGAGTGGTATTTCACCTGCCCAGCTGCTTTTGGAGGTCCACCATGTACTGGTAACACTGTGCGTAGTACGTAGTCTGGGCCTCCACAAAGTCATTCAAACAGCGTAGGTGGTGCGCCTGAGAACACACAAGAGAGATGTGAGAGGAAAGTACTGAAAGTCTGACAGGTTTCTATCAAACCTTCCACATGTTAAACTCAGGTTTTGCAAGATCTAGACATCTTCCTATACCAAACCTTTTGTTAACATTGTTGTCTTTCTGGGCAAGAGGAGTATGTTTCAGTCTGTTGAAATGACTGAAACATGCTGTTTTCTGTGGCTCTGGAGGAGTTTTCTCAGACTTGACAAAGTCAATAAATGAAACAACCCCAGGCTTATCTAAGCTAAGCAATACATTTATAATGGAAGGTCTGCATTACAAACTGGAGGAATGGAGTCTGAAAGACATGGATGATGACCTGTTAGGGAGAGTCTCAACAGTGCACTTGAGTTGCCTTATGGGAAGTGTAGGATCCAGTGTTGTTCGGAGACACATTTGAAACCACTGGCCTGATGTAAACTTGAATCACAAACCTTAAATCTCTGCAGGCAAAACAAGCTAGCAAGCATGTCAACTTTAGCAACCAAACCAAAATAACACTTTAAAACAAGTTGGGAAGAAAGCAACGTTAATCTGTAAACCTCATTAAAACTAGCACAGTAACTTCCACTACTACACTACTCAGAGTTTCAGCCACTTACGTTGTAACGTCACTCAACATGTGCTACCCTGTGAAATGACTTGTGGAGGTGTTCACAGCGATTCCACAACATAACCGAGAGCAGCCTTTTCAAAATGTTTCCATCCATAAACTACAATTTCAGCATTAATATGATCCTGACCATGAGCCTTTCAGATGGCACTGATATCTGTTCTGGGGAGCTCTGACAGAGACAGAAGTTCATTCTCACCTGAAGGAAAATAGGAGAGTGTGGAAACGATTTTCCACCAGATTTTCTAGGACATTTTACTTTATCTCTCATTTTCCATGTGTTTTCCATGACTGGAAAGTTGGTCAACTGTTTTCTACAATTTTCAGGATGCGTGGGATTTCACCAGCACAACAATAATTTCCCATAATGTCACTTGTTTAAATGACTGAATGATGATTAAAACAGAGGCCGGGCTGAGCTGGGTTACATACGTGGGTGCTGCTGACGCCTTCTAGCAATAGTCGGGTGATCTCTGCCTGACGGTCAAACTCACTCTGGGTCATCCTCAACTCCTGCTCTGCCTGAGGATGGAGAAACAAAAGCAGATTTTTATACAATTCCATTACCCCCCCCACACACACACGTCTGGGCTGGAGAAATTATGATGACCAAAGTGAGCAAAATCAAGTCCAATGTTGTGTGATATATGCCTGTCATCAGAGTTCTTTACAGCCCAAAGGACATACACACATATGGTTTAAAAATATAACAAATGAAGATGTCCCAGACTAACAAATTGGTTGGCTGATATCGTCCTCTTGTTGAAAATGACATCACCTCTCATGTGCAATATTTTTGGTATTATCCTAAAATCCTTTTCAACTGAGTATCAACATACCACCAGTTAGTCCAAAAAAGCAATAAAGAGTAAAAACGAACAGTCTCCAACAAGAGGAAATGATGCCAGAGTCTGTATATGTGCATATAACATGATGTGGCTTCAGACGGTCAAGACCAGGGACGTCAAGAGGCAGCAAAAACAAAGCAAACAAACAAGACAAAACTAAACATACTGTATGGATTTGTGCGATGGGTCATGAAGGAAAGACGGGGAACAGGACACAACCATACAAGTGAACATGATGTGTGTCCAGAGGGAAATGTTTCCTTTTCCTCATATTGAGCCAAAGGATTAAAAATGAGACCCGGTGGAACAATGGCTTGTTGAGACTTGCTAAAACGTCTAATAAACATGTGGTCTGGAGCGGCGACTTGCAGGGACAATGGCCTACAGCGTACAGTAGAGCCACAGAGAGAGGTGCAGAGGAAGGCAGAGTAATTACCCTTTTGGTTCTTGTAGGACTCATCGACAAGGATTCAAGGATTTCCATGAGGTACCACAGTATGTGTCATGGAGGAGATGGAGAAAGGGATAGGCAGCAGCTGTTGACGCTGCAACCAGGGGGTTTGGTGTGTGTGTGTGTGTGTGTGTTCAACTCAAAGATGGCTCCAACATTCCACTCACCTCTGTCACTTCCTCTGCTCACATCTGCTGCTTTGCGTTTTGAAAACAGTGACACAGTAGTTAGAGCTACAGCTGCTGCACGGCCACAGCCAAAACAACACATCCTAACACTCCGTGTGTTTGTGTGTGTGTGTGAGAGAGAGCGAGACGGCTGCATGCTTTAACAAAACCACACTCTGTAGATGGTGGCAGGACTCTGAAAATGTAGCACACAAACATCTCTCATCCCTCAGCTTTCACACAACCTTCAAAGATTAAAGGAAAGCTGGTGTTACCCAGCACAAACTATTATTTCCATTTCCTATTATTTCCACTGTGTTTAGCTGACACTCTTCTCTGTCCTGAGTAAACAAGTTTACTCAGATATTGTTGACAGCACACAGGTTTGCATTGATTAAATACACTATTTGACTGTCAATAACTACCACGCAATCGTGTTATTTGGAAGAGCTAAATGAGCATATTGACAAGCCACGGAGATAACGTGGCTTTGAGTAGGCCAAGGGGAGTGATATAATAGTTCTTTAAAGAGGGATGGAAACTCAATTCAATACAATTCAAGCTCACTGGGTCTCAGCTAGATCATTTCTTTCCTAAATTTGTGGAAAATTGTGCTCAAAAGCCACTAATTTACCCTAGATGCTCTGAAGACTGCAGCCAAATAGCTTTGCTGGGATGTTGCCCACTGCCTTAATGTCCATGGATGACTGACATTACATCACACTATTTAAGTGATACTGCTTCTAGCAGAATATCAGAATAGCAGCAGTCTAGCTGAGTACTTGTCTAATCTAGTTTCTTACTGGCACACCCATCGTGTTCCTTTCCTCACGCAGACGGGGTTTATGTTTTTCCGAAAGGATTTTGTCGTAAACGAGCCAAGTCTTGGCTCGGTACTGAGGTCATTCTGAGATATCATCTTCAGACATTGTTAACTGGAAGGCAGTCTTGCCTGGGAGAGACATGCTGGTCTATATGCAGCTTTTACAGTTTGAATGAGATGTACTACTGTTCTGCAACTGGACATGTAAATGAAAACGACTCAGAAAACTGTGCAGCAAGATATTCCAACACTACGAAGAGCTCAATCAGTGGATACATGAAATGCCTTAACTGTACTGAAGATGTTTATGTTTAAATGCCTCTCTTTGAAACATGAAAGTTACAAAAAAAAAAGCCTAAAAAATAATTAGTAGACTCCATGCTGTCTGCAAGGGGATGCTGTCAGGCTGACTGCATGGATTGCACAATGTATCCTGTGTTAGGTCAATCTCTTAGGCAATCCCCCTGCATCTTAATGTTATTTCTTTCTATCAATAACTGCACCCTACATTTTCATCTATGCCCCTAAATTTGCTTCCTTTAAGGGCACTAATGGCCTTAAAAATACAAGTTTAAGTGTTGAGCCCTGGAACTACAAAGAGAGAAAATCCAGTTGTCAAAGATAAAGCAAAAATAAAGGGGACAAGACAACTGTCCAGAAAAAGGGAAGTATAAACTTTCCATAGCTGCTCATGTGACTGTATGCAAGTCACAAGAGATAAAATGGTCAGCTTCACGTTGTGTAATTTGGTGTCAGTCATGTCTTGCGTGACTTGTGACTTTAGAAGGATGGACAGTAGGATACGCCCTGACAGCTTTTCCTCCTCTGAAAGGACACTGGCTGATGATTTTAAAGAAAGCAGAATTCATCAACACTGTTCATAATCTGCATTAAAACAACCAAAACACACCCAGATTTAAAAAAATAAAGTGCTACATTGACAATTTTGTGTGTGTGTGTGTGTGTGTGTGTGTACTTACTGCAGCTCTAGCATCAGCCATCCTGGCTTTCTTTAGCCTGGTTTTGGCTGCATCCAAATCCAGACGTTTGACCTGCAGTAGCTTCCGCTCTTTCTGGACATAGAACACAATAAAATCCTCAAATAATACTTTTTTTTTTTAATGGAGAAGGAACAATAATGTTGGGATTCTTAGTGGGTCTGCACATTCAATGTGCAAGATGTTTGGAGCCATTTGATATATTGGTCTAATGCCACAAGTTACATCAGCATCAAACTCTGTTTCAAACAGGTGCACAGGGTCAAATACAGAGATGATACTCCTCACTATCAGACGCACGTTTTTCAGTTAGGATACCTGTTCCATAACAGACCATGAGCAACAGTGATCAGGGTCTGTGATGTGGGCACAGCATAAGTGTTTGTCTTGACAAATGTTTTTCCATATGACAAGAAAGTCTGATGCTCAGGCAGACCTGAGCGAGAGCCTTTCATGTTAACCTCCTCATCTAACCGCTTCACTGTTGGTGTGTCTTCTTTTATCATTTCTTCCTGCAATATTCAAAACTCATCTTGAAACAAAAAGCATCTGCATGTTCAAATCTTTAAGTAGGTCATTTCACTAGATGAATGAGCTGGCAGTTGCTAGCTTCATGTTGATTGCTGGATGCTGCAGCTGCTTTACTAATAAAGCCTTACAATGATCAGCCAGAGAAAAGCTTTAATTCTAAAGAAGCAACAGGAAGTATCATGTCTGCAATGCTGAAAACTGGGCCAAAACTTAGCCGCAGCTTAAAATTTGACTGATAAGAAAACTGAGTTTGCTGCCAGATCAAAGGGAACAAACGGTGATGATGGTAATGACATAGACTCCACAGTAGGGGTCATATTGCTTATAAGAAAGGTTACCTTCCAAGCCTTATGCATGAAGGAAATCCTATTATAGTACTGTTTCTGTATTTCCACCAAATAGTTGCCAGATCTGAACCCATTTTGCCTTTTTGTAATTCAATAAACAATTTCAAACACAATCAAGAAATACATAGCTTTTAGATTAACTTCTAAACTGAACTGGGGATACTGGACAGAGTTGTTTATGATTTCTGGTTATCGAGACTATAAAATGATAGGGACAGTCATCAGGACTGTACTCATCTATACTTTACAGCCATAGGTATTGAGAGTTTGTTCCAGATAAAAGCTCAAAGTTCAGTGAAAAGCGAAAGCAATTCATGGCCTGCTGTAGCCAGCAGTCCAACTCACCAGGATGGTTTTGAAGTCGCCCTCAAGGAAGTTTCTGAAAGGTGTCAGGAAGTTGATGGCAGAACTTTGGATAAACTCCCGCTCTGCCCCTCCAATCTGCTTCTCTGTCTCACCACATTTTATCAGAGCGTTTCCTGTAACGTCAGCAGCACAAACATACCTTCACTCCCAACACTGCACTGGTAGCACCAGTCATCTAAGGCCTAAATACTTCAGTCTTGAGAAGACACAGAGGCCCGTGGACACATACAAAGTGCTGTTGTTTAAAAGGCCAATGCTGTGACTGAGGAATGACCATGAAAGACAGAGGCAGAGATGATACTGATGTATATAGGACCCTATAAAATCTGCTTTTATTTTTTCCAGATTCTGTTACATTTTCTCACAAATCCTGTGTTTTCCACTTTAATTGGTCTGAATTCTGTGTTTTACAATTCAAGACCATTATTTCATCAGAAAAGAGAGACTAATGATGCAGTGGATGAATAAATTCAACAACAATTCAATATAATATCCGTGAATTTGATGTGACAACACTGCACTATTTTTCATAAATCAGATCTCCTGCAGGACAGCCTCCATATGCAGCTCGAACACAGTGGGTAAGTGGATCTGACAGAGGCTGCTCTCATGTTCTCACCATGCTTGACCAGGAACAGACATAGCTTTTTCATTTTTTCCAAAACAATATCTCACTCCGCACATACAGCCATGAAGCCTACATGAACGTGTGTCTTGTATCTGCTGATGTGGTTGTGCTTCTATGTTGAGATGATGTGCTCTTGCTTGGACAAGACACAGTGGAGACATTTCTGGAAAGTGAGAACATTTTGGCGAGTCCTCACAACTTCAAAGGGCTGTTTAAAGGTTAAGACTCGCTTTTAAATGTTGGGTTAAAATTAGGTTTCCCTGAGGGTTAGGGTTAGGTATTAAGATGTGATGGTTAAGGTTCGGATAAGGGGCTGGGGAATGCATTATGTTACTGAAGGTCCACACATGTGTAGAAGTACAAGTATGCATATGTGCAAACAAAGCTTTTTTTGGCTTAGGTGCTGTGAAAAACATTCATGATGGCAGGGAAAACCCAGATTTTTTTATAAACTGCACCCACATTTTGCCAATTTCCTCAATATTCTGCTTTGGTAATTCTGTTTTTATAATCAAATTCCTCAATTCCGCCCGTGTTTTCTGCACTGCAGAAACTCCTGTATTTGCAATCATAAAAGAATCGTGTTCAACAGTCAGAAAAGCAGCTTAGTGTATCACTGACCATAGGCAGTTCCAGGACCAAATTCAGTTCCAGAGTCCATCATAGACTGGCCCAGTAGCTCATGGTTGTTCATTCGCGTAGGGGCTTTTTTCTCCAGTTTCTCATACACAAATTCTTCTAGCCGGACGTCTGCAGATGGCAACAAGAAAATTCAATTACAAAGTCATAAGACTACAGTGAGTCCAAACAGCATGTCATACATTTGTAAAATAGAAGCTTCCATAATGACAGCCATGTGAAGAAAACCTGACAACTTTTCTGTTGTACCCGATTTAGTTTCATGTTATCACATCACATGAAAAGACACTGCCAATTACAGTCAACATATCTGCGGCATGTTGTGCACAAGAAGACGAAATCCAGTTGACCAAATCTGAGCGCTGCACATGGCTGCAACAAGCAGCTGGTCCGTCCGTGTTTGTTGTGCCTGTGCTGTGGCCGTGCTACAGCAATACAGCATCATGGTGTGAGCTGAGGAGGATGCACAGCTGAGCTTACAGACTTCACAGACACCCTACCAAGTGATGTGTGTCAAACACCACCTTAGAGATGTTTGCCATTTTTTATGTGACCCCTCTTACTGGGATACATCTCCAAAATTCATGCATTTTCTGAATCAGTGAGCAGCTCTTCAGTGCAGCATATATTTTGTGTAAAAACAACACACATAAATTAATAAATATCACCTTTCACAACTGAGTTGGCTAATATTAGAGAAAAGACTAATTTCCATAGATAGTTCTATGGTGAAAAATGATGAATCTCATAGAAACAAGTAGTACTTCTTGTTTGATCATTAGTTAGGAAATCAGAAATGTTACTGATGAGCAAAGTTAGTGGTATTAACAGATCTATAGATGGTGTTTGTTGACTTTTTCCCACAGAGGGGGCAGTATATGGTGGGTATCTGCCCTACACTGCCCAGTATATCAGCATTTTGTTCATCAGTTGAGTCAAGTTCATTAGAGAGACAACAGTGTGGTCTTACTTGGGTTGGGCTGTAGTAAGACTTCTGTCTGCTTCATAATCCTTTCTGTCCATTGTTTGGTGTTCTCAGCTCTGACCAAAAGGTTCTCCAAATGGGCGTCCAACTCTGTCTTTTCAGCCTGGCCAAATTTCTCTTCTGTAAACTGAAATTGAAAATATCTGGTTATAATATGCACATGAACAGTTGTTGGAAAGTGGTAATGAAGAGTACGGCGGCTGAGGTGTCATGCAAGGCGTGGCTGACCTAAGATTCCACCAAACGCCAGCAAGCTGGACGGACTAGCTTACAAAATAAACGTTATCCGCCAAGCTAATGTTGATGGCTCTCTCTGCTGAGGCCTTCTATGATAGTTATGTTGAACAACTGCAATGTCTTGGCTATCATAGACACTGAAATGTCAGAGGGTTCGTTTAAAAACAATCATACAGTGTAAATGCAGCAACGTTTCCAAGGTATAGAACTGTCTCTGGGATTATAACGGGCTACCACTTAGCTAACCTACACAACAACCGCCACAGTAGCGTTAGCTGTTTAGCAGGCGAGCTAACGCTACCCGACTGGTTAAGCTAGCAGCTAACGTTGGTTAGCAACAACTTCCACGAGCGAGACAATCAAACTTACTTGCACCGCTCGACTCAGGAAAGTACCGGCATCTGCGGCTAACCGCTTAACATTAAAATCCATGGCACAGCGGTGAAAAAACACTTAAAACAACAGCTAGCTTGTCTCACAGTCACACTGCCATCCCTGTAGAAAATGTCATTGAGGCAACTTTTTTGTCGAGTTACACCCAGCTGTTAATCCTGACAAAGATAGTATACGGGCAAGACAGTTCCCACCGCGCATCAGTCCGGTCGTTGTGAATAATGTCGCGCATGCGCCCTGGTCGTTGACTTTTTTTGTTCATTTTTCAGTGTTCTCTCATGTTTCCAAAGGCGGATAACACAACGGCGAAACAACACAAGTCATACGATCAATGCGGCTGTTCATTTCTGTCGATTATCCCGCAAACGACTTGTGATTTCACTCTGGGCTTGTAAGAGACAGTTTTATGCACATTATGCGAGACATACACATAAATTGATGCTGTATGGGAGTTTAGAGGCAACTTTGTCCACCTTTATATGCTGTTCTGCTCAGCGGTGTGGAAGCCAGCTTCCATTAACATTTTGATGTCTTCATGTCATGCGGAAATATCTGTGACATATTACAAATAAAAGCAGTCAAGAAGTGGGACGATCGAAATGTCCTACGATAGGACGGACATATTTTGCTCTAAATTATTGTTTTCGTTATTGTTGGACAATTAGGCTAATAAAACAACAACAAGCATATCAATTCCAAATTTAACCAAATACATAATGCATGTTTGGTTATCATGGTTCAACAAAAATCTTGTAAATTTAGATTTACTAGTTAGAATCATTTATTTCACTCATTCCCACCTTAAACATGAACACTGTAAGGTTTAATTTCATTAGGCCTGTGCATTATTAGAAGAGCAGGAATGGGAGGGAGGCTCATCTGTTCCCAGAAGTTCAGCATTCGTTTTATTAGCAGCAGTCATGACTGGACCCTTAACATGGCTGGAAACTTTGAAGTCCCAATGAAAGTACAGTACAAATTGGCAAGGCTTTTATGGTAAACAGGGAGATGTTGTTTAGATCTTCCCCTTCAGAATATTGTCTGTTTCATGCCATCGTCACAAGGTCTCAAGAGTAAACTCTTCACAGTAGGACAGCATGGTGTTGCTTGTGTAAGAGTTACCCTTTTTCCTATTAACTGTCCACCTTATCCTCATGAAACTCATTCAGTCTGCCCTGTAATATCATTTGGCTTGCTATGCATGCTGATGACTAATACTGACACAATGAGTATAATGTTTCTAGCTACAACATAATAACTTCTGCAACCCTCTCCTCTTTCTTAGAAAATGTCTCAAGGAAGCAGACCTTCGCAGAGTTTGGAAAAACAAAAACACACTTCAGGTCTGGATGTAATTATGCCAGACAGAGCCTGCTACCTGCTGTGTGGGAGGAAGTCAGGCAGAGAGGGAAATCAAATGACTTCCCCTCTGTAGGCTACCAACGCACCGTCAGCTACAACCTTTTTACTCAGCTAAACGATGGCTGGAAGGTTTGTTCATCCACACGGTTGTTCTTATGCTGCGTTTGGGCGACACACCTGAAAACACACTTACAGGACTCTCTTATTTCACTGCCAAGATGACCTGTAGGACCAGTTTACATTAAGGTATTGATTTATGATACTAATGTTGAAATGTTCCAGATTTGAACAAACTCCAACTATTTATCATCTTTCAACATGCACAAGCTGTAAAACAGCTAACGGACTGCAACAGTAGCCTACACACTGCATTTTTTACAACCACACTATGTCAAAGATATTAAGGCTTTGGCTTTGCTTAATGCTTGGCTAGCCGTCAGAATTGTTGGGGCGGGTGCTTTAAACACATTAATATGGAAGTCAGCACTTTTAGGAAGGCAGAACAGCTCCTTTGAGGGAGGAATAGGTTGCAGTCTAGGGTTGTTCCAGTAGTAAATCTGTGTCTATCTGCTCTTTCTCTTCACAATAACAGAAAGTACCTGAGGGTCGGAGAAACTTGACTTCAGCAAAATTACTTTCTCATCAAAGCAAAGCATGTTTCCTGAAAGTAGGAAATCCCAGCTGTCCACCTTGCAGCCAAAAAACAAAAACAAAAGAGATAATAGAACAATACAGACATGTTGGTTACATAAAAGGTCTTTATTTGAGACGGTTGCTTAAAACGCTGCTGCTGAGGATAAATGTGCTTCATGTCCTAAACATAACATAAATATCTTCCACTTTCTTGCATGATGCAGCGTTGACAGAGCAAAAGGATTCGAGTTTCATTCAGCACGAGACTTTAGAAAGCAACTGTCATAGATTGTCGTGTCAAAGCACATCTGCAAGGTTTGAGGAAGATCTGAGGTCTTCCAAAATAGCTTTGAAAAGCAATTATAATAATTGTATTTAGGGAAAAATCAAAGCAGAGCTACATCTGCAAACTTTTTTGGACAACATTTTTAACTAGCTCCAACAGCAGAGGGTATCTCAGCGTCCTCTTCCTCCAAGACTCGGGGATTCCTTGGAGACCAGTCTGAAAAACACATGAAGATGACAGCTGAAAGCATCACAGGAAGCACAAAGCTTTCAGAGTATATGAGCTCGCCATCAAACTCATCTATAAAGTTACAGAGACATACAAAAGTATGCAAAATTCCGGATCCTAGATTTGCATGCGCCGCTGTCTGTCTGATGCATTAAATACTACAGGATTTGATCTAAAATGGAAGTGAGCCGCTTCGCTTTTAGTTTGACAGCTGTGAACCTGTGCAATGTGTGAAGCCAGCTGAGTTGATCTTCAGCAGCAACAAGCTGGACAGTTATTAGCATCAGCCTGCATGTGTAGTCATGCTTCTGATGACCTGACACAATCAAGTCCAATATTCGCTCCCTCCTTTCGGCTGTGGTTCAGAAAAATATCCGGCTCTTCAGTTGCTAAGTGCTTCACTTGTTCCCCAGCTAGTTGCTAACTTTTTTCTGGTTGGAGCTGGGCTGAAAACAGCCACCTGCTGTGACTGGAAATGATGAGAGCAGTGAGAGTGAACTAAATTTGCAAGCTGGAAGACCAAAAAAATGTGCTGAATGACACTAACAAGCTTTGCAGAGTGGAGGGGGACTGCAGAGCCGGGTGATAACTGTCTGTGAGTTCATCATCACATGTGCAACCTCTATCATTTATTCAGTGTTTACGATTAGATTATGATACATGCTGCAGCTGTAATGGCAGAAAGCAGCTGACTGTATTTCTACCCTTAAAGTGGTGTCACAAATATGAATCACAGTTACTGTCTTTGTCTGCTTTTGACTCATTATTTTGTCATTGTTGATTGATTGTGTCACTAAGTTAACTTTAGTATACTCATAAATATTGTGCTGTTTCACATGATTTGCAAATATGTTTTAGAGTAGATATTTAATAACAAAACAAGGCTATGCTGTAGATTCCAGCCTGCAAGCTGCTGTTTAAATATTTTCTATATACAGGGTACCAAGGAATGAAGTACAGAAAACAGGTAGTAAGAAACTTGCATTTAGGGGGTACTAGAACTAAATTACCTTGCAAGTACTTTGAAACTGTCCAGTACATTGAATAATTTCAAGATACAAACAGGTTACAAGCAGACTTGGCCTATATGTCCTTTCACAGGAGCAATGAAAAGCATCAAAACTGATGTCCCACTTACACTTAATGTATCCTGTTATCACTCTATGATTACAAGTGGGGTGAACAAAGGCACACCCTCCTCCCCAGGCTAAACCTAATGTTTTGCTTCAAAGCAACAACAACATAAAAAAAAATAATAATGAAAATATATTATATATATTATGTATAAAAACATTCAAACTTGATTAGTAACAAGAACGCAATTTTAAAAATGTTTCACATTGTGACAGACAGACTCATGTTTTGTAAATATACCTTAATTCTAAAATAAATGATGATAATCTTTTCAGTATCAAGACTGTTATCCCAGTGTTCCTGCCTTGTTCCTCAGTATTATGATTGCACCCTGTAATTATTAAATACATAATCAGAAATAAATTATACTGTAACTGGTCTTACTATTTACTAAGTCCCTCTTAAACACAAAATTCTTTACCCATTAATGCTGGACATTTTTTCTTCCTCCCTTGTACTTGCATATAGGTACCCAGTAAGGATTTATTGATGCCCTGTATGAACTTAATATTTTCACAGCAACTTGCAGGCTGTAATCTAAAGCATCACCCAAAACAAAATGAAAACACCTTTTTCACAAATCGGTGTTCAGGAATAGAAACTAATTTTAAAAAAAATCAAAATGAATAGTCTTTAAAATGAATTTCTAACTGCATTTCCCTCTCCAACTGATTTCCATCATTAAAAATTTAACCATTGACTAATTATTGTTTTATATGCCTGAGAGCCATGTTCCTGCAGTACCTGTGCCCCAAAACAGGCTCCGATGAAGGAGGCTCGGCTGGCGGTGCATCCCCCGCAGCGCATGGTGTCCCTGACTGCTTCATCCAGCTGGTTCAGCTTCAGGACGCCTTGCAGCGCTCCCTGGAACGCACCGGGCAAAGCTAGACACAAAGGAAACAGATTCAGTGGCAGATTGAGACGTGGTGAACGACACAGTAACAGATCCCAAATCAAATGTAGACGTTCCAGTCTTTCTAAGTGTTATTGTTATTCACTGTGACTTGTTAAACACCATAACTTGTTTTACTTTTGCAGTATCATACGTGTTTTAATTAAGGAGGCACTTGAACAGATTTGGCGAGCAGAACTCTTCACACTGAACATTAAGCATCTCAACCTTTTAGCCCCGTAAAACCCGAGACACTCAGCGGGAAGGGGGAAAATGCAAAGGAAAGAGGAGGGAGACCTCGAGTCAGGAGATCAAAGGCTGGAGGACCCACTAACGGATATACAGGCGGGGAGGGGACGCAGGCCATGCCAAGTCAACAGACCTGGATCCTGCTGCTGCCTACTGGCTTACCTCATGTGTTTGTGAACACAGCAGGTATGAGCTGTTGGGATGTCTTGGCTAGGTTGTCCTTCACCTGGTGGATTTGTGCTTCAGCAGAGATAGAGGAAGACAGATAAAACGCATTGTTTAGTGTCTAAACACTGCAGCCTGATTTTGGCTGTGGCGGCCTGTTGTCATAACACACATTATGCATCTTATTACATCTTTGCTGTAGCATCAGATTTTGATTTTGAAAGACAAATGGCGTAATTTCTTTGAAGATGATCATGTTGCTGCATATAGCGTTTTGGGTTTCTTGTAATTTTGACCACATTTCCCATAAGGCCTGTTGGTTTCTGTGTTCTGTTCTGCCTATCCCTCCCTCTGCTTGTTTAGGGAAGCATCTGAGAAGGATAGAGAGCAAAATAAAATGATCTCTGCTTCATACTGCAATACAGCAGATTTCACCCCGAATCATCCTTATGGAATACATTATAAAATGCAATGTGCAGACTGCGAGCAGCCACAGATTTCTGCTCACTCACAGAAATTACACTTAGATAGTTGGACATTTGGGGAATCACATGTATCCATCTTCTTGGAGGGAGTCGATTAGCTTAATCAAACTTTTATTGCCTTTTTTTTTTTTTTTTTTTCCTTTGGACTAATCATTGTGCTCAAAGTTTTTTTATTCCTGAATTTTGGGAAATAGATTTATTTGCTGTCCTGTAAAGAGATCGATGAGAAAATTGAATGAGAAGCCAGAGCCAGGAGCTGATTAGCTTCACTTAGCATAAAGACATGGAGCAAAAAGGAAACAGCTAGCTTGGCTCTGTCCTCTGAAGCTCAATAATTAACACATTCTATCTTGTTTGTTTAATCTGCACAAAAACTGAAATGTAAAAACTACAACTTTTAGGTTTGGAGGGGCCCACAGGCTGGTATTTTAGCTCTGTAGCTAGCCAGGCTATCTGATTTCCCCCTGTTTCCAGTCTTTATGCTAAGCTAAGCTAATCAACTCATGGCTAGCTCCATATTTAACAACCATCATGTTGTAATATCAAATTATTCCTTTGACTCTCAAAATGAAAGGCTTTAAAGACACAAGCCTTACCAATGACAGCCCGGTCCAGCTCCTGAGGGTTCGGTCTCTTTGGGTCATTCAGCTGAGCCAGAACTGCATCCAGAGCATTGGGATCTGGACCATTCAGGATGAAATGCTCCAAAAACCTTACCAAGTTGGACAGAAAAACAAAGGTTAAGCCCCCGTTTTCTCCCTTTGTAATCATTTTATGACTGTGCCTGACTGGAAGTTTCTGTTCTTCTTCAGGGCCATCTCTTACCTCGCTGCAGCCAGAGTCACTGCCACACACATGTCGTTGTTCTGGGTCACCCGTACGGCTTGCTCTACCTTCTCCAGCATCTCAGGTCGGCCCGCATACATGGCCACGACCGGAGCCAGCTTGGTGACGCCGTCCATCTGACAGTCCACATCGCAGCCTGGAAAAAAACACACGCACACAGAGGTTACAACTAGCTGAAAGGCCTGGGGAGGTCTACGTGCACCTATGATCTGTGATCTTCACCGGTTTCTGCTTTGCCAGCATCCACATTTCTGATGAAAGCTTTCAGGCTCCCGTTTCTCCATGGGCCATCGATGGGGAGGATGGCTTTAGGACCTAAGAAATGCAACAAAAAAGTATTTTACAAAGGAAAATGAAGGCCCTGTAATTTGACTGTGTCACCCCCATAATATGCAGAATATGTATGAAAATAGAAGCGCAAGGGACAAAACAAGCAAGAGAAGACATGAAACATTTCCCTGAGCTTCCTGTTGATGCAGTTTAAGTTTCTCTAGGTGGAGCTCTTTTCTTTGTCTGTTCAGTCATGGCTATCAGTGCCCATGATGATGACACAGCTTTTCTTCTATTATTCTAAGACGTAAAGCCGCCTGCAGTTTACTGTAACGGTGCCCTGTGCTGTGAGGATGATTTACAGCAGCACTGCATTTATATGATAGCAGTAAAAAAAAGCTGCAACTATCCAGAGCTCTGGACAGCAACCAAGAACAGGGAAGTCTGACTGTGTGGAATATTTTCATAGAGAGGGAATTCCCCATCAGCGGGAAGGAAAAGCATATTAGACAGTAACAGAGGCTCTCTCATCCTTTTAGGCCGGTGAAGTTAATGACTGATATACATATACAGACATCAGAATACTGGCATGTTGTTTGGTGAGATGGACAGGTGCATGAAGCAGGTACAGTACCTCCTTTCTTCCTGTAAGGATCGTTGAGAGGCAGGTCGTACACTGTTCCTGAGCCGAAGAACTTGTAGATGCGCTTGGTCAGATCTTCCACATTAACATCTGCCAACACATGACATACACAGAAAACAAGCATAGCTTAGCAAAAGAGCTTCTTTGCTCGCTTGTCGAGAGGACAAGATCGATACCACTGTCATGTCCGTCTATTGAGTATGAAGCAGCACCCATAAAAATGCTAGCTTATCTTAGCTTAGCCTAGCATAGAGCTGGAAACGGAGGGAAACAGCTGACCTGGATTTGTTAAAAGTAGCAAAATCTGTCTACTAGCCCCCTTAAAAATCAGTATTTAACAGCTAAATCTTGTGTTTAATCTGCACAAAAACTGAGGTGTATTGAGAAATAGGCTGGCACAAAACCTCTAGTGAAACCACAGCTTGTACTTTTAAACTTTGGTTTGGCTAGCTCTTTCCCCTGCTTCCATTCCTCATCCTCAGTGAAGCTAATCAATCCATGGCTTTGCTTCATATTTAAGATACACAATCAGTACAGTCTCCCCAAAAGTCGAGTCATTGATACATTGACGATTAAACAGTGCTAGTGTAACACGCTGGCAGGCACTGGGCGTCATGGTAACGTATGACACACAGTTGCTGCCTGTTTGGGTGAACCTCTGCACCTCCACACTGGCTCAGTGACTCCAGCAGGACGTACGCCTGGTCTCCATAACAAGTCTGCTCGCCTGTCGTCCTGCGGTAGAAAGGATTCGCTGACTGAGCCCGAAACTCAGGACAGGGCTCCAGATCAGAGAGAACTTCTTTCAGCCTGTCTGGATTGTAGATCCAGTGCATGGGCTGGGCTGTATGGGTGGGGAACATACCCACACACGCACACACACACACACAAACACACGCACACACACACACAAACAGCAAGGGAGAAAAAAAAAGTGGAACATTCAATAGTTTTGTTTTTGTGTCTGACATGGCCTACTGTACATACAATCTGTCAATGATAGATAGCATGGAAAGGGAAATAGATGTGTGTTGAATCATGAATCTAAACAAGAATCACACGTTAAGCAGTCATCAAACAGTAACTAACAATGCAATCATTATTTGGTTTCCGAAAAAGTAAATGTAAAGGCTACCTCTGGCTATCGGTGGAGCAGAAACTTTCATAACATTATGTGTGAAGTCAACTTGACTGACAGAAGTTAAGGATCCGCCCCAGTGCTTTATCAGCATGTCCAGATGTTGCTCATGGATAATGCCACTGATAATGTTTCTGTGCAACACTTACAAAAACAATGAAAAACTGTTTTGTTTTGTTTTTTTATATATATATATTGTGTTAGAAGCACTAGCAAGCTTTTAAAGATATTCAATCATAAATAGTGGAGGAACAGTGGAAACAAGTAAAATCAAACCAAAAAAACTCTATTGTATCACATTTTCAGTATGAGAAATAAACGTGTCTATGACACATAATGGTTGAAGCTCTAAGAAAGCATCAAAACATGCACTAGGCCTATAAATCATTGGGATACAGGAACAGGAGGAAGCAGGTTTGGTTTTATGACATGGAAAGCCTTGTTGCTGTAATTATCCCATCAGCAGTATCACACAGTTTATCTTACCTGCTGCATCTGCCACCGCTGCCCCAATTATGGCCCCAATGGCTCTGTCTGCCAAAGTCAAGGCCATCTGCTCTCAGTACAGTATAAATGAGAAATAATATGAGGGTGTTGTTACATTAAAACATAACTTTTAAAAAGACTACAGCCGGAAATGAATGCCTGTAATTTCAATTAATGAATTGAACTGTTGTTGATGAGAATGGTCTAATGTTGGCAGGAACTAAAATACTCTTACACTCTGAATTGAGTATCTTGCAACATTCAGTATGTCCGCATGCAGAAGACAGACTGTTTCTTTGGGTGAAATTGTCATTGTGGAACCAAAATTGGCTTCATGTAGTTTTCTACCATTTGTTTTGACAGAAAAAAGAAGTTACCATGTGAACTTAGGCAACACAGCATTATGCTTGATTACATAGCGTCTGGTAAAAAGATAAGAGAATTTTCATGCATTCAAGTCTATAATCCTAGAAAGAGTTCTTTTGTAATATGCCTAGATTATTAATGTGTCTATCCTGCCATTCAATACCACAGTCCTTGAAACAAGATGGTGCAAATACAACAAATACAGATTTGTTTATCCTTACCTCAGAGCCTCGTCTTCACATGAAGTGTTGTAAAACGTCTCACTGGCAGTTTTCTGTCGAGGGGAGGGTACCATCAGCCCAGTGATAAGCATTCACCAATGACAACCCAAGACATTTTGGGCTGCCAGAAAACTGCATTATACTGGGAGGAGGCCAAGGAGGTGTTAAAATGGAGGTTGAAACACTGGACAAGAGTTGTTATGTGAGGTTTATAGATTTCAAACTTATCACAGAAGTATCAACAGTACACAGAAAGCGGATCTTGTACACTATAATATATAAAGTATCATATTGTAATTAGTGGCTATGGGGGGTTATTCTTATGCTGTTGTGTTGTCAGGTTCAGTGTTGGGGTTGTCATAACTTTAACTTTGGGAACTTGCAGTAATTTATTCAACAGTAATGGGTAATTACAGTACTGGCTATTTTGTGGCCTTAGTTTAATCTTTACTTAAATACAATATGTTGCTAAGTTATAATCTTTAGTTATAGATGCAACAAGTGTCTCTGTGAGGTTTTACTTGCACAGTGTGGCTTTCAGCTACATGCTAATGCCACTATACTGTTGATGGTTAGAAAGTAATGTTTAACATGATCTTGGTTTAGCGTGCTAGCATGCTAACATTTGCTAGTTAGCATTAAACACAAAGTAAAGCTGATGAGAATGTCATTAGTTTTAAAGATATTTGGTCATAAACCAGTGGAAAAGGTACATTTTTGAATTGGTGGCGCTAAATGATCAGCAATCTAGCGCCAATATATTATATTTCATCCTGAGGGGAACAAGAATGTGACAGTCAAATTTTATGACAGTCCATCTGATAGTCATGGAGATATTTCACTCAGAAACATAAAAGTCAACCTCATGGATCACCAGAATCATTCAGACATTGTCTGGGAACCATGAATGCCAGTACCAAATTTTATGCCAATCCATCATGTAGACATCAAGTAATTTCAGTCGGTTAAAGAAAACTTTGACCTGCTGGAGGGCTTCATTAAAGTCAGAAGATCAGTAAAGTCATTAGGATTCCTCCTCTGAGGACCATGACTGTATGTAAGATTTAATGGTAATCCATCCAATAATGGTCAAAATATTCCAGTCTGGACCGACATAATAAATAAAAGTTAGAAAAAAAAGAAAACAAAAGGAGATACTTTAAGAGGAAGCAAAAATCAGTTTAACTTGCAAGTCTTTTGATCCAGCTGATTTTGCTGTTCCACTGATTGTCCAATCAGAATGCTGTCTGAAGCTGCAGGCCACAGTTCTGCTCTGTTGGATTTTGAGGCCCTACAGACATAACACTGGGAGTCAGCCCCCCTCTCATCTTAGGAGCTTGTGTCTCTAGCCATGTGGACGTCTGACCCCCATCATCTGTGTCTTAACTCAGAACAGTTTTTAATAAAACCATTTACATTCCCTTTCAATTCCTCAAAGGCTAAACTCTTCATTTATCAGTTAATTTGCACTTAACAAACTCTGCTGCAACTCCAGAGGGTAACTATATGTTGAAATAGCTTTCAAAGACTCTCTTTGTCATTTTAATTTCTCATGCTCTCTCTCTGGATATCTTCCACTCCATTGCCTCCATCCTGATGGTCCCCCAGCTGATCCCCTCCACTGTTCTCTGATGAAACCCTGCGAGGCCTGGCCAGGCTCCACTTATCCCCGGCCTCTCATGGGTATCCCAAACCATTGATTTCTCTTCTGGCCTCCTAAACCAGCAAAATAGAGTGCTAAGGGAGGGTCAAACAATCAATGGCAGTTAGAAAACAATGAATAAAAGCCGCCATGGTCGCCTTCAGTGTTACTTTTGTGTTATGGTTGTGGTTGTACTGTAAGTTTAAACTTATGTGTGCCAAAATCCTGCTCAAGACGTACTTACTGAAATTTTGTATCGATAGAAGAAAAAGAGGAGGAACATGAAAGAACAGAGTTCAATTAAGGGTTTTTTAATGAAAACAAATGACAAACTGTTTATTGATACAGTTGCAAGATACAGCTGAGCGATAGGGCAAATCTGCAGGAAATGGAGAGCATTAGCTTTCCCTGGCAGGGCGATAACATGCCCTTCACAGAGGGGATAAAAGAGCTGCGCAAGATCAGCCACCGCCACCAGATCAAGTAACACAATGAGCAGGGCGAAGCTCTATAAATTACAGCCAGGCAGAACTGCAAGAAGATATTGATGGAGCGTGGACAATGTGGCAGTGCCCTCATGCTTGGGGGGCTGCTGAGCTTTAGGGCTGTGTGTGTCATTTGGCAGGACAGTGGGGAGTGGAGGGGATGCCGCTCTGTTATCTGATGCCGAAACTTGCCACGTAAAGATGTGCAACAAGGAGGGCATGTGTGCTGGTCTGGAAACTGTGCTGTGCTTCATTTGGCCTGTAACACTTTAACGTATCCCCTTCAAGTGTTTTTTATCTTTTTCTCTTCCAGGCTTCAGCTTGTTGTAGAAGTGGTAGAAAATATGACTGTGACCAGTCAAATAAGAGCACAGCAATGCTAACATGGTGATGTTAAGCAGGTACAATGTTTGTCATGTTCACCATTTAGCGTGCTAGCATACCAACATTTGCTAATTAGCACTAAACACATTGTACAGCTGCAGTTGATGGGAGTGTTACTAGCTTTGCAGGTATTTGGTCATAAACCAAAGTAGTGGAAATGTTTAAATGTTGAGCTGAAAACTTGGGGAACAAGAATGTCTGCGCAAAATGTCGAGGCAATCCGTGCCATAGTTGTCGAGACAGATCACTAACAACCCAAAATGTCAACCTGCTGGTGGTTGACCTTTCAACCGCATCGATCCAAGCAGAACAGCAGCAATTGTGTACCTTGTTGTCAATCAACATCTGGTCCATAGGAGCAAACTGGTTGTAACCCATGCTGTTAGGTGTTACTTGCAAAACTAATGACATTCTCGTCAGCGTCAGCTGTACTTTGTGCTTAGTGCTAATAAGCAAATGTTAGCATGTTAACAAGATGGAAAAAATGCTAAACATTATACCTGCTTAGAATCAGCATGTTAGCATTGTCATTTTGAGCATGTTAGCCTCACAGAGCTGCTAGCATGGCTGTGGACTCTTCTTATAATTAGTTTCATATACTTGCTTTTATGTAATATCTTTTGTTTTCTGAAATCGTCTATGACATCCTATGCCCCCGTGTGCCATCTTCTTGTTTTTGCCTGTCGCCAGTGACTCAATGAACATTTTATCTCTTTATTTGATTGTTGAAGCACTTTAATTATGTGCTGTGGCTGTGAAAACAAAGCCCTGGCAGTCAGATCTGCCATATGTGCTCAGACATAATCATGCTGTTTCTTGGAGACTCACCTGGTTCATCATTACCTTTCATTTCTGGTCATATTCCAGGTGAATCAAATCAGAAATATGCAAAGCATTAAGCTGTGTGTGATGGAAAATTCAAAAAGGCAGTAATAACATGTTTTGATGCAAAAGGCATCATATGTTGTGCAAATTCAAAAAGATTTCCGAAATGTATGTATGAGGGTCATCCTCAGGAGAGGATGCTTCTGTGTTGGTGTGTTTCCCCTCAGTCCCTGCGCAGCATTAATCAGAGGAATGCTGTTAACTGTCTGTCCACATGGCTGTCCTTTTAGTCTGGGAGAAGAAGCTGAAACAGGAGAAGGGTGCTGAGAGGTACACCAGCATCCGGCCACCACTCACCTCTCCTGTCATCTGGGCTATGCCAGCCATGGCATCCAGCGTGCAGCCTGTGCAACACAAAGCTGGACGCTCACAGCTCAGCCACACAAACTCCCTGCACTCTCCATCGGTCTTGATTTGAATACAATGTAGACAAACAGTAGAGTTTCTACTCTTTTGACATTCATCCAAATCATATGCACAAAAATGAAGACGAGTGGGGAAGCAGAGTGAGGAATTCTAAGTGTGTGCAGCTGCAAATGCTGGAGACTAATCTTGACAGCATTGTTTGCACAGGCCTGTGTTCAGTCATTGTATGTAAATGTACTGGGCATAATTCCTCGACACACAGTGCATTCTTTGCATAGTGGCAGTTTTCTGTGAGGTTCCTACCTCTGCAACTCTTAACGTCTCTGTGAATCTTATTTCTACCTGCGAAAGGAAATGAACTCTGCAGGTCTGTCTCTTATCTTCTATCGTGTCTGCACATACTGTAAGAGCGAGCTCATACAGTGCCGTTAATGCGATTCCCAGCACGTCTCTCGTGCTGTATAGAGAGTTGTATTCATTTTCACATATTGGACTTCTCATCCTCTCACATTCCTGCCTTTGTTGTGAAATGCATTTTGAATGCTCTACTTTTATCACGTCTTTCTGTGATGTTATGTTGCTCTCGGGCTTACATCACTTTTTGCACATCCCCATTCAGATGTTTATTTAATCCCATTTACGCAGCGGTCTTTATGTAGCCTTTTGCCTTTTGTTGCCCTAAAAGCCCAACCGGGATCAATACAAACTTGTATCAGTCTGAGTTGTGTTGCAGGTGTACTCTCTTGCTTCACATGCCAGGAGCCTATTCACAGCAGTCTTCTACTCTTATTTGGATGCTTGATCAGTTACAGCTTAGCTGCCTTGCAACTTGGCAATATTTGGGAACAAACTGCAGTATACGACTATATACAGTACTGGCACATACTAAAGATGAAGCAAAGGCAGTTTGCACATACCATACTACTCAACATCATTTCCATTCCCATTACTGAGCAATTTAAAACATTTAATTTGATGCTTAGAAGTCCGAGCAGTCAGCATGCAGCAGAAACCGAGGAGAGTTTCCTCATTTTATTCGCACAGAAGCCATAAAAGATAAAGCCAGCTTCAGCTAGACCATATATTGGCTCAGTCATGCCAATCCTGCTCTTAGTGAGGTGATAAGTTAAGCATTTGCAGGATGAATATGTTAGAAATGTTAATGCTTTGCCCTTTTTGGAAACAGTAGGTTTTAACACATATTTGCCTCTGCCTTGGTTCATTCCTACTGTACATTTGTGTACAAATAATGTCATTAACATAAAGACTTTGTTCCACATCTGTAAGAACATCACTGTCTTATTGCAATAAAAAGCATGGTGAGTTATTTCTTCCTCCTTAGACCCTTTTGTTCTAAATGTCAGATTTCTAAATTACATCGAAGACATAAAAAGAGAAGTGGTTGTGTTTACTTGCTCCAAAACAGAGGAAACAATGGTGGGGAGAATAATTTGAAAGTGGAGGAAAGAGAACTAATTGTTCTGTCACTGTAAAAAGTGATGACACTACTTTGGAGGAGACTATTTGTGAGAGCACTGGTAGGCTGATGGAGGAGGAGGAGGAGGAGGAAGAAGAAGTCAAAGGGCACTAACTACAGGACAGAGATACACAGGTTTGAATAGGTGAGTGTTTAAACATGCAAACAGAAATTAGACTTAATGGATATGTCATTGTTTATGCTTAAAGGAGAAAATCCAGTCAGTAAATTCAAAACTGCTTATTTGCATGTGCTTTAGATGCATCGCTGAACAAGAACATGCAAACATTTATTAAGATATAAAAGTACAAAGCAAATAATGCATATGTATATATTTGACCATAAAATACTTATTTGGGGACACGTATTGTTTAGAAATCCCAGCAGAAATGGTTAAGATTATTCAGTCCACACTGTTTGACTTAATGCAATACAAAGACTGTTATCAAACTGGACTTAAAGTGAGTCTATAAACTGATCTCATTTGACTATTGTCAAATGAAGTTACAGGAAGAGTTTCAGTGGGGGTATGAGTCATAAATCATGGTTTATTCATGCATGACCACAGCTAATAGCATACATGTCATGCGTTTTGGAACCTCACAGCGCTCAGAAAGATGAACTTGTTTGGTTTGTTTTATCATCAATTGACAAGTATTATGCTTCCCTGGAGCTGGGATGTTTGCATGCAGAGAGCAAATTGATGCATAATATTGGCTGATAAAATGAGTAAGTTAACTAATATGATTTAATAAAGGCACGTTTCTTTCCCTACAGTTCATGTTGTGTTCTTTAACAAGCGCGCAGTGTATTTTTTCTTGTTCTGTCTTTTACTGGAATTTCATACAGTGCACAATGAGCCTATGGGTGGCAAGCGGAAGAGGTGAAGAAGTGGGTGAGGGGGAGGGATGAGAGACATTGAGAGAGATGGAGAGAGAGAGCGAGTGTGTGTGTGTGTGTGTATGTGTGTGAGTGACAGCGAGAGAGCTAAGAGAGGAAGAGTGCAGGGTGCGCTCCATCCACAGCCTCAGTGCGCCGGACTGTCAGCTCCGGAGCGGCTCCCTGCATCTTCACCAGCTCCCTGCCGTGGTCCAGCTCCGCTTTCATCGGCTTTTACACTTGGCACATATAGCATGGATACGATTTAACGCGCGCTACCGAGCGGTCAGTTGTTTCACTCGCCAAAAATTAAACAAAACAACACATTCTCGTAAAGCTCGTCCGGCTAAAGTGAGAATAATGATGGAGTATTGGAGGCAATGCGCGCTGTGGTTAATTAACTGCAAGGTGCTTGCAGCTAACCACCGCGTTACATGGGAGTCTGCACAGGTATTTGACTTGGCCCAAACCCTCCGGGATGGAGTCCTCCTCTGCCATCTGCTCAACAACCTGAGACCCCAGTCCATCAACCTGAAGGAAATCAACCTCCGACCGCAAATGTCACAGGTAAGAAACGACTGCAGCCATTTACATCGTCGCTCCGTCGCCAAAACTACAACTTAGCCCCGTTGGAGAGAGCGTAACCAGACTTCGTCAAAATTATGCTAGTTTTTGGTTTCATTGCATCTCGACAAAAACACCCTAAATGATAGAACATGCCTCGATGTTATTCTAAACGAAAATAGCTATATTTCAAGTTCGGCTCAACATAATCCGCAAATTTGGACTTTGTTGTAAGAAAATGTCAACTTTTTAAAATCTTGGTTACAGCGCTCGCTACCGCCCCCTCGTATATTTTGGTGGCGGAAAACGTAGAAAATAAGATAAAAGTGTGCTGGGAACAAGCCATACTTGTGTGTGGAATATATTCCGAAGAAATAGGACGATCCTTACCACTGTATGAGCTATTAATTGTTGATTTGTGACTTGACTACATTTGACCGTGAGCAAGGAAACCCTGAATTGACAAAGAATTGGACGGAATTCGGTTGCCATCTATTGGGGCGAATTTAGTGCTTTAAAAAAGTCACGCCACAAGCGAAAATGACAAAAACGTGTCTTTCTTTGATGCTTTTACTTCACTTTGTAGCCTAAGTTACTTGAAATGACTGTCACAGACAATGTCGGTCAACACACAAGGCTCCTCATCTGCCCTCTGCAGGTGATGCAGACAGCTGGGGACAAAGGTTAAGCTGTGATGAGGCTTTGTTGTGGGCGATCCTTATCAGAGAAGGGGCTTTACCTCATTGCATTACCAGCATTAAGAAATAATCTATTTAATGAAATACTTTTTAAATGAGACAATAAGACATTTGTTTGGCTTGGATGGCAATATGAAATAAAAAAGCAACCAAAATCACTTGATTCCTTCCTATGTAGCCATAAAATGAAATAACTAACTAATGTAACTACTCCTGTACCACAAACTGCTATAGATGATGAATAGATAGGGAGAGAGATCTGTGGCCACGTGGCTCCTGTTTGTCGGATACCATCTGCTTCAATAACAGGACAGCCGGAGCAATGACCAGATTAATATTCGCCTTCATGACAGCGAATCTGGGTGCCTGGCTCGGTGACAACACAGTGAGGTAGATACTCACCTACTGAGCCTGCAGACCTGCTGCAGAAAGATTACACACACACACACACACACACACACACACACACACACACACACACACACACACACACAGACTACAGTATATTCCTCTGTAATGGATGCAGTAATGCTCTCAACTGATGCAAAACAGGTGATTAAGGGTTGAATATGAGTTCTGTGGACATACTGCACAACTGATGGAGAGGGGGATTAGGCTTGTTTCCTGGAAAGGAGCACTCCCAACTCAATGTCACAGTCGGACGGTCAGCGTGATATGTATTTACGGTTCTTTCACCATCTAATTGGGGGATCGCTGTTCAACGTGAGCACACAGGTGAAATGGACAATTTGAGACATAGAGGGTTTTAATGTCATCAGTGGCAATGGAAGTCAACTATTCAGGGATCTGTTTACGCGGCGATTTCAGAGAAAACTAGATTGGGAGTGTAAGAGGAGAAGCTGATTGGTCCATTTACTGGTAGAAGTTATGCTGGCACCAATACGATTACTGCTAGAGAGCCATCAATAGGTCAGTGTTTGCTGTCAGTCACGACATACAGACAGACAATGGAGCTGCCATGCGTGTGAGGGGTTGTGAACCATACTTCAGCTCAGTGCCTGGCCTGGCCTTGCCTTGCCTGGCCCACACTGGGTTATTTTTAGGCAGAGTTTGTTTTATGCATGGCTGGATGGCTTACTCACACCAAGGCAGAGCTGAAGCAACATTCACAGGTGAATTAGCTGTATAGTAGGCTTAGGCACAATCCCATACAGCCCCAAAGCGCATGTGTAAGCTCATGCATAAGTGAGTGCTCAGGGCTTCTTACTGCAATGTTTTTGAACTGCATTTCCCAGAGGCCAAATGAATGTCTCGTGCCCAGAGTGAGCTGTTTCTCTTGGTTGCTTTGGGGTTTTTCGTTGTTGCTCTTTTCTTTGCCCGATCAACCATTGTGGTTATAACTGCTCATGAAAACCACCTACTGTAAAGAACAACAAAAAACCAGAGATGCAAAGTGCATCGCTGTAGGTTCAGTCACTGTTGTGATAAATAGTGGCAACATATACATTTAGACATTTTGCAGATGATTACTTGGAAATGTTTGTTCTGTGACTTTACAACCTCATATGTATGTCAGTGGATCATGACTCCTGGCTTCCCCTCTCACACACATCCACAGTGCATGATGCTGGGTACCAACTTCCTCCATGAGCATATCACTGTTCAACTAAAAATGAGTGGAAACGCCCCCCCCCAGCAACCTAACCCTACCCCCCCCCCCCCTCCTCAAAGTTAAATTTACATAACTGAGGGTGGAGTTGCTTCCCTTTTTCTTCCTGCATAATTCATGGGGGCCGTGGCAGCTACTTTATCATTGGCTAGTAATAACACATGGGACGCCGCTGTGGCCTCACCCGTGGGACCCATGAGATGGAAAGACAAAGGCAGTGAAGGGACAGGGCTACAAAGAGCCTGTCTGGCCCCCACAGACACATCTCCGAGGACATAAAGGGCCCTGAATGGCTAGCCCGCTGTGCTGTTAGCTGTGTTATCAAGGCACAATGCATGCGAGGCTCTGGAGGGCTCACATGTGTGATGTTAGCATCAGGACGGGCTGCTTCTCATTCTGCAACATTGATTGTGTTTTCAGAGATCTGTATAGGGCTGCATAGTACGTCACTTCTGTTTAGAAATCTCCTCATGTAAGGGGGACAAAGAGCCAGCAGACTATTTGAAGTGGGATCAGTCTATTTACTGGAAATGACTTGATCTGTGCTGTCTTATGCTGAATGATGCATGGGTTGTATGAAACTGTGCTGTTTATTAGGCTTACAATAACTGTTAAAATGAAGAGCTCAAAGTCGCAGTTAAGGGCTGAGGGTCAGCGTTTCACCCTTTGATCATTGTTTTACACGTCTGTAATGAACCATTTACTTTGTCTAGACACAGCCGGACCACAGCAACTGCTGCAGTTTGCTTTTCCACCAGAGAAAACACCACATAATCAGTAGTTGTTTTTTGTCTCACTCAGTGATAATCAGCGGTTTAGCGTTAAGCGGAACTATGGATTGCTTGTAATGGCGCAACAAACCGGCCATGTGGCCAAACAAGCAGCAGCATGAACTCTCTCTGTCCTTCTGTTCCTTGAAACATTTGGGCCGGTGTTCTGCTGAATCTCAGTTTTTACTGAAAAGACTGCACATATATTCTGAACTCTGCGTGTATAAGTTGGTAGTGAGGACATTAACCTCCTTGTATGGCTGTTTTTTTTGTGCTAAAATCCAACTAGCCTGCAGAATGTAGCAGAGACAACACCCACAAACACACAAACAGCTGCTTCAATGCATAAAACTGAGCTTGTGTTGTGGGTTTTAATATATGTAATCATAACATTTGATGTAAATTTTCATCCTGAAATTTGCCATGACACCCCTAACTTGTCAAGCCTGCTGCTGCCTTGTTTTCCATGACACCGGATTTTAAACTGTGGACTCAGAGTGAGACAAATTGTTGCCTCTCTCACAGACCGGCCATGAGCCTCAGTGTGCACAGGAAATCAGGAAATGGAATAGAGGAAGGAAGTGAAACTAAGCATGCCCTCGATCAAGCTCACACCAAAGCACTGAGATGTCAGACACAATGAGGAGAAAAGCCGCCTCTCTCTTCACACAGAAAAAAAAAACAGTTTGCTCTTCATAGAGCCGCCTTCAAAGACCTCAAGGCTCGTTCTCCACTTTCGGAAAGTGAAAGTAAGAGAAAGAAGACAGAGTGAGTAAGAGTCAGGTCTAATTTTAACGAGCGACACACAGCAGTCTTTGACAGAGCAACAAAGTGCATCAAAACGCAGAAAAGCAAGAGAGAAAACACTCTGTGCACTTTACACAGACTCAAGATCAGCGCAGAGATGCCACGAACACTTCATTAACCCATTTATCAATATTCAGTCATCATCATTATCAGTTTGTCTGAATGTGATGCAGAATATGCTAATATTAGGCTGCATATAGGCAGTGAGCAGACATGGCTTACAGCACATTTGCTACAGAACTACTGCTGATACATGATTATTACGCAACATCATGTTTTAAGGCACATACATGAAAAACTGAATCTATGCAGCAGGTGTGTCAGAAAACTGGTCTGAGTATGAAGGCTTTGGCAGGCGCACCACATTTGGCCACACAGAGAATACCATTATACATTATACATGGTACATATGTATATTTTAACAAGCTGAGACCAAAATTCGGCGCTGTCAGATAATGGAGGGAAAAGCCGGTTTCACACAGCGAACACTCCAAACAGCAGGCTTCAAAGGCGCCGACGCTGGCTCTTCACTCGCACAGACAAAAAGTTCGTAAGAGGTAGCGTCTTCATTCTCCTTCGGTCCCGGCAGATTAAGACCTCTGCAAGTCACATGGGCTCAGGAAACAGTCGTCAAAACTTCAGAAAATAAACGAAAGACTGTGAGCTTTATGAGTTCAGATTAGATATTAAAGTTTAATTACAGGAGGCATAAAGCCTGTTGTGGGCTTTTTACAGTAACTAAAATGTGAGGTACTCTATCACAAACCAGAAGAAGATCACAGACAAGTGAGGTGCAACCACGTAAAGTGATGTGGTGAAGAGGTTTTGATACTTAGTGCATGACTGTGTGTGACTCTCATCACACACACAGTGTCTGCTTCTCTCCTTCGATTCACGTCCACGCTCTCAGATGAGAGAACAGAGTCATTGTTAATATTGTTAGTGACACTAACACTAACACTAGTAAAGTCCTGATGCCAAAAATACATTTATAGAAACACACTCAGACACATTTTTTATTTGACATTTTCAGGCTGTTTTATGGGATTCCTTTTTCGAGGAGACTGAGCAGATGCTTTGCTGTGGTTTGGTTTAAAATATACTGAAACTAATTAATATCTGAAACATTCTTTTTTTGTGGCGGCGACAAACCAAAGTGCAACAACAAGTTGTGTCTGAGTTTTAGTGCGTTCAATAACTTCTTAACTGCACAGCTGACTGCAGCCTGTAGCACTTTCTGCAGGTAATCACACTTTCATATGCAAGTGGATGTGGCCTGAGCCCTAGAAGATATTTTTAGATGTGTAGAACATTCCCCCTTCTGGGTTGTTTCTATGGGAACAATAAGGTGTAGTAGGTATCATGGATCAGATTTCAGTGACCACACTCCATACTTAACATTCTCATCTGTATGGCATGCATACTCATGCCTTTATCCTGCTAAATGTGCATGCTACAGATTGCATTTGTATGCTGTTTGCAGGCCTTCGGACACAGCTTTTGAATCCCTTGATGACCGCCTCTGAGTTACTGTGGCTTGGCTGCCCTCTCTGCTTCATTTTAAAGAAAGGATTGCACCTGTCAGTGTGCGAACGCCACATTACAGCAGGCGTGCATGGCGCGTCGTAACGAAGCACCACGGCCTCCCGTTTGCAATTACAGTGCAGCGTAATTCACTCGGCCTGGTTTGTTCCGCCGTGTCATCGCGATGGCGCTCGTGTTCATGTGCTGCCTTATGTACAGTGACACAGACGCAGATATCCGCAAAGGCAAGACCTTTCAGTCCGTCACCAAGGTAACAAGCCTGCACCACAGCCAGCCGGTAAAGGCTATGCTGGAGCACACGTTAAACTATAGATAATATATATTCTGATTTCATTAGGAGATATTCAGAAGTAGGGAATGTACCTGCAATCAATGTCTATTATGTTAGTCCATTCTGGCTTGGATGCATCAGTTAATCACTGTTGAGTGCTCTGAAAGCTCTTGGGAGAGTCAGTATTATCTTTTGTCTTTACTGGCAAACAATCATCATCATAATTGACATTTTAAGTGTAGCCAGGGGCTTATTAACAGGAGAGGAGACCGCTCAGCATGCAGCGTTATTAGGAAAACTTAACTAGAAACAGCAAGAAATGATAACTGCAGTTTTGCCCTTCTTTCGTTTGAAGGAAATGTCAAGATGCTATCTGGGAGCAGTCAGGAATTGATGATACCAACATGCAACTGTGGTCATAGCCTGCAGCGGTGTGTCTGCAACCTTTGGCTGTCGGATTCACTGTAGTGGCAACCTGGAGCCAAGCGAGATGGAGAGTGCTGTATCAAGATTTAAGACTTTCCAAAACCGCTACACACTGCCCGAGTAGACCTTAGTGTACCTCTGTGTACCTCCTGTGTGAATATGTGACTTTTGTGTACGTGCAAGTGCGCGGACCCTGTATGGGTACGGATAACGCCTGCTGCACATTATTGACCCCACGTCTTCCTCAGCAGGGACAGTTATGTATAAGGCATCCTGCTCTGAGCGACTCAGGTTGGAAGTGATGGACGACTGCTGTCTGGTGGAAATGGGAACGTCCTTATTTGTTAATGGAGACAGAGAGGGGAAGAATACAATAGAGTAGGAATAGTAGCGACTATAGTAGTAGCATACACAAGGGATAAGGGAGACTTTACATTGTGCTCTTCATGAATACAGCATATAGACTGTTGTCCTTGGTGGCTCTGACTCCAACATTTGACTTGTAGCAGCTTAAATCCAACAAACATCAGCACTGACTGGTGTTTTTTGGTATCTTTGCAAAAACCCATATGGGTCAAAGTAACACACCTGAATGGGCACACACACACATGCACACACACAATCACACACACACACACACACACACGCAGACATAGATCTGACATCAAGCTCTGTCAAATAGCTTAGCAGAGCATTATTCACAGTTTTTTAACACAATCGTCCAAGATGTAGAAAATGGAGGAGGAGGAAGAGGAGAAGGAGGAGGAGGAGGAGGAGGAGAGGTGCTGTCTGCTCACCATTCACGCTTCAGTGTTTACACATCCGCTGAGTACATTTTATTTAGTGTGTTTCACAGTTTGTGTGACATTCAATGCCACATTCAGTCTCTATCACCCATACCCCTTGTGTACAAACCTTTTAGAGCCGATCACACACGGTTGAGCTAAAATATGTGATGCTGTAGCCAAACGGGTTCATATCCCATGCCGTAACACTAATTCAATTCCCTTATCGGGTGGGGGGATGGAGGAAGCTTTGTGTATCTGTGGGGGTCACTGGGGTTAAAACCAGGATTTAATGGAAAATGGCTTCTGAGACACTTATTGGTGTTGTGGGGGAGGTACAGAGGTGGAAGGGTTGGGGGGCCTGGAGGGAGTTGGGTTTTCCCTTATTGCCTCATTGTCATTACATGAAAGTCATGTCGTCGTGTGAACGGGGAAATCAAAGCTTTTCCAAAACCCACTCATACATGTTGGGGTGCTGTGGAGCAGAAATGTCAGGAGGCCTGTCACCTGCAATTCTTTCTGCGATTGTTCATTTTGAATGTCGCCGCAGCTGATCACGCAGTTTGCCTTCCATTAACCTTTATTTATGTCAATGTTGTAAGTCGGACGACTTGGAGAACGCAGATGAGTGAGTTGATTGACACCTCAGTGCAGCAGCACCGTAATTACTGAAACGTGTCAGTGACAACGCCTGCATTGTAGGTCTGGCTGTCTGAACATTGTGTCAGTGGTGAGGAAGAGCGGGGGGTGACAGAAAGGTTCCACCTGCTGAGGCCAAGCAGTGTTCATCGTTTGCCAAAGCAAAAGATGAGGAAGAGGCTCAGAGGCGTTGCTGTGGCGCTTCAGTGTGTACTGTGATCTCTAAAGGAACCGTTTCGACCCTCTGTGATATGCACATTTTGTTTTCTGGCAGGGATCTGGACGAGAAGATGATACCACTCTCATGTCTGTAATGTAAATATGAGGCTGCAGCATGCAGCCGGTTAGCTTATCGTAGCACCTGGAAACTGGGGAAAAGCTAACCTGACTCTGTCCAGCAGTAACACAATCCACTGACCTCTAAAGCTCATGAATTAGCCTGTTATATCTTCTTGTTTAATATGTACAATGTGCTGACAAATGGTCCCAGTCTGGCCATTCCTATTTGGATTTTGGCTCAGTGACAGCATTCATTTCATTGGCAGTTAGAATGATTAATCTTAGAAAAATCAATCGGTGTGTATCCACGATTGGTCTTGAGCTTTTGTTGTGGAATTGTTTTCCATTTGTGAAGTCCATTAGCCTGTTACCTCCATGCACTTAAACAAAGCTGCCCTTGTTGTCTTCCAGGAAGAGAAAACTTCTGCCATTATAAGCTGCCATAACTTCTCCTTTTTTTAATCGGCCACTTGGAGGCAGCACAAAGAGTTGTAAACACATCAAAGGTTCCTTTTGGAGGTTTTGGTCCTGTAGCACTGTGAAGATGAGGGGGTCCCGGTTTTACTTGTCTCTCAGATGCGCGAGGATGCACGTGCATGTGTGATGAGATGTGCCTTCCTGCTACTCTCCCACTGATCTACAGGTGGCAACGACAACAACAGTGTGTTTCAGCAAGTAACAGGCACCTTTACATCCATCCTTTCATACCCAATCATGATACTATCACCTGTTACCAATCAGCCTGCTTACCTGTGGAATGATTCAAACAGGTGTTTTTGGAGCGTTCCAGAACTTTCCCAGTCGTTTGTTGCTCCTGTCCCGACTTGTTTGAAACATGTTGCTGCATTAAATTCAGAATAAGCAGATATTTACAAAAATCAGTGAAGCTGATGAAGTGAAACATTAAATATATTGTCTTTCATTTTGGAATCAGGGTTGTTATACCACCTTATAAATTTGATGTGGCGAACCTGTTAACAAACAGTGCCTATTAATGCATCCAGCAGACCAATTAGCATGTTTCTGGTCACCTGACTAATGGAAGTGGAATATTCCCTCTTCTTTAAGCTCAGTGTTGGTTTCCATAGTGTTCACAAGCTAGTTGCTAGCTTACTTAACCGTCTGTCGGCTGTGTGCTGCTGGACAGGTAGCATACGCTGGGTTTATCAAGGGCATTTTTGCTGAAAACAGCTGCCACACAAAAACTGTGAAGGTGTAAAATCAAAACAATGAGCTGAAGATGGTAAAACGCTGTGCAGAGCGGAGGGGGACTGCAGTGTCGAGTGACGAATAAGCCCTTTCACATTACACATGTGATCCGTTGTTAATAGAAACATTTTTTCAGTGCGGCTACAAGTTCTCCTTTTCATTCTCACTTTAGGACAGTGTTTGTCACCTTTGTCACAAGTACTGAACACAGTGAATGAATGAACATCGAGCCATCTCGATGACTTTCACTCCGATCCTCCCCTCACCTAAAGAGGGAGGTGACCGGTGGGCCGAGCCCCTGAAAAAACAGAAGAGCCCCTCACCGGAAATGTGATCCTGTGAAGAGGCGATAAAGAGGCTGTCACCAGCTAGCAGGGGATATTCAGAGTCACGAAAAGCGACTGGAAAAAGTGACTGGAAAGACCATCTGCATGCTCCATCAGCGGCACGTGTTTTTCAGTCATGTCTGTGGGTCTTCACTGCAGCCAAACAAGCAGCTCATTCCACAGTTAAGCACACCTTTACACTACATCTATATGAAAAGCTGCTGACCACGCCATAATGCTTACAATATTCCATTAAGATAAGTAAGCTGATGGGTGTCTGACCGGGCTGTCTGCTGTGATGACCCCCAACCTCAGACTGAAAGAGAGCAGCAGACCTTCGCCTACGTTCCACCGCCCATTTCCTGGTCACGCAGCTGACAAAAGCTCCGACATGACATGGATGTGACCCGATCGCTTGGACTGTGATGTGTCACCCACCGGTTGTGAGTGTGGACAAAAGAGCTCCACAGATCAGGCCTGCGCGCATTATGTCATTCACTCCGGACACAATATCTCCGCTACATAATCCAGCAGGGGTTTGAAACTGACAGACACATGTCTTATTACCATTTCTTCCCCTTTATATTGCTTAAGCGTGGTCTCCTCTTTACTTTCCCACACTGCTAGCCATAAACATAGTCGGACAGAGAGAGCTTTTAAGCACCAAATGAGATTCTTTGCACAGGCCTTGATTCCTTCTGCATCCATTAATTACCGCTAATTGGTGCTCAACAAGGTTTAAGCAATAATATGTCCAAACTCTGACTGTCTTTCATTGCGTGGCTCTATGGGAGAACAAGAGCAGGATTTCATTAAGCTCCACGATACGCACGGGGGCCATAAAAAGGCTCCAGCTTGTTGCTATGGAGCTCTGACTTGTACCAAGGAATATATAAGCAGAAAGTGGATGCTTATTGTGGATCCAGAGCACGGCCTGGCTCATATCAAAAGCACAGCAGTGAGATGGCTTGTCTTACAGGAATATTTTCTCCTCTTATATTCCAGATGGTTGGTCTGAGAGACGAAATGCACCGGTGGGATTTTAAGCCCTCCACACGCTGGTCTTGTACGAGATGTGCGTTTTCAAACTGAGTCAACGTGTGTTTGGAGCTCGCTGCTGAGGTGTTGCAGCATAATCTGTCCTTAATTCCTTATTCTACACAATGAGGTTATTTGCAGGTTTTGCTGAAATGCTGAAATAGGTATTTTACCATTTTTGTTTGGATTAAGTACAGTTTTACGTTGACATTTATGGATACCAGGGTGATAATTAGAGCCCAGCCAATAGTGTTTTTCAAAGCTGATACTGATATTGATGTTGAAAAGCTTAAAGAATGTTTCTTGTTTATTACCCGTTGACATTAAATGTCAGCTCTGATGTTAGTTCAATAAATTTGGATGTTTTAAAAACTGGATTTGGGTTTGTCTCTCTTTTGTCTTTCACGCTCAACATTTTCAAGTTTGACTTAAGCTTTAAATAATTACACATACTGCACATACTCATCTACTGTCTGTACGTTGAACATGGAGCTTCAGCCAGTTAGCTTAGCTTAGCACAAAGACTGGAACCTCTGGGAAACAGCTAGCCTGGATCCAGTGGTTTCAATTTGCTGATGTAGTGCCCGCCAAGAAAGTGAATGTGCATTCACAAAATGCTGAAATAATTCTTTAAAAGCTGCGAAGCAAAATTCTTTCTTATTCATAACCCACGAACATCAGTGAAATGACAAAAACAGATACAGGCAACTTACAAACATGCAGCTTTGTCTCAATTTTAGCTGATACAGCGTACATGCATGCATGCATGCAGATACAGATGTGCATCCACAGACGCACGCTCACATGAGGCCATTCACTTGCTGAACGACCCCAGAGAGTCACTAATGCAGAAGAAAAGCTGCCAGTGGCACAGTTACTAGTCGCCTCATGCTACTGCACTCTTGTTAATACAATTCCCCCTCCGCTGTCTTCAGTGCAGCAGAGACACTGTCTTTCATATGCGCTCTGTGAATCTGCTTCCCTCAGATAATATACCAGGGTCCTTTGGGACTCTCCAGAGACTCCAGGCAGACAAGATGTGCTTGTCTGATAAAAGAAAGTGATGTGTACAAGTGTAAACATTCAATATTATTCACTCGCTGCTTGCTCGCTGCCTCTTATCTGGAGCTCACTGGCTGGGGGCTTTTCTCTCTCTTGTGAACCCATCTGTAAAGCCTAATTCAATTGGAGTGGGGAGGCATTTCATATTTGATGCATGGACATGCACCTTGCAGACAAATCTCATATTGCCTTGTACCACGAGGACGCAGGTGTGTCGTGAATAGCCGAATGAATCGGACTACTTTGGTTCTTCTTCTTCTTGTGAGCGCTTTGTTTGTCAGGACGAAGCTAAATTATGTTCTCAAACGTCGTCAAACATGATTACAGTCCGCACAGTGACACAGGGATGTGCTCTTTTTGAGAAACAGGAACAGGCTAATGAAATTCACTTCCCGTTAATGTGTTACTCAAGAAGAAAAAGAAGAAGGAGATGATGATGATGAAGAGGCATGGTTATATTGAAACTCATCTCTGATGCAGTAATTACACTGAATGTCATTTTGAATTGTAGGAATGCAGCGCAGGAGGAGAGCTGCATTTGTCCTGCGGTGCTGCACTGCAACTTTTTTGTGTGATTTAAACATTATTGTGACATTTTTCAAGCTTTCAAATTGCAGCAACTTCCCTCACTAGCTGACAATTTAACCGCCACTTTTTTTTAGTTATTTAGCCCATCGCTGTTTGCACGACACTCCCGTGTCTTCATTTGTCTTTGTTCTATTTAGATGTTGGTCTCTTGTACTTGTACGCCTCACTGCTCAAATGCACCAGCCACAAGCACGCAGCTGCAGCGTGCCTTTGTGCTGGCTGTGACATTTTGTTGTCTTTCTACGCCGCATGTCAATATTGACACTGATGTCGCTCTGTACCGGTTCCATCGTGCAGGCGTCACTTTGCATGAAGCCGCGTTGCCCATGCGTAATGATCTGCTTGTGACAGTTGGACAGTAGCTGCTGAAAATGCTACCAAAACAAATATTAGCAAAAGCAGGACCCGAAAGAGCAGCTTCTAATCCTCATCTGCTCTGCATTTCAAATGTGCAGTGTACAGATCAGACAGTTCTCAGTGCTCCAGCCTGTATCAACTACAGGAAGGTTAATGGGTGTAAGTCACAGATGCTGCACACCAGCTCACCACCCCCCCTTACTACCTGTCACTCTGAACTCTTCATGAAGAGAGTGAACCACCTCACACCTCTTTAAGACTTAATACTGTGGCTTTCCCCCCAGTGTTTTCAGTTTCATTGGTGTTTACCCCCACTTTCCTCAGTTTCACCGGTGTTCTTGAGCAGGATTCAGTGCTAACTGCCGCATAATTTGGATAAATGGTTTCTGGATGAAGCCCATTAACGTCATTAGTGAAAGATTTAGGTTGCAGACGAGGCAGAAAACACTTGCATCCTCAGTCAATGACCTTGTTTATTAGAGGAGTTACTTATTGATTGGTTTTCTTGGGTCGAGGTGCAGCCTCAGCTGGAATTAAGCTCGCGGTGTATAAAAATTAGCAGAGGAAGAGCTTCCTGACCTTTTGTTTTCCTCTACTGTAGATTGTTTGCTTAATGTTGCTTAATTGTTTGCAACAGCCATGTTACTCTCTGGAAATGAGTCCATGACTCATGGACTCATGTCATAACATAATATTGAATTTAAGCTCATAATTCAGGCCAACAGACAACAACAACAAAAAAAGATATCTGTTTATGCGGGCCGATAATTATCGAGAAAGAAATGCTAAAGGTGATTTACAGCTGTGCAAGCAGATCTGTGATGCTGGCATCAATATGCTCATACGTGCTCATAGTGACGACAGTAACAAGCTTAAAACTGGGCAGCAGGAATGAGCAGTGATATCCAGCACGACTGGACGAACGTTACGCCCACAGAAACTCACTTCACCGACAGAAAAACCAAACACATCACAGACTGACTGACTGATTGAAAGTGAATGTAGAATAATACACGATGAAAAGCAATCATTTGATTTCTTTTTTTTTTTGGTTGAGCAGTATCTCAGTGGTTACATCATACTGTACCAGCAGGAATAAACAAGATCTCTGCCTTTCTCTCCCTGCACTGTTGAATTATCTTTTTGCAATTATGTAGCACTCCACTGTCCCATTTCAACAGGAAATGCATCATATTAATGAAACAAGATGTCCTCACGGTGCCTATAAACACTGATTCATCTATCTTTTAGAGCCGAGGTCCTCCATTGTGTCTCCAGTTCCTTAGTTACATGCCCTCATTAGACAGCCAAAGTAAAAACTAGCAGGCAGAACAGAAAAGCAGAAGTATCAGAGCCCATTCAGCAGCATTAAGAATGAAAATTAAAGATGACTGCACATTATGTCGTTTGTGTATATCACACTGCCTGTACACTTCCTGGCGCCTCACTCACAGATGAATCCTTTCTGTCTCCCCAACCCAGTTCCTGTGCCTGAAGAACATCAGGACTTTCCTGGCAGCGTGCAGCGAGACGTTCGGCATCAAGAAGAGCGAGCTGTTCGAGGCGTTTGACCTTTTTGACGTCAGGGACTTTGGAAAGGTAAGGCAGCGTTGCTCGGTGACGCAGAATGAGACGGAGGCGACGGCAGCCTGCTCCAACCCTCACTGTGTTTGCCAGCTGTCCCCAAAGACTGAACTGAATTAGCGAAAATGTGCTCTTCCGCCTACTCTTGTCTTTGGGTGGAAGCCATGGAGCTTAGTTAAAATGATTTCTAAGTGAAAGCATTCCCTTATCTTGGACTTGGATTTTAAATTATAATGAGGTCTTGGGATATGCATGCATTATACAAGCCTGGCCTTTGATATTTCAGCCAAACTTTGGGTAATCTTTGTCGAGTTCAACCTGCTGTTGTACCAACATTTTCAATGTCAATTAGTAGATCGATTAGTAGATGTTCTTACTGGCATGCAGGTGCTTATAAACACAGTCTGAGGCTATACTTCAGCTTTTTCATACTTAAAGCCAAAGCTGAAGTCAGCAACATGACCCAGCAGCTTAATCACTTCCTCTCATTAGAGTGAAAAGGCCTCAACATGCAGGTTTTTACGAGGGGTTAAAGCCTGGCCTCGGGTTCATTACTTTGATACTCTGCGTCTCTGCCTGTAGTGAAACTGTCTGCGGCTCTTTGACAGCTCTCGTGAAGTCCCCAGGAGGTTTAATTAGAAATCGCAACCTTGAGCAGAGAGACGCTTCTGCTGGACCCCGGTGCACACGATGGCAGGCGTTTATGAGGCGACGGAGTGCATCTTAGCTTAAAATGTGTGTCTGTGTGTCAATATAGGAAGACACAGAGACACACTGATTGACGAGTCATCATCCTCCATTTACTCATGATAAAAGAAGAAGTGGTGCTTAGAGCATCATGGGAAGTAAAAAATCCTGCCGTGACACCAACAGCTCTAATAACATCAGTGATAGTATTATAATCAGCTGAGATAAAAAAGAAAACATCATAGACACAGTGTGAACTTTATCAGCTCTCCAGTAAAGCAAATGAATAGCATCATATCAAAGGTGAAAAACAGACACAGCCACAGCTGATTTCAAATAAAAAGAACTAATTTTGTTCTGTATTTTGGCGCCCATTTATTAGCGTTTTTATGTGGTTGCTATGAGAGAACAAAACCACATCCTGCAGTACGAAAACAACCGCTAATCAACACCTAAGATAGGACGAGTCTTATATGATGGATAGAAAAAATACCTTTTTGAACTTCCCTTTTCATGGGCAAACGCAAACATCAGGCTGCAACACCACCAGAGAACAGTTTACGAAAGGTAACGGCTTGTGAAATGACGGCGTGCGACACAGAGTGGCAACCATCTGCTCGTTCGACTCTTCGACTCGTCTGTTCATCGATTAGAACAAAATTCTGTAAGAGCTCCCAGCTGAGGTGTTAGTGTATGTAATTGGCCAACATCCACTTTAAAACATTCACTTAATGAACGCTTTGACTTGCAAAAGATATGTTAATACTGTCTCTCAGATGAACTGTTGATGCAATATGTATGAAAAGGGTGCCACTGACCTTACAGTGCACCACTCACAGATCTTATTACAAAATATCAATCAATATATAAGAATAGATAAGGGAAAATGAAGAAGACTTCAGGATATGGTCACTCATTCTTGCTGTTGTGCTGAGCTGAATTAAGTCATCAAGTCAACTATAATTAAAACATATTTGGACCACTGGCAACTTTCGCCCTCATTGGGAAATATTTTCTAAGCAATGGCTCAGTGAATTAGGATATGCAAATCCAAATCTTTGTGCTTGCCCCTGAAATGTTGCTGCGAGGCGCTTTGTAGATTTTCTCGCCCTTTGTGAGCGGGCTTTTCTTTTAAATTTCAGCCCCTGTATGAATTTTGCATAAACCCTTTAAAAAAGTTTTCTGGGCCGAAGCTGCTGCTGGAAAATGCACAAAAATCAGTGTGAAGAATCATTAGAGCCGATGAATTAGCAGCAACATGGATTTACAACAGGGAGGGCTGCATACGTCACGGCCGTTGGTGTGATGCGTTCAGGTTCAGCATTTGGGGGAATGAGTCTATTTGCTGTTCGAGTCAGCTGAGATCGCCAATGCGATTCATGTCTGTGCGCTAAATATGAAGCCACAGCAGGAAGCCAATTAGCTGTGCTGAGTGTGAGAACAGCAGTCAGCGGTTTTACATGGTTCTCTGGGAGATTTTACCTCAGCCGGACGTTTTTTTTTACAGATTAAACAAACAGAATATAATGTGTTCATTAGTGTTTCTGCAAACTAAGCTAAGCTAACAGGCTGTAGCTGCATGCAGAGGACAGCATCAATCTTCTCATGCGCCTACCAGCAAGAAAGCAAACAGCATTTCTCAAATGTTGAACTATTGCTTCAATATTAAGCTTTTTTTTTCCTCCAGTTTAAGACGTCGGAGCTCTGAAAGAAATCTGTGTTGAGAAAATTACACTCAAAAGCTCTTTTCCCTGATAGCTCTCATCATAACTTCACACTAAGTGGCTTAATGTCAGCACTTGGTGACTGCGGGAGGTTGAGCTCCTCTGTCCAGTTGGGTTTCGCTCTCTTCCCGACCACTTTCAGATGAGATGATAAACCTGTTTCAAGTGCGGGCTCCTTTCCAGCTTTCACAACGTCCGATTTCATCCTCATTCCCTTTAGTGATTTCAGTTTACTCAAGCACAACACTTTGATGACTCTCTTGAGTGAATCCCACACAGCCCGGAGTGAATTTAACATCTCTGAAATTAGACAGCAGGCCGGCCCTGTAATCCTCGGTCGGCTGGCTCTGCGGAGGCTAATGGAGTGAGGAGAGGAGGGGAGCGGGCGAAGCTGCCACTCACCTGCAGTTTCAGCATTTTTAAAAAATTAGCTTTCAAGCTGCCGGACAGCTGCTGAATAAAACATCGACCTGTGCCTGTTTGTTTTGAAGTTCGTGTGGTAGCCTGGATGGAGGATGTGCGGAAACACGTGCTGGATCTCTCTCTGGGCTGCAACAGTTGCGCAATCTTAAGGTATTTGTCTGCCCGCCATTATAGCGGACATGTTTTGAGTCAAGCTCACATGAGACGACCTTTACCACACAGCCTGCAAATTCTTCTCGACTCCTCTATTTTAAAAGCCAGGAAGGAATCCAGCAGCAAAGGAGGAGTCCCTGATGAGATTCAAGTCTGAAAAAGCATGACCAGATTCAAAAGGAGATGTGAGAATTTAGGTTTTTGAATTTGTGATAACGCTGAAGAGTCTGATGAACAGCTTTTGACTTGTTGGTGATTCACACTGTGGCCCCGCAACACTGCAATACCAGGAAAACTGATGAATACAGTAGGTCTGTCTGGAGCCCTCTCCCCTCAGTGCAGAACATCTGGTTTGTGCATCTGTCTTGTAGACACATGGAGGGTTGTGGGGTCTGGAAGGAGAAGAGAAACTTGGCTGTGCAGAGCATGCACACACACACTGATACACACCTGGCAGAGAGAGAGAGAGCACCAGAGTTGAAGTGTTTAGAGAAGATATTGAGAGCCACAATATCTCTTGCTCTTTGGTGGCTATTTGATGAAGGATACCAAACATAAAACTGTGGATTTCACCATAAGCATTAGTTTTATTGTACCCTACACAGTGCCTCTGTGGGCCGAATAGAGTATACACTGCTGACATAACCCAGGTATAAAAATGTCACGTATCTTTGCTTGTGATATGGCTGCGAATGCACACTGCCCTCATCATCCCTGAGAGCGAGTGACTCACTGTCTCACTTCTATTTTATTGCTAATTCCAGCCATCTCGTATCAGCTCGTTTTCAAAATAGAATCAAAGTGCTGACAGGAGCTTTCCGTACTCACACTCACATGACGGACAGTCGCACGGCACTTGGAAAAAATGAGTGTCACGGACCGGCCTGTGAGATAATGCAGCGTGCAGTAATTGGGGAACGTACTGAAACCAGCGGCAGCGGCCCGTCATACTCGCTGCTGCGCTTTTCACTCAGCAGTTTAAATATAAGATGTTCTCACTGACCACAGACCTGCTTGTTAAAGTGATAGTGGAGCCTCATTCACCAATACACACCTCACCTCAAATCATGTGAATATCAGCTCATAAATGCACAATGGAACTAAAACAATAAAGCATGTAAAGTAAAAAACAGTAGGGGCCTTCATTCATTGCAGCATCATTATATCATTTCACCACTAATCCTCATCCTACTTATTAATATTAATTTGTAGTTACTAACTACAAATACTGATTTCACTCTATATAGTATGTACGTTATACATGTTACTATTGGAATTAGATTTTATTAAAGGAATATATAAACTGCTGTTATTTCACAAATCAAACAAATGAGCAATTTTCCAACTTCTCACACCATTCATTTCAATTATTTTCCATTATTTTGTGAAATTTAATTATTTTTGGCCAGATTTAAGTTTGACACATTCTGAGGTTCACATGAAAACCTGCTTCAAATCTCAAAGGCAGGCAGCGAGGACACACAGCACATCTGGATCATTGATGAACACTGTGGCTTCGTGTGGGCTGATTCCTACGTGCTCAAGAAACCTCAGATCATCAGCTACGTTCCATTCTGTAGAATATGCAAATTTTGCTGCACCGCAACTTCCTCTACATGGTCCAGGAGATTCCACACCTGCGTGTGTTTAGCTGTATAACGTGTTAATAATCTGGCAATAAGAGATTGATGCGGCATTCTCCCGTTTTTGCAGCTGCATTCTATTCATCCATCTGCAGTGAAGTCACCTCATGTGCACTGGAGACGGGCAGTCTGATTAATCAGACACAGAAAGGTTTGAATGTTCCTCCCACCTCTTGTTATGAAGCAGGTTTGTTACGGTTGACACTAAAGTATAAATAAATGAAGTTTACTACAGCATTCTTATGAGCAAGAGCATGTTTGAAAGCCTCAGGCGTGACTCTTTTGACATTGTCTTTGCGTACAGTTCCAGTTTAACCTCGTCAAGTCAGCCCCGGTTGGCTCATCTCTGTTACCATCTGCCACCACTGGCTCTTTAGCATTTTTACGTGGTTGAACATGCTGATTGTTTGTTTTTTTTTCCATGGGGGAGGTGGAAAATGACAGACAGGCAGGGGGGCGGGGGGCAAAGCAAAGAAGGACAGGAAGAGGGAGACAGACTGAGAGGGTTTATTGATTAGTGTCTTCCTCCTCAGTTGACTGTGATAAATTTAACCGTGGAAACCCACATAAAGGCGGATGCATCTCCTGACCAGCCCCCCCTCATCATCTCTCCCTCTCTGTCTCTTTCCTTTGTCCTTCAGATGTGCTCTCTGCTGCAGATCAGTGTGGTCAGATATCATATGTCTGCGATGTGCTAATGGATGCTTGGGGTGTAAGCTTTGGAGGCAGGTTTTAGTAGCTGCCATTAGGACCAGATGGGAGTAATGTGTGGTCAATATGCTGGGTTGATTTTGGTGTTTTATCACAAATCCCATATTTTGACCTGCCGGTGTCCCCCTCCTGTGAATATGACGGAGGTTCCTCCCAAACCAGTGCTCTTTCAAGAGTGGTGTAGGAGGTTTTACTGTAATAGTTAAACCTAAAATTAACCCATCAGCCTTAAGGAGCTGTGCGCCTTCCAACATTATTTTAGCTCATTAGCATCTTAAGTTCTGAAATTCTGTATTTGCTTATATGTTTTAATTAGATAATTCTGGTCAAAACTTCTGCATCACAGCAGGGTCTCTGATGGACATTTTGACTTGTCAAATGCAGGTGTCAGCATTTGCATAAATAATGGCTGCGTTCTATTTGTATTGTTCACGCTGGCTCACTGGCACACCTAAACTGAATGGAGCCGTCATGAATGCTATCAGATAGTAGGCAGTGTAGTAGGCAGTCTGGATGATTTCTGGTAGCTGTTTATTGTTTCTGATTAGTAATAGGGAGGTGTCGTCTACAAACATGTGCATCTGGACTGAGGAAGGCACAGTATGGATGCGTAGAGTTCACATTTTGTACTGCTCACATTCATTCCTTGGTGTTCTGAGAGTCTTTAATCCACCCACACTTTGTTTGCACTGCGAGAGGAAAAGTTCAAAAGAGGGAAAGAGGAGTCAAAGCTCTGAATCAAACCTTTACACTTCAACATGAACTATATCATCACAGTTTCTCTCAGCGCTGCAGAGGACCTCTGTTGTCCGAGCACTGTTTGCTCTAAAACCACAGTGTGCCTTTACCCCAGCTTCCAGCGTCTGTGCTGTGTGTGGAAAAGCTGCCATGCTTCACTTGCTTTTACTTACAATGCATTTGGAGTTTCCTCCAAAACAATTTGATGGAGCCTGCTCTGAAGCTGCTGTGCTGAAAGCTGCTGTGGATAATTCATGGACTCCCAGTGAGTGACTGCATGACAGCAGCTTCCACTGGAATCACACATTTCATGTCAATTGGCTTTCCTTGAGTTTGAGTGCGTGCACACATGTGCAGAAAAACACACACACTCACACACACAGCCCTCGCTCGCTGAAGGCTGCTCGGCCAGGGAGCTCTGTGCCTCCTTGCTCGCCGGCTGCAGGGATGGATGGTCTCTTTGATTGTTTCAGGGTGTCAGAGAGAAACTTCTTTGACGATTGCGGACATCTGTTTGATCCCCATGTGAGCTCGCTGGATGTCTTAGCTGTGGCAACCACCACCTACCACAGTTCTGGGGATATTTCTTCTCGAAAGCAAACACCTTTCTGCTCCGCACGCACTTACAAACACAATCCTGCAAAGGCAGAAAGTAGACCCGTCATGGGGAGCATGTGGGTTTGGTTATGAATGTAAAAGCAGAATAAAGAAATAAAGCAGATATTTGTTGTTGAGCTACTCTCAGGATTCGATTGACCAGTTGACCGATTTATGTATTGTTTATTAAGATGTTACATCAGTGGCATTCTTAGTATTTCCCAATAATATTCAAATGGAATCATGGCTTTCTCTCGCCTGTATCTGCTTCACATAAGTTAGCTCAGACTGACAGGACGAGCTGCTTCACGGCCCTGAATCCTGCAGTCTCTATTCAGAGCTGAGAGCTGATGAGCTTAAAAGGATGATATCAAGAGCTTAGAAGTTTAACTTGGAGATTTGGACAACTCTTCCCACCTGCTGTCTGTCATTTAGACAACACTTGGCAGCTACAGTGCTGAGCTACGTGCTGATGCTGGCCACGTGATGTGAGGCGGGCACACAGAAAAAGCAGCCCGCCGCTTATTTTTCCCTGATATCGAGTGATATTTCTTCCTAGATGAAAGCATCTTTGGCCAGGCGGAAATAGCACAAACTTCTTTTTTGTTCTTGTCAGCTTGCAGAGTGAAGTTAATTAGCCACAGTTGGGTAAATCTGCTGACAACATAGTTGGTGCTACAACTTTTTAAAATCCTGATTTAGTCAATCATTCGTCCCTAGTGCCTGTTTCAATGCACGGTGTGCATTAAAACTCGAGGGCAGTGTACATAAAGCTGAGTGAACCATTAGTGCGTCTGTTCAGACCACCTGTATTGGCCACAGAGAAATGAAATACGAGCACCGTTCTCAGACCGAGGCTCCCCGTCGTCTCCACCACGTGTCTCCAGGAGTCATAGAAAGGTGTAGCAGATCTTCTAACAGGGATTCTCCGACATTTAAAATGCCACGTGGACTTTTTGAGTGCGAACGAGGGGAAAAGATGTTTGCATATGAGCGTGTACAAGTGCGTATGTGCTAGTGTACGTGTGTGTGCATTTGTGTGTGTGTGTGTGTGTGTGTGAGCTAGCAGCGACTCCCCTGAGGACTGACTCATCTCAAGTCTCAGTAAGCAGCAGGAAACAGGAAGAGGAAACGGTCACCACAGGGCCCTTCTGGAGCTTCTGTCTCTCTGAGCGTGTGGATATATTCAAATTCAGCTTCAGGTGTAGCGCTGCATTAACACCAGTGTGTTCAGCATCCGTGTGTGTGTGTGTGTGTGTGTGTGTACTTGTAGATATCACACACTGGCAGATGTGCTCCCTTGTCATGCTGTCATAAAACTACCTCTCATGGTGTGTTGGGCTTCTCACCACGGCCTCATGGGGCCAACAAGCCTGTCAAGACATATATATATTGTGTGTGTGTGAGTGTGTAAATGTGTGTGCTTGACCAAGGCAATTGGAATTCCCCTGATTTCCTGTGCTTGTCTCGCTCTTGTCCTCTCTTGTCTGTCTCTGTCGTCCCGGCTTGTATCAAGCACCCGCTCTTCCTGTGACCAGGCCCTGGCCCCTGGAAGTGGAAACGTGCATGTGAACGTGACACAGAGGGAAAGGAGTAGAGAGGCAGAAGGGTGCTGCAAGTGGAAAACTGCATGGGGGAAATTGTGTGTGTGAGAGAGAGTGTATTGTATATCCTTACCCCATACCAGTTCAAAGGGAGCCTCCCATTGAGTGTGTAACACATAAACACTGCAGGTAGTCCTCCAGTGAAAAGACTCAAAAGGAACATGTTCCTCATTTAGAGTCTCTCAACTGCAGATAAAGGAGAAAAATATGTTTTATTTTTGCTTGATCCATAACAATTCTTCATGCTTAACCTTTTGTTTCATTTAAAGACACCTTTCACACACACACACACACACGCTGTTGTCCTGCTGCTTTATTCATTGGTTGACAGTGTTTAGCAAATAGTGCAACGTCAGCAATAATTCTGCTGGCAGAGATCATAGTGTGAGGGCTCTGCATCTTAGTGTGTTGGTGGGTATTGAGGTTACCTGGCCGTGCAGACTTGCCAGGTATTTATAGGCCACTGCTGAGTCTGGGCCAGCCGGAGAGCATGTGAAACGAAGCCACCGTGGTCAGGATCAAAGACTACAAAGACTGAAGTGCAAGTCTACAAACCAGCCCCCCTCCCCTCGCTGTCCTACTTTCTGACAGCTTTTTTCCCCCAGCTTCAGTCCTGAGTGCTTCGCTACCTGCAACGACAGACCTACATCTCACTGCCATTAAATCATCTGGAACAGGGGTGGACTGAGGTGTTGTTTCCAAGGATGACACTGGCCTGATCTGATCCGCTGTTCCATTTATAGAAAAGAAAACGAGTTTATTCATCAAATAATCAAGCAGTTATCACCTCTACAATATTTGTCACTGGGATGCCCTAAAACTGAACTCTGTCATATGTAGCAGCAAATTGGATTCAGTAGAAATATGCTGCAATATAATATTGCTTTATTGTCACTCTTATTTTTAGTAGCTGCAAAACTAGATTACAGCACAGACGTTTATATTCTTCTATGGTCTAGATTATTTTTCCACCCTCGCGAAAAGAAAACACAGGGGCTTGAACTGGAATATCAGCCAAACATTTGTGCACATCTTAAATCATAGTACTGAACCAGGACCATGTCAGTATCCCAGGCCTGCTGTACACAGATATCTCTTGGAACTTGAGAATGGGGAACATGCAACTCACAGCACGGTTTACCTACAAGCTGGGAAATAACATGACCCACATAAACATGATTTGTTCCTACAGAGAAAGGCCTCTCACAAAAAAAAAAACAATGCAACCTGTGTAAAATCAAAGAGGCCCGAAGCGTTGCAGCATTATGGGGCTCATGTGCCTGACTGTTTCTTGGCCAGGTGCAGGGACTTCCTGGGGACATGCTGTGAGGCTGACAGGAAACTTCACTCCGCACAAGATGATCAGTGAAGTTTAGACAGGACTGGACAGAGCCAAGTTAGCTGTTTCCAGTCGTTATACAAAACTAATCTAACCAGCTGCTGGTTTATTGTTACCTCACAGAAATAGTGGAAGAAGGACACAGATCTTTTATTAAGGTTGCAGTAGCAGTATGACAGAGGAAAAATACTCACGCTTTTTTTAGAACGCAGGTATTAGCATCAAAATATACTTGGTAGCAAAAGGAGTACTCATTATGCAGAATGGCTCATTCCAGAATATTATGGACTGTAATTAGTGATGAATTAATGTGGAAGCATTACTAAGGTTGCAACTGCCTCACAGTTGTGGCATGTCATTTTCTTCCCAGATGATAGATAAGTGAGAAGATTTCCCTCCACGTCATGAGTTTGTTTGTTCAACATTTCGTGGATCTGTTTGTGTGTGGCCTGAGTTGGTGTAGGGTCCTGGATCAGGGCTACTTCAGTCCAAAAGTAGCTGCCTCCAAAACGTCAGTTCAGCTCTTCTAACACTGCGCAGTGTTTCAGCCGGCTGGCAATAATACATTAAATATCTTCATAGCAGCTCTTGGCAGTCTCAACCAATAGTTTAAGCATAAGACTTCAAAAACACACCAGGCAAACCTCAGTATGTAGTTCAGTCACACCACGATCCTGCTTAAAGACGAGTGTATGAGGTGCATCAACATTCAGAACATGCATTGCCGAATGGTCAGTGTTCTCTTCCGGATGGACAGCCACGCTCAGTGTTTAGATTGTGCATCTTTATTTTGCACTCGAGAGTCCGCTATCTCCCCGCTGAGAGGCAAGCCTCCCCAGGGCACCTGCCGGCTTCCTCCAAAGGAAGAGGGCAACAATCCTCGTCTCTGACACATCTTTCAAAACTTTCTCCTAAATCTTTCATGAGGCGCCAGAGGCAGCGTCTGTCATCTCTCCGACGTATCTGAACGGCAACGAATGCGATTTCACACGAACGTTTATGTTCTGATCTCGCTGAGATGTTTTTCTGCAATATAAAGATCCTGCAGAAGCCGTGCAGAGGATTGTATGTATGTCAACGATGCTTTTTCCAGATGCTTAAGGCTCCAACCAGAGAGGGGGTTGGGGGTCTTTTCTTCTCTGCACTGCATCCCAGAGGTGGAGTGGGTGGATGCGCTGTCATTCAAAGTGGGGGCGTTTCGAAAGAGCTAATCTCCATCCCCCGCACTCTGCTCAGAAAATCTGATCCCTCCTCACAATGTACCAGCTGTTTTGTGTTATATAATATCCAAAAAGAAGCAGTTTTGGTGAAATCACATGGGAAATGAATGGATGGAGAAAAAGTTGAAATTCATGCAATGGATGCAGTAATACATGGTGGAGGAAGCATTGTGGTTCATCTTACACGAAGAGCCGTGGTTTATAGTTCTCTGAACCAATACGAGAAACACACTGCTGTGGATTAGTGCACTGCAGTGTTTATCATTGTCTACCTCAGCTAATGAGAAATAATCCACAAACACTGTGCGCTGAACAAGAGAAGCAGCTAAAATGAGACGTGTTTGTTCGTTACTGGAGTGTTGACATGGATTCAAGGCAAGAAACTAGGATTTCAGCTTCATTTGAGCAGCGTTTGCACACAGAAACAGACGGTGGAGGTGAGCTCAGTTTGCAATGAGTCCTGTGCGCAAACAGGATGTCGTGAGCTTTATGAAAAGGCTTCTAATGTGCCTCTTAAGACTTAAGAGTCTTTAATGGCAGATAATGGGTGTTATCCATTACAGCTCACATCATCAGTGAAGTGTTAAAATCAATACTTAGCTCTCCATCTAGTCCAAATTGTAATAATGAACATCAGGTTTGTCTGGCAGTGCTGTTCTGTGCTGCTGCACAGGTATGTTCATGTCCATGTCATGTTCATGATGTCCTTTAAAGCTAAACTAAGTCTTAGTAAGAGCTACCATCAGGCTGCCTTTAACAGACACAGTCATAAAACAGTTTGCAATACTATTTCAATCACTCAGTCTTTGCTAGTGTTCTTATTTCTGTTGTTAAGATTTGCCCAATAATCCACTTTCATAACAAAATGAGATATCCCAGATAAAAAGTTGGGATGCTGTGCAAAACCTAAACCATGTTCACTAACGACGGTTTACAAAGTGTTCCTGAGTCCATGTAGTAATCTCTTTATCCAATCCTGTGTTCACAAAGTGGTGATCCTCTCTCCATCCTCGCTTGTGAACGACTGAATCTTTCCAGGATGCTCCTTTCATACCCAATCATGATGCTATCACCTGTTACCAATCAACCTGTTTACCTGTGGAATGATCCAAACAGGTGTTTTTGGAGCGTTCCACAACTTTCCCAGTCGTTTGTTGCTCCTGTCCCGACTTGTGATTTATCTTTCAATTTACCTTAATTTACCATTTTGCATCCCTCAGTCATGGCCTTTGGGCCACTTCATGTCACATATATATATATATATATATATATATATATATATATATATATATATTATATATATATATATATATATATATATATATATATATATATATTTATATATATACTAAAAAACAAGATGAATGGACATATATTAAATGAAATGCTGCATCTTTAATATTATCTTAATAGCATAATCAACAGCCATTTCATGCTTTTGTCTTATGTCTCTCCATACTTTTGTAATGGATACCTCTACAGTGCCAGATTTTATTAAATTATTCAAGTGAAAAGTCACTGAGAAATACCATAATGAGATTGCACACAGCAGCATGACTAATGTGCATTATCTGCAGCGTGAGATTGAAACAGTGCGTATTTAATTGTTCCTGATTATAATGGGAGCTCCTCTGGGTATACTAAGCGATGCTAACCCACTTATGCCATATAGATGTGACAGGCCGGCTATTTGTGGCCAGAGCTTTAGCAGCACAGACCCAGAAGTGGGAAACACATTTGTTGCACTGCAGCAGGAGTGGACCATGTGTAGTAAGTCTGGCTTTCACTCACTGCACTGCTTCCTCGCTGCTGCGTTTGGGATTTCATCACTTGGGTTTTGATGTGTCATTTTCTGTACATCAGGACGATTTCCCTCACTTGCCGGAACTTACATCAGAATTTAAACTCGAGCAAAAGGGATGAACGCCGATGAGTGGACGCTCTTCTCTGTTGCAGCCCTGCTTTTTGATCTAGTCGTCAGATGAGTAGCTTTTACCATATTAATCACGCCTGTTGCATCTTTAATGAACTAACCCAGATGAGAAATCAACGACCCATAAAACAAGAATGAAGATGACTAGTTGACATATAATTTAAAACTGCATTCTTGACTGACAGCCAGGACAACATGGGAATTCTTCATTTAATTTCCAGGCTTTTAATGTCTTGAGCCAGTAACACAGATGTCATTATGTTTACCTTTTTCCATGGAGATCTGGATTTATGGCACCGTCTCACTCAGTATTTGCCTATTATGGCTCCAGTCAACACTATGATCCAGCATCGACGGAGCGAGGCAATAAAATGGCTGACATGTAAACTACCATGATGAATCGCGGCGCGAGGTGCAGCAAGATGGATAACCCCGCTTTAGCTTTTGCTTGCCGACAGCCGGTATGGCTGTAAACCAGCCTTATTGGTTGTGGGCTGTGTACAGCAGAGCCAAAGAGACTGCATGTGTCCTCAGATGGCCACAAAACTACTGTGTTTGAGCTCATAAATAGTGAGTTTTATCTAAATATATTAGACGCATTTCTCCCTAATTAAGCAACATGTCTAAGTGATAGAGATTGATGTCTTTTTCATGGATTTTGTGTGAACAGCAGTGCAGCGTTTCCCCCCTGACTGCTTCTCGGTCTCGGCTCTCTCGAGCACCACAGACCTCCTGACTTTCCTTTGAGTTAATTACATTCACCTGGTGTCCCAGGTGTGAATCACCTCCTGATTAAATGGCGGCAGTAAAAACCAGCCAGCCCTGTCCCCGAGAAATTATATTCCTATACAACTAATTTGCATTCGTAATGGCATTGCGCTGATAAAGCGGAATCGCTGCTTGGATTATGTTCACAGGCAACGTTTGGGTGAGCGAAGCGCGGTTTGGATGGATGGATCGTACAAAGTGCAGGACCGTGGCACCAGAATCCAGAGCTCATGTCAAAGCTGTGGTCAGGTTTAGGCAACAAAAGCACTTCGGTTAAGGTGAGGGAAAGGTGATGATCGCCGCTGATAACCATGATGTTTCCCAACATTACCCAGACAGGGCTCAGCCAGCAGAGTTTAAAACTCTTCCACTGTTGTAAAGAAGAAACACTTTTTGTCCCTGTCATTATGCTGCTGCTTTCAAATGATTTTTAGTAATCGTGAATAGTTAGAAAACTACAATACAGGCCTGCAATAAAATATAGATTTTTAATTGATGTACATACTGATTTTTTACTTGTGCATTATTAAAATGTCAAAAAATAATGGGAAAACCTCCATCACAGCTTCTCCTGCTGAAATGGTTCAAGGGCCTCTAAGAGCAACACTCAGTATCTTGACAGTTTAGAGTTTCAGCTTTAACTCAACAGCACATGTGTGAATGTATGGATTGTCGTTGTGTGCGTTTTGTTATGCAGAGAACCAGACCTGGATGCGTTTGAAGGTGCTCTCCATTTATTTCAGACAATGAGAGTGAAATAAGAAAAGATCCTCTGGTCAATTATCAGTATACGTATGGTATGGTTAAAACTAGTTACAAAGAACCTGTGTAATTCTAACATTATACAGTGTGTGACTCTGTTACATGAAGACTGGATTAAACTGTTTGTCTGCTCTAACCTTAGATGCAAACGTTAGCACGTCCACCGAACTAGTTTACCCCCCCACACAAGTACCCTGGTGTTTTTTCCAAAGCCAAAGGAAGGCATTAAGTATCTCCATTATGTAGTGGGGTTACAGGTTATAAGGACTGCAGCAGCCACCCTGTGGGAGCCGACATGTTGCATCCAAATGTTTGTATAGTTCTGTTATATATGGTATGTAATATTTTTAGGAACTGCGAGACGCCTATCCCATACATCTCAGTATTCAGTAGATGGTAGTAAAGTTCAGCAGTGACAGTACGACACCTCCATGTCACAGTCCACATTCACAGGTATCAGTCAACCTCTGGGGTGGTTGACACATGTAGCTGCTCATACAGACTCCATACAGAAAGCACACACACTAAGGTGTTTCTGTGGAAACGTAAAAACACGCATATCATGCAGCTAATTAGGCTCTTACTCACATCCAAATGTTAAATTTGAATAGTTTTGGAAGTATATTCAGTCATATAAAGCGGATGCACGTGCAGGTTTGATATCATAGAAGAGTTAACCTTCCAGTTCAGTGAAGGATTTGCCCGTAGCTTCCTTATTTCCTCTCACTGATGCCATGCCGTAGAGCAGTAAATGCCCATAACAGATTCCCATGTTTGCTTGTCCCCTCTCGTGAATGACGAGGTCCCACAGGGTGAGACAGGGCCCGCTAGAACTGAAGTGTAGGGGTCCATAACTGACAGCAGGATCAAAGGCTCCGGGAAAAAAAAAAAAAAATCCTGAGGAATGTGCATATGGATTTTCACTGACCGCCTTAGGACATGGTTTACAATGCAGACAACCCACTCAAACTTGCTCTTCACACTTGGTTATGGTCTAGTTGAGTCTTTCAAGTCTTGGTCCCCCAGATGAGCCTACGAGGAGCAGAAATCAGTATCCTGATAACTTCACTTGACTGGTTGTCTGACGGACTCTTCAAAACAGCTTATATTTTTGCCTGAAGTGCCCCTCAGGGTACTTTTTCCCCGTTTCCCCGATTCATTTCATCCTCAGTTAACTGCAGGATAGTGTTTCAGCGGTGAGGGAATGAGATTGTCATGTCAGCGTGATGAAACAATGGAGATTGTGTTGTAGATTGGTTTGGGAGTGGGCGGAGAGATGAGGTTATGTCTTTAGCACGGCTTCCACAGTCGATTCAATGGTAATAACAGCAGTGAATACAATAGCGAGAAGCTCTGGGATGCGTCATGCTAACCGTGAGTGGATTCTCCTCAGTAATCAGCGGGCTGAGCCGAAGGAAAAAAATCATCTTATATCAGTTATGATGAGACGATGCTGAAGTTCTCATGAGCCACATGCACAGATGTGCTCTCTGAGTTGCAAACAGCTGCGTTTCACTGCGTGAACAGTATTGTTTAATGAATGAAAATCAATAATCCCACAGTTACTCTTTCATCATCATATCGTGCTATAGTTTGGCATAACTACATGGAGAGACTGGTCTGCAGCTTAATCAGCAGCTCCTTTGCATTTTCTCCTAGTTTCTGTCATCTCTGAGCTCCTGGAGCACATCGTAAACTGTCCTTGGACTCCGTTTACTGTCAACTGCACTGAATCTTTTTGAAGGCCATCTGGAATCGAGCTGCCTGTGGTGATTTTACACTTGAAGATCACTTTGATTGTCACACTGCACTCGTTGTGTGAAAATAGCTGTATGATATCCTGTGTACTCCTGAGGTCTGAGTAGGTAACCCTGGTGATGTCATAGTGATGTCATCAGGCTTATCTTGGGGGCTTGAGGCTTCAGATTTTGACTTTGAAAGATGTAGGCAGGTCCAGGGCAAGGAGGGGCTGACCAAAGACTACTGAATTGCATTATGGGAATTGTAGGATCCGGAGTCTTTTTCCACTAGGCACTTAAAGTCTGGACATCTCTGCCTCTGCTTCTTTGAGTTTGACCTTTTTGATGGAAAACAACTAACTAAATCAGACATGTCAAACTCATTCCATAAAGGGCCGTGTGGCTGCAGGTTTTCGTTCCAACCAAGGAGGAGCACACCAGGCTGGAATCAGTTAATCAGCTGATCTCAGTCTTCAGCTGATAACTAAGGATCCCTTGATGTAGATTGGTTGGCCTGGTGTGCTCCTCCTTGGTTGGAACAAAAACCTGCAGCCACACGGCCCTTTATGGAATCAGTTTGACATGCCTGCACTAAATATATTTTTAATGAATCGATCGGTCCATAGGTGAAATCAAACAGTACGAAGCCTAAACACATCCAGTTTATTCTCACGTAAGAAAGAAAAGACACAAATCTGTTTATTTGAGATTCATTAATTAATCAACAAATGGTGTTAGCTCACTTCTCTTTGTAATATGTACTGCTGAGTTACTGGAGGACCCCCTATAAAAGCTGCCTATTTTTGGTAAAAATCCACAAAAAATATAGTCCATAGTGGCACCATAATTTTGGGTTGGCACAAATGATGCATTATGTTGGCCCTCTGACACCCACAGTGGTTATTTCTTATTTCGCTGTATAGATAGTTGTGTGGGTGTTTTTCTTACCTGAGCAGCGGAGTCTGTGTTCATTTGTGTGCTGGCACAGGAGGCCAGGTGGTCAGTTAGGAGCAGCATGCTGATTCAGACAGTGTGAAATTCAGCTGCAGTTACCTCACCTGTCAGCAAAGTGAGGATTTGGCAGATGAGATTTGTTTGTGCATCAAGGCCTCGCGCTGCGTGGGAACATCAGCGTGCTCGCGCAGCGTTTGTCTCTGTGTGTGAGAACCATACAAATGTGCGACCACTTGGCTGATATGCTCCCTTATTAATTGGAACACAACGCATTCAGGGAGCGCGAGGAGTGAAGGACTGCTGCTTCGAGTGCTGGGATGGCGTGAATGTGTGCACGACTGTGTGTGTCCTGAGGGGTCGAGTCCGTGGAAGTTGACGTGATTTACCTGGACAGCAATGATGGCCTTGCTTTTGACCTTCTGCTGTTGAAGGGGAGTTGTTCAGGGAGGAGATAGAAGATAATGAAGCTTGCACTGCTGTTAACTTTCCTTCCAGTGGAGCACATAACTGAACTGAACTAAAGCTGAGGAGATGGCGTAAGAGTGTGACTAAGCGGGGGGGGGGGGGGGGGTTGATTATTAGGAAGCTCAGCAGCTGGAAGTGTTGAGTCACTGGATGCTGGCAGCTATAGTTTATTGTTGTAATTTTATACTTTGGGCCAGAAAAACTCTTACTCATGGTCCAGTTATCAGACAGCAGGTAGTTTGTGACACATTCTGATGTCGTGATTTCTAGATATGCAGCGAAGACTGCACTGTCAGAACCCCCCCATAGGCGCAAGCCAGCCATGCTTGGTGAATATATGCGTCTGTGCTGCCAATAGTTTAACATCAGTACTGCAGGGACGATGCACGATAAATGTACATTTCAATACTTGAATTCTGATGCATCATACAGAGATATAGCTAATGCTAATCCTCGTCCTCTGTCCCTGAGCAGGTGAACAATCCCCATGTTGAGGGGATGGCACCGCCGCCCCTCGTTGAGGGTCCTTGTAGTCCTGCGTTTTCTCCGAGCAGAGCTTAGTGGAATACTTTCTGAGGCCAAAACTGTGGGAGATTTTATGTGTGTGTGTGTCAGAGAACAATATGACATTTCTGAGGCTCAACAGCTCGGCTTTGGTGCATCTCATAGTGATGGTGGTTTTATAGATGTGGCAGAGGGCTTCAGGGTGATTGTGCTTGGATTGGTTTGCGGTGCCACAGGCCAGGTGAGAGGTGATTATGAAGCGTAATGATCGCTACAGCTGAATTTTTAATGTTTCCGGCTGATTTGTTTTGATGAGAATTCTGTAAAAGGCTCTTCAGTAGGCATGTTATGGCTACATACATTATACAATACTGGGGATTTAACAGTTCGCCATCTCCATCATCTCTCTGGCTATCTCCAGGTACGGGTGCAGTGGTGAAGGTGCATTTTCAGATTCAGCTGGCTTAGCGTGGATATGGTCTGAGGTGCACTGCCTTGTAGGAGGTTCTGCTGCCTTTGCAATATGCATGATGATAGAATTAACGCAAGTGAAGCCGTGTTTGATGAGGAGAGCGATGGACTAAATGATGCAGGCGACGAAGACTGAGGAGAAAAGGCAAACGTGTGTCGTATTCCAATCAGCTGCACGTCTCCGTATCCAAACACGCTAATTATGTATCATGGCCGCTAATGAGCCGTGGCACTGATTGCCAAACATTAGCCAGTCTCTCTCTCCGAGCCAATCGGCCTTTTATTGGCTCCTTTCTGTGTGGGTTGAATTTTGTACGCCGGCTGCATCTGTCACGCAGACACGCTCGCAAACACGTGTGTTCATGTATGTGTGCACAAATAATAATAGTCAGTGTCACGCGCAGCAACAGATCCACAGGAAGCAAGCTTAAATCAGTCAGTACACACTCTGTGACACACACCCACACACATCTTATACCAGCACGCCTTGTGTTCACTCGCTTCATGGTGTGTTTTTCTGTAAATGTTTCTTCTTTAATGGCAGTGATTTAACATCCATTGTTGTTTGTCACCAGACACAATAACAGAGATGGAGAGGAGGCTGTTAAATATTCAAACAGCCTTTATTTTTCACTGTTTTAACGGCAAAACATTTGATGCAGAAAGTGTGAGAGAAGAGCCTTTCCCCTCAGAATACAGCCACGATTTTAATGATTTGCTCTCCTGTTTTTCATAAATGTTTTATCAAGCACGGCATTAAGATGTCAGTGGACATTTTGAAAAAAAAAAAACTTCCGTTGTTTGATGTGCATTTGCAATGAAAAGACAGGACATCGACAGATGAGGATTTTCAATAGTGTCGTCCTTTGAAGGTGTCTTTGTCGAGCAGGGGTGTTCAGTTTCTCCACTGGTGCAGCGAGGACTTTCTTTTAGGTTAAACAAAATGGAACACCCTTGAATTTCCCCCCCCCTTAACCTCATCCTCTTAGACAGTCTGAGGTCTTCGTGCAGAAAACCACTCCAGATTTTAAATCCACTGTTCCACAGACGGTATGCTGATTGTGAGGACGCTCCGGGACAGGAGGAAGCACAGCGCAGCCGGTTGGGAAAATCCCCTGAAATAAAGCTGCCGATGATGGTGACGCTATCTGAAGGTGTTTTCACACCTGCTACGTTAGTGTGGTCGGATCAACCCCCCCGAGTGTTTCCCTCCTGGTTTATCTCGTGACGGTGAGAAAACCCTAAAGCAAACAGCTGATCCCTGGTCAGGCTTTCATGTGGATTCTAGGAGTGGTGGCGGAGAGATGCAGTGATCAGACATTTGGAGGCTGACTTAGTTAATAATAATAATAAAAATAAAGTCACACCTGTGAAATGATGCAGAGACACAGCTAACTTATGCTGACCTGCAGTGGGGCCTGGCCTTTGCAACAAAATCATCTTTTTACAGCAACTGTTATTGAGTTATTGTTGGCAAAATAGTCACAATTGTAGTTCCAAATGACAATATTTCTTTTCATTTAGGATTTACAAACCTCCCCTAACAAGGTATTAAAGCTAAGTGACTGTTTGTCACGTTGACACTGCAGTTCAGTTTGTTTTCCTGTGAAACACTGCAGTCAAGCACCATTTTCAGCACTGATTCAGGATCTGCAAGTGGGTAGGTGACCTCAATTACTATAAACAGGAATTAAGTGTTCTTTTTATTGGCTTGGAACGCAAGGACTGTAAAATAAAAACTATATTGCCATCTGTATGTGTTTCACCAGATTACCTAACTGATCTCTATTTTTAGTCTGCAATCAGAAATTTAGAGGAAAAAGAAAAAAGGGAAAGAAAAGAAAAGAAAAGAAAAGAGCCACAGGAAGGAGGAGTTAAAGCAGCGAGCAGCAAACTGGGACAGAAAGCTGGGCTGTGTGTGAAACCAATAAAGCTGTTGGCATGTTCTACATCTAAAATGCATCACCCATTTTCTGGAGGTGCCCTCTACCATGAGAGGTGCTGAAGGACGCCTCAGGATGAGTGAAGAGGAGGTGATCGGTGGCTTTGCATGCCTGCAGCAGATATTAGAAACTGTCTGTGTTTGCTCCGTGTTGACTGATTCATTAGTATTCATCTTACTGTGAAAGCAGCGAACCTGTCATCCGTGTTTGTAGACCCATTTGAAATCAGTGGCATTGTGGTGTGAGACCACTGAGCGTATGATTGCACGTTGACTGTAAATTTAGAAGCCTGAGTGAACATTTTATGTACAGCGTATCAGCGCAGCGTTTAAGTGTTCTGTCGTGTGATTACTGTGTCAAAGCTGTTTCCACTTACCAAAGTGAAAAATGATGATGATATAAAACGAGATGGCTGTAATTTTTGACGTGAACGTGCAGCGTCTGTCAATGCAGGAATAAATGCAGCGTAAATGAAATTCACTGGAACCAGACAGATTGCTACTGACATGCACCAGCATGCAAGCACATACACACACACACACAAACACACACATCGCTTTTGGGGACATTAGAGAGAATTCCATTCATTTTGCAGAGATATAACCAGTACCTGTCCAACCATAACCTTCACCCTTAACACAAGTGTTCATCCTAAAATGTAATAATTTACATTATGGGAACTAGTGTTTTGTCCCCAAGAAAGGTGAGTCCCCACAATGTGACTGTGAAATCATGTCATGCACACACACACACACTGACACACATGTGCACACATTCATGTTTCCATCATTTTTGGGGACATTACATAGACTTACATTCATTTCCCGGAGACTTACCCTGACCATAGCCACTACTTGCCCAAGTCTTCACCCTGAAATCCATGAAATTATGTTTTTGTCCCACAATGTGACTGCACACACACATGCACGCGCGCGCACACACACAGTGTACCCATCTCCCTTTCATCCGGGCGGACACAGCTCCCATCCTGCTTTAATTGCTGTGGTGTGAATCATTAGATCCAGCGGTGCTGCTGTGGTCAGACAGCACAGGTTTAATAACCACCATCAAAGGGCCAGCCCCCCCTGCATCACCGCCCACCTGCCACGCGGCTGCTGAGCCCGTGGCCTCTGCTTTATGCGCACACACTGGACACCAGATCTAAAGCAGGGTCTTGGAGCTTTTTAAGTTTGACTTCATCGTTACTCTGTGTAGCTTTACAGAACAGATACTGTACTGGTCTTGCACTGGAGTACTTGTGACTGCTGAATCATGATGTATTTTTACAATCTTGCATAATGCAACTCTAAAAACAGTAATAATCATTATGTTTTTGCTTTTGCTTCAGCTAAAATGAAACATACCATATTGCTTCTTGGAATTTAAACCTCTCATTTCCTTTGTGGACAGTTTCTTGACATTTCTATAATTAGCTGTACCACTGCTGATGGTTGTATCACTTGTGAGTCTTCAGAAAGTCTTCTTGGCTGTGTGCAGATGGTCAGTTTTAGTGCGAATGTGAGTGACTCATGTAGTCAGCGAAGCCAAAAAGCACAACTATACACAAGTCGTCTCCTGAAAATCGCCTGCCAGCTAAAACTGGAAAGGCTCCAAAGCTCTGTTCGGCACGCGGTGGATCTTCAGCTTTTGGACATGTTGTACCTGCCAGCTGGCCTCTGGATGTCATGCCCTTCATTCATTATTGGAGCGAGAACTCTGTCCACTCTGTCTGATAACTGCGTGAGGATTAATAACTGGAATGAGGAGGACTCTCTTTGAATTTTGGAGTATGCGCTCAGGAACGTGTCTGCATTCATACCCGTCTGTGTTTGGATTGCCACGCCGACCATGAACGTGTTTGTAAGCACATGCTGTAGAGTTGGTTGAGCATTGTCTAATCCCCGGATTAATGTAATGCAAAGAGATGGAATGCACAAATCACAAATAGTCCCAAAGTGTTTACAATTCTACTCAAAACTGCCTAAAGTGTGTGTTTCTCATCCCCCCTCCCTTGCTGAAGGGCACACTGACAGCAGAGGTTGTCGGCCCTCCAGGCTGCTGCTCCAGGACTGCAGTCTGTGCTGAGCTCATGCTTTTGTCAGTGAATTATTATGGGAAGATTCTCATTTGTTAGATTGACTTAATGTATAGAAATGCAGGTCTGGAGCACTGGTGCACCGCTGCTGCTGCGCTGCCACAGACGCAGCTCTGCACGGCTGCTCACCGCTAACGGATTTCCCTTTGAGCAGAGCTACAACCAACGAACGCAGCTTGAGTTTGTGTTTCGCGGTGTTAATACTGCCCCGCCGCCTCCGATGCATCTTAATGTTTGAGATGGGAAAATGCTTCGTCCGTGTCAGATTGTGACTGATTTCTGAAATGCCCGTCAGTGTCATCCACCTTCTGTTTGATGGATGTGATCCAGTTTGATTGATTGCCTATGTGCACTTGATTAACACTCGTGTGCTTATCTGTTAAGGATCCTTAAATCAGAGAGCCCTCTGGTTAAAAACAATCAATACTGATACTGAAAACAGCTAAAGTCCATTAATCTTCAACATCCTACAGTGGACAAACATACATTTTACACCTGGAACACGCAACATGTTACATTACTCGTCTCAGTGGAGCACCAGTCTTTATTCTGGTTACTGGTGGGGGAAGGGAAGGGCCAGTTGTGTGATCAGTATTGATCTGTGAGAGCTTATGCTCCAGGCCAAATGTATCTACGCTGCATCTGTGATGTGTGTGTGTGTGTGAATGCGAGCGTGCAGGCGTGTTTTTATCGGCATGTCGTGTTATGTCAGTGGTCGGATGGCCCACGAAAAGAGGTCTGCGGGCCGTTTGCCAGCTTGCGAATGAGCGTGAATGAGCAGAGCTCATAATAAAGACTCAGATAATAAAGCTGTGTCGTTCGTTCAGCAGGTGAGTTCTGCTGTGATTATCAGTCGAGCAGGTCACACACACACACACACGCAGGGTCAAGGGCACTGGCAGGACTGAGCACAGCGGCGTGAAATTACATGTCATACTAATAGCAATCATGTCAGCCCACAAGAGCACACGCTTAACTTCACAGCACGATCAATTACTGATCAGGTCATGTGACTGCGCTCTGCTCCTGCGGTGGTGCTAACTGATGACTGTATGAGCAGTGAGTCGCAACATTATCCCTCTCTCATCCAACACCTCTCTCATTGCTCTCTCATTATTCTAAACATATGTGAATGAGGTTATGATTTTAGGTGCAGCTCAACATAAAATTTGCCACGTAGAGACATGAAATGAAAGTTATATTATCATGTATATATACAACCTCTGTCTCAGAGTGTAAATTAGCTTGAGCTCACTTACAGTACGGATCAGTAGCGGTGTTGGAGTGTTGGAGAATACTGCCCTCATGTGTGTCCTTTGAGCATTGCAGCTGCATGAGAGCACCAGGACCCAAACAACAAATGTATGAGTCACGGATCTCCATCTTTCCCTCCAGGCACTGTGTGCTTTTTAGAAAGTAAATAATATTAATAAAATAACACATCCTTATTTCCATTGCAGGTGATGGATGCTCTATCCAAACTGTCCCACACAGTGATCGCACAGCAGACTGGAATCAGGTACAACACACACACGTTTATTATATACAATTATTATTTTTTTAGGAGCAATGTGATTATATTTTTATTGTATATTTATATATATATATGATTTTAAGCCTAATACAGAAGCTTTCTGTTTTCCCCTCAAAGGCCATTTCCATCTGAGGAGAGTGTTGAAGATGAAGATATCTACAACCACCTGGAGGACCTTATAGAGTATGTGCTTCCTCTCCTCTCCTCTCATTTCACCTTTCCCTTCTACATGCTTGTGAGGATTTTCAACTTCATTCCAATTTGTCGACTTGGTCTCTCGTTTCCCTACGCTTATAAATAACAGGCTGTTGTGGGCGCGGGACAACATTTGTTCCCTGGGTGTTGACTGGAAGGCAGCCACATCCTCTAAGGCTTTCAGCATGAGCTTCCCAGACTCTTTTTGTAGTTAACAACAAGTCGTGTGAGCTTGTGGCTTGATCATTTTTAAGGCCTTGCACTTAACACACGATGACAGCTAACCTACTTATGATTGATGTTTTCAACAATCTTATTCTGTAGTAACTTTATCAAAACAGCAAATAAGGCGTTTTTTACTTTTGAAAGGGAACAAGGAACAAAATCATAACATTGCATAACCCACCTACACTGCACACAGGACTCGTGGCACAATGCCTTGCAAAGCCCTTTACCTAAATGCAATCCAGCAATAAAAACTGAATGTGAAAGATGTTTAGAGGCCTGACTGTGGGTGGGTTCATATGGATTTTGAAGAATATATAGTTGGAAATATTTTGGCATTTTAGCTGTCAGTTGCCAATTGCACATATTTTTGCCAATATTTTTCCTTTCACCATTTTTCGTATTCATAGGATGCTCTTATCAAAACATGAGTCTAACTTCCTAGACCTCATCATAAACCATTTATAAATATGGAAAATTATCGGATATTTTTTAGTCTTTTTTGAAAGACAGCGCTACCTTAACTTGTGTGGTAATGTAAGTGGGTGAAGGCAGATAATCGTTCAGTAAAAGTGCTGCAGGGAAGCCTTCCACTGACACGGTGCTCTGGTCTATGCTTAGCGCTGACAGCTCCTGGAGTTGGAAGCAGACCACTAGACAGCAGCGACAGAGAAAAACAGCAGCCTGACAGCAGCCAGCGGTGGATGGGAGGTGGAAGTGGCAGCCTGGATCACACCGAACAGAGCCATGTTCTGCTCTCAACTCCCATCTGCTCAGCTGCTATCAAACAGGCACAGCATGTACAGAAAAACACACACAGACGCAGAGACGTACTCGTTCACCCAACAGGAGCCTTCAGTATCACCTTTTTCTACTTTACACACCAGAGGGAAATGACCCTGGTTAGTTGTTTTTTGTGGTGTATTTACATGGACTGTTGTGTTACTGTAAAATGTCATTAGTTATAGTTAATAGTTGCTTCTCAAAGAAGTAACTGAATTAGTTAAGTAATTACTGCGCATAAGAGTAATTAGGTACTCAGGAAAGTAACTTGAACCTTACTTAAATGTCTACTTCAACTGTCTTATTAATGCACACATAGCTAGGTTATTTTAGTGTTGCTTTAGCACAGTGTGGACCAACACACTGTCAAATTTTGTCCGTCATTGTGCCCAATGTTACTGTAGCAATAGACGTTATTAATACTCCCGACCACCAGAGGGCAGCTATGAGTCTTTCTACCTGTAGGCTACACTTGTATTGTCTTGGTTAGACCACAGACATACATAAATAGACGCCGCATTGAGCACTGAATCATATGTTGACGTCACCGCCACATTGGATGTGGCAAAAGCAAACAGTCGGTGTGTTGGTGTGTGCCGTGGTAGCTTTGTGACTGATGTGTTACCCACATCATTTGATCAGAGCTACCACTTGCTCACAGTTAAAAACAAAGGAGGACTGATGACTCCTTCTGTGGGCGCAGTAAAGGTGGTCAGATCAGCTGAGAGGTTTATTTGCCAGTCAGTGTCAGGGCAAGCTGTCAAAGTGGCCTTGATCTGTCAGTTTGTCTGGGCTGAGATTGGCTCTGAGGATGTGTTTTTTTCTGTTCGGGCACGTTCAAGATACACAGTTTGGGATTGACATCCACCACTTTGTGCTGTTGTCACTAGTTATGTCTGTCTTCCACAAACGGAGGCTGCACCACATTGCCAAACTGAACACTGAACTCTGAACAGTTGCAGAGTGGCAACACATGGAAAAAGCTGTGCAAGACCATTCTTTTCCAAGGTTTTTAGCTTAGAAACACACACACACACACACATATACACACACACACACACACACACAGAGTAGTTGCATAGATGTATGTATGTATGTATGTATATATATAATATGTATATACAATATGTGTGTGTGTATGTGTGTTCATCAATCACTGAATATCAAAATGATTCATGAAAATCAGTTAAATGTAAACATTCATGCTCTTTATTCAGAAAACCCAGCTGTCACATTTACATTTCAGGATCTGGTTATCATAAACACAGATGTTTAATATAAAAATTTCAATATTTATTATCACAATAACAGTGTTACCTACATTGGTAGCAGTAAATCTCATAAAATCACCAGAAAAATACTGTTGGTTTGGTGCTTATCTATGTCCTAAACACAAAAGGAGTAAACATTTCTAATCATCATATTAAAAGTTACATACGTTGTTTTTGATGCATATTTGTCTTCCAAATATATTAGTGTGTGTGAATGGGTAGATAAAACATATTAACTTAAATCACTTTGTAGAAAGGCCCTTCGTAAAGTTCGGTCCACTTCCTTGCATTAGTTTACAGGCAGATCTGCCTCATCCAACATGGCGGACACACTGACGTTTCGCAGCAACGGGCCAACCCACTTGATGAGGCATCTACATTTATATGTCTATGGGTTAGACAGTAGGATTTTGTAAAGAAAAGCAGGATGCTGGATGGACAAGCTGCTAAGTTAAGTTAAAGTTTTTTCACTATTTTCACATTTGACAAAAGTAATGAGGAACAAGGACATTTAAATTTCAGTCACTGTTACAGACAAACAAGTGGAATTACAGTACAGCATTACTTTAACAGTGGTTACATGTAGCTAGTACTTATAAAAGTATATATATATAACATTACAACAAGATAAGATAAAATAAAACTTTATTCATCCCCTGCTGGGGAAATTAGGGCGTTGCAGACAGCAAGCAATAGCAGGAATAGCGGAGAGAATAAAAAATGCAAAATAAATTTTGACTATATAAATACCAATGACTAAATATGCAACATGATGTCACTGCACAGAGAAAAACAAAGATACAGAAGTGTGTCATGTGACAGAAGCACAACTCATTTGTACTATACTAGGGTAACCCTGACCCCTAACCCTAACAGTCAAGCGCAGTTTTATATGATGGCAGGTTGTGTCAAAAGACATTTGATTGGATGAATGAATGTATGAAAATACTGTCATTGTATAACGCATATAACTATATATACAAGCATACTTGTACACAGTTATTTGTTGCTACTTGTTTTTTCTATGCAAATAAAAATTATAGTCTCTGCAATTTTTGCACCTAATATTAATGTAATTTCATCAATCTTCACACAGCTGGAAGACCAACCTATATATCATTTAAATGAACTAACCATTGAGGGCTTCACTATCACTCCACATCTCTCAGTTCAGCGGATAAGTTGCCTTGAACATATGGATCATTTGGCTGTCCAGAGGCATCCTGTCAGGCTTGTGTGTACGGGTGTATGCAGACCCAGTCCATGCATAAGCCTCACCCTCACCTCACCCTAATATCCCTGCACTCTTACAAGTCTAATTCCTTTACATGCACCCTGTAGAGGTCCCTCTTTGACAGGTCTGTCCTCATGTTTCTTTCCTCTCGAGGACTTTTGGTCCTAAGACACATATATAAAAAGGACAAGAACACACAAGCACTGAGACATGTCACGCTAGCCCAGCTGCTGAGGTACAGTAATTGGCTCAGATGTGAGCAGTCAGAACAGGCCTGTGGCGTTAAAGTCTTTGCGTGCATGTGTGTGTGTGTGTCTGAGCCACTTTCACAGCCATGGATTAAGTGTTGTTCCTGACTAACATGATTGGTAGTATAGTATTTAAATCCACTCCCGTAAAAACCAGAACTGTGTGTGTTTTTGTGTGACCCTTTCATGTGGTTGTCATGAGGAGTAAAAAGCCACTCGCAGTAAAACTCAAACAGCAGTGTGATGCAATGCAATGTCAGTACTCTGTATTTTATTGTGTGTGCTGCAGTGAGAAGGGGGTGGAGGATGAGGAGGATCTGTATGACTGCGTGTATGACGATGAAGATGGAGGAGAGATCTATGAGGACCTGATGAAGACAGAAGCCATCCCTCCTCCGGTCAGTCCTGCTCTCTTTAACTTCACTCACATCATTACCACGCCTCATTGATGAAGGTTTACTCTGTTAGTGACACGGCACATTGAGTCACCATCTGTTTTAAAGAAATAGTTTGACATTTCAAGAAATAAGCTTATTTCTTGATGGAGGCGGTTAAGACAATTGATACCACTCTCATATGTGTACACTAACTAAATATGAAGCTACAGCCAGGAGCTGATTAGCTTAGCCTAGCATAAAGGCTGGAAGCTAGCACGACTCTGTGCAAACGCAACAAAGACTGCTTACTAGCACCTCCAAAGCTCACTAATGAACAAAATACGATAGCCTGCATCTTGTTTGTCTAATCTGTACTAAGCTGAAGTGTGAAAATGACACACGGTGGTTTCACGGATGGTTATGTGGGACTATTTCTTGCCCGGGCGCAGTGACTTCCTGGAGTCCATCAACCAATGGAGGTAAAAATGGAAATAAAACTGCCACTTGTAGTTTTTCATCTTCAGTTTTTTTGTAGTTTAAACAAACAAGATATAACGTGTTAATTAGTCATCTTTCAGCGTGCTAGTAGGTTTATACCTTTGGACAAACCAGGCTAGCTTTTTCCCCAAAGCTAATCAGCTGTTGGCTCTCATTAGCATACACAGTATCTCCGCTAAATCTGAGAACTGAAGTCTAGAAAATGATGTCTTGTTGCTTTTTCTGGGCTGCTGGTGTGTGAAATTACTTTGCGGAGCTTTAGGGTACAACACGATTGTTATATTACTTTTACTATGACTTTACATTGTATTTAGTAAAACTGTACAAAAAGAAAGAAAGCAGCATCAACCTTGATGCTCAAACTGTCCGTCTACCTTCAATGAAATGACATTTAAGCTTTTTTTTCATATCATTCACTCTGTAGTATTCCACATTTGATATTTTTCTGCATTCAGCCTTATACATGCTTTGTTAAGTAAAAACTGATGGTACCTATCTACTCTGTCATAATTGGCATCTAGTCTAGCTCGCATGTGTGAATCTCTGACCTTGCTCAAAGGGTTGTACAGACTACATCTGGTTGAAGACAGTGCTGACACATAGTAACAGTGTGTGTGTGTGTGTGTGTGTGTGTGTTTAGGCGTTCCAGAAGCAGGCAGAGACTGACATCAGGAGCTGCTGTTTAACAGAGATCAAGCAGACGGAGGAGAAATACACTGAGACCCTGGAGTCTATAGAGAAGGTAATGACTGACAGGGCTTTATCATATTGCTTTATAATGACTCAAAGTACAAGGCTTTATCCTGGGCATTTATACTCATTCTTTTTCTTCTTATAGTGCACACATGAGATGTTGAGAATACAAATGTGTGTGTGCTGTTATCCACTGATGCTGCAGGAGTTTAGATTTTACGTGTAAGAAGAAAGTCACAAGTGTGTGGCAAAGTATGTGGGTAAATTAGTTGTTAAAGCTTACAAATAATGTTACTTAGATCTGTGCTTCCAGAAATGTCCAGGTGATGACCCCCTAGAATAAAGCAGTGTCTGCATGTGACCCCAGTTTACCTGAATTGATTTTCTCCTTTGTCAGATTGTTTAAATATAATAACTGTTAGAGACCCGAAGAAGCAAAACCATTTAGTGTTTCACATGGAAAAATGGCAAAAAAGTAGAGAAAGAAAGAAAGGAATCTAAATAAGAGTAGCAGGATTCTTTTTCCTTTTCTCTATCACATTAATTAGCACACACTTCCTCAGTTTTAAGAACTACTTAAGACTACAAATCAAACTTTTATTTTCCCACAAATGTCTGACATAATCTGAACTGTTCTTCGTTCTCTGTGTTCTCCAAGAGGCCACGCTCAACTACAGTGCATCAAAAATGAAAGTAAAGTTAACTTTCTTAAGGTGGAAATAGTCCCACTCCACTGATTTTATGCAGTTAAAGGGTGACAAGAGCACCAAAAATCAATTTAGCCTCCTTATCACTTGCAACGTGTGAAACTGACTGTAATGACCTGTTTTGGGGGCATAATGGAAAAACATAATAAGTTTTCTAACGAATGTGTACTCCAGGAGTGAAATGAGTGAAAGAATATGTTTTAGTTTTTTTAAATTAGCGTTGGGTAATGACTAATCCCAGCACTGCTTAGAGCAAACTGCACCTAAAGACCAGAACTGTGAGAAAAGCCCTTTTGTGGTGGACATTTTCCACCTTACCCTGCACTTTTGCAGGACCGTGGGAGGCCTGCCGTCTCTTACCCCCCAGCCACAGCTACTTGTCTTCTCCCTTTTGTGCACGTTCACGTCTGGAAAAAGACCTTGCCAGATTTCCCAGCGGAGAATCTCAGTAGATGACTTTCAATATGAAGTGGATGGTGGAGTTCAGTTGGTGCTCTCGCCCGCTCCTTTGAGATGTAGAGGGGACTATACGGAGGGAGTTTTCTGAGAGGAAATCATTAAATTGCAAACTCTGAAAATGAGATTATTGTCGTGACCCTGACAGTCCTCCTTGTTTTTGCTGACTGCAGCTCTTTGCAACCTGGCCCCATAATGTAATAGCGTCTCGCAAAATGACTTTCCCACTCTCACTCCAGAGAGGACGAGCTTCATTCCCTTGTATTCTCTCTCTCTGCTGCAGCACTTTATGACGCCCCTCACCATGTTTTTATCCATGGCCGAGATGGAAAAGATGTTTGTGAATATCCCGGTAAGTCATTCTCTTTACTTTATACCTTATAGTCTAACAATCCTGCTGGGTGGTCAACTTGGAGTCACAAAATTCGTTATTGCAGGGCCTTTTTCACTGACGACATTTTGCCAAGCACAGGCGTGAATGATCAAATTAATCATAAATGAATTCCACACTTTCAATCAGATGATCTTCAATATGGCTTTTTAAAAAAACAAAAAAAAAACAAAAACTGTTTACGCAGCATTAAATGTGTATTAAATACACTGAAAATGGTAACAGGACTACGAGAGTCTACAGCCATGCTAGCGGTGCTTTTATGCTTGTATGCATTAGGCAGACTTTTAGGAGCTTTGAGCTAATGCTATCATCTGCATGCTAAAATGCTTACATGGTCAGTGCTAGATCTTTGCTGTTGTGTTTCAGGAACTGGTTAAAGTTCACAAATGTTTACTGCTGGAAATCCAAGACTCAGTCCACCACAGAAGTGCCCAGAACCTTTACCAGATCTTCATCACTTTCAAAGAGAGGTAGACTATGAACTTTCTAACCTCCTCTTCTTCCTGTATTCTGTACGCAAGCTCTTAAGATTTCTGTAAAACGAGACAACACAAGAAACTTTTGAACAGTTGCTACAGGTCATCAAGCAATGACAGGTTTCTTTGTACTGTGTGTTCACATTAAGACTGATTTGGAAGAGGGCTATTTGTTTCTGATTAGCTGCATCCAGTTCAGGATTATGTTTTGTTATTAGTTATTAAGTAGGTCTTAACTCCACTTACATCTGAGATTGAAGTGGCCTTTTAGGTCTTACATACTGTTTTCAGAAAAGTTTAGCTACCTTGGTGTCCTCTCTAGTCCTCTTGCTGTGTCTTCATGTCCCAGGTTGTTGATCTATGGGAAATACTGCAGCCATGTGGAAACAGCCATCGCCACCCTCGACTACATCTGCAAAGACAGAGAGGACGTACGCATGAAGCTCGAGGTAAAACGTTTGTAGTGTCAGTAAGTCATCGTTTCATGAGCTCATTTCTCAGCATCTCAGAACGGTCAGAGAATGCCCTCAAGTGTACACCTGGGGCATTGCAGGTGATGACACCTCGGCAGACAGCATGAAATAGCGCTGAGTTTTTTTATTAAGCTCTAAGAGTTTCCTCCTTTAGACTCCTCCTTTAGAAAGTTAAACCAAGCTCTGTTGTTTTTAATTGAAAGCCCCTGGAAATCGTATGGGATTCACAGGATAAACACTGCATACTCCCTGACTAGTTTTCTTCATTGGCTGCATATATACATGTGTAATTTCTAAGATAATCTTCTGACATCTTTTCTTTGTTGTCTTCTCACAGGAATGTTCAAAGAGAGCTAACTACGGCAAATTCACACTGAGGGATCTGCTAGTGGTTCCTATGCAGCGAGTCTTGAAGTATCACCTCCTCCTGCAGGTACAGCACTCCAGCCTGTACTCTACTATTTCTGTTCTGCTGTTTTCATAAAGTTGGTATGTCATCATGATGTAAAGCCACAGCCTTCCAATTAGTGCTGTAACTGTTGGAAACCAGGTAGGTCGGATAGGTTTGGTTTTCTTTTTTTCTGCATGAGTGTTCCAAACCCTCTGAAGTTCATCTTTTCATCTGTGAACACGTGAAGCCTGCTGTATTTATAGTAGCACAACTGTATGTATAATACAGAATATTTTCTTTTCTTACATTCTTCAGTTGATTTCATTTTATTATATTTAAAAGATTTGTGCATTTTTGTGGGCATGTCTGTCATTTTCCTTGGTTTTCTAGCATCTTTATATTTTGTAAAAGTGACAAAATGATAAATCAGACTTGTAGCTGCATGTTTGTTTGTGCAGAAAAAAGGACAGCATAGAACAAAAATGAATGCATAGAAGGTCTGCAAACACAGCTGATATGTTAACATCCCACACTGGTCAACTAGCATTAAAAATGACCAAATAGATTCATTTCACACATGTTGGGCCCCATTCATCAGCATCACTTGCCTACACGTGTAACACAAACCAATGTACTGTACATACATTTACATTGTCACCCACATAATATCCTGCCCCTACTGCTGGTGGCATCAGTGCCTGCCTCCATACTTCAGCTGTACAATAGACACACCAAAAGACCACCACTACAACAGCTGACATTTCTAAATATCAGTAGTATTTATTTATTATTGTATTTTTTTGTTTCATGTATCATTATTGCCGTTATTTTTAATTCTCTCCCATACACACACAATCATACACAAAAACACTTGTGCCATTAACAGATTTCCTCTAAAACACTGCTATTACATTAATTTAATTATTTCATCCTTGATTGTATAGTTTTATATACAGTATGTATCATGTCACGGTTTCTTTCTCTGTTTTCCATGTCTGTCCTTGCACATTTCTTTCTATCACTGTTGTAAAGTCACTCTATAAAGTCACTAGCTGCTTTTGTTTTTGCACTAAAAAAAGAAGAAGTAAATATTAGATAAATATAGATGTGCTGATGTTATCATCTCCTTGTTTGCCTTCGTGTTCTTGGTGAAAACAGAATCGAGCATGTGGCAGTGTCACTTCCATTATGTCCTATTACCTTCTCAACGACCTCTGACCCTCCTTAACTTTGTCAAAGAGGAATGGAAATGAAACCAAGCAGAATACAAAGTAGTTAAAATTAGCTCCACCTCGACCAGCTGCAGCCTTAAAATGCTGCACACATGGTAACACATGTAATGTGACACTTTGAAAGTAGTAATGAATACTTTTACTTTTCATACTGTAAGTATATGTAATAATACTTCTGCTTTTCACTCAAGTAAACATTTGAAAGCAGGACTTTTACTTACAATAACCCATTTTGTTCTTTCCTTTAAGTGAAGGAGCTCAGGACCACTGTGCATCGCGCCTATGTAATAAGCTCTCTTCACTTTTCTACTACTACGTATTTCCAGCAGAAGTCTTCCAGGTGTAAAGTCTTCCGTCACTGTCATTGTAAAAGATCAAAGTTGGACAGAAGCTTCAAATTTAAAATCTTCATTGACTTTACAGTGGACTGTCAGTGAGTGACAGGGCCCCATCCGGGACATTTTGATTCATCAGGCTCCATCATTGCCAATCAGACTTTATGTGCAGCAGGGCTCGCAGCCACTAGGTGGTGCTGTTGATCGTGTTTCCCTCTCCTCCCCTGCTTCGTCCTTGAGGCTCTGACGCTCCTCTCTCATCTATTTCTGCGGCTGCTTCATGACGCTCAGTCTGAAATGACCCGCAAATAATTGTCATCTGATCGAGACAATGAAGAGTGAGGCGAGAGAAAGTGAAGTGAGGGCTGAAAGAGAGAGCAGACAAACAACTAAAGAGAGGCAGACAGAGAGGTGAAGTATTTTTGAAGTGGTGACAATCTGAATTTGCAGCTGGAGTGAGGCTGTGGAAACTCAGGACATAGTCAGCATAGTAACATGTGACTGCAAATGGAGACGTTTAGACTTTTTAATGGTCCAAAAGATCTCATCGTTTTTTAATTGATTGCATATAAGAGGCCTGTCTATGATGACACGTATGTGTGTGAGCACGGCCTATCCTTTTAGTCTAATGCACACACTGCACACTTGAGTCAAAGAGGTTGAAGGTGTACATGTGCGTTTGCTGTGCAGAGAGAAGCAGCAGTGTTTCTCCTGGTGAAAAGATGGATGTCTGCGTGGGTGTGGAGGTGACAGGTGACTCTTCCTGCTCCACTCGGCTGGTCATCCACAGGGAGAGATTATGCAGTGTGTGTTATTCGACTGATTTTTTTTGTTAATTGTGTATGCTAATGTTGAACCTCGGAGGAGAAACGAGTGCAGGATGGTGTGATTTAGGAGGTTATATGCAAGCAAAAAAAGGCAAAAAAAAAGGTTTGGAATCTTAAAAGCAGCTGAACACTTACTTGTCAGATTTGATTACCACTGAATGTACATGGCTGCCGCTCTTTGGAATTTTCAGTGGATAACTTCAAGCTGTGCGATATTTCGTTTCAGGCCAACAATGTTAGAGTTGCTCGGGATGAATTGGCCATTTGTTGGAGATGAAAAAGATGAAACATTCCAACTTGAACGTTTGAGCTGCCAAGGATAAAGAAACGAGGCGTCAGACAAGAGCCTGGAAACCTCTGTGGGCTCGACTTTTCAACCACAATTTGTTAAAATTAAAAAACAAAAGAAAACAAAGAACTAGGTTTTGAAATTACCGTCTGGAAATTTGCTTGTGTAAGTCCAAGTGCACAACAATGAGCATTCAATATTAGTTCAATATTACAATTAGCCATTCAGTTGCGTATACTATTTTAATTAACTTTCTTTGCTGTCAGTATGTATTGCTTTTTGTTGCCTGTGACTCTCTACAGGTATGGTAGATGCATTTAATACAGGTGTGACAGCTCATATTTCCTTCCCACATGAATGACAGATATGTTGTCTGTAGTTTCTCACCTTTTTCTTGTTACATTGAGTCAGAAATGAGCTGAGCCTATACCAGGGGCTTTCAAGAAAAAGCCCTGCTGAAGTCTCTCTGAAACCTTAATCTCACCCCCTCATGTTTGCATGCAACACAAATGACCCACCAAAAGGAATAAAGACCTGTAGGAATAAAGAGATTGTGTTGTGTCAACATGGGCTGAGATCCCCGCTGAACAGCCGGACAATAGTCGGCTCCGCTGCATAAAGCCTCCGCTGGGTTACTTTCCCACATGGTGACAGCCAGAATCTGTACAACTAATGTCTTGTCACTTCCCTTCGCTCCCTGAGTTCCTCTCTCTTCTGCTTCTTTCTTTCTCTCTTTTATTGTCATCAGTCTTTCTCTCCTTCGCCCCCGCCGAACACACCGCGACTCGATTCCCTCAATGAGTCCGTCATGTACGGTCTATCATTGCGACCACTCCCTTCCTCTGTATCTCTGTGGAGGTGTGGAGGTGGGAGCGAGCCTTGATAAATGGGACTCTGCCGTCTTGCTACTGATAATAATGCCCAGGTCGAGCTTGACTGACAACAGGGATTTGAGCAGTGCCATGCAGACATATATATCTCCCTTAGCGGCTCACTGTGTGTGTGTGTGTGTGTGTGTGTGTGTGTGTGTGTGTGTGTGTGTGTGTGTGTGTGTGGACACAGTTTGTATGGGCCTGTGTGAGAGACATGCATGGCATCCTTCCTTATCCTCCACTGCTGAGGTCTAGATGTCTTGTTTACGCTGCAGCCAGGCGCTGGCAAGCAATTTCAGATACACACTTGCACACACACGCCTGCAATAGATGAGTGCACACATACACACACACACACACACAATATCTGATTTATTTCAGAACAGGGTTCTTTTCACAGTAACCGTTTTCATTTTATATCAAGAGCCAAGGCATTACGCTCTCATGTGTGGCTGGAGTGTATGTATCCTGTGATTTTTTGAAAGAGGCGTTGTCGTAGGACTCTTGCCGACTTATATTTTGTGTGTGTGATTTGTTTCTGTCCAACAGGAGCTGGTGAAACACACTCATGACGCCACCGACAAGAGTAATCTGCGGATGGCATTGGACGCCATGAAGGTACAGCATCAGTTTATCCAGTTTATTTTATTTCCACACACACTTATCTCAGCATGCGCCGAGTGGAAGGTCCATCCCAGAGCTACATTCACGCTCGCTCTTCCAGCATGAACCGTTTAGAGTGCACAGTTCACATTTTTCCCTTTGGTGTCAAGTCTTTTAAACTGAATATTCACGAATAAATTAGCAAGAATAAAAAAAAAAGAACCTTCTTTGTTATTATGTATGAAGACTGGGACTACGTGGGTGTCATTTCATCAAATAATTATAAATTTGTGCTGAATAATATTTTCCCTCTACCTAGTGCCATGTTGCAATGAAAGCTTGCGTTGGCTTCATGTCTGAAAAGAGACTTTCATGTCTGATATTGAAGATATTGCACTTCATTGCAAGTCATCGCATGTCCACAACTTTTGACTACACATAAATAAATGAATCTTCCAGTGAATGCAGCATTTATAAGTCCTGCTCATTTTGTAACCCTCAAAGGCTGTTCAAAAGCTGAGAGTCCCGTCCTTTTTCAAGTCAAGTGTATTTGTATAGGCCAATATCAAATACAGTGCCTTATTGGAGTTTACGAGCCGCATCTGCAGTGGTTAGATTTGAGGATGGAAAAAACAGCATGAAGGGAAAGAACGAGGATTTGGTGAAAGCTACATCTTAAATGAAACAAAATTCAAAAGAGATGCTGTGTTGTTTTCTGTTTGTGTGCAGGACTTGGCTCAGTACGTTAATGAAGTCAAGAGGGACAATGAGACGTTGCGAGAAATAGATCAGTATCAGAAATCCATCGAAAACCTGGTAAGCCACCCGTTTTTTCCAGATGCCGAGAAGCTGATCTCGGCCTCGCAGCACTTTGGAAGTACATGACAAACCCGTGTGTTTTTCCGTAGAATCAGCCTCTGAGTAACTACGGGAGACCCAAAGGTGACGGGGAGGTACGGGTGGCCTCGGTGGACAAACGAGCCAAACAGGACAGGTGAGATGTGAGGCTGACACGCTGGTTGGCTGAAACACTGACTGACAGGCTGCGGCTTCATGAGAATCAGGTGTTGTGGTTGGAAAAGTGCCAGAGAATACACAACTTTAAGACGACATGCTGTTAGAAACGAAGTCTGTGTGTCCTGTAAGTGAAGAACAAAATCAAGTGAATAGTTGCTGCTGAATTACCATCAATAAATACATGATGCATGTCACGTTTTTGGCATTTAGCTGATGCTTGTGTCATGAAGGACAACCCACCAGTAATACATTTTTTTTTGTCTCACCAGCAGACTAAACTCTTGTGGGTCAAGTACAATGCTACCTTAACTTACTAACTTAGATTGTTAGTCTTCTTCTTTAGGGGGGTTAGGGTTAGGATGATTCACCTACCATGATGAACTGTCTGCTGTATGTTAAACTAACAGACAAGCTGAGTTTGAGCTTGTGGCGCTCCATATCTGTAAGGCCATCACAGGAATTGAAGAGGCGCCCAGTCATACCTTTTTTAAAGTCAATTTTTAGGTAACAAAGGTATTTAGTTGTGACCACACAGATATCCAGGCAATAGCAGGGTAATAGTGAATAATAAATCCAATTTCCTTTACTATCATGACGTCATAAATAATTACCGGGCCGCAGGCACATCTTCCTTTTCGATGCAGCGGTGATCGTGTGCAAGCGTCGAGGAGACAACTATGAGATGAAAGAAGTGATCGACCTGCACCTCTTCAAGATCACCAACAACCCCACGTCGGACAAGGAGAACCGAAAGGTCAGCACACTCACGGTTCAGGTTTCTATTGAGCCTCAGCCCTGTCCCCATCCTAAAGGAGCTGACTCTCGGCTATCTCCGACCAGAGAGTTGGATGTGATGCATGCAAGTTGGAGGAATTCTTTTAGAACCGGTTTAAGCATCAACTTTTTTTTTTTTACCTTGACAAGAATACAGATGTGCGGCAGAGTGATTTCAGTTTTGACATCAATCACCATGACTGACTTTTTTCTCTCCACACATTTTAACCTTATAAAGCGCAGGTGCGACAGACAACATTAGCGACGGCTCTGTTTCCTTGGTAACGCAGAATCTTCATAGACATGGCGCTGTTATATTTAGCTGTCACTAAGGCATCGATTACAGCCACAATTAACTAATGTTATTAGTTACACCTGTGTAAATCTCCACCTCAAGACAGGTCTAGTGTTTGAGTGATTATCAGCAGTCATGGTGTAGAGAGAGCTGTATTACAAACAGGAAAAGTCAGGAAACATAACACGTGTGGGAATATATTTACAGCCGCATCATTGAGATTTATAGATGGATTAAATTATAGAAATGGATTCCAGCACAGTATTTAATCAGAAAAATAACAAAACTACTCATTAGGTCACTGATCTGGTATAATTTTATTACGGAAATGTCATGATCCGTGCTTGCCACGTCTGATTTATGTTGAAGGTTTTCTTTGGTGTGTTTTTGTCACGTCATGTTTTATTTTGAAGGTTCATGTTATGTTTCTTCGTTTGCTTTACTTCCTGTGTTTTCCCGCCCTTGTGATTGTCTGATGTGTTTCACCTGTGTTTCATTAGTGGTCCTTCCTTGTGTATTTAAGTCGTGTCTTCCCCCCAGTCTTTGTCAGGTTGTTGTCTACGTTACCCGCCATTGCCTGAGAACCCTTGTCTTTGACATATGCCCAGTAGTAAGTGTTTTCCTTTGTGTTGTCTTTGTTCATGTCCGTGCCATGTTTCATATGAGTGTTTCCTTGGTTTGTCTTTGTTCTTGTCTTTGCTGCGTTCTTGCGGATGTTTGTCAGCGTCTTTAGTGTTGTCTATGTTCACTAGCCTTGCCACAGTCCATGTAGGTCTGTTTCTAGTCTTGTCTCTGTCTCTAGCCATGTCACAGTCCATGTAAGTGTTTTCTAGAACAGGTCTATGTTTCCTTCCCATGCCATGTCTCTTGTTAGAGTTCTCCATAGTACCTAGTGTGTTTCATGTGTTATTGAATGTTATAGTTTTTCCCTGAACCCTTTAGCCATGTTTCTTGTGTTTGAGTTGTCTTTGTCCATCAGCTGTGCCATGTCCTTTGTAGTTGTTCAGTGTTTCCCTGTGATGTCTTCGTTTCCTGCCTTAAGCCTGTCTGTCCTTGTGGGTGTTTATCATTGTTCCCTGTGTTTTGGATTTTGGTTTCCTTTAGGTTAATAAATTTTATTATTTGAACCAGCCCCTCCTAGTGTCTGCATCTGGGTTCAACCCATAGTTCCCTGAAATCCCCACCTCCCTGACAGGAAAGCCACAACATGGTAAAGTTTGGATCCCCCCAGACTGCATGAGTAGATCTCCCAGGTGAATTCTCCCTACTTGGCAGATGTTTTTTCAAGTTTCAGATTTGGCCGTCACCTTGCAAACAATATTGGCACATCTGTTATTCATTTTTTTTTTTTTTTTTTTTGTGGCAACAACACAGCTCCTCGATTCCAAGAGAGTAACTCCATTCTGCTTTTGGCGAGGCCACAGTGATGTTTTGCCTCAGACATGCTGAAAAATTAGGCTCAATTAACTCAAACTGAAGTCAGAAAGGAATAAAATGGGTCGCTTTTTCTCTTCCTGCCAGACTTGCAGACCACATTTATTACTCACATTCTTCATTGTGCTGCACACAAAATTAAGATCAAAATGTGGGCTCTGAATTTTAACCCTCTGAAAAAATGTCCCAGTAATTCTGACAGCCATGTAGGTTTGTTTCTACAGTAACACGTCTTGGTTCAGATATGTCACAAAGTGTCAATCACACATCTAATTTTATCATATGTACCTTAATTAGGAAGCTTAATTTTCTCAGGTCTGATTGGTGGCATCGCTTTGAAATCACACTAATTTCATTGAGTGAAAGAGAAAAGTCATTAGCTTCAAAGCATTCAGCTTGTAATCTTATGAGTTACCAGCTTTGCCAGAAAGCAATGAGCCACTGTAAGATGTGATTTACACTGATTTTATAACACCTACTGTAAAACAGCCTCTCATGATGCTGAATTTCAGAGGGCTGTGTCCATCCTAATACTAGATCAATGTAGCGAGCATCTTCTTTCTAATTTCGCTCTCTCTGATGCTGTCATATACAGTAAAAACATAACAGCAGAATGTGCTCCTGAACATTCTGTACAATAAAAAGAAAACAAGCATCTCCTATAACAACCAATCAGCTGTAATGGATTGAAGTCTTGCGCCGTTGAGTCCATTATTGCCTCTTTATGAGTGAGTCAGCAAAGTTCAGACACCATGTTGGATTCCTGACAAACCAATTAGCGGCGCTACTTCAGCATAATGAGCACCCATAACAATTTATCAGATAAACGCACGTTCATAAAATTGAGTGAAATCTGAGCTAACTTGCTTCTTGACAGTATTTTATAAGCACCTGTACCAAACTCTTTAACTCACTGCTGCCGTTTGTGCTCTGAATCCTCTAATGTGCTCCTAAAAAGAACAACTTGTCGAAATCTTTCCAGCTCATAAAACAGACAACAAAACCATCAAGAGAAAAGAGTCTTAAATAATTTCGTACATGCTCGCTCCAGCACATGTTTTACATTGTCTCGTTCATTTAGCAGCATAATACTGAAACACTGTTAGACGAGAACAGTCTGCCTCCTCCCAGATGGTGTTATCATTAAACCTCGCTTTGGGCCTGAATACACACACACACACACACACGCACACGCACATACAGACAGTGAATACTAAGTGCCAAATGGTGAAAAATATTGCCAATCATAATGAGGAATGATATCCACGGCGTGCCAGGAAACAATGATTTGGGCAATAATGATGTTGTAAATAGCAGACATTAGTAGGCTTAGACCCATATGGGCTTATATAGTTATTATTTATGAAACTTTCAGTTGCCTCAGTGTCATTCACCTCTGACATGATGGATATGATGCAGTTTGTTTGATTGCACATTTATTATGGAAATGTCAAAGATGACAGTGGCTGTCTGAGGGAAGGAGCAATAAGAACCTTCATCACAGAGGCAAAATAATCACATTTACATGCAAGTCAGATGGCGCTAAAACCAAATAACTTTAAAGTCTCATCGCTCTGAAAGTGATGTACACAGCAATAGGAAACGTTTGTGCAACCTTTGGAATGAAGCCATTTTTCATCAGTTCAGTTTGAGCCTTTGCAGCAGGAAGTGATGGCATAAAAGTTAAATGGGTATTTCAACTTTAAAAGCTGCTGTAATCAATATATTTACATGAACAAAACATCAGATTAGTATGTGTTACGTGTAAGGTGTCGCTTACATTGACTAGCCAACAGATCACCCGACTCTGCAGTTGTCCTCGGCTAAATGGTGCATTTTAGCGTCTGTGTTTTGCTTTGGTTTTGGCCCACAACTAGCACCGTTTTCACTACACGACCTGCAGCACCAAGCGCTAAACAGCAGACAAAGTTTGCGACAAATAGTAGCTATAGCTCCCAAACATGTGGAGCTTTGAGCAGCTGAGGTGGAACCCAAAACAGAGCTAAAAGGAGAGTGAGTATTAGATTAACAATCGCCCAGCGGGCATAAAAGACATCTCTGAGAGAATGCTCATGTTGTTCAGCATCTGCTGTGTGTGTAATCTGTATTCTAACAAGTGCATATCAACTTTAAAACCTGATGTCAGTGTTACGTTCACAGCTTGTTTCTGCTGCCCCCAGGTGGCCAAATATTTTTGCAGGTTTGATGTCCATTCCTCAGATAACCAGGGTTCATTCAGGCAGATTGACTCACACGCTGAAAGACATGAGCAAGGTTTAGCTTAATTATATTTTAAGAAGATCAATACAGAAACACTTTATATTATCAGCCTGGATATGTGATCCTTCCTTTTAAATGCCAAAGATAAACCAAGCATAAAAAGATCTGAACTGACAGAAAGACAGACAAACACCTCCTCCTCCCCTTTACAAATTGGTAGCTAGAGATATCTTTGCTGAGCGCAAGTCTTGGTGTCCACTGGGAATGCCTCTGTAGAGGGCTGCTTTCCTTTTCTCTTCTCTGTCTATAGCAAAGATGAGCTTCCCTGACAGCACAGCGAGCTTGGCGTGTTTTTAGCCTTCAGAGCTGAGTGCTAGAAGTTCAAAATCACAACAAGGAGCCATAAAAAGTGCATCTCACAAGCATCTGTTTAGTGAGGCTTTCTGAAAAACAGAGGCATGTGTTGACACAGAGGCTAATAGACAAATATTTAGCCTTTGAAATGGGTAATGGTAGATGATTACAGGCCCACTCACTACTTGGGTCTGTGCATGCTGTCTGATGCCCAGCAGTTATATGGCACAGCTACCTCACACTATTTTCCTCTTCTCCTTCATGCTCTTCCTCTGTGTTTTGTCTCTGTCTGTCAGCTCTGCCGCCCTCCAACCCTTCAGCCTTTGTGTTTGCTCTCCCCGAGGCATCCCTCTTTCATTTTGCATCTCTTTGTCTCCATCTGTCTCCCCGCATCCTGTCTCCTTCAGCTCATGCCCCCTCCTGCTCCATTTGTCTTTCACTCAAGCCCTCAATCTATTTATTCGCAGTCGTTTTATTTTCTGTCTCAAATGTGTGTGTGTGTGTGTGTGTTTTTCTGTGCCGTTGCAGTGGTCCTACGGATTCTACCTCACTCACAACCAGGGCCAGAGCGGCTTTGAATTCTTCTTCAAGACCAAAGAGCTGAAAAAGAAGTGGCTGGAGCAGTTTGGCATGGCCATGTGAGTGTGCTTTGTCTGCGAGTGTGTGCGTTCATGCGTGACGGTGCGATAAGAGTGTGTCCTTTTTTGCCTCTGCTGCATTTTGTCACAGCATCAGAGCCCACACATTTCCCATCCTGTTATTCAAGTTAGGCTACTCGATGATTTGTGAGGGACGTGAGGCTGTGACAGAAAGATGAGCAGATTACGAGTTGCACACTTAGTTTTAATACCAGAGCCTGTCTGAAAATGCATTTATAAAAATGCATGTTGCCCATTTTGCATTGTCAAAATATCAACGTTTTGAATCCAGTATTTTACAGTGTTTAATTAGCATTGAGCTCTATATATCCAAAGAACACAGTTGATTAAACTTAGTGCCAGAGTCAGATGTTTGTAGTTAAACTGCATCAACCAGTCTACATCCTGAACTGGATCCAAATGAATCCAAACTGACTGACAGACTGGTGCCAAGAGTGACAAATGGAACTGTAGTATTTCACTTATCGAGCCAAGAAAGACAAATGACTGACTAATTGTCTCAAAGATCTTCTACCCACCGTTCTGTTGTTGCCGCTACAGGCCAGACATATTTTATTTGGTATACCATAACTGTAGAACAGAACAGCAATAACTGCACAGTTCATTCAAGACCTGACAAAAAATGTGTGGAAACTTTATTTGTTTTTTTTTTATACCACATGAAGGTTTGTGAAGATGTAGCTTGTTGTATGAAACTGGTGTTTGGTGTACAGTCGGGGGCCAGGACTCAATTCTCTCATTTCAAACCATGAAATTCAAAGAAATTAGTGTTGCTTCATTCACCATGACCAAGAAGTGGTTATGAAATTGGCACCAGAAAGATATCGACAGCTTGCGCAGTATAGCAGCTTCTAACAAAAGATGCTGTTGAATTGCATTATGGGAAATGTGGGATCAAGTATTTCATTCCTTTAAATATAACTTAAAATTTTTCATGCCCAAAATAATGTTTTTGTTCAAAGAATAGTTCAATACCATCGTCCTCCCAGTCCTTCTGTGCCTCCTTCAGTTTGAACTGAGACACCAGTCGGTGTGTTAGGCAAACGTGACAGCAGCGACGATTAGTTAAGCACAGCGGTGGCCTCGAGCAGGTGCAATTACAATGCAAATGTCGAAATTAAAAATGAGAAAGAAAGGGAATAATGCACAGAAAAGAAAAATCTGTGAAATATTTTCAAGCTCCAAACTATAGCAACAGGAAGTGAAGACGGAAGCTGAAGCGTGCTGTGATGTGAGAAAACGGGGGCTTTTGGGGCCCAATTAAGGCCCTATGAGAAAAGAGAGGCGTTACCACATGATCACATGCTCCCACAGCGGTGCTTCATAGCTGATCTGTGAACAGTGATTTTCTCACGTGCTGCCTTTATTTCCAAACCACGCACTGTTTGCTCCTCGACTATGATTCAGCGGCCACGAGGGGGTGAGGTCGACACGCTGCTCCACGAACAGAAAGCGGCAGAGAAAAGACAAACTAAACAGCAGTGAGTGAGCGCTCCATCCTTGAAAGTCAGAAGAAGACTCCAAAATACAATACGAGTCCATTTAGAGGACTTAAAATTCAAGCGGCTACCTCTCAGCGCAAGGTTGGACCGTACGGAGTTGTGTCGGGACGCTTTTAAAGCTTCAGTACACAGAGATGTAGTGGAACTGGAGGAGGCCAGTCATCCTCTCAAAGTCAAGTCGAAAGAAAAAAGAAGCTCAGGGGGTTTCTAGTGTTTTTTTGTTATAAACATGCCCGAGCAACATATTCATTATCTTTCAATGTGATTGTTTTTAAGGCGAAAGTGGAACCGCTCTCTTGTTGGTGGCATGCGACTGCGAGTTTTCTTCAGTAAAAAGTGGATATATTGGTTGACCCCAGTACAGAGGAGAGGACACCACTGAAGTTCTCTGTTTCTTCTTTGACACTTTCTTCCATCTCTCCGCTGTTTGTCCCATATTCCAGAGAAAGTGTCATTGCGCTCGCAGTTTGACTAATTATTTGAGTTTCAAAAGTAGCATATTAAGCAAAGAGCTTATGCAATAATGCCATCATGTCAAGCTGTTGAAGCAGTGAATAACAAAGGGAGACCTCTTAAATGAGAAATAAACAGGCCTTGTGCTACAGGCAAGCTCTCTCTCTCTCTCTCTCTCTCTCTCTCACTCTCTCACTCATGCATCTGTGTCCCAAGGGGCCAAGAACGCTCCTGTGTTCACTTCAAGCAGACCTTGCCTGTCTACTTGCAATTCTCTCCTCCCCACTTCAAAGAACTGTATCAGTGAAATGTTCCCATTGCCATGGAAGAGAGTTTGTTGGCTGCAATTATTAGTGAAAAACATTTTATTTAATTTTGAATTATTTTATTTTATTAGTCTTTTTTTAAATTTTCCTTTGAAATGTATGTTTGCATCAAAGCTGTTGGAAAACGGTAACTGATTTGGGCTCATTGGTAACTTCTTCCAGTAGTTTTTGGTCTGTGGGGCGCCTTACCTCTTCCCTTATTTCTAAAAGATGTGTTCAGGGGCATTAAGGTAGAGAACAGTGCATAGTACTAGTGCAATACACACACACACACACACACACACACACACACACACACACTGGCATTTAAAAATGCCAGACTTATGAGACTTAATGAAAAATACAAATGACCATAAATACAAATTAATAATAGTACAGGCATCTTGTCAGAATATTCAAATACAATCTCTCATCTTAACCCATCAGTGAGTAAAAGAATGTCCTGAAAAGATGTTTGTTATGTTAAATATTTTGTATTTATGGTCCTTTACTCTGTGAAGGGTGAGGATAATGTTCACTCGTATATTTAGTATCTATAGCAGGCATGTCAAACCTATTCCATGAAGGGCCGTGTGGCTGCAGGTTTTTGTTCCAACCAAGGAGGAGCACACCAGGCTGGAATCAGTTAATCAGCTGATCTCAGTTTAGCTGATAATTAAGTGATCCCTGCATTGGGTGGAATGAAAACCTGCAGCCACACGGCCCTTTATGGAATAGTTTAGACATGCCTGGTCATAGTGATGTGTAAGACACATGACTGATCAATGGACTGTATTTAAAGAAAGAGAATCATGTAAGAATCAACAAATTTGTAGAAATGACATGCGCAATAGTAATGATGATTGGCTAAAATATGTAAAAGCAGCTATCTGTTTGGGGTTTGACGCTATTCTTAGTTAGAAGGATTGGTTTACTCTCTACTTACAGTGACATCTCAGAGATACTTCAGTGCAGTATCACCAGTTCATATCCTCTAAATGTAAGCTTTCATGGACCTGATGTTTGTTGTGGGTTATGTCTTATTTAGATCCAACATTCGTCCTGAGAACGCCACCCACAACTTCCACGAGTTTCATATGCACACCTTTGAAAGGATCACCTCCTGCAACTCTTGCCACATGCTGCTGAGGTGAGAGGCCAGTTATTATTCACACACACACACACACACACACACACACACACACACACACAGTGGAAGTAGCACAAAATCTCTTCAAGGCTACCGTCAAACATAAAGACTGAGGACGAGACGTGGACCCTTTCCCTTCAAACAACTGTCAGGAGTCCTTTCAAAGACCTCCACTCCTCCTATTCCTCTCCAGTGTACCCTAACAATCTATTCGTCACTTTCCTTTAGCTCCTCTCTTCCTCTGCACATGTGCCTCCATAACACAAAGTTTCTTTTGAATGTGCTGAATGGTACTGGCACCCAGAGGACTGCGCCTCATGGTCCTTCTCACATCGGGAACGACTGAGTGGTTTCACCTAGCGAGGACGGCAAAGAAAAATGTCTGTCACACTTCAGCACTTCTTCAAGGCGATGGATGGGGAAAGGGGACAAGGTTATTGCACTGTGAATATACAGAGCCGGGTGCTGAATTCACCAACAGTTTTCTGAGGATATGAGAAAAACAAGAATAATGCAGGGGAGGTCTCAGAGAGCAAGTGCCGTGTTATATTAATTTTCTTTTAGGATGTTGCTATTTTCTTGATTGTCTCTCCAGATTTCCTTTAAATAATGATTGGTCCTTCTACAGTACCTGCAGAAGAAAATTTGATAACTTGAAAAGACAGATACACGTCAGATATCAGGCAGATACAGATATTAAATGACTACATGAAACATGAGTCTGAGTCAGGTGTTACTCTGTGAGTTTCATATATATATATATATATATGTATGTATATATGACATTATCTTGTAAAACCTACAGCAAAAAAAAAAAAAAAAAAAATTCACTGTGTAGAGCATTAAGAAAATGTTTGCTCTAATCTAATATCTAGTGTACTACACTGGAACTAAAATGCAGCACGCTCAGAAGACTTGTAACGCTTTATGATACCGCACTGTGTCAGTAGTCAGGAAACACGGTGCATACAAATATTCAGTCAAGTGTCTTGTAGAAGTTTTTCAAAATATTTCCTTTCATGTGATTTCATAAGAATTGTGAAGGTTTCATAACAGGGCTGTCCTACTGGTGTAAATTCACACGTTCAGACACACTTCCCCCAGTGCAACACACACCCTGTACTTTTGAACTGAGCAAAAATAATAATAGTGTACCTGCACTTCAACTCCATGCTAGCTTTCTCAAAGAGGTTAAACAGACAATTAGCTGGAGAGCGAAGCAGAGCAGTCTTTCCTTTCATGTCATTTTAATTAGGGCCTCTGAGATGGTTATGTAAATGCAAAACAGAACGGCACACTGCTGCTTCAGTCTGTGCGTGCATATGTGTGTGTGCACATCATTTTCACCAGAATGTGTCAGTATTTATTAGATACGAGCTGATACAGACTTCTGGTTACCTACCCACCACTCCTAATGTGGCTTTGGTAGAAAGTATTAGATCCTGGCTGGTGTCAAAGCTAACGTGCTGATGTTTAGCAGTTATGATGTGTTCATGATCTTAGTTGAGCTTGTTGGCATGCCAACAGCTGCTAATAAGCACTCCAAACAAAGCACAACTGAGGCTGTTAGAAATATCAGTTTTGCAGGTATTTGGCCTAATGATGGCACCAGATGAAATGTTAAGGGGTCCAAGAAGTCATTGCAATGCATCCGGAGGGGGGCGAGAATTCTGTCCAAATTTCAGGACAATCCGTCCAAAAGTAGTTGAGATATTTCACTCAAGACACAAATGTCAAGCTCATGGTGGCACGAGAGGAAAGTCAGCAGATGAATACAAGTCATTAGGATTTATCATCTAGGAATCTTGAAAGTATAAAATTTCATGGCAATTCATTCAATAATAGTGGAGATATTTCAGTGTTGCGCTTCAATTTTTAGCCATGCCGGACTTTTTGCTTCAACTTGGATCCATACTTCCTTATAAGCATTACGGCAATTTACTCTTACTACTGTGTGCTTACTGTCAGGCAATCCATGTGGTGACTTCTCCCGTTCTGTCTGCAGGGGCATCTTTAACCAAGGCTACCTGTGCTCAAAGTGTGGTTTAGGTGCCCATAAAGAATGCCTCGCCCGCTTCGGCTGCTGCGGAAAATCAGGTAAGACACCATTGCTTTACACACAAATGTGACCAAAGTCTCCAAGTTTGTTGCACAACCTGTCAGTCACATCTGCCGCAATTCTGCACTTAACAACTTGTCACTGAACAAAATGTAATTAAATGAACACAAGTGCACTTTCACAGCAGTGTGAGCATAATGACAGATGACACACAGTGGTGAATAAAACCTGATGTGTAAGTGTCTCGTGATTAATCATGGATATGAGGTGGAGCTGTTGCACTGTGATTAAACAGCTACACAGTGACATTCTGAAAAAGAGTGCACCAAGTGGAATTGTGGGAATTAGAGGGTTTGCTGGAAATAACTAAAAACTTAAGTGCCCTTATTTCTCCCATTCCAAGTATTGGATCAGTATTGCAGATATTCATTCAAAAGCTCCCCTGCTTCCCTGGGTGGTTTTGACACTTCTGAACACCTTAAAGGCAATGTCACGGTGTGTCATTGTGCCGATCCCCAAAGCTTAATAGTCGTTTTACTGAGGAGTTTTAAGAAACTCCTGACTTTTTTATTATACCCCTGTTGTGTATCTGTCACTCAGCTCCCGGTGCAGGAGCACTGACAGCTCTGAGAGAAATGGAGGGAAAACTTCAGACATGTGGAATGAAAGGAAGGCCTTCAGAAACCAGCTTAGCATGTCCCCTGCACATGTGTGCCAGCGTGTGTGTGTGTGTGTGAGAGAGAGAGAGAGTGCAAAGAGGTGAAAAAACTAAACACTTTTTGTTTGTGGAAGTTCTTTTAGGTCTTGCAAATGCGTGCTCGTGTTCTCAGAGCACACATACTCGCTGTTTTTAAAACCAGGAAAGCACAGCCTGCACACTCTGCACCCGCAACACTGCATGCTGCAATTGTGTGTGTTTGTATTCCCCGTGGCAAGCTGCCAGCTCCTGTTGGACCTGGCATCTGTCATGGTGCTATCAGGTCGCAGAGGCAATAACGCCACTGCCAGGCCCACCTGGGCACAGTGTGTACCTGAGTAGATTTGGGCGACACCAGCGGCGGCAGAGCTGGTGAAGGCCGGGATGTCGGTTTGAATTCCCACTCTCATTACTCTGCACAGTATTCACCCTCTGCTGGTACAGGAAAATATACCATATACAAGTGTTTTTTAAACTTCAGAAACTCCTAAAAGTGGAAGTACAAAAAAGCAACTCGTTTACAGTAAAGGGAGGCATTTTCATTTGTTACTTCCTTCTTGGTTTTGCTGATCAACATTGAACCTAATACACTCTCAGAAAGCCACAACAAAGCTTGCATTAACTGATTTTGTTAATTCACCAGCAGGTTTGCACTCCTGCTCATAGTATAGGGTTATATGTGTGTGTGTGTGTGTGTCAGAGATAAGCCTTTGTTTACCAGCATTTGTCTCTGTTATCAGCTCCCTTGACAGATGTTTGCGTAACAGGTCAAAGTTCATTTGGGGAACAACAGGCCTGCTGAGAGAAGTGTGTGTGTGTGTGTGTGTGTGCAGGTACTGTAGGTACAGCACATATATTTGTGGCTGTCTGACAGCTAGCATATGTGTGTGAGTGTGGAGGTATGTATGTGTTTATACAGTTGCTCTGTTTGTACAGGTACAGGAGTATGAGTGTGTGTGTGCAAAGGTGTGTGCTTGTGTGTGTCTAGGGGGTGTAACCCATCCCTCAGGGAGCCAATGAAAGAAACTGGTGGAGCAAAAACCTCAGGTCTACCCCCCCCTCCACACACACACGCACACACACCCCCAGCCTCGTTACCTCCTCTATCCTGGCTGTCAGGTAGTGGCAGCGCAGCAAAACAAAGCGAACCATGATCAGACACAAGCGTCCGCCTTCTCCACTAATGAGGGACTGTTGCCTTGTACCGACGAGTGTGTGCAAGTGTTTGCGTGCACCCGCTAACCCGTCATTCACTATGCCTGTTCTCAAACTTCTTTCAGATCCCGGCTCCGTCAGAACTCAGGTGAGCTGTTGCTGTGCTTGTGTGTGTGTGTGTGTGTGTGTCCATGCTGATGTGTATACTGTCTGTCTATGTCTGCTGCTTGCCTCCTCCAAAGCTGTGCTGCACTTTGAAGACTGCTCTCTCCTGCAGCTATTTGCCAAGGAGACTCCAATTGACTTAACTTTCTGCAGCCTACCTGACGCGAGAAACGAGAATGTTTTTGCAGATTTACCCCGAGTTGTCTCTTTGCGCTTCACTGCTACAATGCTCACAAGCATCCCCAAGCAGGAAATTAGACTGAGTTTACGACGATTTACTTAAGTAGAATACCAATAACTGTGGCTAAAACTGCACAACTTATCTCAGCTCATCAGCAAAAACACGGAACTGGGGTGACATGGACAAGTGTCCCTATGGCCCGGCGATTATGTCTGGTGTCAGGCTCGATAGAGTAACTAATGAGACGTGTTCTTTTGCACAAAAAGTGCCAAACACAAATTCAAAAGGCAAAATCCAAACTTTTTTGAAAAAGCAGAAACTCGACCAACTGCTCTCGTGCAATGCGCACAAAAAGTGTGCATGAATACAGTGTGTTGTACTGTTCGTATCACTGGTAGAAACAGTCGTAGTAATAGCAGTAGTAATATTTTTGGGTGGAAATACTGTAGAATGTCCTATTGACTATATCAGTTATTCACCCTCACCAAAAATAAATACCTGTATTTGCCCGTAAAGATCACACCAGTTTAACTATTCTCTGCAACTTTTGTAAAATTTTTGCTGCAGAGCGACACGCAGGAGTTTTCATGTGGTGTCAGTGCATGCAACTTTGATATGTTATGAGACGTCATCCATGCCAGGCCCACTGCTTGTGGTCCGTATAGGGGAGACAGTGCGCTGAGTTCAGATATTAATTCTGTGTGTGCAGCAGTAGGAGGGTATATTCATAGCACACATAGGCTGTGTGTCCTAACTTCAAATTCACCTCAAAGCAGTGTAGCTAATAATTGATTTAGTAGGCTGTAAGGCTGCAGTAGAAGGGCATGTAGGTTACTCTTTCGCCATGGCGGTGATTTGTGTGTGCTACTGATGGTGAAATTGATGAATGAAGTTGAGAATCACTGGAGAAAGATTTAAAACACTCCTGTCTGTATGCGTTTGTTTGTTAACCTGCATATGCCCGTTTCAGTGTGTAACCGTCTCTGTGTGTTTTTTTCAGGGCAAAGATCGAGATCCAGGTGAGAAATCGAAATCGCAACACCAGACATCCTCCCACCTCTCACGCATCCTTCTCTCCCTTCACCGTAGTCTGTTTTTAGCTCTCCGGCTTTGTTTATGTGCATAGAGACTGCCGCTCCATGCTGCTCAAATGACCAGATTTTGATAATCCATGCACCTACTGAAATACCATCTGTCAGCATGCTGCAAGTATCAACTGATGTCAGCTTTAAAAATGATGATGAAATGATGATCTTAAAAGTATGTTAAGCTGTCACACTGATTATCTTTCAAATTAATCGGTTAATCGTTTAGTCTAAAAAAAAAAAGAGGCTGGAAATAGTAAAAAATCCACAGGTGACTTCTGAATTTTCTGTTGATCAACTAATGTGCAAGTAAATCTTTTATTTTGCCCCTTTTACACGTTACAGTATGGTTACTAGGAAATCCTTTGCTTGTTTTGTGGTACTTTAACTACAGACAGGCACATTATACGAGCCAGATCAACCAGGAGAAATTATATAGTTCTTCCTTGAGGTTATTTGTCAGGATTGGCAGTAGGCTTGCATGAATTGCTGCTCGCATACATTTTTTTTCCTGTATCAGAGGTTACCTGGCTCAGTCAGAGAGTAAGGTGCACCTGGTAGCGGTTGCAACAGCTGAGACTCAGTCTATGATTATGAAAGGCGCCTGTAAACAGTTGAAGCTGGATAAAACCTAAACCAGAGTGCACAACACAGCACGTAACAGGGTGTGTACAGTAAATGCAGCAAGTGTAGCCGTTGTATTTCTGCCTCCCTCCGTCTGTGGATTCCTGTCTCTCAATCTTTCTCCAACAGACTGTGAATAACATACAGCATCCCTCAAAACGCATGTGTGTGTGCGCGTGTGTGTGTGAGCCTACACTACACTGAGGGCCTTTAATCTCTCATAAACCTGGCTTCAACACTCATTTTTCCAGCCTCCATCCATTTTGCTGCAGAAAATCATTTCTGACTGGAGACGCATTAAAATCAATAGGCATTTGATTGCCCCAGCCCTTGGCGTTTCATAATATTTCGATGCTGCTCTCCTTGTCTGTTTTCAAAGGTGCACTAACACTTGGCTTGTCCTTGTGTGGATAGGAATGCAATTCATGCCCCCAAGACTCAATTCTCCATGGCCCTGTGTCTTTAGAAGTCCTATTCAGGCAGGCTAGCACATGTCAGGCTGCCAGCCTCATTGCTACAGTGCTGGAACAGACCCTGAAAGAGAAACAAGGCAGATATAGATGTATTAGCTTTCAATACAATGTTGCTGACTTCTCTATTATTTGCCTTGAGCTTCACCCTTTATTCATGCTCATACTTGAATTTCTTTTTCTCACATTGTGTTCTTGAACAACACTATGGCCACACGATGCAGACACGCACGTTTATTTCATTGTGTCAGGCATCTAAGGTGTGAACTGGGTGCTTCATGACAGACATATTACAACTTAGTTTCACTGGTATCTTCATCAATAATGGGATCAAAGTTGGCCATAGTGCAAAATTAAATAGCGCTGACTGGGGCCATTCCAACAACAAGTTCTGCTTGTTTAAAATGGACTTCTTTTAGTGCCAGTACAAACCCTTACTACTATGTAATGTATTACCTGCGTAATATGACAATTAGTCCTTCCACTGGTAATTACAGCAGCTGAGGAAAAAGGATGCATACTATGAGCTACACACACACACACACACACATCATTTTCTATGTGCCTAGTAACCAGCCATGCACCAGAGTGCACTGTTGCTTATCTCTTACATGATAATGAGTAAATGGTCCAAACTATTTGAAAGGGCAGTACACCTGTGACAAAGGGTGTGTTTGTATGTGTGGACACATGTATGCTCCCTCTCATTAGCACCTTTAATGGGGCCATGAATAGTTTAGTAGAGCAAAGATGTACCTTTAGAATGGCAAACACCCTCTTTTTGACCTCAGGCCACATAGAACATGCGTGCACTAACACACACATAGAGGGTCCCATGTGGAGCCAGGCATTCATGCTTAAAGGAATCAAGCTGCAGAAGTTTGAGAGAGGACAGTTTGGCTTAACTGTTACCATAAAACAAAGATTGTAATGTTGATGACAATAGGATTAATAGAACCTTTCAGGTCACTTAAATACACTTAATTTCAAACCCATGGTCCAAAGGAAAAAACATGAAATACATGAACATAAAATCGTCAAAATCACTGGTCATATATAATAGCATCCTACAGGATGAGATTAAAGGAAACAAGGTTGAAAACTGTATATAAATAAAAAGAAAACAAATTTGGTGCGGATTTGTTAAATAATGTTTCATGGACAGTGAATATTGATGAGGCAGATTTGTTTTCAAATGGATTCGTCAGCAATGGTAAACAGACCTTTTGATGGCAGAATAATGAAATCACACCCCTTTGTGGCCCATATTTCCATTAAATTTTACCAATCAGTCATGTTCACACTACATGAAGCCCCCTTTGCAAACAGCATGCAGGAGCCAACTGTGTCCCTCTTGCAGGTCTGCCCAAGATGCTGGTGATCAGGAACTACTTTGGCGTGCCGAGCCCTACGTCTGGTCCAGCACTCAGCATCCAGACGGGTGACATCATCGAATTAATCTGCGCCGACCTTCACAGCCCCTGGTGGCAGGTCAGAGGTCACACTATGTCTTAGTCATGTATAGCACAATGCTAAAAGATGGACCTACTGTATTTAAATCTCCCACTTCCTCCACTGTCAGTCCATCTAGCCCTTCTCCTGACCTCATATTCTGTAATAGGGTTTGAATGATGTATCAGTCAGGTCTGCCTTTTTATTGTGCCCTGTGTGTCAGCTTCCTCAGCAGTTAAAGATATATTTACCTAGATATCACACTGTAAGTTGGACATTTCATACATGTGTCAAAATAGCTCTCAGTTGTATTTCTGGGGTTAACAAGCTAACAGTCTGCATGTGAAAACAGAATTCTTAGTAACGTGTTCACCCACTGACGATTATACACACAGCACAGTACGTCTTATAAGGAAGTTAAACTCCCACGCAATAGAAATGTCTTTGTTTTATGCAAGCAGCTACTGTTGTGTGGCAACATGTGTGGTTTAAGCTTCACTGGAGGAAGGAAAAATCTGAGCTGTGTTGTGGAAATTTGATGCATTGTGTTGCAGCGGTCGCTTACTGTTTGAGAGAGGCTGAATCAAAGTCAACAGAGTAATGAGAATCACATTATACCTGGGGCCTGGAAAGACATATGGTAGAATGATCAGACATGGAGTGAGGAAACCAACAAATCTCACCATATTTGATGCAAAACAGATAAAATAGATAAAGATTTCAATTAACCCCGTGTAAAAGCTTAACCAGAGGCAGCTCCAGCCCCACAGTCAGCAAACATTCAATATCCATCACCTTTGTAGCCAGCAGACCATAATCATTTCTGTTCTGGGGGTGCGTGACAAATAGAATCGATCACTGTAATTTCATTTCATTCAACAGCGACCATCTGTTTACTCTGTCAATGTTACCAGCTCTAATCATTATCACACTCTTAGCAAGGATGCAGCAGATGCAAGGATGCACAAGGCTTTCCACGAGGACTGATAACGTGTCCTGAGGTAGCAGGTGATGCGGCAGCTGATGACCACAAAACCGTCAAAATGAGCTTAGCTGGTCGTGTGCTACCTGTGCCTCTGAGATCACGGCTGCGTCTGAAAACCCCATCGATCCCTCATTTGCTCATTTCCTATAATATAACCAGAGCGCATAGTGTGGGTGGTTTTAATAGTCTGCCAGTCAACAGGCAGTGAATGTATAGCCTAATGGTGCTGCAGCTGCTGGCGTGGTTATAGATCTGCAAACTAAACAGCAAATTTAAACAAAATCCTCATTTCTCCAAAAGTCAAAGTTCTTTAACAGTCCTTAATTTTTAAACCAAGCTAATAAAGGGATTTGCTTGTCAACCGCTTCTCTGCACATGACCTCTCAGTATAAACTGAATCTTTGGAGCAGCTCTCCGGTGTGCAACAAGCAGACAAGGTCACTTACAGCTAAATCTTGGTGTCATGTCAGACGGTTTAGATAATTTATTAATGGAGGAGCCACGTTGAGGGGAGGTATGAGCACGTGCTCCTGCCAACATGTTGGTCTGACACAGACTCAAGTTAGCATAAACCACTGAAAGCATAGAGGCTGCTTTTTGCAGATTCTGCATGAATCTTATTTAACAAATGAAATTTTATTCATGTGCACTTATTTTTATCACTCATTTGTAGTTCCTCAGGCTGTTGTGCACCCCCACAGCTGCTGCCTGTACTCCCCAGCAGCCAGCTAAGAGCATGTTTGATTCCTATATTAACAAGTGGCCCCTTTAATTAGTGACTGTCGGCCAAATGCTGCCGTGGCTGCTTGTGGTGACCATGGATGAATTATCAGAACTGGATGCTGAATTCAAAGATGGCGTCCACTCACCTGAATGAGAATTGCTTGCCAATTGCAGAAGCCAAAAATGTTTTCTATCTCGCAGGTTAGCTTCCCTGTTGCGCGGCCAGCTGCACATGTGCACTGGTGTTTCTGGTGTGTGGTGTGTTCCTGCTCGGCTCATAGACTTTAAATTGCAATGCAAATATAAATAGCTTTTCTCTGGGAAAGTTGTACAAATAAAAAATTAAAAATGTATTAAAAACTTGTAATACAAAGAGTAATAATTTGGGACCAATTTGCATCAAGGCTGACTGGCGGTGTCACTGTATCCACCGCCAGCTGTATCTCTCAGTACATCCAGTTAGCCAATGATTAAACAAAACACAAACTGGTTTAGAGATAGTGTAAGTGCAGGCAACAGCTAAGCTTTGCAGGTGAGGGGTTGAGATTTGCAAGACAGGAGGTAAAAACAAAAATCAAAAGAATTTTATATAATGTGAATTTACACATCTGGCAAAAGGATACTTCTGCATTGCATTAGAATTTTGAAGTGGCAGACATAAAGTATCACACAGGAAAAGCGGTTAAGGATTGAGGCCATGACAGGGAAGGTAAGACAGTCGTAAATTAGCTGCAGCAAATGTGAGTTTGTGAGTATACAAACAGTGCATGCAGGAAACTGTGTATTCACAGTTGTAAAGGCAGCACAGCAACATTACATTTCCACACTGTGTAGCCGTGTGTTCATCTAAGAGACTTATTTGTTTATTTACCCCTCAAAAATTATTTACCTACCAACAACAATCATTTCGTATAGAGGTTCAATCTTTTTTAACGAAGTCATTTCAGAATGTGACCGTAAAAATGCACAACTCTGAGTCGCAATCATTTTTGAGCCTCAGTTTCTTTTTAGCTCTGGAATCCGTGACTGAATTATTGTCCCATTTAGATCGAATATTTTGCCAAAAACAGCATCATCAACCCACAGCGAATGAGTCAGTCAGAAGAGGATAACTACACTATGGCCTCCAGAAAACCCCTATTTATACGGACTGAGTCTCGCCAACGTTGATAAATCAAGGCACCAAGCTTAAAGAGTCATCATCACGGGAGGAATGAGGAACTCATCCTCCTCCCCTCTTCCTGCCAGCCATTATTTCAATAATAGTTAACTAGGGCTGTAAATTTACACTGCTCTGTGTTGCAAGCTAATTGTTCCTGAATTATGGAGACAGAGTCAGCCAGATGTACATAACACAATTATCTCTCTGTGGTTTCAGGGCAAAATCCTGTCGACGAAAGAGGTTGGCTTCTTTCCAAGCGACGCTGTGAAGCCCTGCCCATGTGTAAGCAGCATTTCCTCCTTCTCCTTCGCTACGTTAGGGCCTGTTGTAGCAGCTCGTGTTTGGCTGTGTGCGTTCACCAGCAGTTCAGGGAAGTGAGGATGGTTTTTTTTTTTTTAACATGGCATGAGAGGGAAAGCAGGCCTCTTCAGATAAAGGTGGTTTAGTGTCTAATTCTCTTATCAATAAGAAGGAGAGAACAAAATGATACTGTATAAGGAACAAGCATTACTTTGAACTGGAGAGCTGAGAGGGAGGACTTCACTGTCTAGCAGTGTCACTTGTCCTCTGTTTGTTTAAATCTCTCAACCGCTGGCTTGTCCATGTTCAGTTGGACAGAATGAAATTCACAGTATGTCCAGCTGCTTCAGGAACATGAGCCTCCCTGCAGATAACAAAATGTTATCACCATGTCAACACTGTTGTAAAGATAAGAGGAGCATTAAGCTGTTTTACTGGGGTTGTACAGTGTAAAGGCACCTGTTTTATAGAAGAGCAAAACATCAGCCTGAAAACAGCTCTGTGGAACTGGTGCCAAGTACAAGATTTTACTGTCCTGTTGTATCGAGGTTGGATGACTGAAAGCTCCTTCCACTTTTGCTCTTTGCTCCAGGTCCCGAAGCCCGTGGATTACTCCACTCAACCTTGGTATGCTTACAAAACATCTATCTCAGTCTGAATGTATTAAAGCAAAAAGGTCAAAGTCTCTGCTGAAACTCATCACACAGTTCCACAAAGCAAAACACAGCTAGTGCAGACAAATAAGCAAATTAAAAAGCCATCACACAGACTGTAAAGGACAATACACAGCAAACAATGATATGCAAGCAGTCACTAACTCCATGTATCATTCCATAATAGATTTTATGTGGATCAAGTTCATCTAGTTTTGACTGTTGTGTTGCAGGTTTGCAGGGCCCATGGAGAGGCTGCAGGCAGAGGCAGAACTCATCAACAGGGTCAACAGCACCTACCTGGTCCGCCATCGCAGCAGAGAGTACACGGAGTACGCCATCAGTATAAAGTAAGGCTGATGTTTCTATCCGGTCACTCAAGAAAGATCAGACAGTGTCAGTGTCAGCACCTCTGATTACAGCTCGACTATGGAATAGAAGAAAAAGGCATGCATAACGATGCACTATTTGTGTGCACAATAGGAATGCCCTTTAAATGTATTAAACAACGGATTTCCATCAGCTTGTTTTCATTTCTAAGAGGTTGATATCTGTGTTTGATAGTAAAAAAATGCATGTGGGGACAAAATGATAAGCATTTTGAATTTGTGGTGTAAGAATTACAGGCTGGTCTTGGATCATCAGGTTTTATTGTTCCTCCTTAACATGGCAGAGGAGCCGCAGTCAGACGAGAGAACTGTCTGTTAGATTCATCAGATGCCTTTAGCTAAACCACAGTATTGACCAGACTTAACTCCCAGCTATACTACACAGTTTGACGGACCGATTTATAATGCCTTCACAGGGTGATGTGCTTTCCCTCTGAGGCTCAGACTGTGGTTAACCATAGTGGTGTGTGTGAAACTGACCAAACCAGATGCTAATCATGGAGCAGGGTCTCAGTTAAGGCGAGAGAGACTCATTATGGTTTGACCCGAGGACCCACAAAACAATCTTATTAGTTTATAATTAGAATCACACAGCGGATTTCATCTTAATAATGACGAATTAACCTTGGGGTGCTAGTGACCCTACCATTGTTTGTAACTTATCTCCATGCATCAGATGAATGGCGTCAGTGTGTGCTCAGGCGGTGAAAAGAGACCTGTTGTCTCTTGCTGTTGAGTCTCTGAGCTGGAACACTTTCCTCTACAAGGAGCCAGCACGCCTCTCTGTGAGCAACGGAAACATTCCTTTAAACTTCATTTAACTTTAGACTTTTTTTTTTAGGCTCCTTTTTTTCTCCCTCGCAGAATAGACCGCTTTCGGTGCCTTCAAGTTCCTTCTGCGCTGAAGTCTTAATTGCTTGTGTGCACACAGACGCGGTGCTCTGAGCAGACCAGAGAACGACTGTAAGACTGTTCAAGGTTATTAAAACCTCCCCATGAAAGAGACGAGCAGGGTAGAGAGAGAAGCCTACGCGGTGGGAGCGACAACATTTAAAAAGCATTACTTGCAAATGGAAGTACCCTCTGCCAGCTCTACACTGAGAAACAGGGAATGAAGCAGAGGATTTTTGATCATTGCCTCCAAATAGCCAAGAGAGTTCTATACAAATTAAGCTCTAACATTTTAACTTAAGGTATTCTTCTAAAGCAAAGACAGCTTCCTGGATACCTCTGGCCACACAGTAGAGAGTCTGTCTGGTTCCTTAAATCTCTAAAAAAGTCTCGCGTTTTCTCCAACTATTAATCCAACTAATAGCACCTTTAAATGTCACTATTCAACACTTTATATCTTATGTTCGCTATATTTATTGTTAAATAAAGTATAAATAAAGAGAAATGACAGTTTGTGGTTATATGGAAGAAATAATGTGGTACGTAATCCCCCCGAAACCACAATTTGTCACCTTTGCATTTCGATTTTTAAATAGTTTAAGCAAACAAAATACAGTTCATTAATTACTGAGCTTAGAATCATTTTTTTTAGCATGGACAGCACCTCGCAAGCTTCCCCGTGTTCAGTCATTTTGCTGAAGTAAGCTAACCAGCTGCTGGCTGTAGCTTCATATTTAGTGGACAGGCATGAGAGTGGTTTTGATTTTCTCATTAATACTCATTTCTTGGCAAGAAACTGGGTGTTTGTTAAGATATCAGACTATCCCTTTAACATTAAATTGGCAACAGCATTAGCATTAAGGTTGGAAAGAGCTGTTTCGTTTTTTAAAACCAAGTCATCTTGACAAGTCCAGCTTTGTTCTTAGAGACCAAGGACCGACCCAGGACCAGAGTCAGGCCGGGCGTCAAATTATAATCATTCCAACTGGGTCAGGGAGGGAAAGTGGTAGCTTTGAAGTGAAGGGAAAAAATTGTTGCCTTTTTCAGCTGTCAGTGCCAGTGCCATCACACCGCCATGCTGGGTTAATTTTCTCTCTATTTCCGTGTTTGGGTTGATCGCAATTTGGAAATGAGTGTAATTATCCTCAGGTCCCTTTTTGGATCAGGTCTTTCTGCCAGTAAATAATGCCTGTACGTTTTCCATAGGTTCATTTGAGAAGACCTCCACTGACAGCTGTGAAAGACAGACTGAAAGATAATGTGACAGAGAGTTTATGCATTAAAGCCACTATGTGTGAATTTGAAAATTTCCAACTTTGGTTCCCCCTAGTGGTAGTGTCAAAGAAGACCCTTCCCCAAACCAGAGACTCTGAGAACATACAGTCCACTCTACCAGTTTTCATCTGGGTTTTAATATTTTTCTGCAAAATGTCAAACTGCCAGAATAACATGATGCAATAATTACACTAAGAAGCACATTCTGTGGTGATCACTGTAAAGATGGACTGGAACGAGCAACACTGTGTGTGACAGACATCCTACATTTCTGCTCCACCAGCCTCAGAGCCCTGTTAATGCAAACCCGAGTATGCAGGTGGGGGGGCACATGGGCACATTTTCTCCTGACCACCCCATCATTCACATGTCACAAACCTTTGGGACCCTATGCATTACTGCGAGGGCCGGGCTCTCCACAGGGGCCAGGGGCCGGCCACCGATCGATGGCGGTGATCAGAGAGGGAAATTACACTCATAACTTATTCAATGGCCCACAGGTACAACAACGACGTGAAGCACATAAAGATCCTGACCAAGGAGGGCTGCTTCCACATCGCCGAGAACAAGAAGTTCAGGAGCATATTAGTGAGTCTATTCAGCCTGTTTTATTTTTTAAATTCCACTACTGCAATTCATAAATAAGTCACCGCGCTCGCTTAATGAAGTGTCAGAACCTGAATTTTATTTTAGCAGTGTGCACAAAAATAGCCATGATTAGAGACATGTTTATACTGGCCCGAGGGCTTCAGCATTATAGATAAGTGCAGTGCATATTGGAAAGGTTCACCAGCTTTATTTATGGCAGGACTGTGATTCCTTGATCTCAAATTTGCTAAAAACAGGTGTTTGAGTATAATATTTGAATACCAGTGTGTGTCAAAACAGTATTTCAATAACATGTAATTTCACTGTTTACAGAGTCAGAAAACCTGATCAAAAGTTCTGTCCAGTGTGGTGGTATATTAAAGGCAGCTTTCATTCCATGTTATAATGCTCTGCATGACTTTTTTACGCAGTGTAAGTGGCTATTTCACATCTCTAGGTTAAAAGCAGAAGGTGCTGAGATGATAAGATTCAGTTTTCAAGCAGATGTGGAAAAATAACATTTCTGAAAGTTTCATTTATCTGGTTTTTCAAACTGAGAGAAATATGACACAAATGCAAATGACTGCATATCTATTCATTTGCCTGTTTATTCTTGTGTGTGTCCAGGAGTTGATCGAGTACTACAAGCACCACTCCCTGAGAGAAGGTTTTAGGAGTCTGGACACCACGCTGCAGTTTCCTTACAGGGAACCAGAGAATGCGTCTGTGCACCGCCTCAACCGGTCGGGTAGCAACAGTAAGTGTAGACCTGAAGAGTCACCAAGAGTAGAAACAATCCACCACTCAGACACTAAGCACTTTTATACAGTGATGGGGGCAACTGGGAAGGCCTCCCTCACTCGGTTGATGTATTTGGAGTTCCAAACAGGGCGGCTGCTTGTAATTAAATCATCATTAAAGATTTTATTGCGACACATTTCAGTTAGTTCTCTAATTTCAACTTGTGGTAATTAAAGGCAGCCTGTGGAGCCTCTGACCACTAGTAGCGCTGTAGAGCAATGTTTTAATGCCGGTCCCCCTACTGTTTATATTTCATGTAAACAAAAACATGTTAACGTTCAGAGGGTACCTTTATTTTTGTGGTATCGTGGCAACTAATAAGTACTAATTTCCAGATGTAAGAAAATTCAGAGAAATTTTTCAGAACCTGAAGTTGATGTCTAGAGATTAATTGATTTGTGTGACCAGCAGTACAAAACAAACATTTTTTTTTTGTTTCAAATCATATAAAGCAGAGAAATGTCGCAAAACATTATATTTAAGAAGCTGGAAGCAGCAAGTGTTTCCTTGAAAGAAAAAAGGGATCAAACTGTGTGCTGCTTGAAACTGAAGCAGCACACTTTTCAGTTTTTTCTTTTCTTTTCAAAATGCAGACAAACACATGGCCTTTTTATTGTGCATGAACCTTGCATTTGCGTGTGTATTGTCCCCCCCAAAAAGAAAGAAAGAAAGAAATAGATTTGAAGTGTAAATAAGCGCTTTAGGTTGCGGTTACGCCCGTGAAACACAGCTGAGGTGTGAACCTGCAGACAGCTGCAGAAGCTAAAATGAGACTCGAAGTAACTTCTGACTTTTAAGCACTATAATGTAATTAGATTAGATTTTTAAAAGTAACACTCCCCACATTGCTGGCAGCTAATTAGCATTAGCATACTCTTAGTAAAGCGGTGTGTGTGATCTGACACTCTGCTGGTCATCCAGCCTCCGTTCATTGTGACGCTGCTGCTCCTGGTTCTGCTGCTTTCTGCTGATCTCCCAGCAGTGCTGCAGCTGCCTCGTCTGTTTTCTTTTCTATCATCCTTCCAGCTCTCTCTCACTCAGACACACTGCTTCAATTCACTCGGGAACATCTTCAAAACCTTAAAGGAGTTAGGTAGCTATTTGTTGTTAAAAGCAGTCTGATGTTAATTGTTTTTGACTCAACCGTCAGACGGCGGCTGGAGAATCCACTAAGCATGTTATTAAATTTGATAACACTCTCTGGACGTTTACTGAAGATCAAATCAATTTGAGTTTCAGGGGAGGGAGATAATTTGGTGGAACCGTCAACGAGTCAACCAAAGTCAAGAGCTTTCTACTGTCATCTACTGTGTGGATGCTTCAGAAAACAGTGTAATCCATTAATAGCACTTTGTGCATTCGTTTTTATTTCATGTTTAGTTTTAGCAAAGAAGTCAATAAAATCTCTAAACATAAATCTGATGGAGCTAGAACAGTGACTTTGTAACATACATGGTTTCTATCTGGTTGCTTACATTTTTGAGTAAAATAGTCATTATTGCATCATATGATTGTCTTTATATTGACATGATCTGTTTGTTGTGAAATGACTATTAGGAATTTAATAGTGAATATTGCAATATTATACCGTCGCTTAATGCTACGTCATAGCCTCAGTGTCGGCAGACTTTGTTCTTGTCGGTGTTGGGGTGTGCTGTCTGGCAGTAGTTTGAGTGAGATTTGAGCTGTGTGATTTTTATTTTTATTTTTTTAACTCTTCTGAACAAACCTGTCAACGCCTCATGACAAAACAGCTGTTGTCACCAACACTTCCAGACGAGCAGAACTGCGCTGGAATGCAACACGCCGCTGATTACTTATGCATGCAGCTGCCGTTGCTCCTTAACTGTGCGACTTTGTCAGTCATTACCCTAACTAACCTGATTCCTCTCAACATTCAGGTGTTCCACTGAGATGTTTTTCCCTTCTGACTTTGAATTTAACAGGTGCGGGGGGTGTAACTTTGAACTGAGATTTTAATGAGATGATGTTTGAAGTGGAACAGATAAAACAGAACATTGCCAACGTGCCAACTCAGGTGTGCATATGGACGTTTATGTGACAAAAAGTGTCGTTTTTGTAATGTAATAGTAGTAGTAATGAAGGGTGTTTTCAAAGAGTAGAAAGACTTCACCAGCCTCTAGTCTTCTTTGTTTTATTGACATGGCTGATAACGTGAGGTGAGGATGCGTTTGAAAAACCATCGAGAGGTTTAGAGACTCAGTGCTACTTGTAAAACATCCGTGGTCGCGCCACACAAGCTGAATGTTTCCAGCGATGCCAGAAGAAAAGGTATTAAACAGCGCGTGAGCCTGGCAAAGCATCATTGCCCATCAGTTGGTTAATGGAAAATGTATGACTTCAGTGGGAAAATGAGATTTCATTTGAACTCTGTATGCCACTGTGTGCAGTGGAGGGAAAAAAAAGTCCTGGCTCGCTGACGGTCATGTTCCAAGTGGGAGAGACGTGAACAGATTGTAGCCTACAGAGCTGTTTGGTTGTTGTAGGCGAGGCCTGTTGTTCAAATCACAAGTCGAGGCAGCTTCAGTCCAAATTTGTTTTGTTCCGGTGTGGTCTCATTTCTCGTCGGCAGCCTCCTCCTGGTGTGCAAACTTCATTTTCTCTCTTTCGCTTTTAAATGACTCTTTTGTTTTGATTTCCATCTTCCTCGAGCTCAGCTGGAAGACTGCTAATTAACGTTCATGCTTTGTTGTATGTTTTTTGGACAACTTTGCAGAAGGCAAAACTGACTGACTGTTTTTTATTTTTTTACAGTATGCTCACTACAATAGCAACAGTGCCATCATATTAATTAATTTGTGTCTGTGGAACAAACTCAGCTGACTGTGTGTGTGTGTGGGACTCGCTGTCTCGTGAAATGATACACTGCGTGTGCATTGCGCTCTCGACGTTACTCTCCTCTGTTAGTCAACCAGCTCACATTGTGTATTCCGGTGTGGTCCACAAATCAGATTTTGCAAAAATGAAGCATGTAAAATGCAGCTGGTGTTTTGGTGGCTGTTTGAAGTGGAGGGCGATCCCTCTTCATATTGCTCGTACCTCGACACCATTAGGGGTTGCTGAGCTGTCTCTCAGTGCGCTGATTAGGATTCATTTTAAAAACCACTGGAGCTCTGCTCTCCTTACTGCATATCAATAACCCAGGCCAGTTAACTTGCCAGCAGTATTGTTGGGAGCGGCACATTTTTCATAAAGTTTGGGCATCTATCTGCCATTGTGGGGATTAGATTGTCTCTTCCCGGTGGCAGAAATGTGGGCTCCTGTGTGAGGGGGGATTTAGAAACTTTTGAATGGTGCTGGACTGGGCGCTGTTTCAAAGAAGGTAATTTTTATTCATTTCACAAATGAGTCCCATATTTGTAAAATATGTAAAAATGTGTTATGACTTGAATTTTTTAACAATAAACTCGACAATAATAATAATAATTACATGGTTTAGTCAGTGTAATAAATGTATGGCAAACAAGTTTAAATATTCTATGAAATAATATAGATTGATAGTTGCTATTTATAACTTCAGAGAGTTTACAGGCTTGGTTAGATTACAAGATGTACGAGTGCTGCCAACTGTCCCATATCAGAGCAAGAGGACAGCCAGACTAAAGCTATGTAGTCATTCAGTGTCTCTTTATGATCCTTTTGTGTCTCTTTGTGGTTGTTTTGTTTCTCTTCATAGGTCTCTTGTGTTTCTTTCTAGTTGTTTGCATCTTTTTGCAGTTGTTTGATTGACTCTGTGTTAACGGTCACTTCATGCAGAGGCTCTGGTCCAGGGGCTGCAGGCCTGTGCCTGGTAGGCTCATTCAGTAATCCATCCATGATGCTAATAAGCCAACTGCCTATCACCTTTTGACTCTGGAGGGGGATGGACCCACCCCTCTGGCCCCACCCTGGCATAATGATGCAGAAGCAGACCAGTGTGGCTGTGAAGCCAGAGTTGAACACACTGATTTCTTGCATCTGTCTATGTAATGTAATTTGAATAAGAGTTTTCTTCGTCCAGATACTGCAGATAATTCCTACATCTGAAATGGGCTATTTTGTTCACCCCAGTTAACTTTTCTGGACAAAATCATGCATTGGCATCCATTTAGCCAACTACTTTTATTTGATTTGTACTTTATAGTCTGTTTTCTGTTGGACTGCTCATGAAAAAAAAGAGTTGTCCATAAAGGCTAAGGTATTAATACGTCCAGGGTTAGAGGTTCTGTTCCCCAAAGAAATGGACTAACACTGCCAACTCTAAGAAATTGCTGGTATCAGATCAATGCCTGTAGCTTCTTTCTCTGCCAGGAAACACAGTGGAAGACAGATAGAAATACAAATGCATTTCTCAAGTTGTTTGCAAGAGGGAGCACAGTCAGCCTTTCTAAAGCAGATCTGCACTGTGGATATTGTGAGGTGCAGAAACACAACATAAAAAAACAATAATACCGCAGGAAAGTGCTATAATAATTGAATATGAAATAAAGCATATCGTTTTCTGATAAGCTATCAAGTCAAGCGTGTCTGTCAGAGGAAATTTGTGCAGGAGATGTGTATCTGCAGTTGTGGCTGTGTTACAGCTGGATGATTGTCTTTATAAATATGCAAATAGAAATCTATTCCCTGTGCTGTAATTGTGAGTAGACTGCATGTTCCTCCCAATTAAATGAACAAGTGAAGACGCCGTCCCTCATTAATGATGCAGACATCTTTTTGGCAAATTGGAAACAAGACACATCATCACTTCATATTTCAAACAAATATTAGCAGTTCTGTGTGTTTGTTTTGGACATTTAATGCAATCCTGACGATCTTTCAGTTCAATTTTCCAACACCAGAACACAAAATGTGTCATTCAGTTTGACAAAAGCATTAACGTTTCAGACCAGACCAAGAGTTCGATCCTCATGTTCAAATTTTACATTTCTAATTACAGTTTCCACATTAGGCCAAACAGTGTAAATAAGTGAAGTGAAAGCACTGCTAGCAGTGGCTGTGCAGATGAATCCCACTGGTTACAGCTCCTCCTGTGCCTGCCGTCATTTATTTTTTATCAAACTGCAACTGTGTTCTTTATACTTCTGACAGAAATGAGCTCAGAGTGGGAATTTTTAAAAACGTGTTTTATTTTTTCTCCTTTGCTTCTCTCTCCTTCTACCATCCTAACCCCATCCCTGCCCCGTCCCCCCTCTCGCATCGCTCCCTGCCTGGCCTGCCCTGCCATAGCCCCATTGCTCTGTGGCCTCTCTTTTGTATCTCCTGCCGGTTACAGCTTTGTGCCTCCTTCCTCTGCTCCCTTCTGGTCAGGTACAGGTATCGCTTCTCTCTCTGTCTGTCTCTCTAACACTCGATTTCTCTCTTTCCTTTCATGTTGAAGGCTGCTTAGCATGCTGGCTGTAGCTCAGTGCATTCACACCATCGCCTGAATCGCTGCCTTCTGCCATTGCACCATTTCACCTGTTCCATCGTCGTGTGCACATACATGTCATCCTCTCTGGAGAATAGGAACTGTTTGTTTTTGTACTGCATGTATGTTTTTTCTGTATGCATTTTTGCATGGAAAGTGCGGAGAGCGTGAGGCAGAAACAGTTGAGAAAGGTGTTTTCTGAGGCGAATTTGGTGTGTGTTTGCTTGTGTGTGTCTGTCTGTCAAAGTAAAGGTGGAGGTGTCCAAATACACAGAGCTCCTCTATATTAGATATTCTATCCCCACGGCCAGGTTCAGAGACATTCTGACATTCCATTTCCACCTGTCAGCTTAGCCCAGGCCGACCCACCAGTCAGTGTCTGGAGAAGGTAGGAAGTGGGCAGGGTGGGATGGAGCAGTAGTAACTAGCTAGCCTTTTCCAAAGCTGTCTCTCATACTGCTGTCTCCTCGACAAGATGTCTAGTCACACACACACACACAGCTGTCAGAACACTCCAGCTGGACTTTCTCAACTAAAGCGATGCACCACATACCTACAAGGGCCGTACTTCTGTTCTCTTTTTTAGTCGGGCAGTGTTAAAATAAATCACATGCATTGGTAGTACAGACAGGCTGTTCATAGATTAGCCGATTTTTATGTTGTTTTGCAGATTAATTAACAACACTGAAACAAAATAATTTCTGTGATCGTCATTTCTAACTTTGCATTGTTTTGTCGTTGTTTTGTTTTTTCCCCCCAGCCTTTATTTGGGACCAAATAAATAGTCAAAAGTGGGTTGCACCATCTATTTGTGAATCCATTAGTTAGCTAGTTTCAAACTAGTGACTTACTTAATGAGGTTACACCATTAAAACTTATGAAGCTTGTTAGCTTGTGATGCTAACTTATAAATCATTCTCTAGGAGATATTTGTAGAGACATACAGCTAAAAGCAATCAACTGCTGTTCTGTAAACATGCATTTGTAACCAGGCAATAAAATAGACAGCCGAAGTCATGACATCACAACCGGGCTAACACCTCTTCAACTAGCTGCTCAATTCAATCTCTCATTTAGCTTGTCTTTCATCAGTCTTTCTGAAAAAATTATTGTGTCATTTTTGTGAAATGCAATTTAAAATATTCCCAGTTCACGCAGTATATTATATATGTATTTATTAAAACTCATTTTATTTCCAGATCTTATGCTCTTTACTCTTATATTTCAAATGTTAGCAAGTAAACAAAGCTAAGGTTGATCAGTTCAGTTACTGGGTGTAAACAATTAGCAGCAACTAGCTAATCTTAAAGTAAGAGCTAGTTTATGTGGTGCAGCCTGTTTAAATGTAGCTAATGGCAGTGCTAGACTGCTAGTACCGTCATTATTACTACCAGTACTAATAATAAATGTGTAGATGTTCTTCCATTTCATAAGAAACAGAGTGAAAGAGGAGAAAGACCTCAGGTTTTTCTGACCAAAAGAAAAAATATCACCCATCTCCATCTCTGTGTGTGTGTGTGTGTGTGTGTGTGTGTGTGTGTGTGTGTGTATGTGTTCATATGTGTGTAAGTGTTGACACTGAAACTGATGTTTTCACATTTCTTTTCAAACGCATCCTCCTGAGCCTCGATGAAGTGAGCTTCATGTATTTCATACACCCACCTCTCTTTCTCTCTCTTTCTAGTGCTGACTCCAAAAGTGATTGGCGTGGCGATAGCGCGGTACGACTTCAGCTCACGTGACACCCGGGAGCTGTCCCTGCAGGAGGGTGACGTGGTGAAGATCTACACAAAGTCAGGAGCCAACGGCTGGTGGAGGGGCGAGGTCAATGGCAGGGTAAGCAGCGGCTTTAAGATGCCAATAAAACACAGCCTGCCGTCACAGAATGGTGAAAATAATGTTTTGTGATATTGGCTTCCAGGTTTTCACTTTCTTAAAGAGTCTGAAAAAGTCCCAAGTTTGTTGGATGACACATTTCTGTCCCCTTCTCATTTGTTTTCATTTGATACGATGACAAACCTGTGAAATATGCGCTGCATTCGTGTTTACATTCACTGATATTTATTTATTTATAATCAAGACAGAAGACTTTCAGAACTTTCATTAGCCGTGTTTACACAGAAACCGGTTTCGTTTTTACATCTGGCTGTTAAATCCTTAAATCCAATTTTAGGTAGTGCTAAAAATGGGCCTTTTCAAGAAGAAAGATTTGGCAGAGATTGTTGTCTACAGGTGCCTGGAAGGGACCATTCAGATTTAGCATGTTTTATCTTTAGCTTGTCATGTACACCTTTCCAACATTTCTGTTCCCCCATATCATCCCTTGGAAGAGTTTGTTGAGTGTGTTGCTTGTGTGTCTTAAATGCACAAATGTTCCCGTCCAATACCAACAGCGCTTCATAATCAGGCTGAGAAAATCCTGCTTCTAAATGCATAAAGTGTATGTACAGACTCCCACTCGCATGCGCCGCATTTTAGCCTGTGTGTTTTTGTGTGTGTGTGTGTGTGTGTGTGCTGAAGCCCCCTGTAATGTGCTGCGAGTGTGTTTTGCGGTGTGTGTGTATGGTGCCGCTCTGGTGAAAACTAAACACTCAATGTAGAGTCTGTAGAGAGCTGTTAGACTCTCTTTAGAGCCTTCAACCAGCAACAACAATCAGCGCTGCTGGCTGGAAAAAAACTGCCTGAATCTGTCAGTGCAGAAACACCACCAGAACCTCTCAGTGTCGCTTCGGTGTAATATCAGTCCCTTATTGTCAAGTTTATCATGAAAAGTGCTCCAAAGAAAAGATACTGGTGCAAGATGTCCAGCTATCCAAATGTGTTGATGTTGGTTTTGGATTTCATTTTTCAAAATTAAATTTGAGCTTTTACCATTGAAAACTAGCTATTCCAACTGCACAAAACAACTGCCAGTATGTGTTATATTCAACATAAAGTGGAATGATTAGACATTTTGTGTAATATTTATTAAGACTTAATTAATAACTCAGACTTATTTTAGTTTTCAGCTCAGGTATTGTGCTTTTAGATGTTTGAGACATGCAGATAGGGTAGAAAAATATCATAATAAGTACAACGAAACTATAAACGGACCTGTTGTCAGTCAACTCCTGTGTTGTTACTGATTGCCATCTCTCCCCCCTCAGGTCGGCTGGTTCCCGTCCACATACGTAGAGGAGAGTGAGGAGTGAAAGGCCCGACGTGGGAAGAAGAGTACGATAAAGGAAGAGCGGCAGCAGTGGAGTAAAAGCAAACTGAGCACACAAACCGTAACAAAGACAGTGAGCTTCTGCAGCGCTGCTTGCTCCAGCGTTACTTTTCAGAGCAAAGCAGACGGCGTCACTCTGCTCGATGGAGTCCTGTGGCCTCCAGCCGTCCCGGAGGTCTTCGGGGGAGAAAAGGGCTGCAGTGCGCTGCACATGCAGAGATGGCCCCATCATATCTGGTTGACTCTGTGTGGCTAAGTGACTCCACCAACTAGCAGCTTGCCTGTCAGCGGGGGCACAGGCCCTCGCCAGACGCCCCCTCCTCCCTCCCCAGCTCGGCCCGTCCATCCATAATTCACCCTTCTTTCCTCTCTCTCCCAGCCAGCCGCAGCCCCCAACTCCCACCTGTTCCTGCTTGCCAAGTCGGCCGTCGCCAATCTGTCAAAAGTAGTACTCAAATGCCACTGTTCCATTCATGCGCTCATCCATCCATCCATCCATCCATGCATCCATCCTCACTCCCAGCCCCCTGTGGGAATAGAGTCATCGGAGCTGGAAAAGACCCGCACTGTAAAGTTTTCTCTTCCCTTTCATCCCCTTCTCACTCAGCCAGTCAGGATTTCAGTCAGCCTTGACCTTCCCTCTTTCTTCCACTAATGCAGGTGGTTATTGATGACTTGATGACCCAGATTCACACACACACACACACACACCACCCACCTCTCCTCCCCTTCAGATTATGATCACACACACTCTTACAAGAGATGTAAGAGCGGGATGGCGTCGGATAGCATCGCTGCACAGTGCCAGCAATTGATCGCTGCTGTTCCTATTTTCCTTCCACCTCCTACATTCTTTATCTCCAGCCCAGCCTCTCATGTTTTTGGTTGTCTTGGCCGTTAGCGATCCTCTGCTCTTATCGGTGGCAGCTCTGTCGACAGGAGCACATTCGCAGAGGGTTTATCTTATTGGAGGCATTAGCGGCGTGTCGGGGAACAAGCCACACTACCTGGAAGCCTCTGTCCCCTTAACAGAAGAAAGAAAAGCAGATGAAACACAAATGCAGCCCAGCTTGGTTTCTTTTCCTCCCAATTATCCATCTCCTTTTCTTTGCTTTTTCCAGCATTATCTACAGATGCAGTTTGATTGATTGCATTCTTACAAATCTGAGCAATGCATCTGCCGACATTGGAACTTTTGCAACATTTTCATCAGATGATGCATCAAGATGTTTCATCATCTTCTTCCTACATAGTAGCAGATACTTAGTGGCTTCTACTACAACTGCTATTTTTGAGGTTTTTCTGCACAACGATGCAGTTTGTGCAAAAACACCAAACACTTGTAATTTAGGGGATTTGTTTTGGCAAGAAAAACATCACATTGAAAAAGGTATTTATGTAGAAACGCTTCAATCCAAAAGAGCTGATATCAGCTTTCAGAAACATTTCCCCGCTGCTTACACCTTCCTGCTAACCGTCCTCGCTCTCACCCCTTCGCCTTTTCTGTGTCCCACCCTCACCCCTGTATACATTATGCACTCTGTCTCCTTAATCCACAGTGAAAGAGGATTTTCCCACATTTGAGGGAATAAATACCTTTACAGCTAAACAGCACACACCACTTCAGCACACAGTCACAGACGGAATAAGACGGCAGCGTACACAGATCCAAAAATAATGATCAACTTGTGTCTGGAGGTGAGGCCAAAAACTCCCCAGCAGTTGGCTTCGTGCAGCGATGTTTTAATCTCAGCCAGTGTCGACTCTCTCCTTTCTACACGAACTTTCTTTGGCTGTAAAACTACAAACCATCCCTCTTTGTAGAAAATATGTACATATTGACATTTTTATTTAATTCACGGTTGGTCAGCTCTCGGGGCTTGCCGATCGCCCAATCACACAGCTGCGCATGTCATACGTGTATCTCTACAGAGAACATCGTGTTGAACTAGTCCTTTACTTCCTTCTCTTTGAAGTTGTTCTTTGGCTATACTTCCTCCTCACTCCTCAAATACTTTCACACACTTACACATGCCCACGCTTGACATTTTATAAAGCATCCATCTCTTTTCTGTTAAGGGGAACTATTTATGTAACGTGATGTACATAAAATGCAATATCGGTCACTGAAACGCCTGTAGAGGCAGCATTCTCCAGTTGGCACTTCAAGTGAAAAACATGGTGGGATACTGAATCAGACATGAAGTCAGAACTTGCGGAGCTGATATCCAAGTGTAAGCACTTGATGTGGCTAACTGGTGGATTGTGCCTCCGGTGGCAGCACTCTGGGCATTGCTTCCTTTCAGCGCTGTCACCCCCCCTGTCTTGTCTTCATTGTGTCGAAGCCATTGGGTATTGTGTCAGAAATCTATTTTGTGAATCTAAGTAAGAATTTATTGTAATGATATGCTCTTGTATGCGCTTAATGGAGCCATTATGTTTGAACATCGCTAACAGCCCGCTGCCAGCCCTGCCACTCCACGCCATTATCATACGTATGACAAAAGAGTTCTGTTCTCAGTGGCCTTGTTTAACTACTGGACTGAAGAGACGCGTCAAAAGGCTCATGTTAATGTGTTTTTGTCCGACATCTCCCTTTCTTCCAACTTAGTGTTATCAGCAGTGACCACTAGATGGAAGCATCCCAAACACATCTCCCCCTCTCCGAGCAGTCACCTTCAACTTGCTAAAGTTTGGAGATGACATCATCTGATCAGAAGACGAACAATAGTCAGGGAGGCAATTAGCATCACCCTCAGACTTGTTGCAGGGAGTGAGAGGGAAAGGCGACGCCTTCCAGGCAAAAGCAAACGATCAAAACAGACAAGATGAAGGTTTTTGAGAGAAGCAAACAGGCGGGTAGACTGCAAACTGAACAATGCATTTAAAATGACAGTGTTTGTAAAAGAAGCTGTATGTTAAAGTTTCTTTACTCCAGGAACTTCATGTCCAGTAGGAACCCTGAGGATGATGCTTCTCCTCTCCTGCTTCCTGAAACGTCTGCAGTGTCTGAGCAGCCAAACATTAAGTTTATAACATCTTTAGGAAACCTGCGGTGCGACAGCAGCACAAATGAGATCCAGCACAGGCTTCTCTCTGTCTCGGGAAAAGGGGAGAAAGCGGAATATGCTTCTGTAATCGCAGACTCCTGTAATCCACTCCCGCACGCCTCCTCCGCCCAGATGAACTCTGACAGCGGGGCCATTTACAACTGCAGGCCTTCCTCCCCTCCCGTGTGCTCCCAGATTTTTTGAGCGCAGGAGGGACGGGAGGAAGGCTCAAGGGTATCTGTGATCTAATCATTACACCATCTCCTCACCTCGGCGACCCCGCTGCATCCATCTCTCTGTCGGCTCCCCTCTCCCTCGCTCTGCCTCACCTTGTCACTTCTCTGCTCTCTCTCTCCCCCCCTCTTTCTCTCCCCATCTATCTTTCATCCAATCTCTGTCTTCTCCGTTTCTCTCTGTATTCTGTCCCTCACCCCGATGCTCTGTGGGCTGTAACTGCTGTATGTTGGGAGGAGGAGATTCAGTGTTATCAGGAGAGGAGGGAGAGAGGCGGTCTGATTCTCTATACACAAACCCCCGCGAAATGAGGACTAGTTTCATTGTACCTCAAATTAATAGACAGAGAAAAATGATGGCAATTAGAGAATGAATTAGGATTGGCTCTCACCACTGCTGTCTCCTCGTATCCAGTGTGTGCACAGATTACGTCCATATGCGCAGGCACACACGGTGTACGTGCGGAAATACATTCTGACAGGATTCAGGGCCGGGCAAGTCTGAGCCCTGCGGGGGGTTAAGGCTGCAATCTCCTCTACCAACACGCGAGGATGATTCTGTAGTAACCTGAACAGAAACATAATAGTAATCCATGTATGAAGAAAATATGTCGTATAATACGTCTTTCTTTCTGGGCTGAAAATCCTTTCTGGATCCGAGAAATCATTGATACCCCCCCACCATCTCTCTGTGGTCTTTTGCTCACTCTCGACTGAAGTTTGCATTCACTGTGTCCGTGTTCTGTTATCCCCATGAAGCCAAAGATGTATGTATGTACTTCCTGTACGCTCCATGTGATGTCTCATTACCACGGTACCTGACCGCTGTGGCCTAACTATAACTGTGCAATCTTGACTGTGTAGCATTACCGTGTATTGTTGCTGTATTATACTGTAAAAATATGTACATAGCACATAATAAAGATATACATTGCTTCTTCTACTGTGTTGTTATGTCATATGAGTGTGTTACACCCGGTGTTAAACCACAACGTTCTGTAACTATTCACTGAAAAACTGCGGAAAAACATACAGAATATTATGTAAAATGTGTTTTTAAAATTTTCTCTTGAAGTTAGTGAGATTTGATAATGACTATAACACATTCACTTCAACCAGTCTGAGTGTTCAGAGGTTTAGCAACAGGCTCTGAAGAGCCTGCAGATATATAGGAATACTCTGCTTTGAATGATAATTTTTTATCTGAAAAAGTTCATTTAACTGGTTAAATTTCTTAAAATCACATCTAGTTCTTCTCCCTCAATAAAAAAAGCCAGTAATATTTAACACACACAAGATTCACCTGATTTCACTGAAAACTTGAAGCTGCAAGTTTTCACATCACACCTGTGAAAGTTGCATATCGAAGAAAACTGTGTTAATTCAATCCTGCTCATACTTACTGTGCGTGGGACCTGAGGTGAGCACAGACAGACAAACAGGCACAGACATCACATGACAGTGAGGCTCAAACATCCAAGTGTACCAAAAATAAGCAAAATATGTTTCTGACATATTTTACCAACAAAACATTTGAGTTGTTTCCAAAACCAAGGTATTGCTACGGATTAAACTGACAAACACTAAGTGAGGTCATTATTAGCTACGTTTCCAACACCAATGCAGCAAAGGACCTGTAATAATAATCTAGTGGTATAATATATATTTATATATATAAGTCAGAGATGGACTAATTACATGCAGAACCTTTACTTATAAAGTAGTATTTTTATTGTCTTATATCTACATCTAAATACTACAAACCTCACAGCAGCATAAAATATGAGGGACCATGCAATCAGCATCAAATAGTCGTATTTAATTAGCAGCATGACCCAAATGAATTTGATATTTTTCATATATATGTGTTTGGAATAATAATTCATCAGTGGACAAATGTCTTGCATACTGTGAAATGAATCACTGGGTGAGCAGCGTGGAGTTTTTGAGTATTTTTAAGTTATAATGACTTATTCAAATGAACGAACTCTTTTATTTGTAACCATTATGCTGCTTAACATTTTCAAACAGAAGTCTTCAGAGTGCAAACAGCTCAGTAGCTCCAGGAGCACGGCGCTTACAGCCGCCAACTCTTGCCAGTAAATTAAAAAAGAACTAATGGCGTAATTTGGCTTTTATCTTGGTCAGGCTCATCTCTGTGAGCTCAGCTTGCCCAGAAGTGACTTCCTGGCTAAAATTAGGACTTGGTCCTTTAAGTACAGCAGTGCTCATTAAATGGCTGCCGTGGTGTTACTGCCGCGTTTTGTCGCTGTTCCCTCCACAGGACTTAAATAACCTGCAGCCGGTGGGGTGCTGTTTCTCACTCGCTCATTGGCTAATAGGTGTGAATGGATATGGGGATAACGGTGGGCTTTGTTGCTGTTATCATGCTGATAATAATGAACCAAATCAACCAAACTTCTAAATATAGCGAGCTAAAATGAATGCAGAAAAGGTGAATGTTAGCAGTACTGTGGGTGTGTGAAACCATGCAGTGAACAGTTGTACAAGTGTGTACAAGGTGCAGACCATATGCTGATGCTTACAGTAGCTTCTTCGTAGAAATCATTGTGCATGCATGTGCAGCTCTCACGTGTGCGTGTGTGTGGGTGGTGGTCTTCTCGGCCATCTGCCGCCCGGTTACCTGCCGTCGCTGAAGCTAGACTGAGGCTCAGGCGCCAAAAGGATGAGGGGTGTGGGCTGTTGCTGGCGCTGCAGGGGCGGAGAGAGATGCCGCGCTAAACGCCCACCAGGCGGGCTTCGCCTTGGCCCGGGCCAGTCTGGATCCACTACCAGGCCACTTCCAGCTGAGGCTGGACCACCAGTGTGACAGATGGCTGGTGAGAGGGTGACATCAGCTGGCTTCACAGCACTGGGAGATTGTTAGGACCCAACTTTCAGTCCTCTTTGATACGAGGGTCTGAAGATGAGCAAAGAGTTGTGTGTTGCTGAGGCTGATGGAACGAGAAGCTCTTGTCATTGTTCAAATAATAAATGGCAGCACAGCCATAGACGAAAGCTTCCTGTCGATCATTCCTTCGTCAGACATGAATATGAATGATTACAGATAACATTATTTTGCAAATGAGGAGCTTTGTCTTGCCGAACTCTACACAAAAATAAAAAACGCACTATTTTTATTTATTATTTGCTAAAGATGCATTTTTAGACTGATTTCCCACCGTCCAGGTCAGGTCGTGCTGCTACAATTACGCCAGCTGCTTTCAAAAACCTTTTTCAGAAGATCAAACCTAAGGTCTGAGGCAAAGGTGGCCCTGAAAATCCATTAAACCGCGTGGAAACACAGCTTGTGAATATGTCACATGACTTGAAGCCCTGAAAGCTCCAGCAAGGAAGAAATTCTTGTTCTCGACTGCAAGGCCACGTGCAACAACACAGAAAATGTCGGTTTTCCTATTTCGGTCTTTGGACGCTGACTTTGTTTGTCGTAAAAATGAATAGAAACCATAGGATGCCTGGCAGGTAGTAACAGTCCTGATTCATACAGTAAAGACATGATTTATATTGTAACACATAAAAAACACCAGTGAGGACCAGTGGAACAAAATGACCCGCTCAGCTGACTGAACTTCTCTCTTGTATCAGTTTAGCAGTGCAGTCATTTGTCTACCTTTCCCTCAATCTCCCCTTCTCTCATATAACCTGCCATGTTGCGATTCCTGCACTCTGTATATGCCAGTCTATTTCTCACTCCGTCTCGCTCGAGCTTTCTCTGGGTTTACGGCTGTCTTTTGGGGCCATGAGGGAGCCATCATCATTGCCAGACGGTATGGCTGCTGTGTGTAAATATCAAGCAGCACTCTTTCCCCCCTGTTTTCCTGGAGACTATCAGCACTGCATAAACACCGAGGTGCTGTCTGCAGAACACACTCAGACAGCTCATCACCATAAAACACACACACTTGCCCATTGAGAAACACACACACTCCGCTTTTACGGGCATCTGTCTTTGCAGGTTGCAGCTACGTTATTCCAGCCTTTAGTTTATTCTCATGCATAGTTATGTATTCAGGAATGATTCGAGGGAACGCATGTCCTCCGTGTGCACATGTTGACATGGCTTGGCATTTCTCAGAAGTGAAGCGTGTGCTGGGTGACTGCATTTATTCTAAGTGGCAGCGGCATGGTATGAAGGCGTACTCAGAGCTGCAGTTCTTTGTCGTAGCCTTTTTTGCAAGTCACAATGCAAACAAACACATGCAAGCTGTACAGTAAGTGTGCCCCAACACACACACACACACAGATGTATACCAGCACACGCTGGTAACAGATGGCGGCACAAGCATTGCCTTCAATAATAATCTGCGTTATAGAATGCTTAAAGATGAATCCTTTAATTTCCTGAAAAGCTTACTCCAAGTTTTATTTGCAGTGTTGAACACATTCTGCCCCTGACATCCGTGGAGGCTACGTACAGACTCAGTGCTTTATGTTGTTGTCCTTCCTTCAAGGTCAACAGACACCGGCAGCTGAAGTCAAGTCCGCTTGGAAACCAGAAATACATTTGAGTCCACAAGCACTGACGTACACAATGGGTTTGGCAAAAGCATCTTAACTGGAGTCGCATGTATAGTTGATACTTGCAGCAGTTACATTCAGACGGTGTCTGTGTTCAGTCTATAAATAAATACTTGGGTGCGATGACACCCTGTATGTTCCACGCTGTTTTTTTCTCGATGCAAGAATTGATATAAAAAGTAGAGAAAAGTCGGGAAAAACTTGGAGAGCGTAGGCATGTGTGAGTATCACACCTGTGACCTCGTCATACTGTAGCTGGAAGAAACCTGTGTGGAGCAGCAATAACACATAATGTCAGGTAACAATACTGTATGTATGCACAATAATGCATTCATTGTTATTGCTAAATTATTTCCCACACCACTATTAACTAAATTATACCAGTGGGTTTGTTGACATGTCAGTTACCATGGTTACATGACAGTAAATCATCACAAAGCTGAACAAAACCCTTTACATTACACGAATGACAATTATTATGACCAGGTATGTGAATCATTAGTAGACTCATAATGATGCACTGATGCCTGGTTGTATTCTGCTTTAGCCATCAAATATGTGTTCATGCATTAGCAACCTCTCTGTATACAGTAGTGGTGGCGGAGTCCGCCATTCCCTCACATTCAAAAGGCGATAACAAAAGAGCCCGTCACCTTTCTCAGAGTTTCTCTGGGTTTACACTGGAGCTAGTTTTGGCCCTGTTCAGCGCTGAGGGGTGGGACAAAAAGAGTAGTTGACAAGCATATGTTACGTAAGCGGGGCAGCTGATCGCGTTTTGAAGATGTAATATTTTTCATCATTGCCCAAACAATAATGGAAAAGAAAAGCCTGTGAAAGTGGTGTCCTGCCAGTAATATTTATGGTCCGAATACCAAGAAGAGTGTGATGCAGTGTAAGAAATGATGAGAAAAAGGGTGTATTTGGGTGTTTTTTTATACTGGGGGCAAGTTTTGGGGACTTCACCTAACTTGCAAACTGTGTGCTATTGTTTCAGATGAATTCTGCTGATTCATATAACATTTTGTTCATGACTTTGGAATTTTGTAATTTCAGTTTAAGGTCCTAGTTTGACTTTTGTAGCTTTTGCTGTACAACTGAAGCTCATCCACCAGTTCAAACCCGGGGAGCTCCATTTGAAATTGTAGTCACTTTCCCAAAGTTTCCAAAAGTATCAAATTTGTCATACTGAATTATTGGTAAATGAACATACAGGCACCTAGAATTATCCATGTCATGTAATAGTGCAGCCTTAAAAACATGGCATGGTAGAATTGAACATTTTCCTCAATATAAATGTAATACTTCCTTCAGGCACCACTGGGAGACACAGAATATGTACGTGATGTTAGTTAACAATGTGTTATCTAAAGCTGAAGCACCCTAAGGGGAAATTTAAAGATAAATGCAGGGAACATTCAGTTTAATTGAGTAAATGAACTTCAATTGCGCTTTTATTTTTACTCCAGTAAATTTTGAAACCGGTATTTGACTTGCTTGTTTCAACACAGCTGAGGTACTTTTACATGTCTGAGAGGTCCTGGAATTCGTGCCTCCCCTGTGGTTTGTACAGGAAGCTGGAGCTCACACTGATCCACTCCAATTTGGCAGAGGAGACGAGGGAAACTATCGCTCTGTATGGTAAGCTACTGTCTCGGTTACATTTCATTTGCCCCTCTGTTCCAACTGCATTAGCACATCATGCCTTCTATTACTGAAGTTGGGCTGGAAGGATTTTCCGGCATCACAAACCTTGTGTTACAAGATCTTCACGGCTGAAACGACTGCAGCAGACAGCAATCTCAATTATCTCCATGAATATCACGTTTCTAATTTGGCACATTAACTGCCTGAACATTTGGTTTTGAGAACTGTTTTGACGTGAGGATGCACAGTTATGTGTGAGCTCAGCACAGTCCCCCGTGCACCTTGTTTAAATGCTAGATAAGTTTATTTTAGGTGCTGCAGGGAACCTTCAACTCCATTATTTATCTGGACTGTGCAATGCATAGAAATGGCAGTTCTGAGTATGCCTGCGTGCATGTGTTTTAAATCCGGACTGTGTTTTCTCTCTGTGCATGTGTCTGCAAGTAAAGGGTTAAAACATTTAAGGCTCTTAGCTTACCTGCTCAACAGATATATCAGTTTATACTTTACATAATAGACCTTACACTTCTTTCTTGCCAATTTAAAGTGATGAGCTAGTTTAGTTAGTTACTCTTTAAGTAAATACATCCATGTATGTGATTTTAAAAGGCGGCATATCAAAATCACATGAATTCCACTAGTCAATGGCTGCAGACACAGCAGTTACTGCTACTGTGCTAAGCTAAGCTAAAGGATTTATATTATATTATTAGATATATATATTTTTTTCATTTATGTTATTATCTATTTAGCTAAGCCTTGTTTATGTGGCAGTTAAGATGGTTGGAGCATCTGGATTGATTTTAAACCACAGGAAAAAGTTAGTTCATGAAAAGACCCTTTGTCAATATGAAATCACTATGTTAATAACAATAATAATAGTAATAATAACAATAAAAATACAAATAACAATAATGTGCTGATTATCTTTAGCACAAGGTCAACCAAGCTTTAAATCAGTTATTGGCGGTGTAAAATGGGTGGATGTGTCTTACTTAACACGCAGCTGCAGCCATATTTGATTACACTTTACTTTAATTCCGTAGCTCTAAGCGTATTTGTGGCAAGAGGTAGTTTAGTTAATAACATACACCCATAGAGCTCTCTATATTATGTATGCAGACCCCTATTTCCTCCTGTGTGGCAGAGAGATGATGGAGATGTGGGAGGCAGAGCTTCTATTTTGGGGTCTTATAGGCACAGCAGAGTGAGCTCAACTCCCTCTTTCCCTCCGAACCTCGACTGGCAATCGTGCCATTCGCAGTGTGCCCATTCCCCAGTGTCCCCCGAAGCACCTCCAGATGTATTCAGATCCCATTTGTCATTCCTGGGAATGTGGTGGCGTCAGCAGTTATGTCCCAACCTCCGCTGATGGCACCACACCACCACTACGAGGAGTTTCAGTCCCGCCTGAGGTCACCCTACTCCCTTATTACAGTTTTTACTTTCAGCGTGATGGATAACGATGTTGTTGCCCTATTTAGTCTGCAGTGGCAACCACGCTCACGCATCAATTGCTCGTTCAGTTGCATTTCGTCCATGCGCTCGCTCACTTCTCAGAGGTCTGTTAGCTGCATTTAATGCAACTGAATCCGCCCAGCCGAATTCCCTTTTAAACTAACCGAACCTGTCGTGTGGTTATCAGTGATTGGTGCATGCAAACGGTGTGGAGAAAGCCTGCGATTCGACTGGAAGACGCTGGTACGTTTACTTTAACTTATTGTACAGTGGGCCTTTTTCACAGCAAACCATTTGTCTCATCATAACGGGAGATAAGTTGCTGCCAATAACATTAACAATGTCTCCATTCTGATCCCAGTCAGTCCGGGCAGTGTGAAAGCGAGTTCAGCCATTATTTACACATTTTTCCCGCTGTGACAAAGACGCCATGTTGAGTCTGAATTTCAGCGTCTGTGTTCAAACTGTAGTTTTTAGTATTTAAAGCATGTATCAAATGCCTTGTAGTGGAGATATCATAGCCTCATAAGTCTATTTTGTACAATCCTGAAGTGTATTCAATTTAAAGCTCCCTTCATCTGCACCATCAACAATAAAGCAATGCTAGCTACCTTAAGGCTAACTGTAGCTGGCCTTATTTAGCATGTTGTTTTGCTACTGTATGTAAAACATATTTATGTTACAAGTCCAGACTGATGAGGAGAGTATTTTATTGTGTAGCTTAAGTTACTTTACCGAGAGCTCAAAAATAACAAACCAACTCGCCCTGCACGGCTACTGTTGAATTAGCATCATGATACTAAAAGCAAACTACCCCAAAAAGAAAAAAGTTGCAAAGCTTAACTTAACTAAATCACTCCAGGGGCTTCTGTCTGCTTTCTCTTTGTTCAGTTTACTCCCCCCTCACATTTAGCTCACCGCTGCGTTCAATGAGAAGTTTAAAAGAGGGAAAATAAAGCGAGTTTGCTAACTGACTGCTAAGAAGCTCGACTAATCGGACAATGCAATCCTCAGTGTTCATCCAAAAGACGTGTTTGTACCATCTTGTCACATAACCGTCTCTCTTTTGTGCAGAACATTTTATTTAACCAGAGAAGGTTAGATTAAACTGAATCAGGCGACGCGGCTAATAAGCTGTGATAGCGTCATCTATTTTGGACTCTCTGGCTCTCCCTCCCCTCAAAGGTCAAAACTGTCAAGCCTGCTTGCTATTGGCCGACAGTTTAACTGAGTCAATTCTGCTCACAAAACATGTTGATGTGATTTGTACAAAAGGCTTTTTACATAATGAAGAATCCCATCTGCTGGAGAGAGAGAGGATGTTGAGGCCTCCAGGAACTTGTTGCGCAGCTACCGGCGGCCTCATTTGAAACAGATCTGACAGCTCCGCTCTCATCCCTCGTAGCTACAACATTCACCTACGGAAACACAAAGGCCCGCCGGCAGCTTACACTGATGACGATCTAATAAATTAAACTCAATGAATTACCATGTTTAGCATAATTCTGGAGTTTAACAAAGGTCTTTGTGGTGGATGTATGCATTACAACAATTATTCATTTTGATGAGCAGGGATTATAAATGAGGCAATTAACACGCGGTCAGACTGGCAGGGAAAAGCGCCTCGCTGCTCATCCTCTGAATCCTATTTTTTGCATGTAAACTTCAGACTTGAGTGCGGCGACGGCGGCTGGTGTCAGGCTGTCAGATGGGGAGGGCCGGGGGTCAGCTGGGTGCCGGGACAGCAGTGGACAGTTGACCCCATCAAAACACAGGGAAGCTGAGTTAAAGTGGAGATGCTGTGTCCTTCCATCCTCTCAGGTTAACCTGATTTAACTCAACAACATCACACATTTAGGATGTTAAACCCCTGCTTTCTGCACGTCACATGCACACACACACACACAAACACTGAAACAGAGATGCGCACACATACACACTGGCTGCCAGCTACTTAAGTCCCCAGGCGGGAGCTGGGGCTGCAGAGAGGGGGAACACATTAGCCTAATAAGGGCCATCTGGTGGCCATTCATTAACTTGACCATCCTTGAAGTCCCCGACCCAAAATGTCATTTTTCACTTTGCTGAGGAATCCGTTCGGTGACAAGATGAACTTGGGCCAAATTACCAAAGATGGAAAACGTGGGCGAAAAAAGCAGCGAGAGAAAGAAGAGGGATGTGAGGAGGACTGGTGGTGGAGGAGTTAGGAGAAAAGAGAGCGAGGACTGACAGGGAGTGGGAGCAGGAGTGAGGCCGGAGAGGGAAGTTAATTAGCTCATACTGTATACACTGTGGGCTGATCCCGAGCATTAGTGACACAGTGAAATGGAAAAACACATTTGCTAATTCTTCACATCACCATCCACAATGGGGTCCAAACACTTGACATTTTTAAAATTTTTTTCATAAAAAAAAAACATTCTGCGTACTTTCACTTCATGTAAAAAATTCCACCATCATTTTTTTTGACACTTTAAAGTCTCTCCTTTCGTCTTCATGTCCTGTCCAGACGTCTACCGAGGCACAGGGAATGCTCGGTGGAAACTTAAGGCGGACAAGACGCTGTGACAAAATGCTCATCTCAGACCTTGACTGACACTCATTTACCATGATAAGTGATTCTTAAATGAGTGTACGCTCACACACGTGAGCTGCAAAGCCCTCGTGCAACAGGGGGTCTGCACGGGTTTAATCAAGCCGTCTGATTAGATCCTCGCGCTGAGAAGCACCTTTTTGTCTCATACCAAAACACTCCCCAAGGTCATATGCAAATGTTCTTACTGCTTCTCACTGTCTTAAATCCTTTCAAGGTAACGTAAGCGATCTGTGTTTTTTCCTCTTTTGTCGTTGCCGCTGAGCGGTCACTGCTGTTCTGTTTTCGCTCAGCATTTCCCACAGATCAGTAGCAAAAGGATAAATGTGTTTTTGTTTAAAACATTTTTTGCCATCTATGCTCAAGGTTATTGAGAATGAATGGATCCAATTTTGGTACAGCAGGTAACAGTTTATAGTTGATCTTTGTCTGGTCTTCTTGGACTGGAACATCTTTTGTCAGTGTTCTCACTATTTCTTCAGTTCCAGTTGGTATATTTTCTCCTTCCTTTCCACAGATCAGATTTTCTGATGACTCTGATCCTCAAGCATCTTGAGCCCTTGTTTGTTGTGCAGTCACATGGCAAAGTGAAGTGTACATAGTGTGCGGCGATACAACAATTAACAATGTCTGGATAGTGTCCATTTTCATGTAATATGGTGTGAAATACCATGTAAGCATGTTTAATGTATTTGTTAACTAAATTTCCTAAGCTGAGCCGTTGCCTTTTGGGGTTCTGCAGCCAGGTGGGCTGTGAAAACGTAGCTAAGTAAGCTAATTTCCTGCAGCCGCTGTGGATGCGGTAGCTGGCCCAGCTGAACAGGCTTTGTAATGTTTCTTTGCAAATGCATCACAACTAAATGAATTAGCTGCCTTTCGTCTCTACTAGTCGCCTTTATCAGCTAGCTAGCTGTCGTCAAAGGCTAACAGATGTATACAAGTTGATGCCGTGAATCAGTCAACACACCTTAAAGGTCAATATGACAACTCTGACGATTGCATTTGTCTTCATTGGCTCTCTAGCATGACACATGCTTTACTGATGGCTGGATTTTAAAGTGCTTAAAAAATGCATATGAATTTTGACTGGATTACCTGTCCACACTGTTTCCTCACTTGAGGAAAAAAGTGGCGTGATTCTGGTGCACTCTGGCAGAACTATACTCATGAAGTGATGGTGAGATTAAAAAAAAAAAGCAATAAAGCTTTGACTCAAGTAAGATGCATCTCTATGTGTGCAAGCGAATGTCAGTTTACAGCTGCTTCAACTCCTACATGGCTGAAATGCCTGTCGGTTATACCAAGGACAAAATTCAGAGGACTTTAAAATAGGGAGTTTCAAACCTTTGGATGGTCTGGTTGATGAAAAGAAAGGCTAACCGTCACCAACATGTAAGTGAATATCTTGAGTTAAAAAAGGGGTTTCAGCCACAGTGTACTAATTACATGACTAAACCATTCGTTGCTAAATATTCAGTAAGTGGTAGATTATGTGGTCAGAATATGACGGCGTCCAACACACAAGCTTAACCAGTAGCTTTACATTTTGACACTGCTTTAAAACAGGAAACGCTAACTGCCACCACGGTGAGCTCAGATGTATTTATATCTTCATCACTGATGTTGCAGCAAACTAACGCTGCACGGAAGACTTTAGAGCAAACATGCCATGCATAATTATTTCACTCACACACACCTGTTTGTGTCCTTGGGGATAAGCGAAAGCAAAAAAGGTATTTTCTGCTGCTCAGAGACGGCTCCTTAATGACGGTCTTCCTAGGCAACAATCTAGGTTACCGACTGCATTCGCTCATCAGCGCAAACCAGAAGGAGGAGAGATCCTCAGCTGGTTGGACGAGATTCAGGAAACAAAAACCTCCTATGTAGTCGTCTCATTATCCTTTTTTTTTTTTTTTTTTTTTACTGTGGGCTCAAAGATAAATTCAAAGCAAAAAATGTCACTCTGGTGTCAATACTTCCTGCTCTGTGTCTCTAACACAAGCTTCTCTTAAACATTTTTAACGTCTTCATGTATGGAATCATTTTACTTCCTTTTCAGCGTTGTTCAACATTTGCTTCAGCAGTCAGGCTAACACAGGCACAGTTTGCTCAAGGGCACTTTAATTCCAGTCGATGAAAAGCAAAGAGGGAGGTTTTCATTTACTTTCCCTGGTTGTAGCTGCAGAGCTGCCAACCAACACACTGTGCTATCCAAACCATAGAGGCTGCCCAGTGGTCCGATTGCCAGGCCGAAGGACTTTTAGCCATGTTTGTCTCTCTACCATCCAGTAAATGCCTTTTGTTTGACTCGCTGCCAGAGTCTTTGCTGAGATATTCCCATTAGGAGGGCTGGACCACAATACGGCTGATTATCCCATCCTTACTAAAGCAGCGGGGATGCCAGCAGTGGAGCAAACTGTATTTACAGCACCAGAGACGCTCTTTTGTTCTCCCAATAAAAGGGAAGATACAGGAATGCTGGCTAATGATGGCACAGATGACCATCTTGGCCCCTCGTTCGTAGTTAGCAGGCAGCACGTGGCATCACTGTCTCCCTCAGACCGTCACCCTTTCACTCCTATCTCCCACTACATGGTGTACCTGCAGAAACATCAAAGATAGCAGGAATTAGCCTGCCTCTTTGAAGGGAACAACGCCACAGCGATGCTGATTCTCGAACCCCCGTCTCTCTCTCTTTAAAGTGAAAGACACTTCAAATGAACATATCACTATCTGTCAAGTGTGGCCTCATTTTCTTCTGAAACGACTGCAGAAAACAAACAGTAAAGGGGGGATTATGTAGCTAACGTGGTCCCACATATAAAACCCATAAAGCTATGTGACTGACACGTTTTCTGTCATTGACTGATTTAATAACACGCTGAAAATCAGTCACACAACCACTGGTGTCTCTCCCCGGTCTGGTTTACAGAAGCTAAAGATGTCTGAAAGGGTCTCACATGTCTGAAAGGGTTTTTGCACATCAGATGTTTTGCCACAGGCATGGCACCGAATCAATTCTATTTCTGACGAGACAGCTGTCTCTGCTCTTATTAGTACAACACAGACAACAGTGAACGCTGATATGGCTGCCGTCAAGAGAAAATACATGAATGAGTACCTGTTGCACCGACACATCACCGTCAAACAAATCCACCTCACAGTGACATTACTATGACACGGATGACTTTCACTTGCACCTCTGATTGGCTTAATTAGCTGCTGACTGTGAACAACGATGATTCTGACAATGTGAGGTTTTAGGTGGGATTTATGGCAAAAGAAAAAAAAAAGTTGAAACTGAGGGCTTGACTAAGTTATAGTGATATTTTGCAAGCCAAACATTTTCCTCTGTATTTGGTCGACTTGTTCACAAGTAAACAACATCTAACTCTGTTTTTTCTGTGTCCACATATGTAAAATGGAGCGTTTGAGAAAGATGCCATGTGAAAATATCTCTTATAATAAAATTCCTGAATACGTATGGTCAAGGCCTAAAAGATGGAAAACAAAACAATACAGTTTGACAAGTTTCTTTTATTCTGGCGTGCGAGCTGTGTGACTTTTTCGTTGACCCTGTGTTTGTTCAGTCTATCAGTGTATCGGAGCGTTGAGGCTGTGGTTGCACACACTGTTTGTCCGCAGCACACACTACATCTGTGGAAAACGGCCAGTGTGTACTCAGGTTGATACTATACACACTGCAGGGAAGAGCATGACACAGAAAGCAAACAGTCTGTTACTTCAAATCTCAGCACTTCTATATTCAGCCACTTGTTATAGCTCTGACTTTGACATGAGAATGCAACTGAGCGAGCTGTGACGTGGCGCCGGTGTGCTTCATTTGTTCTCACAAAGCCTCACAGTGGAAATCCTTACAAGGCAGCCTGTTTCTTTTTCTTTCTTAATTCAAGTGACATGTATTTGTCAGCGAGTATCAACCAAAGTCTTTCCAATGAATCTACTGAACATAAAACTAGCAGTAAAGGCATCAAGAAACACTTCAGAGTTCTGATCTACTGTGACACATGCGTGAAAAGGTCGGTGTGAAACAACTTCTGGGCTTTTAAAGGCATCGCTCAGCCATACTCCACTCATACAGGTGCCTCCACTTTAGCCAGACCTTTTCCCCAGACTGTGTGGGCATGTGCAGACGGCTCAGCTCACATCTGCCTCCTGTTACACATATGCATGTACATTAGAACTTTAAACATTTTGGTTTCAGCTGTCGGCTCGCGTCAAACAAATCTGATGACAGGTTAATAAATTTGCAGGGACCTTTGACCTTCTGCTGGAAGTGATGTAGGAAGCAGTGAAATCTGAACACAAGTGGTCAGCTGGGCACATTAGGGTTTGACAAAAAGAAAGGAAATCTGAGGTTCATGTATTTTTCTGCAGTGACAGCACACCCAGTATTCAGTTCACTGACAGTGCTGATGCTGGTAATTTGATTGGTGCAATATCTGTGTACTAAAAATAGTTAACACAGTTAAAAAATCATTCAGGTGTAAATAATGAAAACAATGATGGCTGAATTCCATACAGATCAGCTTCAGGGTCTGGATGTCACTGTCTTGACCTGCTGGGACACTTGCGTAGAACAGAGCCATCATTAGTGTTAGGTCTAATATATGCTAATATATGTTAATGTCAAATAGGCTGGATTGAGATGAGCCAGGCCTGTGTGGAATCAATGACTGATCACATAATGCATGCTGATTTCTGTTTGACTTGATCAGGATTTGCTCTGACATCATGCAAACGTAGGCAAAGATCCCAAGATCAAAGCAGCAGCACTTAATGGAGGCGGGTGCTGCAGTTTCTCTCCATTGATTACAAAAACAATGTGACATATAATTATGTTTGTCCATTTGAAGACATTTTGATTTTATTAGACACATGTTGCACGTGAATGTTTGTTTTATTATGAGCACCCTGTGCAGTAGTCATGAATGAGATCCAATTAGCTACAGAGACCAAAACAGTTTTTTGCACCACGCTGTAAACATGTTTATTTCTGCTGTAAAGTTGGTCATTTGTATATGGGGGTCTATGGGGATTGCTTTGCTTTTGCAGCCAGTCGCAAGTGGCATTCAAGGATCTGCCGATTTTGGCACTTCAGCATTGGCTCTATATTTCACCCCCAGAGGTTGCTGCTTTATTTATATACAGCTGCAAACTGCTGTGACTGCATGCCTAATATGAGAATTGTAGCTAATTGGATCTAACAGGACGTTAATATTTCTTTGACCTCCTGTGAATGCTGTGAAGGCTTCTGGAGACTGTCTGTCTTGAGTGCGACTTCCCGCCAGTGCTCTCGTTCTCAGGCCCTGTGCAGTTCATCGTGAACGAGCCCGATGTCTGCTGTCAAAAAGCCTGTTAGTTGGCTTAAAAGATGTTGTTAGTGCTTTAAAAAAACAATGCCGTGAAGTAGGTTTGTTTCCGCTGTAATCTTCCCTCCCATTTCTGGGCATATTGATTAAGCTCATAAATTTAAGATGTCTTAATTTATATTTATGCCCTCTAGGGTTTTCAGTGACTAAATATCTTTGTAGTGGATAAATGAAAGAAACCCTTGTCTTAGATTTAGATTAGACTTTATTGATGGCTTTGCCCAGGTGGTAAAGATTGCACGGACACTTCACTATAAAGACAAAATCATTAGTCAGAGGTACATGTGAATATAAAAAAAATCGGGTCTCTCAGCATCTCTCAGACGACTGAATGGGCCATATCAGGATCACTCTTTAAACACAGTATGTATATACCATATCTTTTATCACAGTGTTATATTATTAGTATCACTGCACAGTGTTTGCCATAATATCATATAATTACAAATGTTCTGGTCTTCATTAATATACATTTAAATTTAGCCATAGACATGGTTGTTTTTTATTCCTCAGTCTCTTTCCAGTTTCATTCCCAGAGTTACCAGTTACAGGTGCATCATTCCAAGGTGCAGGAAAAGGTTGTCATTGCCAAACTGTCACTTCAAAAACCGCTGAACATGGTGGCTGGTGTGGGCTCCCCTCCGCTCCTGACTCCTCCCTGGCATGAGAGCAGTGTTTGACATCCATCAACCGCGTTGAGCCTCGACGGAATTTCACTTTCTACATTTCAAACATTCCCTGCTCGCAGCTGGAAAGTCATCACGAGTGTCAAGGATTTTGAAGTACTGGGAAAAAGTCTGATAAAGCCCGAATCCCGATGGCTTAACTCTGTGCCACTGCACAATATTTTCACTTCAACAAGATGTCACTCCTCAGTCTCACTTCTCAGTCACTTTATCTCCCATGTGTTGTCTCACTCAGCCGGTATGATGTGGCCCAGCACTGAATAAACAGACTGTGCTGATATGATGTGAATCACAGGATAATGAAGAAATCTTTCATTTGTTCATGTCTACACAGTCGTGGTCTTGCGTACAGAAAAGAGACATGTGTTTAAACCTTTTTTTCTTGTTAGGGACAGAATATCACAGCACAATGTGACACAATCTGAGATCGTAGTGTAGTGTTTATAGTGTAAAGTGCATAAATGTGTTTGTGAGCCAATCAGACTCAGTAAAACATCAATAACTGTGAATATTTCTTCCGAAATCATGGCAACAAAAGTCTGCCTAACTTTAAGAATATCTGGTGTTTCCAAACACTGCGAGAGCTGACTATGTGACATTTCCCCTCAGAAAAAATGGCAATAAGTTCCAGCCAGGTAAAAATCCTGGATGTGTAACAGTCAATCACCAGCAGGGAGACGTACTACCGTGGTAGCACCTCAGGTGTCCTGGTCTGCAAAGGAATCTGTACCTTTGAAAAATCAAGCCTTGAAAGTATTTGTGAGCTAGCCAAGCGTTGAGATTAACCTGCTAATAAAATAATAGAAGGAAAGATGTGGGCCAGAGGAAAAAAAAATACAAAAAACTTCATACCTCCTCAAAAGAAACATTTATAAAGGGACAAAAAGTCAAACAATTTCAGTCGAGCTCTATGAGGGCTTCTCGCTGAGTAGCGCCTTCAGTATCCCTTAATAGACATACTGTATGTCTCGTTTCAGTGTGGAGAAACCACTCAGCGCCCGCTGTAGGAAAAAGAAACACTGATCAATAAGTGCTGTGTGTGGTTCAATAAGTGCATTGATCATCACACAAACAAACACATCACAACCATAGCGGGAAAAAGAGTGCATGGGCAAGGTCAATACCTCTCAGCCCGACCTAATGTAAGGCTGCTTAAGCTTGTTTTCCCTTGCCCTCCAACAAAAGATCAGTTAAAAATCAGATGCTGAATATACACTCAACGCTCCGAGACGTCTCCTCCTCTTGAAAGGAAAAAAAAAGCTTCATATTTTTTGATATTTTATGTTTTTTTCATTAAATTGTCAAGAAATGCAGAGCGAAATAATTTTAGCAACCAAGGATAACTTATTTTGAGAGAATTGAAAATGCAATATGAATTAATTAATGTCTACCCACGTTTTACATGAAAGCCAGTAACATTGTGAATTACTCTTCAAGTCTCTGGCACATTGTAAGATAGATAAGGGTAAGAAATGTATGATTTGTATAGCTTTTTATTTGCACAAGACACAGAGTCCTAAACCAATTCTGCAACGTTCTTCATGATATCCACCAATGTCTTTTTTTCTTTAAAGGATGGCAGGGAGAGGCGCGTTTGGGGAAGCAAGGACACAGAAAATGATGACTTGCCTGACCTGAACAAATGGAAAGCCTGGATATTCATCGTGACAGTGAGTCAGTCACTACAAACCTTACAGTTGAATTGGATTGGGTCTGTATGTCTTTGATCACATGACTTCTTGCCTGTAGAAGAGGTCGCTCAAAGAGATGAACCCACGCAGAATTATCACTCAACTCTGCAAGACCCCTCAGCTCCACAGAGCTTTATGGTAACTTTCAGCTCTGTAAAGTTAGCTGGGAAGTGGTTGAATGCTAATGTTAGCAGTTATCAAATATGCTGTTTTACCGTGAAATATGGCCTGATGTCCAGCCCAACAGCGCCTCTAAAGCGAACTAAATTATGCGGTAATATATTGTGGACATGGCTCACCGAGGTTACTGCGTCCAGGCAAATATAGCTCAGTATAGGCCGAACCTGTCTTTACGTCTGGCAAGAAAATGAATATATTTCACAAAGGGTCAAATCATTCTTTTATTGATGATGCAAATTCTAGCAAGTGGGAAAAGCCTCAAGATTCACTGCAAGTGTGGGTCGTCAGGTTTACCACACAGAAACAGATGAGGAAATGGACAGCTCTGCATCTTCATTGACTGCAAATGGCAACCACAAACACACAGTCCACCTCGAAGAGAGAAGTTATTAGTTAGAAGTGTGTTCTCTTTAAGACAACTATCAAAACTCCTCTTACTTTATCCTTCATCTTCACAAACCTGACAAAGACGCCTGTCCCTTTGAGCTACGGTGGCCTGTGAGTGACGCAAACAGTTATAATTCTAGCTAATTACAGCATAAAGGCAAAGGAACGTTTATTGCCTCCATAGCTGGACTGCCTTTGTTGAGTCTTTGATCCCCCACAGATAATTCCACATTGTTTTTGCTCCAGGGCAGAAATAAAAGATAACACACTCATTGCCCCTTTAAACACTTTTCACCAGTCATTTCCACAAAGCACATTACAGGGTCGAGATAATCCACTGGCGGCGGACGGTTTGCTCCGAGGTATTCCGGAGATGCTTCATGGTTGGGTCAGCCAACAGCTGCTGGAGGTGAGATATCTAGGATGAAGTCCTCTCCCCAAACGGCGTCAACTCTATTTTAATTCTCCACGCAGCATGGTGCATTGACACCTGGGCTGAACACATGGTTAAAATTAGGGCCACTGTAGGGGACCTTGACAAACAAGTGACTTTGACTGAATTTATCAGGGCGTCCCTGGAGTCAGACGCCTCTCTCACACACAGCAGTGGTCGAGGAAATAGGGTTTGTTTTAGCTTTTGTTGTCTCTGAGCAGTAACTAATCCAGTTTGAAACATGATTCCAGCTGAATAAAATGTAAAAGAAATTAAATAAAATATGAAAGAAAAAACAGTGTTAAAAAAACAAGTTTGAAGAGAAAAGCAGCTCCAGCACTTACAGACAAAATCTGCAGTCAGGCAGTAAAATGAAAAAGGTCTTTTATTTTCATTTCAGTAAAGGTGCTGCAGTCCACTGAGGATGTTTCAAAATATGAAGTTTTGATTTAGGGATTTGGTGGCTGTGGATCAGACACAACCAAGAATATGACATATCAAAAAATAATAATTTGGCTTGAAAGAGAATATTTTAGGAAAGAAAATCTGTTTTATCCGTAACAAGCTGCAAAGAAAGCATATAGCATGTCTACAATCCAGATCAAGTTTCTTAAGGTTTTATGTTTACAGCATATGATTAGGAAAAGGGTCTATTTGCAATGTCAATACTGTCCCATTGACAAGAGCATATACAATAAAAAAAAGACACATTAGCTATTAACATAACAATCAATGGTCCTAAGTTCCTTTATTTCCTCTGAGTCAAACTTTTAAACAACAAAAGGATGGAGTCTGTTTAGCTGCAGCTGCGGTTTGAATATTTCAGGTTATGGATGAACTGTCGAGTATCTGACAAGACCCACTATATAAACTTTGAACACAGGCTCTCTGGGAGACATCAATAGTTGTAAATATTTAATTCAGTGCCTCCGACAATGCATGCCACTGAAACAAATCTTTACCAGATTGAATTCAAGATAAATAGCACGGAAATATCACCAAAGCTGATACACAGATTTATGTAGCGTGTCAGCACTTCTTAAGCAGCACCTCAAGTGTTTGCAGAACGTTGGATGTGCAGATATAAATATGATAACAATACAGTAACAGCACTTCAAGGACCTGGAGCGTTTTTATAGGAGGCATGAACTAAGATTTCTAATTCGTAATGCGCTCATCACATGAAAAGTACCTGAAGAGTCCTGCAGACAGCTTTAAGCATCGGATTAACACCAACAGTAAACCAAACAATGTTTAACAGAGCGCTTCTGCTGCTGTGATTGAAATGCCTGTGCTGTTTTTTTTCTGTATGTTAATGCAGCGTCAGCATGGTGTGCAGCTGTAATATGAAGGGAAAGGTAAGAAAAACATGCACTGTAAAACATTTTCAGCTGGTTCGAGTTTCCCTGCTGCTTAAAAATGTGAGTGAATAATTAGTTCAGTCGTCTCGTTAGCTCCGAGTTCACTGAATCCGAGTTCAATTAATTTAAGATATTGAGTGGAATCAGTTTAGCCACATTGACAAATTTTGCCGTCAGATTGTTTTCCGTTTAATTTTTTTGCAGTTTAATCATTCAAAGCAGAGTTTGTACAAATACGTCAAATTAAGCATCCCCCAAAAGACTTCTCCAGACGTATCAAAGACAAAGCAAGTTGCCATCATGTCTGTTTTCTTTAAACTACAGAAAAGCAATATCACTGATCAGCTCATCATTTCAAGTCAAAAGCGGTCTGAAGAGAAACACTGATGGCGACTGAGTCACTCTCTATGTTACTCGAGCACTTGTTTTGATTCAATTAAATGCAAACGTACCAACTGAACGCTGTCTTTAGCTTCACCATAACTGGCACCAAATCGTTCTTTTGAGGAAAATCATGGACTGGTGGATTAAACTATTGTTTTGGATTTGGTTGGCAGATAAAAGACAAATCAGGATAACGAGCAAAAAACAACCAAAAAAACAACATCCTTAATTCCATCTATGATCTATCAGTGTCAAACATCCACAAGCTACAAAATGATGCACCTACCTGCACAAACAAAATGATGGACACAGTTTAATTATTTCACTTTTATTCACTTAAATTCTCAAGTGTTAAAGCAAGAACAAAACATTTATAACGTCCTTTGGTGGGATTTTATTACACTTTATTTATACTGTATATGTAAACTGATATTCTTTGATGCCAGCACGTTGCCAATACAAAGGAAAATCAACTGCACAACTAAAAGTAATATTAACAAATAAAGTAGGTGAATGAAAGAAATGGAAATCGAAAGAAAACCAAAAACAACTGCTTGCGCATTTGGATGTCCTAAATAGATACATTTAAGGTTGCCTTTTTTCAATCACAGTTCGGCAAAGATACAAAAGGACTACATGACTCTTTTTTTGTTTGCTCTGTCGAGAAAAGATCTTGCAAATACACCGATGGTTTTCTATGCGCTTCTCGCCTGCTCAGGTGAAAACTATCCTCTGACCATGATCGTAGAGGGAGCGTGGTGGCTCTAAGATAGAAAAAGAATCAGACAGGTTTATTGGAGTATCTTTTTGGAGGAGAGGGGAAAGGAGGGGAGAGGGAAGGGGCTTCTTACACATGTGCATCACTAACATCGGACAAAAGAATCTTTCAACCAACAAGGGTTTACAGAGTAACGTTCACGAAAGCACAGGTCTGTGGCAGCATGGCGAGGGGGCCGGGGACTGCAGGACGGAACGAGAGGGAGGATGAAGAGGAGGGAGGATGAGATAGAGCTTGGGGGAGAGACAGAAAGCTGGAGAGGGATCGACGTGGGCAAGGTTTTTGTGTCACAAAGTGGCAGTCCGGACAGATTTCCTTCTATCCACAATGCACTGACAGCAAAGAATGCCGCCTGCGTTGTCTCCTCCTCTTGTTTGTCGCCGTGGTGATGTGTAACCGTTGCGTTTCCGAGGCCAGTCTCTGCCGTTCGGCAGGGGGGCGGTTTCTTTGAGATTTCTTCGGCGTCAGTCCAGCCAACATTAACTCACAGAAGCATCCCGGGGGGATCGGCGGCCTCTGTCGGCTCGTGCGAGAGCTGATTGGTCGCAGCTGTTGTTGCCGTGGCAATAAGAGAGGAAGTGAACAAGTCTGTCATCTTCGGTTATCCCTTCTCAAACTGGAAGGAGCTCAAGTACCTGGTATGGCTTAGAGGGGGAGGGAGTCTCATTGTTCTTTGCTCATTTTACTCTTATTAGGCAAATGCTCAGTTGCTCTTTTTTTTTTTTTTTTACTAATATCTGGCATTTTTAGAAGTATATGTTTTTTTCATTTCTATATATTCTTTGAAATTAAATGAAAAGTTTTTGCACTCATTTGTCGGGCACATTCCCTTTATTGTCAGCGCGAGTGTCCATTGAGTCTGGCGGCGGAGAAGCTCAGTACATACAGTCCAGAAAGCTCATGGTTGCTCTTGTTAAATGGTTGTTGGTTGTTTGAACGGGGGGGATGGGAAGGTTAAGGTGGAGGTGGTGGGGGGTTTATCTCTCCCACCGGGTCATGGGTCTCTTCAGAGCACGGCGGGCCAGCAGGAGGCCTCTCTCAGGAGCGCCGAGCCCATCAGCAGCAGCAGCGACAGCAGCGTGGGGGAGGACGGGGGCGTCAGGGGGGCCTGGCCTGAGTTGGGTCCCCCGCAGCCCCCCAGCTCCGACTCGCAGCGAGGCTTCTCGCACTGCAGGCCCGTGTAGGCTGCGGGGCAGTTGCAGCGTACGTTGTTGACGCACACCCCGCCATTTTGGCAGCGCAGGAGCTCGTTGTCACACACCCGGGCTGCGGCGGGGGCAATGCAAAGAAAGGAGAGAGGAGTGAGAATCACACATGCAGGAGGGTTTGGGTGACACTTTACTTGAAGTGCACTGTCATGCATCTAAAACACATCAGAATAGTGCTCATTATCAAATCCCAGCAAAGCTAATTTCACATCATTTCATTTTCTGCTCAGTTGCCCCATTGAGAAGGGATGAACAAATCCAAAACTCTTTTCTTCAAGTAAAGTGTTACCACAGTTTATTCCAGGTTTAAGCACTTCTAGGAGTAGTTTGACATTTTGGGATAGATGAGAAGATCGATGCCACTCTTGTGGGTGTTTTGTACCGGCCTCTTTTTCTGGCCGGGACCATTAGCTGGTTGCCTGGTAGGCCGAGCTTCTCCCAGTCAAGAAACACAAACAGGCACATAAACCTGTAAAAACCAGTGCTTTCAGCTGCTGCCTCCAGCTTCATATTTACTGTACAGGTGCAAGAGTGGGATCAATATTATCATCTTGTAGTTTTCACAGGGATTGTCTAATTTCTCTACCATCAGTCTGCCATCACAATAAATTTTAAGATGGCATTATTAGAACAAAAATAAACACATAATGGATTTAAAGGGCTCATTTATCACATCCAGTATTCCAGTAAAAGATGATGGCAAACTGTCTATATTTTACACCTCCCTTCATAAATGTAATCATACTTCACATATATTCACATTTTTATATTGTGTTCCTTTAAAAAAAAAACAAAACAAAAAAACACCAATAAGATTTCACATCCTCCTAAAATATTAAAACATGCAGTTGAACAGCATTAAAAAAAAAAGGATTATCTGTATGTAGCAAGACCAAAACCCTTTTCCTTTAGAAATACCTGGCAACCACTTTCAACTCATCTTTTGTATGTAAATCTAATCAAATGTGTTTGTAGTGTGCGCAAATTCCATTAATTATTTCCATTCCTGGAATAACATAGTTATTCGAAGCCCCATCCCGTCAGCTACGTTACTGCACAGAAATTCACAGTTTCCTCGAAGCCTGAAAGGCTTTCCCCCAACACCAGTGACTTAGACGAACCGAACGTCAGGTGAAAATTGGTGTATATTTAGAGCTGGGACACCGAGGCCACTCTATTCCCAGTGGAGGCAAGCTGTCAAGCAAGCTGGAGGCAAACAAAGCAGCGCCGCACAAACTAATAAACCAACAGAGACAAATAAACAGTGATAAACACAGGGGCCACTTCTGCCCATTTCAGTCCTTTATGGGAGTGGAAAACAATGTGGTGAGCAATCTATGAACTCTATGGGACATAAATATCACAATAACAAATATCAGGCCTTTCTCCTAATACTCAGGATTGGATGCATGCTGTCTCCCAAGAATAGCCAAATAGGGCTTTGATGGGAGGCTTGTTAAGAAACATTGACTCTGCGAATCCTATTTGTGCCACGTCTGTTTTGTTGGGGAAAAGGGAGCTGCTGTTTGGCTCAGTAAGTTTTGCTTCGGGCCACAGCTCACCAATTACCATGCACAACTAGATCCAGCCAAGACATCTGAACTCTAGTCTTTTTTCTCCATCTGACATATCAATTTCATGACCAATTCAGCCACTCAGCAGAAACTACAGTAATGAGTCAATATATAAAACTCCAGCCACTGCTACAAAAGCAGTTTCTTTCTCTGGAAAGCCTTTGGCTCCCTCCTCATGACGAGGCAGCTAAACTTGTCATCCAGATGACAAGGAAGAGCAATCATGTGTGTTAATCATGTTTTTCAGCAAGAGGCCTTGATATGATCAGTACACGGGAGAGACTCCTTTAATTAGACAATGACCTTTCGTCCTGTCCGTCTTATCCCACCTTGCATTCGTGATAAAATGCTAACATGTCATGTATTTCTGTTCAGTGTGGTTCATGTTCTTTCTGTTCTCTAAATGTATCATAGAAATACTTGAAAAGCCGTGCAAGGCATATCACTGTGTGTGCGCTCCTTTTCAAAGTAAAACCAGCTCAAGGTCAGCCACACACAACAAGCTGGAGCATGAGGGACCTGAAATCTACGTTTATGCAAGAGATGCAAAATGATGGCAGCCTTCTCCTGCACCTAAAAATAAAGATGTGACACAAAAAGAGCTTTGTGACAATAGCATATAATTTGCATATTTGTACTATTTCATTTCCATCATAGTCAGGATGTCATTTCCTACTTAAGACAATAAAACACTAACTATTCATTGGAGTAACTAACTTCATGGTGAATGTGTTATATTCATCCAATCAAGCTGGTAAAGTTTCATTTCAGCTGAAAACTACTTTCAGCAGCAGCCTTAACTAGCCTGCCTGAAGTCATTATAGTTAGCCTGAGCTATGATATGACTGTTCTGTCTACTAACTTGCGTTTAGCAGCAGTCCTAACCAGCTAAACTTTCTAGCTTGAGCTAGCAGCCAACAAACAGTATTACACACAAATGTGTCAAACAAAAAAATAATGTCTGTGAATATGAATTCAGCTGAGTTGCTTTAGATATAAATGATGTCTAACAATAGCTATGTGGGATGGCTGACTGCTAATAGCTACTGTATCTTCAGCAGCATGGATATTGTCCTCAGGTTGCATTTAGCCTCAATTTAACTGGTTCACTGTCTTCCAGAAAGTAGGCTAAGCCCAAATACAGCAACATGCGAACTGGGCAAAATGGCTCTGAAATGAAAGTGTTGTCATTTACTAATCACTCTCAGCTGTTTCCGTCGAGTGAAAGCAGCCCCTGTTAGTGAGGTGTGTAGGCCTATTATGTTTACATCTAGAAACTGAGAGTGAATTTTTATTTTACTTTAAAATTAATTCTGCATGATGCTCAGCGCTGCATACCAAGTTCAGCTGACTTCAAAGGAAAGCTCAGGTAATGGCCGAACCCTGCAGGCAAAACGCTTCGCTGGCTGCCAATTAAGCAATGCTAATGGCCAAAATGAAACAGAGATATTGATTTTTAAAAAGAACATCAATAAGAAGTTTGTTAAAGATTTATAGCAGAGTCGATGGGATTACAGGTACTGTAACACTGAAGGGGAGAGCAAAACCTGAGGGTAGTTGGAGTTCTGTTAATTTTTAACAGGGAGGATGGCTCAAACCCCAACCCCTAACCCCTATAGTGAAAACTATATCTAAAGTCATGTCTCCCCTAAATACTTTGTTACAGAGGTGGTTTGGGCTGGGGTTTATTTTCAGCAGCACAGGTGCGACTGAATGATCATAGAAATATTATAGGAATACTACAGGCAGCAGTGTGTCTATATGATCCTCTCGCTCTTCTGCGACTACATGTTGCTACTTGTCACTTTGATCATAAAGGTGATACTACACTATAAAGTATTAAAGCTACAATAGTATGGATTGAGTATTTATAGTATATACTTTAGAGAATATTATAGATCCAAGAAGAAAATAACAGAAGGCACTGAGACAAAAAGGTACAATTACAGATCTGTCTGCTCCTCCAGCACCATGGATTCATCAATACTCAGCCCAGTTCACAGCCATAGTGGGGGTCATAGATTCTAACTTGCATAAACTTCAGTCAAATAAAGGATCAATAAGTCAGGCAGAGTAGACCAACATATTCAACTTAACAATCCCTCTGCCCCTGCACTCTCTTCTGTTAGGGGGATGGAGAGGGGGGGTGGCAGGTTAACAAGGGGAATGCATTCTGCTCATTTTGCTAACAAGGGGGATGACACCCACCCACTGCCTGAGGGCACATAAAGTAACAGTGCAGGGCATTATGGGTTTGAACTGATCCTTGTGCAATTTGCTTGGTCATTGTTCCAACAGCAGGTTTAACGGAACCATGTTTTTAATAGAGTGAAGATGTTCTAAAGATGGTGGAAGAATTGTGTTGAAAACCTGAAAATTAGGATGAATTATTCTGAGAGCTCTGCACCTTTATCTCTCTTAAATCTCTCACATTAACCATTTCCCCGCATGTAAACAGAGCCAGCACAGGCAGTAAATGACAAGATTTGTAGCGTTTGCTTTCGATATGAGTGATAATATTTAGAGAGGGGACCGATGAACTAGGTGTGCCTGTCTGGGACTGTGATGTGTTTGACGAGAGATTTGAGTTTTAATTGCATTCTTCAGTCTGCATGCAGATATAGTCTGGTCCATGCACATAATTACTGCAGCAGCAGGGAAGCAGAGGAAGGTCAAGACGGAAACGTTAACTATTTCAGTGGTGGAATAACTCAGCATTAGCTGCTCCTTCAGCAGGCACTATTTCAGGTGTTTCCCATTTTAAACTATATGTGGAAAACATTTTGTGCTGCCAGAGTGAGAACAAATGCACCCTAAAACAGCTATGTGTATTTCCCTCTTTGGACCATTTGTTGTTAGGGTTATTTTTCTAATTCCCATGGAAAACTAGCTTTTTAAGTTATTGCCTGAGCTTTCAGCTACTAAAACATCAACAACAGTACATGGAGAAATCCATAGTAGAGGCAGAAATACTTATTTCCCCTGTAGCCTCAGCAGACCAGAAGGCAGTGCAGTCAGGGCTTTATCTTTGCAGGTTGTCAGTAGAATGTAAAACCCTGTGCACTCTTCACCAGGATCAAATACAACACCACACCTTCTTCTTCCGTCTCTTTCTGACACTGCTGTTGCTGTCACTCTCCCTAAAAATGCACAGCACAGAGGACACCTTACTTTTGGTGTCCCTGAAACGTTCTGGGAAATGGAGTAAAACATGCTCAAGTGTTGCAGTTGCTGGCTAAGTTTTGAGAACATAAAAATTAGTTCACACAATAATGTTTGTTTGATTTTCTAATCACTGCTTCATAGCTAATCCAACAAATAAAACTGATCCAGTCTGAGCTCTGTCTCATTGTATGTGACTTCCCATCTGTTTGACTTTTTTCACATAGTTTTTTTCTACGTTCCTTTTTACTTGTTATCTAATTACTGCTGTTGTACAGCTCAGCATTCGCAGTAGTTCATCGAGTAATGTCTCACGAGCCCTCTCCTCTCAAACATCACACTTCTACAACAGCCCTGCAGACAAAGCTCAGTGGCTGCAGTCGTCGTGGTCTCTGTGGCTGCTGTCTGCTGGTCTCATTGATGATGGATTTCTACTTGTACTGTTGCACACCAGTGGCAAATAGCAGCTCTTGCAAAAAGCCTTTGCTCTGTTATTTTTAGGGACTGACATCACAACCTCTCATTTCCTAATTTAGATCCATAGATCGACGATTGTTCAACATTATAGTGATCATATACGATTCATATAAAATGTGTTTTTGGGCATTTGAAACATGTCACCTGTGAAGATAGCATATCAAACCATCTCTGTGTTCTAAGCCTTTAAAGCCTGTGCACAACTGTGTAGTATCTCAACATATTCACTTTCATATTCAAGTGGCTTCCCACTCTTTCCCACTCTTTCTAACTCGTTGAGTTATTTTCAGAACAGTTTGTATAAGAATGTATATTGTCTGTGTTTTTCAGTTTTCTTCAGAAACATACCACAAAACCAACCTGGCCCCAGTATTGAATCAGTTTTGTAAATAGCTGCCTAATTTATTCCCGTACAGTTTTAGCAGAGAGAAATCTTCTAGCTGAATTACAGTAGGCTTTCCTTTTTTTGTAAATACTCTTACAAAAAAACTAGTGCAGATTTAAATCAATGTACTGGAAAGGTATTAAATCTTTTTCTGCCAGTGGCCAAGTGGTTCCTCTTCCTTACAGTATTCCTGCTTATGCGTAAACACAAAACAGATGAATCCATCATGTATCTTTTCTTAACTTTTGGGTGGTGCATTTATTGCACTGTGCCAGAGATGGTGGTTTTCATATGACTGGTCACATTCACAGACTTCTGATTGGATCAGGAATATTTCAGGCTCTGTGATAGGACGAATACACCATAGGAAGCAGACACAATTTTTCCCATGTCTTTGACTTTCTTCGTAATACTACACACTGCTTTCACTCACTATCGCCTTACAGCCACAGGAGGAAATAGAGGCGTCCTCTTGAAATGAAGCCCTGAAAATCCTGTCAACTTACAATGCTGAGGAGCCCTATTTAGGACACCTTTGTTAACCAGGACAGAGATTAATGTTGAGCTACAGGAGGTAGGCAAACAGATGTCACCACACTTAATCGGAGTTACAAACTGATACAAAGATGGATCGTGGTTGCTCAAATGCCAATTTGCAGCTGGTCTGACAATAAGTTATGTGCACAAGACAAGCCAGAGAGCTCCAACGAGGCCAAATCATCTGCGCCAAAGCTACACATGCATTAGGCAAAAATATGCAGCATAAACAGTGCTTGCAATGGTGGTTTTCTACCTCAAAGTCAGAGTGCTTTCTCTGACTGTCAAATAGCTGAAATCCTTCATCATGAGGTGTGTACTTTATTATGGCTACCTCCTGTAGGTTTGTCACTGAAGTTTGACTTGAAAAAAACAATGACAAATTGGTGACATTTGAAAAAAAAAAATTGATTACACAGGGCATGCATTGCAAAATGACCGGGGGGGAAATATAAACAGTAGACAGTAATAAATGGGCTGGAACTGAAAATGACCTGCATTCTCTTTTAAAAAATGTCAGTGTTGGATGACATTGTCCTGCTGTGGACTAGCAATGGGGTGATGGCTGCTCAAACAGATCACAGGCAGCCTGTCAAGCAGTCAATATTGACTCAGCTGTTGTTTTGTTGGTGTGTGACATGGCTGGATAACTGAGTTACTGAGCAGCATGCATCCTGCCATGCCATTGCCTTCTCTCTATTTGAGCCATGTGGGGCACCTGCTGATGTTACATTATTAACGCAGCCGCAGCAAGTGTGTAACACAGGTTCCGTTAGTGAATCAAATGGCAAAGTACATTGGGTTAGCTCATGGTACCGGTTAGCTCCGTATTTGTCAAGGCAGCTGAGCAGTTTCGCGCATGTGCAGCACATTCTTCCAGCCAAAGCTCAGGAATCACACAGAGAGAAGAGAAACCAGAGAGAGATAGCAGAGAGAGACAGAGCTGAGGGGGAGAACAGCCGGGAGCTGCGTGAGGGTTTGTGGTTCTACTTACATTTGCAGCCATCGTCCCACAAATAGCCGGGTAGACACTCCTGACACTTAGGCCCTGTAGTGCCCTCCTTACATATACAAAATCCTGTGCCATTACAGCGATCACTGACTGAGCCAAAGGGATTACAATTACACTCTGGAAAAACAAGACACACATACACACACAGGCTGGAAACAGGGTGGTGCTTTGACTTCCTGGCACACGTCTAGGATTTTCACAGCGCGGACCACATTCCTCGAGCTCATTTAAAAGCTCGACTATTACAACAAGGCGCTTGATTATTTTTAACTGGTAAAAAAATGTGAATAGATTTAAAGACTCATACAGAAAAAAATGCTGCCATTTCAACTGTAATGGAGACAGAATGAGAAAAGAATGAAGTTGATCATAGATGCATGAACACTTTGTATTCATTACAGAATATTTGTAATTACTGTAACATTTATTTCAACTGTTATATAGGTATACAACGTGCAATGAGCAAATATGCAAAGCATTATCAGTAGCTTTGATTTAAGATGAACCAAGTGGGCTAATCTGCACATGCTTTTCTGAAATCTGATTCATTCATTCATTCAGGTAGAGATTGAAAAAGGATGGAAAGAGGAAACAGGAAATGTGATGAGCAGGTATCAAATGGATGACGCCATGAAACATGGACAAAGAGTGAATGTGAAGGTTTTAGAGGAATGAGAACACAGAGAGTACATTGAAATGGGCATTGTTGTAATATGTTCTTTAATTCTCTCTAGTTTTCAAATGATCTAATGTTATCCTTCGTGGGAACTGCTCTTCGAATGCCTTTGTATCATTAAGAGAAGGGAGTGGTCATTAACCAGACAGAAAAAAAACCTCTATTGAAAGAATAACCTGTCAAGTCCATGGTGACTGGAGCACTCTGCAGTCAAAGTTACACCTATTTTGACAGTCCCTGACCGTCACATTGCACCTTCTGTGGCTGTGCTGGCTGCACGTGGCTGCACCCGAGTGACATCAGCAGGTCAGCCAAGAGGAGAGAGGTGACGGAAGGTGACAAATGTGGGGGGGGGGTTCAGTAAGAGAGAGGCAGTTTGGCACGAGGTAACACCTCAGTGACTCTTAATGCCTTGTGACGGTTTTCAGCTGCTACTCCTGAGGCCATTTCATGTATATGACATATGCACTTGCATGGCACCTCTGACTGGCGGTGTGACTCCACTGCGACATTTCTCTCAGAACTCTTGTTGTTTGTCAGACTCCCCCCTCAGGACTCACAAATGCACCTGGCACTGAGTGCTGTGAACTCACACTCCACATGCTGGCTAAAGAATGCAACAGGGAACCAAGCTATTGCCTAAGGAACTAAGCGAAAAGCAATTTTTCACATATTTTTACACATAAAAAAAAAAAAAAAACAACAAAAAAACAGAAGATGCAGTGTATGAATGCCTCCTTAAAGGTCATGGACAAAATAATAGAAACACCAGATGAAAATGGCCTTTCAACTTTAAAGGTCTTTACAGGCCATATTAAATTGAATACCACTAAGCAGTCCAACAGTTTTATCACTAAATTTATATTATATTCAGCCATTTTTAAAGAAGCACAATTTTGGTACTTGCTGTATAGTAAAATAACATATGGTTGATTGTCAAGTGATGCAGTAATTTCAAGGAATAGTTTCACATTTTGGGAAATATGGTTGTTAGCTTTCTTGTTGAGAGTTTGATGAGAAGACTGACACCACTCTCAGGCCTGTATGCTAAATATGTAGCTGGAGCCAGGAGACAATTAGCTTAGCAACAGGAGGAGACAGTTAGCCTGGTATGAAACATGATATGGCAAGAGCTTCAGATGTGCTCGTAGGCAGATTTTGTTAATGTAGCTAGGCTAGCTAAGCTAATGTTTCCTTTAAGCTACAAGATTGCTTGCTATGTTTGCTAGGCTGTTTGGGATACAGACAAGGAGTGCTTCCTCTAATCTTCTCTTCTAACTCTCATCAAGAAACCAAATAAGTTCAATTTTTGAAAATGGCGGCAGAAAAAAAAACTGCTTTGGTAAAGAGAAACAAATCAAAGCTTTCTTACATCAAGATGGAGATATCTGCTGGTTTATAATTCATTTCTAATTAATAAAGGGCTAAGATATTTATTTTATCATATTTTAGGTGTTTCCATTAGTTTGTGCACATGCTTGCCTATATTCGTCTATATCTGCAGATCAGTTCATTCTAGCTTTAAATCAATGCTTGACAAACTTTATGCCTTTAGACACAAGCTAGTAGCTTGAAACCAACTGTGACATACTACATCAATAATGCCAACTTTAATGTAGGAGGCCTTTATCAGTAGAGCTATTGGGTAGAAACTAGCCGTAATACTGTGTCAACCGCTAGTCAGTCCGCAGATATACAAACCATACCTGATATGCAAAAAGTTGGCGTGTGTCTACTTTAAGCTGAATGACTATCGTCCTCCATAAAATACTCATTTTGACAACGAGGTTAAGTGACACCATTGTGCGAAAGCAGAAGAAGCAGAAGAGGAAGGTGTGGAGACCACTGAAAGACATGGAGGCGGGAGGGTGTATGAATGAGGAAGCGGAGGAGGAGGTGACGGGTGACACTTTCTCTGGTGACGAGTCAAAGACAGGAGGTGAGGCGAGGACAGTGTTTGTGTGAAAGCAGGGCCAGGTGGGGGACTAACCTATGCACACATTTTCATCGTCCAGTTCTGCCGAGGCATTGCGGTAGTAGCCCAGCTTGCAGAGCTGGCAGTGCTGGCCTCTAGTGTTGTGCTTACAGCTCACGCAAATGACCGTGTTTAGCAGCTCGATGTAGCTGCATCGTTTGGAGTGGTTGAAGCATTCGCAGTCTTGCAAAGAGAGAGGGGGTGTCAAGGGAAGAGCAAGAGAGGAAAAGAAAGAGAAAGAAAGAGAGAGACGCGGTGGGGCGTGTTGGAACTGCTGCTGTCACTGCGAGTGCTGCGGCGGTGGGGTTAGCAAGAACTTGAGCGAGGCGCCATGGCATGCGAGGTAAAAAAAAAAAAAAATGGAGACTGCGTTGTGAGGGAGGAGAGGCGATGAGTGGGATAAGTTGTGAGTAGTCTGGCATGGGCGCAGCCAGAGTTAGAAAAAGACATCACATTAAAAAGCACGGCATTAGTAGGACTGAAAGAGGTCACATCACTTCAAGCACACCACAACATGAGGCGAGGAGGGCTCCAGAATGATGGCACAGAGACACGGTCACATAAGGAACACCACACAGCGTAAGGCAGGTCAAACCATGAATGAAATGGATCGTTCAGCTCTGGGAAAGGTGCTGGGGAGGTTTGATTGTTGGCTAATTGATCTCTTGCATGTCGTGGTCGATCTGGTTTGGGGTAACCGGATGACACTTTTAACGGTGCTTTGTATCACAAACCTCTGTAAGGAAATGCATAATGAATTCGAAATCCAAGAAACTCTTAACCCATCCAACAAAGAATTCTAAAGGGGCTTGATAGTTGTTTTTAAAGGCTTATTACAAGCCATCTTATACAGAAAATAAGGCAAGTGAGCGTATGGTGAGTTGCAGCTGGGTGAGAGTCTGTCATTGCCTGCTATGCAGTGTAATGTCATGCTAAATTAGATATATGGAGCTGTAGCTGGACTGAAAAACCTCAGTCTATGATACTCAGTGGCAGCCCTGGCCTAAGGGGTGCGGGATGGGAGGGGTGCAGCTGCAGCTCAGCTCTCTCCGAGTGAGGATCAGTCTGCCACGCTGAGTGACCACTGACACCATGTGTCACAGTGTAGACAGATGTGACCCTTAAGCCTCACTGGCAGCCGCTTGGACAGAAAGCCCACTTACGGATCCAGAATGGGGGGGGCTTTCGTCCAAAGGATTGTGGTTATTAAGGATCTGTATTGAGGTCAGGTCTCGCTGTCCGGCCGCTAACAACCCGACATGGCTCGGAAATGAAGAAGCAGCAACTTCACTCTACGTTTCACCTAAAGCAGAAAGTCTTGTTCGGATGTAAGCTAAGATCTTCTACATTAGATGCCTCAGTCTCACAGACATACTCTCAGAAGACAAATAATCTCTCCTTTTCAGAAATAGGCTAAGGTCATAAATCATGCACGCAGGGGGAATAAAAAGTCTCGAGTCCTGAAAACACGTTCCCCAAAAATAGTTGTAGTCTCAAGCACCCACTTTATTCGCACTGAAAAAGATATGATTCCAAGGGACTTTTATAGTGTTTAGAAACAATTCCATAGACGGATGAATCTTCGATGTGCCCTGTACAGTGAAAGCCATCAGTCCAGTGCTGAGCTGGAGATATGGATACAGCGTGCTCTCGCGCTGGGTTTGTGCTGCAAGGGTCAGGGGGCTTACAGTTAAATAGAAACATCAGTTCATACAGTCTTGGGTGTCATCTGGGGGGCAAAGTATGAACTCCAGAGCTCCTACCTCGCTTGCTGTTTGCAACGTGGACAGAAGGGGCAGTGGACAATGCAACTTGAGGAGCTACTAGACAAATTAAAAGAAGAAACAAACAAAAGCAAAACATGATATTGCAATTAAACAATAAACATGTAATGTCAGAGAATTAAGAATACTGAGCATCATGCGTAATAATAAATGTAACAGTAAAAAAAGAAACATACGCAATAATGATGAATGATGGCATTGGGAAATAAGGAGTGACATTGCCAAGTGAAGTTGGCTGCATGTAGCAGCATCTGTTACAAATGCCTGAGAAGCCGAACAGTCCTAATATTATGGTCCTTCTTTTATGCTTCATTTCATTAACAAGCGCTTTGTATAATTCAAAAGCCTCTGTGTATGTTTCCCCAGACAGAAAACTATCCCCTGACAAACTATTCACCACCTCAGTGGAGGCCAGCCAAGAATTTCCACCTTATAAATTTGTGCACAGGAGCGTGGGTAAGGAAACTGGCTAGCAGTGAACACATCAATCCCTCGATTCCTTTCCGGTCATAAAACAAACAGTGGGAAAAAGAAATAATAGGCCCAGCCACTGCCATTGTACTGGGTGACATAAGCCCCTGACACATACACTGTGTGCGCTTGGCTGCAGTCATGGAAACGCATAGCCGAGTGGCTGTGTGCTAGTTGTTTGCGAGGTGGCTGCGCATCACATCTGCATGATGGATTAAGCTGAGATGAGCCTAACATCAATCTGCATAAAAAACCTCTCCTGCTTTTCTTCCTGATGCGCTAAGATGGGACTGAGAATCCCTGGAAGCTGCACACCTAATTAAAGTCGAGTGTGTATGTATAAATGTACAGCGCACACATCGGGTGTTTGAGAGGATAATGCGCGGCACTGCAGCGTGTTGCAACATGAGTGCCCCGTGAATACAGCAGCCTCCACCGAAGGAGCCAAAACCCTTTTATCATGAACATAACCAAGACTGGGAAAAGGGAAGATGCTACCCACAAATACTCTTCGCCACCAAAGAGTCATTTTTCGCTCGCTATATAAACACCCCGAGTTAAATGAATTAGTGAAGAAAACAGAGTTGTTGCATGTTCTTAGATGCCTACCTTCTTTTCGGTTAGCGACACCTAGGGATGACACATTCTGCCGAACTGCGAGCAATTGAGAGAAACCAGCAGTTATTCATGTGCACTTGTGTGATGCACTTAACAGATAGTCTAGAGGAGGGGTTGGGTGGGGTGGGGGGGACTACGTGATAGTGGACACACACAACTGGAGACACGGACATGTCCAGCATGACTCAAATCTGGAAATCAGGAAACAGCAAATACAATGGGGCAGGGCTGACATGGACGGGCAAAGAGAATGCATCCAAAGACCCACTGAGGGCCGTGGAGAGACGTTGTATGTAATCTGGTGACTTCCATGGGCTTGCTGTGTATGTGTAGGTTCATGGCAATGGCAATGATGAGTGAAAAACTGAAGAAAAAAGATAAAACCCTAGTATTTAGTTAGTATTTAGGTCGTGATTTATGCAAGCGAGTGTAAACTATGTATAGCAAATTAAGAAGTTAGGGGGCATTTTGTTTAATTCATCACATCGACTATGTAATCAATATCTAATTACAGTGTATTTCTGCTGGAACAATAACAATGAATAAATAATGGCAGGTGTTGGGACTTGTTGGGAATGACAGACTGCTGTGGGTAGCATAACCTCATAATTACATACAAGTCGGTATTTCCGTGTCAGGGAAATACTTTGCGGTTGGAAATGGAGAAGACTCAAGCAAAGGGAGGAATACGGATAAGTTTCCTCACCGTGCCCCTTCATCTCTTCACTTGATCTTTCTGTCCTTTTGCTATTGACTCCATGAATCATGCAATCTTGGATAATTACCGTCCAGTGGCGTGTTGGCAAGAAGCCTATTAGAACATGACTGCCGCTCAAAAGGCCTGACTCATTTTAGAAACAGCGTTTTTCAAACGAAACAATTGTTTCAGACCTTTTTTTGAACTGCATTGGAATTAAATAATACATTAGCTTTGAGCGAGGCATGTCTACACACAGTGACAATCACTTTTAAACCCCCCTAACATTACCAGTCAGTGATTTTAAAACAGTTTGAACAAAGACTACCGTGCACTATCTCCTGTCTCATCCTTTTCTTTCTTTCTTTTTTTTTAAATCTTCCAAAAAAATCTTTCACAATTGATCCTGCTCAGGGATTCTGGCGTCGGTGATGACTGCGACATCTCCAGTGGCTTTAAGTCACTTGAGAGGCTCTTTGAAAATGACAGATTAACAAATAAAGAGCTGAACAAAGAGGGCACACCACATCACCACTCAAGCTCAGGTCTCATATCTTCTAAATTGTCAATTTCCTCTTTTTTTTATAAAATCTGAGTTTATATCCTTTGTCGCTCTGTTAGGCATTTAGAGGTGAAGCTGTCTGCTGACTTGCGAGGACACAAATAATTAATCTGCGACGGCAGCACAAATCTTATTTGAGAAAACATAAAACACACATGAGCAAACCGCACTGTCCGGATCTATAACGTCTAATTGGTAAAGTAAGCTCATTTTTAATTATTCTGTGGTGGCAATTGATTGGATGTAACACACATCTGGGTTCCATTAATTATTTTGTTCTGGGGAATATTCAGGTAAGGCGAGCTAAATGAGTGGTGACGGATTTTAATCAATGCCATACCCATAATGAAATGCAATCTTGCAGAGCCAGAATTGTTTTTTAAAATATTAATTTCATTTTAATGGTCCGCATTAGGCAATTCTGCCTGGCTTAATAAACTTGAAATAGAATTGAGAAAAGTCAATAAGGAATTCAATTACCTTCGAACAACAGCATGAAAAGTGAAGTGCTTTCTCTTTTTTTTCACAATAGCTTTACTTCTAGCAACCTCAAGGACATCCTACCCTTTTTTGTCCACCCTATTCTTGCTTTATTAATGACGCAGACATTAGATTGGCTTATGTTTGCACTGAGAACAGCCTCGACCTCTTCTGCGTGTTTAGTTCTCAGTGTTATGCCGGGTTGTTCTGTGGGAGTGCTGCGGTGACAAGACAGCCATTCGTGAGAGCTCTAAATCCCTGCAGGCCAATCTGGATGAGAAGTGAAGACTTTGGTTTGTCAGAGTGTCCTTTCTACATCACCCAGCCCCCCAAACACACACTCACACACACAACCACAAACACACTTATCAGCATGCGCTCTCTCCCCGTGAAGGACTTGAGGACGACCTTTGGACATGGTCTGGCCTGGCGTTAGGATGGGACAGAGAGGACTGATGCGAGCATGTATGCATGTATATACAGCATGTATGGGGAGCATGCACACACACACTAAGCCCTTGGCAGGCCATGCATGGAGTGGAGGCATAATTTCTAAGGTGTGAGGAGGCAGCGAGGGAGGCGAGCAGTGGAAGATAGGGAGGAGGGAGGGGGTTGTTTGGTCCTCTTGGCCACATGTCCATTTCTGACTCATGACACAGCATCAGACTTTACAACCAGTGTTCACTTCCTGCGTAAGCCACCACTCTAAAGCCTGATTAAAAACCACCTGGGACTAATCTGATTTCACCCTGTGTCTCACACAGCACGTTTTGGGAAACTTGCCCAGCATCTTAGCCCTTAAACGCTGAAAACAAGTGTGCCTGTGTCATCCGTGTGTCCCTTGGTGCACATAGCTTGGCTGGGTAACACTTGGGCATTAACTAGATATAAAGTGAAAGTGAAAATCAGCACTAAAACATAGTTCAACCATTTTGGAAATTTTCCTTTTCTGCTGATGAGCAGATTGATACCACTCACATGTCTGTCCGTTAAATGTGAAGCTAAAACCAGGAGCCAGTTAGCTTAGCTTAGCATAAAGACTGAAAGAAACAGCCAGCCTGGCTCTTTTTATACCTCAGTTTTTACATGATAAAATGATGGTGTTCATTGGTGAGCTTTCCAGGTGTTTTAGCCTTTGGATAGAGCCAGTGTAGCTATTTCCTCCTGCTACAAGTGTGCTAAACTAAGCTAACTGTGTCCTGGTTTTAGCTTCATATTTTACACAGACATCAGAGGGGTGTCAATCTGTTCATCTGACACTCTGCAAAAAAGGAAAATTCAGGATCAGTCGGGGAAGGGAGCAATTTGCTAATCAATCTGCTGCTCTGGGAACAGAGGATGCTCACTAAGAACAGCAATGAGAAAAAAAGATTAAGGAGAATTGAGCCAGGCTGTGAATGCACTTTGACTTGTTCAATACAGTCGTGGTTCCTGCATCACGCAGCCTTCCAGGCAGCGGTAACTTGAGACATGGCACCTCGCTTCTTCCTCCCCCTCCTCAGGGGCTACTGGTTGACGAAGATAATACCAGCTGAGGTGCATGCGGCTTATATTAAAATGACCTCCTGTGACTTTATGCTGCCAGAGAGGTCTTGGCACTTTAATAAAGTCTAGATGCCATTTATTTATAATGCATGGGGGGAGAGAGAGAGAGAGAGAGAGAGAGAGAGAGGGAGAGAGAGAGAGAGAGAGAGAGAGAGAGCAACAAATGACATTTTGCATGCAGAGCCAGGCAAGTGTTATCTGGTTGAGTTGAGTCTGGAAATAAAGTAAATTAATATACCCAGATCATGACAATATACCCCCCAGCTATTTCTTATCTGCCCCCCCTCCAAAAAAAGGACAGTTAGCAGTTGTTGAGTGATTCTTCGATTTGAATCAGAAATGAACACTTGGCACAAGTTTAGGGTTGTATGGTGAAGGGTGGCACAATAGGCAAAGCAAAGCATCAAGCATTCAGAAAGTTTGTTTGTAACTGTTTACTTACTAACGGGACCAATGTTATTAGGAATACCTGCCAGAGAGAAAGAGAAAAAGAACAATATTAAATGAAGGCATGCATTTGACTTCAAGGCTGCAACTGCAGCATTTCTCTTGGAGACTAGAAGTATATTGTTAGTCCTGCCATCCTGCCTCACAGTCGATTGAGTTCGCACCCCGATACTCGTGACTCATCTTGATGAGCTGTAAACACTAGAAATGACACATAGCCTGAGACGCTGGCATCCCGAGCAGCAGCCAACCTTCACCGTGATCTGAAAGTGTTCTCTGTGCTGCATGTTTGGCTTTGGCTTTGGTTTCTTCTCCATTATTTCTGCTTTGATGCCCCCCCTTCGTTGGTCGTGCCAGGAAACGTCATTGCTGCCCTCTCCCACAGCAAAAGCTAAACAATCTGAAACTGTCCCAGTATCAGCAAACATGACAGTCAGACTATTATATTTAGTTATTTCGAAGTTACTACTTTAAGATGCTAAAATATGTGTTGGGAAAGACACATAAGGCAGAATTCCTATGCACATCACACACACATCAAAGGACATCAGTGCAGTGACACACTTTGCCTCTAACGCCAAAGGAGGACATGTCTTATCCTGCCGCCTGCCTGTCCATCCCTCCATCACGCAGTCCCTGGTGCCAGACAGCCACTGAGCAGATAATACAGTCTGTCTCATCCCCATGGTGACCAGATCTCTCCCACACCAGGACATTGCCAGGCTGTGGATCTGAGGAGATTGAGACGTTCACATGCTTCTCGCGCTGATCATTTCGCCATCTGAACCAACCACGGACATCTTGTTTTGGGTATTAATTGGGGCTGTGAATGCGTCCACCACCCACATTCAGACGCCACGCCGCCGTCGCAAGTAAACGCTTCTTCAAAGCTGCGTGAACACCGCCGTGTATTTTTGATCGGCATTCGTTTCGAAAGGAATCTGCTTTCAGGACATCGACGCCAGCTCCACTTTTTCTAACCATCCATTTGAGCAGAGGCCCACCCTCCCGTATGCTCTACCCCCTGCCCTCAATAAGGCAGTCTGCCCACAAAAACAAACAAGCCTCTCACCATGGGAAGGGGAAGCATGCTGGGCGATCGGAGAAATGAGCCCACGCAAACTAGAGGAGAAGAAATGAAATAAAAACGGTGCCTTCTTCCTCTCAGGCTCCCATCTCTCCCGTCATCCGCTCGCCACCACACCTACGGCTGAGGAAGCCGGGGAGGCGAGGAGGCGCCTGTGCAGGATTTTTGGTGGGGGCCTTTCATCTAATGGAGCCGTCACCAAATATCTCCAAGTAGCGAAGGGAAACATGAGGATTTCCTGAGTGTGTGCGAGTGTTTGTGTATGTGGACTTTGATCCACCTCCTGTCACTCAGTCACTCTTCCTCTGATCTCTGCCTGCAAGGTGTGTTTAGGAGCCAAATCTGTGACCTGTCTGAGAGCTGTGAAGTGCAGGAGGCTATGCTGGCATATGGAGGGAGAGTGTAATGGATGTCAAACCTCAAGGGGGGTGGGCAGATGCTAACCAAGAGACAGGAGAGACAAGGACAAGGACAAGGACAATCCCAATCATCTTATTCACAAAGTACAGTTTGATTTGTCGGTATTGGCTCTGGGTGTCACAATAAAACAGAGCAGTGAAAACTGGACTTTGGAAACTAAATATCACTCTAACAGTGTTTGACTATTTAAGTCTTGTAAAGGATAATTACTGTATCAGCTGGAATAAGCCTGAAGCTGAAACTTTGATACTGGTAATTTGAACAGCCTTTTCCAAGGTTGAACAACCATCTGAACCGGCCGAAAATCTGACAAAAATATAAGTATTTCTATAACTACTAATATTACTTATTGTGAAGTAACCAGATTTATGCATGTTTCTATGTAGCATAATTGAATTAAATTTGCAATTCAAATGTATTCATGAAAGTGCCTCCTACTACAGCTACTCATAAAATATCTAAAAAATGTGTAATTGATGATAGTCCAGTGATAGCTCAGCAGCCACAACAGTTTTAGCAGCCTTTCTTTTAGCAGCCTGCTATAACATCAGCTGCAAATGTTAGCATGTCCAGCTAACTGGCTTAGTAGCTACAGTAGTAATCAAGCACAGGGAACCGGGGCCTGCGTGGCACCGGCCACCCCTGAAATATGACTGACTTCCCCAAATGCTACCCAATTATCCTAGACTATGATTGGCTCTCTGCCCGGTGAGAGACGGGACTAAGTTTGCACCAACTGTCTGATGTGTATTTATGAGTGTTGATAGTTTTCTTTTCTCCTTTTCTTTTGGATGTGCAATTTCTTTTTGAGGACTTGAAGAACAAAGTATGGACATGTTGGTAAGTGGAAAATCTGCCTAATTATTCTAAACATAATGTGCTGTGCATGAATAGAAAGCTTGGCAGGTGGGGGCTCAGCAAACAGTGAATTATTTAGGCCATATGCATGTATGTAATATGCAATTTCTAGTGTAAAATGTGTAACCAATCAGTCAGCACTGTTAGATATCAGTTATGAACTCGTGTTGCTCCAGTTACTCACAAAGTCAAAGCTGTGACACTGCAAGTGTTCTAGCTCTGTAACTGAACTGTAAAAAAAAAAAAAAAGAGTGGTAAAAATGGCCCGGTAAAGTAGCTGACAGAGCAATAACGCACAGCTATCTGCATCTAGTCAGGGAGATTAGCAGGGGACCCACTACATTAAATGGAGAGGGAAATAAATATAAAACCAGAGAGGAAGAGGGGTGACTGGCTCTTGTTATTGTTGGAGACTTCCATTAGTGTGAATACCGATGTCACTTAAGTGCACACACCCCTGCAGTAGTTTTGAACCCACCACACCACCAAAAGAAATGTGCTGTTATGAATGTGACGTTTAATGTTGCAAACAAGTGATTTTGCTGCTGATGCATTAATCAACTCCCTCTATTTATTTCCTGCTCAGTTATATTAACATAATGTGCTTTGAACATGCATCATGTTTTATCCAAACAAGTGTTTAAGTAGTCAAAATGACTCCTCATTTGACAAATGATCCTCTGTCTGCTTGTCTAGCTCAGAGCCAAATTACCTTTTCTTCCAGGTCAGGATTTGGAACACCAATGGCCTGTCAGTGCAATTACTCGCCGCTTTACGAACAACCTGTGGGGTTTGAGCAGATGTCCAGGATCCCGTGTCGGGTCATTCGATTAATTTACAATCACCGTCATTTCCAATCCCCTTCACCTGCCCGGCCCTGCCATTACGGGGCACGGCTGCAATCTAATTTTGTCCTATCGCAGAGGATGAGCATTAGGAGCTGCTTATGTTGACGGCGTGCTCCATTGATTTTATGAGTTGTGCAGGGATCATGGTTGCCGGGTGGTGAACATGATCTCGGAGACGTGTGTGATTCACTGAACATGATCTGTGCGCATGTGGGGTCAGCACATGCGACAGAACACACACACACACACACACACAAATGTGGGCATTAAAATACAGTACAAAGCCCGAGTCATGCGGGGCATCTACTGATTTACAATAAATCTCATTTCACAGCGCAGTGTGGTTACAAGTCCCTGTGCTTGATGTTCATCCTTCACTGGTTCAGTTCCAGTTTTGTTGACATCCATCCAAGACCATCACCTCAACCTTGCTAATGGATTATCAGAAAGCAATAATGAAATGTTCTCTCGCGGATCAATGGGCTTTAAATCTTTGGCTACACATACACTCATTTGTCAAAAAGAGGACATCAGATTTGCCATGATTCCTAGACTCTACTGTCAAGAGCAGAATCAGCTGTTAGGGGATGTATGCTGTGTGTGTGTGTGTGTGACTGTGGGAGTCATTACATTGCTTCCGTCAGCATCCATTCCGCTTTGACCTTCCATGTGTCTCACCTGTTTAGCTTGGCGCTACCTGGACCGCTCCGGAAAAAGGGGCTTATCTGCTGAATTTCCACCGCAGGCAAAGTTGGTAATTACTTTGCCCGGCTGCCATCATTTTATAGCAATCCATCATGATCTGGAGCTCTTTGGCTACGCCACTGACGGTGACGGGCGTCGCTAACTGGTTAGTAGCAGAAAGGCTGCCAGAACACAAGCGCACGCCATGCCGACTTGATTGAATTCCTCAGGAGCAAAATTACGGCTTGCCTTACCGGAGCGCCCGGCTCGCTCGCCAGCTCGCTCGCTGGCTCTCAGTGTGTACATCTGAATTGAAGGTGGCAAGTCTTAAAGTGCCCAGGAGCTAAGTTGGAAGAAGCACAGTTTAAGATTTCAGGGATGGGATGAGGTGTACGTCGGTGGTGGCGGCAATGTGGGAAGCAGTAAAAAAAAAAAAAAAAAAATCTGGAGATGGAAGAAACAAATATTTGAAAGAAAGATTACCGTCACAGCTGCACAGAGCCGAGATGTGGAAAAGACAGAGTAAACAAGCTCGGTCTCTGGGGTGGCTGGGGGTGTTGTGGGGGAGAGCGAGAGAGAGAGGGGGGATGCGAGCATGAAAGAAAACCAAGCGATGGAGCAAGAACAGGCGGAGGCAGAAAAAGAAGAAGAAGAAGAAGAAGAAGAAGAAGAAGACGGGGAAGAAGGGCAAAAAGAGCCACAGAATGAAAGGATGCAAAACAACAGGCGATGAGTTTCACGGAGGAAAAAAAGAAGAGGGGGAAGGGGGCTAAAATGGAAATTCAAATAGCTGCGGATAAAGGAATAAAAGCATAAATGAGTGGGCGCTGTGTGCGAGAGAGAGGAGAAGGTGAAGCCGTGTGCGTGTTTATCTGTCCCTGCATAAACACATGGCGCTAATTGAACACACAGCAGAGTCACGAGCCTGGTGGGAAAAACACCCAGTTTACACCGAGCACGGCAGCGCGCTCTGACTTAAAGAGCAATGACACTCAAATTAAATACCTTCTTTTAATCAGGGGAGGGGGAGGTTGAAAGAACAGAGCTTTTTTTTTCTCTCACAAGCGTCAACACGTGTCTAAATGGAACACGTATCGGCATGTACGTAATGTGATTACATTAGTGCTTCATTAGAGCTTCATTAGCAAAGTAATGGGATTACATTAATGCATTAGTGAGCAATGTGCAACCCAGGGCTCATTAAACCATTTAATGACTATAATAAATATTTAAACAAGACATTTTTGAGGGCAGTTTGCTATATTTTTTACTTTACTTACTGACAAATTACAGTCAACCGCAAATGTCTCACTGGCATCATATACAGCCAACACATCTCAGAGACCCATATACAGTAATAATTATTTGTGTTCACTCACATACACTGGCATTATCGGCTCCTGCGGGATTTGGTCTTGCCACTGAAATATGTACCCAAACCTACGTCTTCCGCACAAGAGCGAAGATTAATCAGAAAAATCTAAACGTGTGTGCAAATGAGTGTGAGGCATCATGGGTGTGTGTTTGGTCACATTTCCATGATCAGCACCCCCCAGTTGGACTGGAGGACTAATAATAAACCTGTAGCATCTGGCAGCTCTGCATTAACATACACTAATTAGAGAACAACAGTAGAAAAATGCAATTTGTAAGTTATATAAGATAGTGTCTGTTGTTGTTGTGGCTGTCACCTCCACATAGGGCAGCGCCTCTTTTCAGTTTCATTTCAGTTTCAGTGTTTCCCTGAAACACAGCGTCTTTAGTCACACGGCAGAGGGCTAATGTGCATCTTCTCTCCGGGCAGGGGATGAATCATTACAGAGAAATCCACTGCATGTCCACGCCTTTTACCGCTTTGATCAAAGGAGATCCATAAACTTTTGCTGGCTTCAGCTAAATCTGAGCAAGTGTCTCTTAATCCTGCCCCGACAAGGAAATCTATTCATTTCATCCAGCCGCAGACAGAACAAATGAGGACTTAATCTATAAAAAGTTTTGGAATTGGGAGAAAATAACATTTTTCTGAATACATTTGCAAAATTCAAAAACATGAAGGCCCCTTTTCCACTACTGCATGATGCTCTCAGACCAGGAAGACCTCAACAGCCTAAAGGTAATGCTCATTGTGCACAACTGTGTCCTCATCACAAAAGGGCACGCCTGCATGTGATTGGAAGGAGGCTGTTTGATTGTTGTTGACATGTCAGCCGCCATCCAGCGCAACACTCGAACATTTACAAGGTTGTCACTATGCAGCAAGGCCACACTCCCCTTACATACAGTAACTCCACTGCTTATGCCGCCGTGTGCTTCAGCAGCTCCTCTCTTTCCAGCAATCTCAGCTCATCTTTCTCTGGTGATCTTTTTTTTTCGTTTGAGCACACATAAAAAAACCCACTTCGCTCTGTATGAAGTCAAAATGTGTCTTTAACTGGATAAATAGCTCTGAAGCTGGCTATCAACAGAGGGATTTTAACATTCTTGATGAACAATGTCGGTTTCTGTGCATTTGGCAAAATCAGGTTTTCATTAATCTTTTAAATTTTGAAGCTCCCTGCCAACGATGTCAGATCCAATAGATGAGACGTTATGTTAGCTTAGCTTAGCATAAAGACTGGGGTGGTGACTTCCTGGAGTCTGGTAAGACTCTGCCTGGTTAACGTAGTGAAGAAAAGATTGCTGGAAGTCACTGCTCTCAGGCCAGTAAATAGTACAGCAAATAAAATAACAACTTTTTATACGCACGAGAAGAGGTAGGCCTGGTAGGCCGACTGTTTTCTATTATTAACATATTTAAATGTACACATTTGTACATTTGTCTCTGTGTTTGTGCGTGTGTGTACTAGTTTAATGGCTTGATGCTACTTGAAACCTTAACTTTGAGCAGAGTTGCTACTGATCCCATTGACTCCAGCACTTGAGCTAAGCTAATATCTTCTTTCAACATGCTACACACTGCATGCAGACAAAAAAAAAATCCAGTTATCCGTTTAAAGTGCATTTAACGTTTTTTCCTTCAACAAAACATTCAGAATCCATTTTTAGCCTTTGAAATCAACTTTTGAGAGGCCACTCGTTAATGCCCCCCCCCACCGCCAGCTTCCATCTCCTCCAGCATCCTCAGCCCTACAGTGGAATGAACTGCCATGGTTAATTCTCAAACTGATCCCTCTCCTTCTGTCTCCACAGAGGGAGGAAGCGAGAATGAGTGAGGCTGAGAGATGTTTTTTTTTTTTTTTTTTTGGGTTGGGGGGGGCATAGACGGAGAGAGGGAAAGCGAGATAGACAGAGCCACCCCAGAAGGCTGAGTTAGCTGTGACAGAGAGTGATGCCCACTTCCCCTCCTTCTATCGCCACCATCCTTTTCTTTCATCATCACTTTTTAAATCCTGTTCTTCTTCCTTGTAAAACGAAATATCAGCCCCCCCCCCCCCCCCCCCCCCCCGCCCCCCACTCCACACCTCCCTCCGGATGATGATTCATCGATCCTGTTATCACATCAGACGACTTGATGGGCATAGTAAAAAGAAATTAAATCTTAATTAAATTTTCATCTTTGACAAATTTGTCTCCGAAGAGCTGCCATATGCTCAGTGGGTTCGAGGGGAAGCATCAAGGGGGAAGGACACTTTTGGAATTGGTGTTGAATTGACTTGAAAATTACAGAACAGCACAAGGTGCATTTTTCTGTTAGCCCTGTGCATTTTTTTTTTTGATTCAGGAGGGATGGCCTTTCATTCCTATAGATTTTTTCAGTGTTATTACATTATAGATTTTTTCCCCTCCAAGACAAAGTATAATAATGCACTTTATACTAAGACTGTTTTTCATCACTTGCAGGATAAAGGGAGCGTGTGTGTGTGTGTCCTTGCGTTGTAGTTATGAATCTGTGCGTGTGAATGCTTTGTGGAGGGTGTGTGAAGATCTGGACGAGCACCTGTATGTGTGTGTGTGTGTGGCACTTTTTTTAATAATGTGCTGTCAATCTGAGCTCTGGGAACGGCCATTTCACGATCCCTCCCTAAGTCTCATAACACAGATCCTCTGGGAGGGAGAGTAAGTCATCAGCCGGTGGCCGGGAGTCCTCAAGCACCGTGGAAAGGCAGAAATCACAGCAGATGCAATAAGGGGACTTGGGCTTTCAAATAAAGCAGCACACTCGAACTCGTAGCCGCGCCGCTCATCACTCTGCTGGTTTAGCTGATGTATGGCAGGTGACCCCCGCTATGGATCCTGTATCCACATGATAGCAAGGACAGGACGACGTTGATGTTTTTAGATTAAATGGTCCGTCATCCATTAATGCATTTATTCATTTATTCACTGGCAGCATATCCGCATCCTAGTGGCCATTAACTGCCATTGCAAAAGCCTTGAAACGGGGCGCTGGACCTGGAGCATAGCTCAGCTCCTCACTTGAGTGCCATTAAACTAGCGTACGTAGGGTGTACTGTGTGACACTGTGTCCTTGTTTAGTTAATACCCCAGGAAGAGCAGCTGTTGCTTTTGTCTGCTGGGGATCCAAATAAATAATAAACAGCAAGAGTTTGGGTATGTGTATTAGAGAGAGTCTTTAAAAATAAAAGAGGAAATTAAGATTAGAATATTGAAATTTTGCATGGCTTGTAAAATAAAAAAGAAATTTAGCTTTTTTCCTCGCTGATGTTCAGGAGGGCCACGAGTCAGATTCAGCAAACTGTCTTTAAGCGCACAAAGTTGTAGATTTTCGTCATTTCAACTCGAAAATAGTGACCTGTTCATAAGCCGGTGTGCATTCATGAGATTTAAACATCAGTTTAAACAAATGTACTGCCTCATAAGGCCCATACCCACAAAAGGTTCCCACCGCAGCCTCAGCACCAGAAGAAGACAATGAAAAATTCCTCCCATGATGAGACGTCACATGAGACAAAGAGGAGCTGGCCCACTTTCCTCAGCTCGAGCAGGAGTAAATAATTGGTTCAATCTCACATGAGCATTGCAGCTGCAGCTGGAGAAGATTATTTATCAACTCTAATACATTTAGTACATTAGTGTAAAGCAAAGCGTATGTCCCTGCATCAACAGGCACTTCAAAGTAATAAAACTGCAAGATGATGCAGCCTGCTGCTACTTAGAGTGAATGGACCATCCAGGGAACCATGACAATTGGCCATAACTGCACATGTAGTGGACTAGGTTTATTATAGACCTTTGGTTCAAAGCAGATATCAAATATTAGGCAAAGGAGTGCACCATGTAGTGGCTCATGCATATTTTTCACCTGAACTTCTGAAATACCAAGAAATTTGAAGATGTGGGTCTTTTCATTTTTGAGAACTATGAACAAGAAAACAGCACAAAAAAGACATGTCTCGTGCCCAGCACAGTCTGTGGTGAAATTATGCACAATCACAGATAACCTGTGCTGTTAATTAATCCTCCTGAAACGCTGTTCTCGGTTACTACAGCTGAGGGCAAATTTTCACCAAAGCAGCGCTTATTTCTAGCAAGTCACCTCCCCTGTTGAATGCAGGTATAAAACGAAAAACCCTTGAAACTGAAAGGTAAAGCGAACTGAAACTCCGACCCTGCACACTCGGTTTGTTCACACACAGATGAGAGGGCGTGCGTGGTTTCTTCAGTCGAGCGCCGGCTCGATGCCGTGGGTGTTCTGTAAAGGAACGAAGAGTGAAGTCTGACACGGGCGCATCTGCCGCTGTAACTGCTGCTTACGCTCGTTTTGACACTGGGGTCAGGCAGGAAGATTCACTTCCTCGCAGATAAGCCTGCTGCACCTGCTGCATGTGCTGCGTGCCGCTCCTGCCCTTCAGTTCATGAACTATACCTGCATCACTGTTCTCTTTGCTAATGCAATTCACTCAAATTTGGCAAAATTGATTTGTTGATTCCAGCTACACTTGAGCAGATTTTCATGTCAAAATAACCCTATTAGTACCTGCTCTGCCATGTGACCCATCTTTTTAATTACTCAGCGCGTGTGTGGTGTGTACTCACAGATATTGGCCGTGCCCTTGGGGATGGGCAGGTAGGAGCCAGCGCTCCACGCTCGCCCCTGGTAATTCCTCTTACAGCGGCCACAGTCAGGCCCGGTGGTGTTGTGTTCACACTCGCAGCTCAGCTTCTCTTTGTCATACACACAGATGTTGGCATGAAGGTTGCACTTGCACCTGTCAGAGAGAGGGAGGGGTGGTTGGAGGGGGGTGAAAGGGGACAACAATGTCAAAATGAATGAATTTTCCAGGGCTGAATGAAGAAAGACACACAGCTTTTATTTTTTTGGACAAAGCAGCTGAAGGTCAGCATGCCCTTGACTGGGGAGGGGGGGGGTATTGGAACACAGTCAGAGCGGCTACAACAGTTGATTCTTCAACTTCAATAGGAGGCTAGTTCAAAGCAGGCAGGCGATTGCACGAACAAATCTGGCATCATTATTTCCTCCCTTTTCTTCCTCCTCCCTCCACTCGGGACAGTGGCTCAGTTTTAATTGTCCCACTGGAGGATGCATAATTGCAGTAAGGTCACAGTGGTTGGGTGGGGGTGGGGGTGGGGGGTCAGGAGGGAGAGGGGGACAAAGAGGTGCGAGGGGACGCTGAGGAAAACAAGCCAAGTTAAATTGTGGAACAAGCACTAGGAGAGCGAAGGCATCGAGGCTTGTGGCTGTGCGAGGCGATGAATGGCTCCGAGGTAGCCAGAGGGCGGCGTGGAGCAACAGCACGGCCACAACAAATTAATACGAGATGAGATCTCAGAAGCATATTTTCAGTCTGGAAGGAGGGGGTCCCTTAAGGTGCACTAAATCCTCACTCACATCCTGCTCACCAGAACCTTCATTTAACAATAAACTCAGCAAATTCATTTTCTGCTGTGCCTAGATGAGCATTGAGGGGATATCTACCTGTTAAATTAATTTATGATCCTCATGCAGCAGAAAGTACTCCGAGGAATAAAGAGAACTTTGAATTGCTAGACCGCTTTTTGAAGAACTTTGCAACAGAGAACGATATGACAGAGCGAGCTCAGATGGGTTGTGATGAAGCTTTGTGGCAATGCATTTCGAAATAGCCCGATGGAAATCAGAGAATCTTCTGAGGCCACAAACAGGAGGATTAAATGCTCATTTTTCTAAAGAAAGAATCAACATTTCTGGATCTAGTTTGTACAGTAGACGTCTGCCTTTGTGTTTGTCTCTCTCCTGCTGCGTTGGAGTCCTACTGACAGAAAGTCTAGACAAGAACCGAGCTGGAGTCACTCACTGCGTGACATCTAATGCTGAAATGTGATACGACACGTTTCCAAAACATCAGCACGAGGATGCTTGATTCTCAAAGATAACCTTATTATTGACAAAGCGTACGCTGAGTCACGATCCAGTCCCAGCGCCAGCACTGGCTGCAACTTTAAATAAAGCCTGGAAGTTGGACTTCCCATAGCCATGACTCATTGTGTATTAATGGAGCCGTTGCTATATTTGTATATTTTAAGAGAAAATGCTGAGAGGAACACAAAATGAACACAATTCAAGCTCCCTCCTTCAAAAGTGCCCCTTTCATTCAGCTGTTTTCAATCTTCCATTCAATCCCACGGCACAGAGCGAGAAGTGGAGGGAAAGGTGTTGAGGAGGGAGATGACACAGATAGCCCCACAGTTGTGCTCACTAACGTCTTAGTGAGGAACTGAGTGACAGCTGGCCTCTTTCACCCTGCCCATTCTGCTCCACCGCGGCTTAGCTTGATCCTCCAATAAATATAATAATTTGAAGGAAAAGCACGGTCTTAAATCACTCAGCACTCCTTGACCCTGATACTCTGTTTGCCCCGAACTCAAGGGCTGGGCCAGGTTGTGGCCCAGTTACATTTTAAATCCTCTTCCAGGTTGATAAAATACCTGGATTTGCAAAACTCAGAGGCCATAGAACCTGATATGGAAACGTTTGTCTCTGTTCGCTCATTTTAAAGATTTTCCCATCCTGCCCACAGGATATTAAGACAGAAAACAAATGGATGTAGCTCACCGGTTACTCACCGGTGGAAGAGGACCAGTCCGTCCTGAGGGTGATTGTCGATTAGCTTGCCAACCCCTGGCAACACGCCAGAAAAGTCTGTTTCATTCATAATTCATAGTTCACCCATTCTACAGAACTGGATTATTCTCCAACTCCATCCCCTCGACCCCGTGAGCCCACTATCAAACCGCTCGGCTCACAGGAGGGTGGGGTGGAGGGTGAGCTGGTCTGTTACATGTCTATTAGAGGCTTCACTTGGTTTATTTTCATTGTCCAGCTGTTGTATTGAGTCTCATTCATTGGTAGTGGAACTGTGGGTTTTGTATTGAGCACTGATCTTGAACTGATCATTATGGATTTACCATGTTTTTTAGGAGCCTTCTCGCACTGATACAGGCTCATAAAAATAACATACATTTTGTATGAAAGTGAAAATAGGAAACAATAATTAGGCCTAAATGAAAAACAAATGCAGTTGAGGACCCCTTTTTGCAGTTTAGCAGCACCAACAGAGTTACATCAACTTCAGTAGTCAGAATCTCCCTGTTAACATTTCATGCATCATATTGTTTAAGCTTCTCCGCGTATTAGATCTGATCTGGGACAGGCAGTATTTGGAGTGAGTGATTCATGAAATATAAGGTGCGTAGGCTCCACCTGTTATTTCATCATGTCAGATACACTTTTAATCATTCCCAGGTTAAGGCTACAGGACGGGAACCGTTATTAGGCTGACGCTAAAAAAATGTTGCGCATCTGCCTTTTAAGCCGGCAGTAGCTGATAAAATATAATATAATCTTATTTTTAACTTTAGTTACAAGCGTTGAAAGCTGACCCTAAATGGATCCGATAAGGGATTCTAAAGGATTCAGATTCGATAAAAATGCAATCCACCTCACCTCACAAATCCTTCCCCAACCCCACAATAACATTACAGTTAGTAATTCGTTAGATTTCCATGACAGCTTTCCCTTGCCTGATCTAGGTACTGAGCTCCACACAAAAAAAAATAATAAAAAATATAAGAGCAGAAACTCTTTTTCATTTCATTTGGAGCTTGACTGTGACATTCTTTTGTAAAAATGGATTCAATCTTCAGCAGCTATCACAGCAATATCCAGTCGACACCGAGGCTTTGCAGGACTCATTGAGAAAAAGTGCTTTGACTTGAGTCAACGTCCATCAGTGGCTAAAATCAAGCCAAGATCTGATCTCAAGTCAGACACAGCCCTGTTCAGTGTGCTCCCATTTCTAGAAGTCGGCTTTGTTAGTGTGTGTGTGTGTGTGTGTGTGTGTGTGTGTGTGTGTGTGTGTGTGTGTGGGAGGAGTGGGTGGGGTACGGGGTGTGAAACAACTTCACATGGAGCCCTTTGTGGTTTAACCTTCAGCTTCTTTTAACCTCGCCAACATTTTAATCAGCATCCAGAAATGATAGCGCCGTCGGCATAAGGATGGAGACCGCCAGCGAGGCCCTGAGGGTCTCATACCCAGCAGAGCTGTTGTGCTGCCAATCAGCAGTGGCTCCTGAATGAGGCTACCAGGGGAGGCTGGCTGCCTCGCCGCTGCGCCGGCAACCAACGGCTTCAGAGAAGGAGCCAAGTAAACGTGTATTTAACAGCGTTTTAATAACAAATGTCCTCCAGGGTTCCTCGTGCGTTGTGTCTTCATTTCCTGTTGGGGCTTCCTGCACTTTGAAAGCTCTGTGGGTTGTGTCATCCTAACTGTCCATCAGTCTTTGTATCATCCGTCATTCATTCTTCATATCTCCATCCACCTATTAGTCCTTCATTTTTAACTCCGCTCCGCTATCTCCTGTTAATAAATATTCATGGAGCTAAGGCATCTTTGTTTTTGTGTGGTTCTCTCAAAGTGATATTGCTCGAGGCATTATTGAGTGTGCCAGCCACCGCCTGTGAGCTAAAGGTCCTGATATGTATTCATAAAATTACCCATGAGGCTATGAGTGCAAATTGCTAGACTGGCAATAAAAAAAAAAAAAAAAAGAGGAGGAAAAAACCTTGACAGAAGTTTTGATTCCATTTGGTCTGAGAGAAAGCAGCAAACATATTCTGATTTCTGACAAGAGTTTAAAGTTCGACTTGAAATGTGGGGGACAGAAGATACTGTTGGGCTCAAATGTATTATTTTTCTTTATCCTGGTGGAAATGCGAGCAGAGCAGCTTGTTGAGACTCAGCTTACCTGGAGCAGTGTGTCTATGACCTCTGCAGTAATGGGATTCTGATTGACACCGTGGGTGCAGACGACATATTGCGCCTTCCCACTGATGACACAGGCAACAACAAAGGAAAACAAAGCAACCCGATGCCCTGCGTCTCACAGAAAACGCCCCTTTCCTTTCTATCGCTTCGGCCATTATCTGCATAATTCCATTCAGCCAAGTTCATTCCCCGACATCGCTCTATTTTGCTCATCGCGGCTTCAAAGCCAAAAGTCTCAGCCAGTAATTAATAGTAATTATCCATAATCCAAGCCTGCAACATCCCCGATGCACAAAGCTGCTGATCCCAACAAATTGAGCAGACTCAACTCAACATGGTCCTTAAGTGGGTTAACTAAGTGAAGCAATTAAATTTCAATCTATCGCCCAGGTGTTTTCATATGCAAGCCAATTGGGTCAAACGGAGTTAATAAACGCTTTTTTTCTTTTTTTTTAGCCCGTGCCTGCATTCAGTGTCTGCTGTAAATGAGCGCCAAAACACCAGGGGTTGCAAGGGGCGTGCAGAGGGGTGGAGGAAGTGGCGAGGGGCGGGTGGTTGAGAGAACACTCCGGCTTAATTACGTGTGATGAAAATGAAATAGAAACCCAGGAGTGGCTGGTAAAAAGGCCTTGAGGTGTGTGCGTGTGCAGGTGATTTGTTGCCGGTGGAATGGATAATTGCACAAAACACACGCTGAATGAAATTTACTGTACAATGTATTTGTCCCACGTGGTCTCCCCAAACACACACATACACAAATCTCTGTAGCGGTACACAACACCGGCCTCTTCTGCATTGATGTGTAGCTTGCAGCTGCTGTCTGTATCGGCTTAAAACAGATCAGCCTGCTATGTGTTACCTGCTAATTGCCTCCTCTCTCTCTCTTTCCCTCCTGGCCTGCAGTGCATTGTGGGAAGTGGAAGGAGTGAGATCGCAGCACCAGCTCTCCTGAGATAGACCTCAACCCCCAACCTCCCCCTAATTATATCCTTCTTTGCCCTCCCTCCTTCTTGTCTCACTAGAAAGTGAAGAAGAAAAAAGTGGAGGCTGCGGGAAAAATCATGGCTGATTCTCTGCATTAGTCCTCAATTAAATGCAAATTTCCAGTTCAATTTGTTGGCATGGGAGCATAATTTTATGGGGCCCATTCAGAATATAAATATACAGTTCAACCTAAGATATTACTGCAGGATTTACAGTAACTCATTGACTGATGGGGTGGTCAAATTTGCTTTGTTACAGTTAAGTTTGAAGTCCTCAGCACGTAAAACACAACTTTTACACAGGTGAATTCCATCTATTTAACTATCAACCTGTTTCCCTTATTCTTACAGCTGGCCAGCAAAGAGAGACACACAAGAGAGAGTGATGTTGCAGGAGCTGGTTTGAGGCCAGAGGGGGCAGCATGGAGCAATTTGCATTACAGTCAGCAAGGATGCAACATACATGAACAAATGACTTCACGCAGGGGAGTTAAGTCTTTCCAGAAGCTCCAGACACAACTGCATGATCCCATGGCTTGGCTTCGCTCATATTTACAACAGTACATATTGGAAAATGTGCTTAAGTAGCCAATTAAGCCTTGGAGTGGCACACGCTGCTGTGACCCAGCTGCTGAACTGTGGCAGCTAACTTAAAAAACTGGAGCACTGGAAATTATTTTAATGGTTGTTTTGTTGAGCTGATGACTGCTTCCTGTTTCTTTTGTACGTCTCTGTCAAAATAATTCATTATAAATCTAAAAAATAACAAGATCTTGGCAAACTGAGATGGCACAACAATAATTATCTCTTAGATGCTGTTCTGTATAACCAGCCAAACAACGCCAGGATAACAGTCCAGTATATTTTGTGATAGTGCAAGGTAAATTAAGGCATTACGGTAAATGTGCCGTCTGCCTGCATCAATCTGTCCAAGCCATCCATCTATCGAATCCTCAGGCATTACTAATGTATGGAGTTGGGCATGCTATCCAAGCAGGAGTCAATCAAGAGGTCTTTACTGCCTGTGACATGCCAAGCCAGTTCAATAGAATCGACATGCTGGGCCTCACTGATACTGCTCTCAGCTAAAGACTATTGGCCGTGGACCCGGCGACAGAGAGTGCACTGCGGGGGAGTGACACAGCTCCATCCCGGGGAGGATGGTGCCTCACACATTCAAGGCGAGGCCAGGTGGAGAGGTGATATTAAGTGATCTTGTCATTTCATAAGCGACATCACTGATTGGAGCCCTTAAAGGAAGCAACTCCCCAAAGCTCCTGCAGCATTGATCGGTTTGGGTCGGGAGCTAGTCTGCAGACTGCGAGAGGTTAGACTGCATTTGACCTCTGTGTGTGTGTGTGTGAGAGAGAGAGAGCAGGTGCAACGTTGCAACATAAAACAATCACAGCGATACATTTTCTCACCAATGATCTGATGTTTTTTGTACAAATATCTGTTTTGTACTCAGTATTACCAATACATTTACACTTTTAATCATAGAGAATAAAAAGGAGTAAAGAGTCAGCACTGGTGTGACTATCTGAAGAACACTGAAATACTGTTGCAACATTAACTGAATAGCAGGAAACATGGAATATATATAAAAGCCATTACTTCCTAATTGTCTCCTGTTATCTTGTTGCTTCTTGCTAATGTCACCAGCCATTAAACTTTGGCAGCCCTCTTCCTTGTTACATAATCCCGATGTCTGGAGCAGACGTCTCCCATGGCTACGCCTACCAGGGGCCAGAATCTGAAACCAGGGTAGGACCCAAAGAGCAGGTGTAATTACAGAAAATGTTGGCAGTTTCCCAGCTAGCCAAGGGGTTAACTCTTAAACCTCGGGCGAGGGTCATTAATAGCTCGGGTGGTAACGGTGTTCACTGTTGTGTTGAAAACTTGAGCCTCTGATAGACCAGAGGGGGCAATGTTTCCACTAAATTAAATAGGAGGCTGCGTGGCCTCCTGGTGATTAATGAGAACGGAATGAGACGTAAAGAATTGCTTGAAGGTGAGCATGCAGGTGTGTGTGTGTGTGTGTGTGTGTGTGTTTGAGAGAGAGAGAGAGAGAGGGAGAGAGAAGAGATGAAAATTCAGAGACAGAGAGAGGAACTGGCTTTGTGTGTGGTTACATCTGGGCCAGAGGTTTTGTATTTGTGCCCTTCACAGGTGCGTTTCACTAAAAATAGCAAGTTTGCGCTAATGTCAAAGGAAGAAATGGAAAGTTGTGCAAATGGTCATTGAAAATAATTCACTGCAGCAGGGGACATGAGAACATGAGAGGGAATAAAATCAATATTAGACAACAACATTTCAGTTCCAGCTCCATTACAATGCAAACTACCTTTAAGTGACAGAAACACAGAATTTTGCTGCGAAGTAAAGGATGCATGCAAAGTGTGGACAGGAGCTGCACAAAGGCCACGACTCAGACCAACAGAGTGTGTGAAAAATGAGCTGGTTTTTCATTATTACCAGTTTTTTTTTTTAATTGGTGCAGCATCTCATTTCAAAGGAGTCCTCAGACAAGGCTCTGATGATTTTATAATATATTCAGCGTGAGGCCACACCAAACTTTTTAGCTGGCAAAATGACAGGAAAGCAGTGCTGCTTAAAAAAAAAAAAAAAAAAAACTTCAGTATAACTGCAAAATATGAGAGATTGGATTTTATACAAATGGTGGTTGGAACTGATTGATCCCTACAGACTGACTGCTGCAGCAGGGGAAATGTATTTGTAATCCAACATCTAGGAAAAGTAGGTGTACAATTTGCGGGCATATATTTGTTTTATCACTCTGAGAGAACAACGGGGGCACAAAATGAGGGACAGAGATTAGAGGGTTTTGCTCTTCTCACCATCAATGCCTCACAGGTAGCGCTATATTGCAATAATAAAAAACATCCAAGTGACAGAAACAAAGAATATTTCTTGAATATTCCGCAAAGGACAAGAGGAAGTGTAATTTACGGAAGATTCAGTCGGTTCAGCACCACAAAAGAAGCCAAAAAGTATTAACAGCTGTCTGATCTACAAAAATCTGTGAATCATAAAAATCTTCCACATTATTATTATTATTTGTAATTCAAGGAAGCATTTTTAATTAAATCGCTGACCTTTTAGCTGAGTGCTGACAGCAATATTTTCATAACCCCCAAACAGCCTGCCTTTCACTAAGCGTGTTATTGAAATTCAGAAATATGTTTTTAAAAACAGTTTCAACAGCAGAAGTCACTCTTTTGCTCAGATTCTTCAATTTCAAGGTGCAATCCTTAAAATTGTGATCATATCAAACTCAATTTTGGGGATGTCATTTTTTCTGCTATGGCCTTTAAATGTATATACACTCAATATTTACCTCTGTTTGTACTGTCAGCCATTCCCATGCTGAATGGTGTGCATCAGGTGATTCCCAGAAGATATAAAAGACATAGAAGATCCAGAATACAATACTGACACTGTACATCATTTGTGTAAATACTCACTGCAAATTTAATATTGACATAAAGTTATGCGACTTGTGGTAATTTGTGGGACAGCTTTGTAAATCCAACCTACTGACATTTGACCCTTTAACCATCATCACTGAGTCAACATGCTCCAATAAGTTTACCTTGCTAAGGAAGCAAAGGTCTGGAAAATTCAATACAGCACTTTTCCTTTGTTTGATTGTTATTCTTCTCCTCTTTTGTAAGTTGCGGCTCTATTGTATGCTCCTGTTTTGCTAAAGCACTGTCGGATGGCCATACATAATGAGTGCCTGCGTTCATTGTCCTCTGCAAAAGATAACTCGCTCAGAATCGCTTTTCATGACTCAATGATCCCATTATCAAGCACTTTTTATTCATCTCTCCCTGTCGTCTTCAGATCAGAATCGAATATCACACTTGGGGAGGTTACCACATCAGCGCTGTCACTGTGTCTGTGCATTTGTGTGCACGCAAGCTGAATTAGACAAACAGGAACAGTATGATGACGCTGTCAACACTTCTCCCTCTGTTAGAAATGCTGTATCTGCTTCAGCTTATGAGCGGGAAATACTGCCATATGGTGTTTTCTTCACTGACGAGGCTCTCTTCTCATGTCGCCCATGCCGATATGGCTGGCTCAGTGGGATGTCTGACTGAATGAGGAGATGGACAACTCTGCTATTTCTGAGTAGGTACTTCTTCACAAGTAATCACCGCTTTCTGGTGAGCCCTGCAGTTACACTTCAAGTTTTGAGTTCATGGCACGAGTTGTCAGGTCTTACATATTCTATTTTCTATAATATCCAACTTATAGATAGTTATTATATGGTTACAGTTAGGGGAAGATTGTTGTTATGGAAAATAAACCATGGTTAGGTACACTGTTAAACTTGCAATACCAGAGTTTTTTGGCCAGAAGCAGAAACAAGCTGTAAACGCAATATTAAGATATTAACGGTTAACAGTTGTGTATTTAAACATCCAGCCGCTACAGAGCAACATTAGCATATTTGTCATAATTCTGGCAACTGGGGAATGTAAGTCCAATATTTACTCTCCTTTTAGCTCTATTTTTGGTCTTCTCCTAAGGAAATAACTGTGTTCGCTGTTGAGCAGGTAGCGTGCAGGGCCTTTTCACTGAAAATGTCAGTGAGATAAAACAATTCATCTGTGAGCTAAAAACCAAAACATTGAGCTGAAAGACAGTAAATTGAGCCTTAGAGCTGAGGGGAACTGCAAAATCAGAATCTAATTCTCGGTGGGTTCCTCACCACAAGTGACCCTTGATTATTGAGTGATTGCAGTGAATGTTAATTGAAAAATTGTGACGTGCAAAAACATCAGTCTACCACCCTAACCTCCACACCCCCACTACATAAAAGGCACACTGCTTCCTGCGTTAGCACTGGACGAGGCGTGGAATCGTCCGACATGGATGGGGCTGAGCGGAGGAGAGTGAATTGCTGTGCAGGCAACACGAGATCAGTGAGGTAGGTTTGATTAAAGACTGCCACTGTCGAGGCTCCCAACCCTCTCTGTCATGTGATTTTATGTGTGATAAATACAATTAGATCTGAAAAAATTGAAAAAAATTCAAATCAAAATATTCCACTGATATAACCTTATTCACAACGCTTATGATGTGTAAGTTACAGTAAAATACAGAACCAATTTTAAACTTCCTCTGAGTGCAGTGTTTTATGTTTTTCTACATGGCATTGACTATGCAAGCGTTGCCAACATCTTCCCCAATCTCTACCAGTAACTGAATCATCAGTGTGGTGGAGGGGGCTGCAAGTGAAGGAGAGGTCAATGAGGAGATTAGTCATGAAACCCTGACAGGAGGGCCCATTATGAGGGCTGCTGCAGCCGACAAAGACGGGGGGAAGACACGCTGAAAAAGGCCTCTCCATTAATAAAATGGGTCACCACATGAATGTTGAATGTGCTCTGTCGACGGTCGGGAAGAGAAAAATGCCTCCCGATGTGGCTGGTTCCTGCACCCGAGACCCCTTTCTGGCACAATAGAGGGAGATTGGCTACCCTAACCCGGAGAGAAAAAGGCTTTATGAGAAATCAGATCAGAAAATGGCCCACTGTGCCCACTGAGATTCTCATGCTTTTAATGTAACTCCACGGTAAACAGTTAGTAATCAATCATTTGGTTTGCACGGGGGTATTAATGTGTGGGTCATGACAGGAATAAAAGATGCTGCCCGCATTATATGTATGTATTAAGGGGTGGGGGGTTTGATTTAATTCCCGTTGAACTAGATTGGAATTTATGGAAGAAAATGAAAATAAGTGATAGATCTTGCCTGGAGGATGTGTGCATAAACCCGTAGACACACATACACAAACCCAACCTTAGATGTGGAAATACTGTATATGATGCCACCACATCCCTTATATAGCAGTGAAGCGTATTTGTCTCACATCAGCAGTGCAGTCTTCCAGTCCAAGACATAAATCCAATTTGTTGTCTGTGCTGGCTACTAATAGTGGTAAACCCATCGGGAGAGAAATCAATGCACAAAATATGAGATCTGCATTATCAGCAATGCAGCACTCAGTGAGTAAAGCAGTGCATCAAGCTCAAGTGTAAACTTCAGCCTCTGAAGTGAGAAATGAACGTTGCCTCATCCCTGCGAGCGGGGAAGGGATTTGTCGAGGCGACGCGCCTCCTGTCCTCTGCTCTGCTGATAAAATCTTCATGTCACTTGTAGCTTCGCTCCTCATATCTCCGGCCTCGGTCGATTCCTCCGGCCTGTGATAAATGGGAAGGGGCCGGCTTGTACACCTTCTGCGGGTTTAATGTCAGTGACATGGCGGCTTATCACTTGATTTTATTTGTACATAAAGCTTTCAGTGTACTTGATTTTTATCTCACAACTGAGCTGTTCTGTAGCATTTACACTGCTGCCAGGATTTGCTTTTTATGTTCCTTGTCACCGGGAAACACCAAAATCAATCGCTTTTAGTACGAGGAGGCACCGCAGGTGAATATGAAACTGCGTCTTAGTTTTGGAATTTGGACACATCCTGCTGAGCCTCTGACCGCTCGAAGCTCTGTGGAGAAATGTCTTGACAAGTGGATCCCCATTTAGTTTCATACAATAAACATTCCCGCTGGTGGTGTCACGCTGCTCCGCTGAACCACAGTTGGTGGCGGCAACATTGAAAAGAAAAAAAAAAAAAAGGTGCTTAGAAAGACAACGAGGAGAGACATTGCACAACTTTGAAATATATATAAAAAATAACTTCCGAATGTTTGTTAGACCTCAAGGATACACACAGTGTGTTTTGATAAGAAAGAAACAACTTTTGTTTGTTTCCAATGAAAAGCCAGATTAGAATTCACAGCAAAAAAGTGCACACGTCTGTAGAAAAAAGATGGGCTCAGACAAATTTGAAATTGAGTTGCGTCACACACATTAGGAGAAGTTTCACAGATGTTCCCTCTAATCTCAAACATGCACACACTCCAAGATCTGAAAATAAAAGCATATCACACACTACAGGATATTACTAAGAGCATCCTGCCACAGGGAGCGACGCGCCTCAGGTGATCTCATGGTGCAACACCTGGCTGCATTCTGCAGCGGGAAAAAACAAGAAGCAGAAGGCTGAACGAGTCCGGACCAGGAAGCGTTTACGGAGACGCGGTCAGTGAGAACTGGAGGTGAGATTTTAACTGTCAGCTTTCATATCTGTTAGAAGCGGTACAACATTAGCCTTTAAAGGCTGGAATGCTTGCCGTTGCTTGGCAACACTGTCAGCTGCTCCGGGAATAACAGACTCTTATTGGCTACTGTGGTCCCACTGAGAATGAACTGACACAATCAACCAGATTTGAACTTCTAAATATCAGTGTTTGAGATTGTTGGGTGTCTCTGCTGAGTGTGTGAGCAGTTCGGGAGGGGGAACAGTGGATCTGTATAATCTGGTCCCACACCAGATTCCTCCTCCGACTACTGGAGGGGTAAATCAGAGCTAAATCAGGGATAAATCTACGTTTGAGCCTGGTTTTAGTGCAGCTTGCATGGCATGGTGGAATATGTCACTTTTATTGTTTTTATATATATGAATAAAAAAAAAATAAGAGTAATACTTACGAATGAAAATAAATGTTACATGAATGTAAGATGAGGTTAACCTTGAGAATTACTTGCTGCTGCTATTAATGGAAACAACTGGCACTGATTTGTTTTAAATCTGAAACACCTCTTTTGCTTGTATATGTTTTGAAAGCAAAATTTTAAAGCCAAATGATCTGGGAAAGACTTTCGCCTCTGCAATCAGCTTCTACAGTCGCCAGTAATTTTAAAGCACAATCTATCTCAAAAGCAAAGACTGCCACTTTCACCTTTCCTCACACAAGCTACGCCTACAGAGGCAGCCTCCTTGATAAATACCGCCTCAGCTAGAGCAGGTTCATTCAGACAGGAAACAACCGCAAGCAAACACTCTGCTGTTTGTGTTATGAATATTAAAAAAAAGAAATATCATGGGCCTCATGGAAGTACAGTACAATAGGTTTAAGCTGGATTGTCTTTGGAAAGGGGCAATTCAGCAAACAGAGACTAAGCAGCCGAAATCCATCCCTCTTTCATCCCGCCATTTGTATGTGAGAGCGGTAGGCAGCGTGGGGAGAGACAGAGGAGGTTTTAAACGGCAGCGAGAAGAAAAGAAGGTCCTTTATACGTGGAAATAGTGGAAAGTCCACCTAAGCACCCACACTCACATTCACCTCTAAAGTCACACCGCGTAAGTAAAATGTGCTACTCAGACAGACAGACGCCCCTTCACACCAATCATTTTTTGTCTGTTGTGACAAAACACATTTAAAATTCCAACAAGTCGATTCAAATCTTTTTCTTAACATCAACACTGCACAACTTGTTTTGTTCACAAAGGCGTTTTCATTTTCTGAAGAGGGAGCCTTGAACACACATTTTTGCTATACACATTGTATTGAGTTTAAATGTTATTTATGTGATATTCATTTTAAGAAAGTCATTTTATATGGATTTTGTGTCAAATTCTCTGCTGTTTATACCATAGGCTAGATAAAATTTGGTTCTTAAGCTCCATTTTTACTTATCTTATTATTGTATTTCAAAACAATGCAATACAAAGTGCCCCAGATAATAGTAAACTACTTTAAACAAGTATGGGAATAAATAGAGAATGCAATATACTGCGTCACATTTCAGAGAAATTAGAACTGCTTTGGCAGGTACAAGCTAAGTGTTTCTCATGGAATCATATGTGCCTTCTTTTGAATTACAGTGATTTAATATGATACAGAGGCTTTGATGTAACCCTGTGGGAGTTTAACAGCTGAACAGCAGTTTCATTAAGTTAAAACCTGGTCACTGGCTTAAAAGCAGATCTACAAGGACCTGACTGAAAGCATTTTTGGATGGAAACAGCAGTTTGTGGCACAAGTAATATATTGCATTTAGTTTTGAGCAGTTTGCCAATAGCTAATATAAGTCACTGCCGCCTTATCACACATTATATTATTCTAAATATAAAATTCATACAGATTTTGCTGCATTTGGATCAATTTAATTTTTTTGACTTGTTGATGGCATTAGACAAAAACTGAAAAGCTTATTATTTATCCTGTGAGAACATAGATCGCAATCTATCCAGTAGGTGTTGAGACAATCTGCTCAAAAAAGGCGTTATCCTCTGGACACCGTGGATATCTGTACCAAATTTGCCGTCCACAGGGCCACGCTGCTGGCGGGGCTAAAAATGTGGCCACTCTCCTTAATGAAACCTAATTAAGCATCTGAACCAAGGCCTGACTGACAAGAAAAACAACAGCACGCAGAACATTTCTGTCCCAACATCCAGGAATGTGGCCGCTGTTTGTCCGCAGCCATAAAGGACACAGACGTGGTGACGTGGTCTGATGTTGCCAGCAGCCATACGCAGATGGCCGTGCACGGGCAGCTGCGGCCTCTGGAGGCGTGATGCTCCTCATATTCTGCCACCGCCTATCGCATTTTTCAAATCCGCCCTCTCCTCATATTCTTCCTGTTTTACCTTCACGGTTCACATGTGTATTGCTTGGGGAGGATTTTGCAGCTGGGACTATCCAATTAATTGCACAGGGGGGCCCAGCTTCTATATTAATACGGCCTTAGACAGAAACACACCCACTGCAGCTGGCTCGAGATGGCTCGTGTTTGAGGAACTGATTGATGCTCAGCTCGACGCAAGGGAACCGCTGGAAATGAATTCTACATTATTACCGACATTAGCAGCATTTAAAAAGTGAGAAGTGAAAGCAGGAGCTGCGTGAGGACAGTAAGAGGACTGCAGGTGGCTTTGTGTTGACACTGGTTAAAACTCCACAAGGAAAAATGGAACAAATCCATCACATTCAGATTTATTCCATGTTTCTTTTTGCCGGCTTGCCAGGTGCTCTGTTGTCCTGACGCCCTTCCTCGTGCATCCTTTTCAGAGCCTTATCAAGCAGGCACTCTCAGAGCTTACGAACAGGGTGAGCAAAAAGTTTTTGCACAGACTGATAAAAATGTCTTTCGAGCTCCTCAACCTGGCAGGCTCTAGCAGGGAGGGCGTCAGCCAGAGACAAACCGAGGGAGGAGGATCAAAGGCAGGAGAGGTGGAGAAACGGCCTGGTCAGAAGCCAGCAGCGACAGGTGATGTAGGTGTTGATTAGAGGAGGAAGATAAAGGGAATAGAGAGGCAGCTGGGGCTGTTTGGGAGTGTCTGAGGCAGCGACTGACAGGCTAATTGAGTTCTGTCAGTAACAAGATGCAAGAAGATAAAGTGAGGTCAGGTGTCATTCTGAGATAAATGAAGGTTCATAACAGGTCAAACGTAGAACACTGGCCCCACTGACGTCAATCAAGGGCTCAAATGTCTATTTAGGATAACAGTTAGTACTCCTTTAGCTGCTTTGGTTCTCATCAAATCTTGAAACAAAGATACAGAATCTCAGGAGGCAACCACGAACCTTCAATGAAGCAGACTAAAGATATTTGAAACTAAACTAGAGGTTGCCAGTTAATGACGCAGCCTACGCTTCCTCTCCCGGTGAACCCACATGTGTGGGAAGGGCAGCTCACAGCTTCAGACCGAACCGACTCAAAACACGGCAGAAATAAAGAGGAGAGAGCTTTTCCCCGTACGCTTTGAAGCGAGAAGCAGGATGAGGCAAGAGCAGGGAGGGGAGAAGGCGAGCGTAGGTCAGACTCGAGCCACCGTCCTCGTTATCTAATCACGCCATTCACAAACAGCGCTGTGTCACTGCAACACAGTGTGAAGCAACTGTCAAAGTGAAAGGATAAGGAAGCGTATCAGAACTTTATTTGCTAAATAAAGCAGTGGTGGAACATAAGAAAGGAGAATTTTGAGGTACTTGATTTGAGTATTTCCATTTGAAGCTGTTTTACACTTCTGTTCCACTACTTTTCTGACGGAAATCTTTTTACTTCACTATTTTTCTAGAGCTATGGCTACCAGTTACTTTACATATTTTCCCTGATTAAAAAAATGCATGATAACCTTGCAGAATGCACTGCTTGAGATTTAACGAGTGGGACCCAGCCTTTTCTTTTTTTGGCTTACGAAAGGGAAGCGACTAATCGTGGCCCCCGTCGTGTTTTAGATATCTGAGTCATTTGCAGCGGCAAATTTCTAGAATGGTTTTATCTAAAAGGCGTAAAATTATCTGATACTTCTTTAAGGATTTATTTTGTTTGAGTAAAATTTGTTTTATCTTCTTTTCCTACCAAATGAATCATCTCACCGCCCCCTAAATTTATTACCTTCGGTTGGGAACCACAGGACTAAACCACCTCACTGCATCTATGAAGTTTATACTAGCTCCACCTCAACGAGCTAACTGTAAAATTATTGTTGGCACTCATACATCAGTATTAAAAATCTAATAAAGTCATATAATATATTTGTTGCAGAGGCCAGTACATTTACTTAGCATACTTGAAGTACAGTTTACTAATCGTCCTACGTTTGTAGGGTTTTGCACACAGCACCTTGACTTGCACTAGACACTGTTTGCATTGTTGCATTGCTCCTGCAGGAGTAAGTAAAGGATCTTAGTACCTCTTCCACCACTGCTAACAGGTTAGTTCATGAACAATCTGCTGCACTGCTTTACTGCACCATTTGATGGTACTTTAAAGTGTGGGTCATAATGGTCTGATATTGACATTATCATCTTTGCATGAGCTGGAACACTGTATGGAAACAGTGACTGTGTGGATAGCAAAGTGACAGATTGATAAATGGGAGCAGAATGAATTGGGTGTATGATTACAACCACTTTACGGCTCTGGCCTTTGAGCAGCAACCACATCAGTACTTCCTGTATTTTCTCTTTGATGAGTCACCGCTGGACGCTCCACATCCATTCCCGTCATTCTACAGTAAATATGACAAAGACGTGCATTAGACTATTTGACTTATAGCCTCACCGACATTTGAAATACCTCACTTAACTCATTTCTGCTGGACTAACAAAAGGCTGTGGGTCATTTGATTGCAGCCATAAAACTAACATGTGGTGTGGATGTTAACAGATGGGCTGAGTTATATGGACCAATTGCTTGGCCTGTCCCACAAACATGGCATTCTCCCACACAATGACTAATGCAGACTGCTGATTCAAAAAAAAAAAAAAAAAAAGCAGAAATGCAGAGCACAGCGGAAGTTAAATAGATGCTTATGGAGGCACAGAGAGAGAGAGAGAGAGACAGAGAAAGAATAAGGAGGATAGACAAGTGGAATGACTTATTCAAGAGGGAAGTGGGCAGGAAGAAACATGAAATTAGCACAAATAGATTATCTGTCGACTACAGGCCGGCCTAAGAGCAAGCAAAGCACTGTGGAGGGACAGTGAGAGAGAGAGAGAGAGAAAAAGCAGATTGACTTCTTGTTTGTTCCTCCCTTAGGGGAGACCCGATAGAGTCATCACTCACCAAATTGCTGATCTGTAGTTGAAACAGCTGTATCCAAAGCACACAGCACTGAACACCACAGCAATTAGAATGCACCAATAGTATGACCCCTGACCTGTCTCATCTTTATACCTGTTATATTTTTGCATGCCTCAGATGAAAGCTTTGCTTTATTACACTTTTAGATATTTGTGTGTTGTTGTAGCGTGGACTTGTGCCAATAATGGAACAGAATAACAGGAACATTTTAAGTAAAGTTTGACATTTTGGGAAATATTTTCTTTCTTGTTAAGTGTTGGATGAGAGGATTGACACCATTCGCATTACTGTACCCAAAATATGAAGCAACATCCAGCAGCGGGTTAGCTTAGCTTAGCATATAGACTGTAAACAGGAGGAAACAGCTAGCCTCCACCTACCAGCCCCTCTAAAGCTCACTAACAAGTCACACCTTGTTTGTTAAATCCATGCAAACGTGTAAAAACGTTTTAAACACTAACTTTAACGGGTCTCCAGGAAGTCATTGGTCCAGCCCAAGAAATAACCCCCATAACCATAAACCCCCCTGCTAAGCTAATTTAACTGGCTGCTGGTGGTAGCTCCATATTAACCACACAGACATGAGAGTGGTATCAACTCCTCATCTAATTCTCGGCAAGTACATAAGTGCATTTCTCAAACTATCAAACTATTCCTTTAAGCAATGATGAATTCATTGTATGTTCTACTTAATATCTGACACACTGGTTTAGCTCTTATTGCACAGTATGCAATAAATTGTGTTGTGCCAAAAAAAAAAAAAAATCCTTTAAATGCAGCAATGATGACTCAAGAGTGAAGACATGGTGACATGTTTACATTCTGTGGGCGGTGGTAGGGGGCATAGCAATATGATTGGATTTCAATCAATCTTCAACTATGACTCATACATTTTGAGAATATATCTAAAAAAACAGTATTTTTTTTAAGTCCAATCATATTTCTCGATGTAGCATCCAAATGATTTCACATATTAAGCGAGAACTGATAAATGTAGATAAAAAAAATTTCAACATTTTTTGCTAGTCAAATGTAAACTTAAAAGAGTACTCGACTGACATATATAACACTACTATATCTCACAAAGGACAGTTTAAAAGGAAAAAAGCAGCAGAACAAAGATCTCTTTTTTTTTCCTGCATTCGTCTTCCTTGTCAAAACCCACAATGCAGTGTGACTGGGAGGAGTTTGGTTGAAGATTTGGGTGTGCTACGTTGCAGTGGCTAATGTAGCCTGGAGCCGCTAGCCTCAAGCAGAGAGCTTGACCAGCTACAGAGGTCTGGTCAGCTCCCTTCTTTCTAACTCACACACCGACCTCTTTAGCCTCGACCGACGCTGACTCAAGTGACATCACTTGAGGCAACTGCTCAGATTTTGCGTAGCTCCCTCTGGAGTCACAAAAGACTTCATATAACCTTCTTCACATATCCACATATGCCTTCTAATAACTTATATTATTTATGTTATATTACTGACATCAGTTTACTGCAAACTCACTGAAAGAAAGAATCTTCTAGGCTATAGAAGTTTTCACATAACCAGTAATGTAGAACCAGAAGAATACCTTCTAGTGATAATGAATTTAAAAAACAAGTTTAAATGATGTGCTACCACTTCACGGATGGAGAAAGGACATAATGAATCTTTATTTAAGGACTGTTTCAGAAGAGTGCGGTCAGAGTGCAACGCCTGATTCTAAAAGAAAACCTGAAGCCACGGAGACTGTGAAATAACTGGCCTCTGCATATTCACCGATATCATGTGAGTACAAATCAACTATTTCCTGCCATTACCATGTGTGCTAAAGCGATCCGGAGCTGGGGAATATGCATGCAGTGGATTGTTGCCAATGATTTAGTAAAAAAGTAAGAAGAAAGCACCCCAAATGATTGAAAGAGACTAAATCTGAAGGCAAGAAGATGAACCCACTCCCCATTTGTTTAACACCTAAATGATCTTTTCAAGACTTTTGAATTGCCAAACTTGTTGATATGAGCTCAACCCTTGTAGACCGAGGTTTGTCGTCGATGTGGGAATTCAGAGTCACTGAAGAAGACTTAACTAGAACACTTTCCATGAAGCTGATGGGGGAGCCAGACCAGAAAAAGGTGCAACCAATAACCAATTGGCCCCTGCCAGTGAATTACCTGTCTACCCTGCAGTCAAAGTGGCTGTGAACCCTAGAGGTTGTTTCTGACCTTTCCTGATAATGCCCCGCGGCACATATATGCTTCGGAAATTGAATCACTACTCCCACAGGTTCAAGGGTAAATTGTTGAAACAAACCTACTCCTTTCCTTATCTTCTGGTTCGCAGTACACAAACAGGGCAGAAACAAGCTGGAAATTTAATTCACTATATGGCACGAGTCTGTTGCCAGATTGGCAAGTTATTTAAAACTCTGGCCTATGAAATGGATTGTCCTTAAAGATTTTGGCAAATAAAAACCATGACGGTGGCACGATATAAAAGTGCGACCAAAAATCCCACCCACGTACCCTGATATAGGTATTTTCTCTGGTTTGTGGTGGGTGGTGTTTATCCCTTGAGTGGTGGTACAGAGATGAAATGGGACAGGGTCTTTGTATATAATTCAAGGCAGGGACCCAGAGCCCCTTCAGAGACAAGACTGCTCTGCACCGGAGAAGTAGAGCGAGACAGGGAGTGAGGGACAGAGCCTGAGAGAGAAAACAAGAGACCGAAAGAGATCCTTACGTAGCCTGAATCTTCCCCAGCTTTAATTACACTGTATTGATCACAGGCGGGAGGGGGGAAGAGGAGGGAGAGATCGAGCGAGGAGGAAGAGTTGACCAAATTGCAGGCTGTACTTACTGTAAAGCATGTAAAAAAGGGAGGCAGAGCAATTATACCAAAGTCATACAGTAGATAATTAGAAAATCCTCCGCTCTTTCTCCCTCCACACACTCATTTAGCTCTGCTGATACAGTACAGTGAGGGTGTCAAATTCATTTAAGTCACCGGGCAGCATGCATTGTTCTCATCCATCCCACAGCTCCACGCTCGGTTTGATTTGAAATTCTTCGCATTGATTTTCTCTCCCCAGCGCATTTTGCCCGGTCCTTCCTTGTAATCAACCATAATAGAATGGTCATGCATGACACTTCTGGCTTCCCTGTAACAACTCGAGCTACATGTTACAGATGCAAAGAGGTCTGCTTGAACTGCGAAGTTGTGCCTCTTTCTTCCTTTTCTAGGTTGACCTACTTTGGCAAAGAGCTTAGGTTCCTTTCTTTGTTTCTCACACTGTTGTGGCAAGGGCAGAAAATCTGCCAGCTCTCCTACTGTATTTCCCTCCACACCCCCTCCATCTCTTCTGATCCAACTCAGTCCAGCACAGTGAAATATGCCAGACTCAACCTCACTGCCCCTGCAAAAACGCTCCCGCCGAGTCTCACAGAACTGTATTCCGGGGGTTAAGGAGCTTATGTCTCGTATACGACGCATGGAGAAAGGGGCTGAGCAGTGATTCGCCATGGGAGGGGGAAAAGGAGAGTGTAGCCTCTCTATGTTGAGTGTGTCTCATTATGGCTGAACTGTGTGTTACCTTTGGTAAACAGTGGGAAACATTTCTCAGGCGAGCGTCACTCTAAAAGCGGCGGGCTGGTAAACGACAGCGGCCCGATGGTGGCGCACGGCCATTTCTCAAATCTACAGCCCCACAGGGATGTATGAGTTCGGTCATGATTAGTCAGATAGAATAAATAATCTGCGCTTATGACAGCCCCAGTGTTGAATGGATGCCCCGTCCACCTCTTTTGTGTTAGTAAATTCCCTCCAGTTATTTTTGCTGAATGACCTTCTCAATCACGAGAAAAGTCAAAAATTCAATTTCTGAAAGAGGCATTCATTATCGTAGCCCCCTGTGCTCAAGGGTACCTGCCCATTTACAGTGCACCAGAGCGTTGTGTCGTATGGCTGTACTCCATTTTAATGGCGTATTAAGGAAATCAACAAATTAGAGATTCATTAAATAGCTTAAAGGCGTGTGACAATATTAATGTAAATAGTGTCACAGCAGCAAACGTATTATCACAGTATGAATATGTGTTAGCCAGTGTGGGATGAGACAGAATTACAATTAAGGCGTCATCGTCATTTTAATCATTGTTTAATTCTTCCACACAACCAAATTAGTTCAATAAACTAAAGTTTGCTGTGAGTCGGACTCTACTGACGTTTCTATTTGTAGTTAAGTGCCGGGCAGCCTGACTTTAACACTTCTGCCCATATCTTTGAACTGTTGTGATGTTCCGCCACTCTGCACTTCTGCACTGCGAGCCTCTCATGTGTGAAAAGCACAACAAGAGTAATTAAATCTGCATCCCTACAACCATATTCACATCTGTTAAATTGAAAAAGCACACAGTGTAAAACAGATCCACTTAAGTCTATGCCCCAGTGACTCTTGTAGTATCGTCAGGAAGTGGGGAAGCTTTTGTCGGCTTTTCCACTAACAGTGTGATGCTTTCTTGTTTTCATGTTATATGACCCTCTGCAGACTCTGTAAATCAAACACTAATTACAACGTGCAGTGACCTGATGGCTGAAATGCTACCGCTAAGTCTTCCACGGGCTAATAGACAGCTGAGTGAATCTGGCGTCCAAAATAGAGTGCTTCAGCAAGCCGTTAGCAGCTTAGTTAATTAAGACATGCTGACAACTAGTGAACTCTGCACATCATTATGGATCTGCTGCCTAATTGGAAAGAATGGTAACGGTAAATGCATTTTTCTTCACTATTGGGTAGCTGTACTGTCGCTGCAATAAAACTGCAGAAAAACCACTGAGGCATCAGCCTGTAGAGTCATCAGGACATTATCTGTCCTAAACGTTAGTCCACCCATAGCTGAATTAACCTGATAGGGTACCCCAAGACAGAAATGGTGCGAATTCCTTGACAAATTTGAAATAGTTCGAATTATCACAAGCAGGCAGCTGTTGGCCACCACATGGCATGTGCACAATAATTCAGGTCTTACCTGCCCTGGACTTTGATGTCAGAGATGGCATAGAAGTATCTGGACAGGTTGTTCTCATCCACCATCGTGGCTCCTGTAGCGGGCCGGAGCAGGCGGATTCTCAGGTCTGTGATGGTAAAGAAGTCCCTCAGGTTCTTGGTAGTGTCCAGTTGGCCGTAAAGTGAAGCCATGTTGTGGAGCCGGGGCCCAGCAAACAGAGCAAAGCGGTCCTTGATCTCAAAGCGCACTGTTTTATCATACTTCCACACATAACCTCGTGAGTAGTCCTCAGTGCAGATGATGTCCAGCAGGGTATGTTGAGTCAGGTCCTGCACCGTCTTAGGCTCCATGGTGAAGGCATCCAGGCAGTCAGTGGCATAGAACTGGTAGGGCTGCCAGGTTCGTCCATAATCCAGCGACTTTTCTAGGACCATCTGTTCGGGTCGGCCTGACTCAAAGGTGAGGATGATGTCGTCGGTCAGCTCGATGGTCTTGTTCCAAGATAGCGTGATGTTGACCAGGAGGGCCTTTGGGTACTTCTTCCAAAACGTGGACTGCCAGAAGGTTGTGGGGTTGCGGCCCTCAGTGTCGAACATGAGCTCGGGAGGGTGGGCGAGTTCCTCTGTGCTGGCATCACATTCATTATTACACATGTAGGGGTTCTCCTACAGAGAGAGAGAGAGAGAGAAGAGGAGAGAAAACCAGAGAGAAGGAGGGGAAAAGTCAGGAAAAGTTCTTCATCTTGGTGAGAACAAATTAGGTCATTTTCATAGCTGATTATGAAGAGAACTCTACGGAAGCATGGCGTTGCATCTCTCATAGTGCCACGTTATTGGGACAATAATTTAGGGAATGAGTGTGTCAAGTGCATAGACATGCTCTGCTGGGTGGAGTGTGCAGTCATATATGAATACTTGAAGCCATGTAGTTCTATGTTGCATATTTAGCTTTGAGGGTCTGCCAGCGCCTCTGTTGACTCTTGTCATTACAGCACATTTCCCCCTGTCTGTTGTCATTACACCACGTTACTGTGTGTATCATGTCATATCCTTTCAGGCCCTGAAATTAACATGTCTGTTTTCTCCTGCTCTCCAGTGTTCAAACAAGAATACTGTGCCCTGTGTGTCAAATGGCCCAGAGAAACACCAATTAATTCATAAACTGATTAGAGAAAATGAACAGCTTTGAAAAATGGCCTCATTATTTCATTATTTGGTTGGCTCTTTAAGTGTCTTGGGTTTCTCTAGCATCTTATATATTTTTTACACTTTGATTCATTAACACAGAGTATGTTGACTCTGTTAAACAGGTTATGCACCAGACTTAACCAAATTATTTTGGATCGTTTAATCAACTTCATTCATAAAGGGCTCACAGATCCCTCATGTCAGAATTTGACTTGTGGTTTTCCGGATCTCTTCGCGAGCTTCAAATTCATCTCACCCCTTGCTTGAAAGAGGTTTTTCCAAAAACATTTGTCGGATTTACCACAAATCATTACCAGGCGATGTTCTCTCCTTGCTCCCTGGGGGCTCCATCTAGCTGTCAGGGGGAGGAGGCACTCCTCCAAGAGGACCTTTCAAGTGCTACAAGCTCCAATTTATCAGGACAAGATAATCCACTACTTGATTAGGTGGGAGATGTCACCCTGTGCGTGAGCCTATGTGTGAGTGTGTGTGCAGAAGCGAGTGTCGCATTGTGGTGAGGAAACAGGGAGAGGGGCAGGCCTCTGGTGCAAGACAGTCTAATGAAGTGGTGAGGCAGAGATTGAGTAAATTAGAGGGAGAAACAGCTCCATTCAGCTAATAAGCTTTGCAAGTTTTTCTCCGTCCTCCAAGGCAAGGTGACAATGAAACAGGGCTCTGTCAGGCCTTCTGACTGTAGGAGGGTCCCATTAATATCCTGTCTGGATCATCCCCTGCAGGCTTCTCCCAGCACTGGACAGCGGTGGCTGGGAGGAGAGACGGAAGAAAGCAGACTGGCAGTGGAAAATTCCACTTGGGTTTTAGTGTACCATTTCATGGTGGGAGGTTAGGTGTGCCATTAACTGCAGCATCTGGCGCACGGCGTATCCACAGACAGATGTGTAATAACTCATATCCGACAGTTATGCCTGCTTAGGGGGTGTGGACAGTCTCTAAAAAACACACTTGGCATGCAGGATGGCCGACTGTGCTGCCGGAGCTTGTTGGAAATGTGCATTCATTCAAGGAGACCTAAAACTGTTAGAGAGTGACAGTGGAGCACAAGTGTAGATTTGGGCGGACACAGAAGAACATGTTGCTTTTCTTACCCCTCTTAATTATTGTTAATTATACTTTATTTCTACTGTATCACACTAACTGAACAACACTCCTGCTAATGCATTTTAGTGATCAGCACTTCCCCTTTAAAATGTTGCCTAAAATCCTGTTAAATGTTGTTAGAGAAATCTATATTTTAACAAAATCTGACTTCAAATCAAGCTGCAGTGATGTACAGGTGGACCCTGTGACATCACTGTTGGGTGTTGTTACACTTCAACAGACCACAGCCAATCAGCAGCCAGCATCACTGCTGGGTGAGGACAGAGGTGAAAACCAGAGACAGCAGCAGAACACTGCTTTTCAAGTTACTCATTTAGTAAAAGTATGGATGTGCTACCAGAAAAAATACTTAAAGTAGCAAAAGCATAAGTACTCAAGGGCTATATTATTGTATAAACTATTATTGGATTATTATTATTTTATAATGGATTATAATACTGATGCAGATGAGCAGCATTTTAATATTGTACATATTCAGGTGGGGCTGATTTTAACTACTCTAGGCTGTGTGAGGAGATTAATCTTAAAAAATATTTTAGATTTTACAATCTGTTCAGGTTTTGTATGTAAAATATTATTCTTCAAAGTAAATAGTAACTACAGCTGTGTGGAGTAAATTTCACTCCACAAACATAAATAGGACATCTATGCCACCATCCACCCAGGGTATGCGCGTTCGATGCGAACCAATGCTGTCGGCTCTGTGTTTGGCTGAAGGGTAAAGTAAGTAAACACTACTTAAGGTGTCTTTGTGTGAGCAATTGTATCATGTCTGAGGTCAAGCTGCTTTTTGTTCCTTTACATCTAAATCAGGCCCATCAAGTGATCGGCTATTACCGTAACACCCACAGACACACACACACACACACACACACACACACACACACACACACTGCCATCCACACCAGCACATCTCTGTAATCAGACGAGGATGTATCCATATCGATCTCTGTGGCCAAGCAGCTGAAAATCTGCTGCGTGTAGCACCTGGCAGCCTTGGCCAGTCGTCCAGCTCCCCCCTGAACACACAGGTTAAAAACCTTTCATTACCGTCTCCTCCGTTCTCGCCCGACGACAAAATACTGCCTTTATGAAGATCAATAACCTCACCGGTCATTCCAGAGAAGAGAAAGGAGATGCTGAGTATACAGCCTCGTGAAAATCAATGGCAGGTTTCTGTGTTTTGCTGTAGGGCGGCACGGAGGGCTCTGCTCTCCGATGCCACACATTAAAATAATTGACAGGCACTGCAGCATTGCTGTAATTACGAAAGATGTTTCTATTAATCCCAGTGTGATGATAAGTGGCCAGGACGGGGGACAGCCATCGTGGATTACAAAGCCAGGGCTGAGGTTGCTGGAGCGGGATGAGTCACGCTAAATTGGTGCTAATAGAGATGCCGTCAACCCACCCAAAACACAGCGGCTTAATCCGATTATTAGCATTGTGATGCGGTGAGATAGTGTGAGGAGCAGGCGTGTGTGTGTGTGCGTGCAGGTGGGTGTTCATGTGCGGCAACTCGCATGTGGTTGTGGGTGGATTTCACAAATCGTCAGGAAGCTGCTCTAAATTCACTTGGCGTTGTGCCCGTTATTGTCCAACTGCTCAGGCTAATTTTACCAACTGACTAGAGGAATAAAAATCAACAAAGCGTCGACGTGGAGGATAATGAATTAGGCTAAATCCATTCAGATGCACTCAACAGACCAGTGTTATTTGTAGCGTTTAGGTCAGAGGAAAGCCTCGCTTTGCCAACCGAGGCTTTGAGATATGTCAGAGACGGCTCAATTTGGCCGATGCACTCACAAAGTATGACAACACTTCATATTCTTTGTCTGAAGCAGTTTAACTCTCAAGCGTTTGTAAATCATATTGCTACATATTTCAGTTTCATTGTGCCTCTCTGACTGCTAAAGTTTAGTGAACAATGATCAATCACCTTAACAATTATCACCTGAACTTTTTCCTCTGAGAAATGATTCTTACTTGTATGCAAATTCTCACATTTTTTCACATTCTTGTGATTTATTACTTGACTTGAATGTGTGAATAACTACGGTGCGTTCCTGGCAAACACACCCTGCTGCATGCATTCTTTTTTTCCCTTAATTCAGATGTGGTTCCTCATCGCGGCTCTGTATGGGTGACAAGGTGTTTAATGTTTCAACTTTTACTCTAACAAAAAAAAAAAAACAAAACTTAAGAACAAACCTTTATGTAGAAAGTTGTTCTGACAGAAGGGGGTCGGGAACATTTGTGTATTTGTCCTTATCGATTATTGTATTTAAACCAAAAATCAAATACTGAGGTCAGAGTTGGGATGAAAAGTAGATATATACGTATGCCAAAGAAATGTAGAGCATGAAGTAACCAAGGCTTTGAACATGTCTCGTTTTAAATAAGATGACCGTGGTAGCTGACAGCCTCAGCCCCCCCTGCTGATGGAGGACGGCACTTGGGGGAATATAAATTTACTAACTGTCGACAAGCCATCTAGATAGATGGGTTCCCACCAATCAAACGAATCCGTTTGTGTGACAGATGTCTTGCACTCCTAACCCAGATAGCAAATTGAATCCACCCTCCGTGTTTTTTTTCCTCTTTCTACCTTTCCTTCTCTTTTTCCTCTCGCACTAATACATTTAATTTCAAAGGTGTGCACACTTGTGAGAAATAAATCGACGTAAGAACGTGACTTGATCTTGTTTTTAAACCTTTTTTTAAGGAGGAAAATGCTACTTGCAGGACTGACACTGTGAGGGGAAGGCAGTATTTTATGAAATAACGAGCTTTGGTTGTGTTTATCAGCTGTTTCTTATCACTCATCACACCCGCTGACCTTGGAGAAAATGTTGGAGCAGGACCGGGTGCAGTTTGAATAAAAGAGCTCTGACATCGACATTCAGACCGTCAATGAGCAGCCTATTTTACAGCTTGGTCACTTTCATTTTTGAATCTGTAAATGTAAAACAAGATGCAGATAAACCTTTAAACTATGAGCTCGAAAAAGAGCTTCATTGCTAATCGCCCAATACAATGGCAGTGCACATCCTCCATTAAAGGCAGTTGCAACATAGAATGCAAAATAATTTCTCTGTTGTTGATGGGTTTTACAAGACTGGACTCGATACAATGTTCCTGTGGACGCAGTTACATGAAATGCTGCACCCTGTTACTTGCCTTGCAATATAAAGGCAGTTGTCAATCATTTCAGCTTCAAGCACTGGCTATTGCTAGGAGACTTTGTTAGGAGGATTCTTTCACTGTACATATATACTTACACTATATGTAGGCTTTAGGGCATTCAATCGTTCGCAACTGGACCTCGTCAGTTTGTCTTAGAAGACGTTTCGCCTCTCATCCGAGCAGGCTTCATCAGTTCGTATGAATGGCTTTGTTGTTTGTTTTCAGAGGCTAAATCTTTGAATCTCTTAGGGAGAGATGAAAGGACAGCATTGTATGTGGGAAAACAAACAACAAAGCCATTCACACATGGCTCAAGGAGCCTCCCAATGACAACAATGGGACACTAACGAGGCTAACGACTGTCGTTGACACCAAAGGGTTGCACCCCACCCCGCCTTAATGGGGGGATCGTTTGCCTCACAATAGAGTGATACCATTCTTGTTTTTGTGGGTTGGTCTCACTCAGGGGATAAATACTTGAACCTAACATCATTGCATTGGACTAGAGCTGTCCTATCTAGTCTGGTTGCGTACGAACTGATGAAGCCTGCTCGGATGAGAGGCGAAACGTCTTCTAAGACAAACTGACGAGGTCCAGTTGCGAACGATTGAATGCCCTAAAGCTTACAATGACCTGGATGAATGAGAATATTCACAGGCATACACTATATATATTCTTCTAACTTTCCATCCTTTCTACATTTTGACTTTTGGCTTTTTGATTGCAGCTGTTGCAAGAAATTTAATTAATTCATTTGCATAATGTGTGGTCCATAAGAGGTATAATGTCTTATTTATTCAGATGCATGCAGATTCAGAGCTACACGATGCCACAGTCGGCAGACCAACACACACACACACACACTCCTGTCTTTCCTGTCACTGTAGCGTATGTGAGAGACAAAGACGCAAGGAGAACGATTGGAGGAGTTTACCACTAAACACATATCAATACCAGAGCCTGGGAACTCCCGACGAGAGAAACAAATTGCTTCCTCACCACATGCTCCAGCCTTTGCAGGTTTGGTAAGAAACAGAATTTTCGAAGAAATAAATCCGAATCATTTCCAAGTCACACTCCCACTCTTTTCCTTTGCTTTGCATCTGCAACTGCTGTCTTTAAAGATTCAGTGGTCTATTAACAGAGTAATCTTTATTGGCACAGAGGTTTAGAATACATTAAGAATAAAGATCACATGCACTTAGATGTCTGTAAGCAGTCAATGATGTGTTAATTTTTAACAGGGGGGATGGCCCAATGGGTTTGGTCTGGGGTGTATTTTCAGCAGCACAGACTAGTGATCACTAAAATATTATAGGAATAGTACAGGCAGCAGTGTGTCTATATGATCCTCTCGCTCTTCTGTGAGTACATGTTGCTCCTTGTCACTTTATTTATGAAGGTGTCACCACTCTGTAGAGTCTGTAAGATACTAGTTGAGATTTTATACTTCAGCACCATGGACAGCACCAGGGATTGTTCAATACGCAGCACAGTCAGACCCCAGCAATAACAATACCAACGTAAGATATTGTACCCAAACATCTCTTGATAACAAGAATTCACAGGTATACTGTAATTAGACTACCATCCATCCATCCATCTATCCATCCATCCATCCATCCATCCATCTTCTGTTCTGTCCAAGGTCATGCAGGACTGAAGCTTATCCCAGCATGCACTGGACAAGCTGTACATTCCACCTGGACAGGTCAGCTGTCTCCTGTAGGGCTACCTGCAGTTTACCATCACATCAAAATTGGTAACAAATGAAAGGAAATGATCAATAAGTTAAGATGAAATGAAATCATCTTAACTTATTGACGAGTAAAAAGTGCTACAAAGTTCAACATCAGCTTGACAGAAATTCACAAAGCAGGCAAATATTTCTGTCACACACACTTCTATTACAACCGTGTGCCACGTGTGTGAACATTTCATTGCATCAGCGGCGTGGAATTTCTCCCACCTTCTCCCCAGAAATGCATAATCTGGTTTCTTCTATCTATCTATTTCTCTTCCACGTTTTTACCTCTCTGTCCTCGGCGAGCTGTGTGTGTGTGTGAGAGAGAGAGACGGGGGTGGGGGTTAAAGCTATCCCTGCTGCATTAATGAGACCTTGTGTTCCACGATAGATTTCTTCTTCCCCGACCCAGGGGCTTGATTGAAGCAGTGCTCTCTCAATTTCAAAATCTCTCTCTCTCTCTCTCTCCAGTCATGCCAACACCTTTACTGGATTCTCTCTCTCTCCTCCTCTCCCATGGTGACGGGTGATGCAGACAGAAAGAGGGGCTTAACCTGGACGTGGAATGAATATTGGATGCCAGTGTGACAGATTACAGTGGTAATAGACACCCAGGCCAAATCCTCACAAGGATTACAATCATATTTTCAAATGGCTCAGGGTCGGCCGGAGGTCGACCAGCCTGGCCCATGGTCAACAATGCGACGAGGGACCTGAAAACACACACACACATGCACACTCGCATGCACACACACACCTACTGTGTCTCAGATCAGGCACGGTTTTCGCATATATTTTCATAGATTTTACAATAGCTTTTAGACAAAGTTAGTTATTTTTACTGTAACCTTTAGGTCAAAACAGTCACACCGGCACAGACACAAGCACAGGAGCATGAATTAATAATTAGACATTATGGGTTGAAGATTAAACACCGGTGAGGGCATTAGAGCCTTTGGACACTCTCTTAATACCTTATTTCATTTCACTGTGGTGCCATACTGATATGATGATATATCATCTTTTTCATTAATTTATCAGCTCTGAATTAATTCAGTAGTCGATTGACAGGAAATTGACAACATTTGTTATCATGAACTGTTGAAGTCACTTATCGATCAAAAAGCCAGTTTGGCTCCAGCATCTCAAATGTCATGATTTGTTGCTTTTTTCTGGCTTTACTAAAATAAACTGAAAATGAACAAGGAAGGAACGAGCCAAAAAATTTAGCCTCACCATGCCAGTTGTTGCACACCCGCACAAACACAGATATATAAAGAGTGTTGGTGCTCCTGCAACCCTCAGCAGCTTGAAGTGGAATGTAGACCGACGGCTCGAAGCGTCCGGCAGATGAAATATGCTGTTTTGTGGCACCGGTGGGGGAAATCCAATAGTGATCTAAGGCAACGAGCCGCACCGATCAGCCACCTTAAGCACCACAGTGCGGGCCGTCCAGTCGACTGGGGGGAGTTTATGAGGCAAGACGATGTGTAAATGTCCTCGTGTTGCGTTCATCGCGATCAGTGGTGGCGATTTAGAAGATTCATGAGCCTTAAAACAATAGTGGGGAATGCCTTCAGCACGCAGCCTCTGCACATTCAGAAGATATAAAAACAATTTTATATTCCATTATCTTTTATATGGCAGTGCAAGCCCCACCGGGTGCCACTGCGACACGCTTTGGAGGACAGGACGATATCCCCTGCTTAAGAGATGGTAGATTTGTGAGAGCAAGGCAAGTGCACCCATTAAGAGCTACAGCCAAGGGTTGTTTGATGGCTGGAAGTACACCTTTAACACAGGCAGTTAAGCTGACAGGTTAATGGCACAGTACAGTACATTGCCGCAGTTCACTCTAAGTTAAGGAAACTTATTCACGCAGCACACCGTGAACAATTCACCACATCCTATCTGTGCAAGCTTCTGAGCAAAAACAAGTTGTGATATATGGAAAGACCTGATCTAGGTAGAAAGAGTGAAAGGGTGAATGATGTCTGGCAGCATGGAAATAAATCTCTGAACCACATACAGCACAGCACCTCACCTTTTTAAATATCGATTTAAATTTAAAGAACTTGTTTGTGTAGAGCGGCGACACATACAAAAGCCGTTCAATAGGTCAATTAGCTATGAACTTAGACACATAGTAAATGAGCCAGAGCTAAGAAGCCATAGATCCGGTTTGATAACAACAGCATTGCCCATTGTACACATTCCAAATGTGTGCCTTTGAATTTGGATGTTATTTGACACTATCAGTTATATGAACACAGACATTGGGACTATTTTTTGGAAACCATCTTCAACAGCTGGAATGCTGAGGATGAGAGCAGAGGAGAATGCTGTTTTGTGCAGCTGCTTTTATTTGGGCTGTCCAGAGGACCGTCTGGATGCTGGGACGCAGCACTGGCAGGAGAGGAACCCACATAGTTGTTGTATGTGCACCAACAATTGCATTTACACCTGCACTTTCATGTGGTCAAGCACGATGCGATTGCAAACAAATCGCTCAAAATGCATTTCAATGCAAGATGTAAAGGGGGTCTGTTTTAACCATTTGTCTCTTCTTCTTTATCGCCTTAATTTTCTCAAATTAGTCAAGCTATCATCAAGATCTTACCACCTCCTGGCAACTATCCCGTTGGGTAACCCTGGTTGGGAAGCACTGTTTTCACACTGGTGTCTTAATAGAGAACATCCAAAGCTAACGATAAATACCTGTGACGAATATCTAAAGAATACCCAGTAGAGGTGCATTAAAATGGAAAGAGAACAAGTGTACCGTGTGCCATTTCAAATCAAACCCTCATCCTTTATTCAAATCTACAAAAGAAAAATTAATTTAGAAGTAGCTCAAATTTAAAAAAAAGTACCTTCTCTGAGTGCTATCTGAAACTGGTCAACTGGATTATACATTATGCGTGTTGTAAAAAAAAAAAAAATGTCAGGCAATGTTGCTGCCTCCACCAGATCAGGTGGAGATCAGATCATTCTTATTTTCAAGTGTCATTCATCTTTTATTCAGATGACATTTCTACAGTGAGCCAATACACCAGGGCATAATCGATCCGCTGGCTGCTGCAATGCTACATCTCTCGATCAAACTGTCCTGTCAGATAACATGAAGACTTTGGAATTTTTCGCTGGACATTAAGACTTGAAAAGAAGACTTGCCTGCAGCCATGATCATCCCTTATTTTTTAGCTAAGAAATCCCCCAGGAGCTGACATCATTAATCAGGGGCTACATCACGCTCACTACCGCTCCATCCCCCATCGCCATTCCTGTCCCTCTTGCCATCTCTCCGTCCACAATTATTTTGAATGGTATAATAACGCTACATATCCTATATAGGAGCCCTCTAGAGACACATGAATCTCTGTCACCTTGACCAAGCTAAGAGGCTAACCCCAGCGCTGGGAGCTGGCCCGGCTTCTTCCCGATGGATACAAACCCCGACCTGCTGCAACAATAACGCTGCCTTACAAATTAGTGCTAGAGCATTTGCTGTCCTGACACCAGAGGGGAAAGAAGTAAAACACAAAGGAATGTGTGAGTTATAAAGAGGGGCACTGACGATATGGCAAAGCCTGGGACTAGCCATGCCTGAGCCTGTCCAAAGAAATAAGAAAGAAAGAAAAGAAAATGCAATATATATATTTTTTTAACAACCCTGTTCCTGCTTGCATTGTAAGTGATATATATGCATATTATTAAAAGGTGTTCATCTTGTGAGTTTTCTATTAAAATTTGCCCATCTGTTCAATGTTATGCTACATGAGCATGTCTTTTCAGTTTCACCCATTCCCAGCTAATAAAGCTGTGGACTGAAGTGAAAGAAAGGTGTTTATCTGACTGTTGAAGCACATGGGTCGGTTTGGTACACACAAGCTACGCTGAGGGAAACATGAACATCAACATTCAGACTTTGATCTGGCGCCCCCATCAGCCAGTGAGGTGTATTTTTAAGTTTTTTTTCTTCTGTTTTACGTGCGTGACAACCGTAATTGTGAGTGACCTACAATCACCGCTGTACCTGAACGCATCCTTTGCAGATACTGACGAAGGACTGGCACTGCTGCTCTGCTAACGTGCTGTTCACGCAGTGTGTATTAGCAGGTGTGTTTAAATAGAGAGGCAGTTACACTTTTTACTCATACATCCTGGAAAAAATGAGTTTAGATGGAAATAAATGCAATCGGGAGAAATGACTTCTCGTCTGGCCCGCTGCCACTGAGGAGTGAGCGGCGCAGCGTGGCGGCCATCGCACCATTTGTGCTCTGAAAGCTCTTACAGCCATGCAAGTGCCATCACATTTCACTCCGAGCGATGCCTTTTCAATCAAGCCCCCGTCATCAAGCTTCACCCCTCATTAGTGGCTCTACAGACCTCCAAGAGTACATGGCGAATCTATTCCTGTTAATGAGTGTGTCTGTGACTCGGTCAGTGGCAGCCAGAGCAGAGGGTAAATTTAGCACCTTCTTATTATCTCAAAGGGGTCTGCAGGATGAGGTCGGAGGGCTGAGGGCGTGTCAAAAAAAGCAAAACAAACCATAAGTCGACATCTTCCGGATTCACGAGATATCAATTTTCTTTTCTCTGGTCTTTAGGGTCTCCTATTTTATTTATTTTTTAAAGTCTGAGCTTTTAAGAGATGATTAAAATCAATATTGTGGTAAAGCTCTGACTTGGCAGTGTGGATATTTAACTGTGCAGAGTGTAGTTGAGATTCAGCTCCAGGCCTCTCTGTCAGATCACTGCAGGTCTATTTAGTCATTCTACAGGGAGACTTTCTTCTTTTTCCCCCCTCTTTATTCTTCTTTCTTGTCTCCTTCCCTCCCCTCCATTTTTTTCTTACCACTGAGTCTGAGAAAATGATTGGCAGATGACTCCTGGGAAAAAGAGCTCGGGCCTTTTCCTCTCTCAGAGCTCGAAGGATCACGACACTCAAACACGCTGACAGGCAACGTGGGCACACTGCGTGGCGCGAACACACACACACACACACACACACACACACACACACACACACAAATTCATTTTAAAGGCAAGTCACACAGAACCCTTAAGAAATATAAGGACAAACACACGCATACACACACACACACACAGTTGTCTTTCCATCACTTTAGGGGACAATCCATAGACTTTCATTCATTTTCACACACATACACACACACACACACACACATTGACTTAGCATTCTTCCTATGATCTTTGACAGCTTAGTGTATTCAGAAAAATGAATGAAACTCCTAAACTTTGCCAAGAATGGAAAGCTTACTGACCTCACATTATCAGCATCTGTAACCACAGAACATAATCATGTCTCCTTGAAGTCACCACTTCAAACTTTTGCCAAGGGATTAAAAACAGTGGCATCAATGTAACAACATGACAAATCTACTCTTTAGTTTAAAGCTATAGAAAGCACTTGTGAACACCAGTCAGCACAAAGGCAGCCATCAAAAACCGCGTGAATAACAAATAAACTTCTGAAACACGCCATTATCCGTTATCATGCATGATTAAAACGGAGATAAAGGAACTCTTCAATCCCACCAGCAACAGCGCACCAAAGCAAGAGGTACACTTGATACGTCAATTCTTTGAAAGCTCGTCCTCTCTTCCCCTTCATCACGCCGGGCTAAAAAAAGGCAGCAGTCTGGAAATAAAAACTGAGGGAAGACTCTAAGAGCACGCAGCCAGCAACAATGGAACACAAGTGGATCCACTCGATTCTACGACAATAACCTCAAGCATCCGCCGCCGTCGTAATCACAGCCCTCAAAAAGGGAGTCAAGGGTGCTCCACTAGCTGATTGTCTATGAGCTCTTGATGAGCAACCATTATAAAAGATGAGAGAAAGCTGAGCGGTGGGGGTGTGAGGGGTAAAAGGAAAAAAAAAATACAGAAAAGGATATCAAAAACTTTAACAGGGCCAGGGGGAAATACTACACTAATCAACTCCACTCTGCTGAAATTATAGATGAATTAAACACTCTGTTAGAGATTAATTAAACCAAGAGATTCAAACTAATGAGACCACACAGAGAAGTGTGTGTGTGTGTGTGTGTGAGGTGGGATGGCCTGCAAAATTTCTTGTGTACATTTCTGGATCCAGACACAGCAGCGGCAGCAGCGGCAGCAGCAGCAGCAGCAGCAGCAGCGCACCGGTTTCAGGCTGCAGCCTCTTTAAAGAGGGATTAGATGCAGTGGTTGACTTTGTGATGGCTGCACACAGGCCGCGCTCGTTAAGGAGTCAACAGAGAGCTGACATGAAGAGATATCTGCTCCTGGACTTTAGGGGAAGAGAACATCTTTGTTTACAATCACAGGACAATAAAAATGTAAAACCAATAAGATCCCACATAAATATTCATGGTTTGCCAATAAATACAGGAGCGAGGGGCACTTATGTGACGTAAGGGGTTTGATGGGCATGCTGTCTCATGCTGGGGAGGAAGAGGAGGAGGAGAAAGGGCAGAAGAAAGAAAGACGATGACTGTATTTCTTGTTTTTTCATATCGTAGATGTTATATGCTTGTTGCTTGCTCATTTTCTGTTTTACATAGACTGAGACAAAATGTACACAATGACATAATATTAAGCAACGTGACTTCATTAGTCCAGCAATAAAGCATTGTTGCTGCTAATGGTCCAGGTGGGAATGAATAATGGACGTAATGTAGAACAGGAGAGTTTAACACTTCCGAATACAAGCAGGATTGCATTGAGCCAGATTGTATGCATTTCATTTTTGTTAAGGAGGTCATGTTTATAATGAGGAGAAGGCCCAGATGGATGTAAAGCTACACAAAGTGTTTCCAAAAAATACAAATCCAGCAAAAACAGCCTACTGGGTCATAATTTGAAGAAAGCCGCTTACACATGCAGTTGGAGGAGTTCCATAAAATAAAGTTGGTCTTAAGTGTATGAAAAGAAAAAATAAGAGAGAGCAAGAGAGAGAGAGAGAGAGAGCTACCAACAGGTGAAAGAAGCTCACAGGACGGTCCCTAACTTCTGATGACTTCTTACAGTCTACAGTCTGATCTGGGACAAAGAGAACAAACAAATCGACATTTTCCTTGTTTGGTGAGGAGCAGAGTCTTGTAGGCTGGGTTTGTAGAATAAAAGGGAACAGTGCTGACTGCAGGTTCCTCTGTCCTATTTTGGTGCTTGACTGCTCATGAACTCCACCAGAGATATGTGCAATCAAAACTGTATTTGTGCAACCACAGTGAGATTTCACCTTACGGAAGGTTTTCTCATTAAATCCAAAAGCTGGCATAAAGGTTTTCCTCCATTCTAACTGCTGTAAGGAGCAGCGTATTGTTTGAGGCTGCCACATTGGTTGGTCATTATGACATTCCTACATGTACAATGTGGCAACCAGAGCAACGCGCTGTACACATTTGCATTTCAGCCATGGAGTACTTAGTTTAACCACAGAGGGAGTCGTTAATTAGTGTAATCAAATGCTAATGAATGAAAGCCAGGCTACAGCATTTTAGGCAGAGCTAATCATGTGTGCAACTACTTCTACACACTCTGATTTATCAGTTTCTTCATGTGCTCGAGAATGTGCGTTCACATAGAGCCGCTCCTGACGGTGCAAACCAACAAATCCCTGGTGATGCACAGGTGCAATCGCAGGTACGACAATTCCTAGATTACAGACACGCGCCTCCCCACGCTGCTGTCAAACCACGTAGGCGTGAAAAATAAACGTGTGTTTCCATTTTTATTTGGAAAACAGGGGAATCGCTTCATTCAGAGTGAATTCATGCTATTAACGCCTCTATTTCTTCTGCCTATTTTTCTCCTGTAGTGCATCACTGAGCAGCTGTGGCTGCATGTAAGAGTTATTGACATTCAGTGGCAATCAAGAAAAAGACTAAAGAGCAGCTACCTGTTGGTACCTGTTTTATCTTTATTGATTTATCTAAGACATGCATTTGTTATGCTGAACAGCAAATTTGTAATTTACAGATGACTAATAACTATAATTGTACTTTTTATTAATTTTGAGTTCTGCGGTTCTTTATTTGACCATCAAAGCTTTCTTATTGGTGCAGGCAGTTCTTGCACACATCTACTTGTTGTAAGCATGCTTTGATGCTTAGTTGTTTGCATCCGTGTCAGGATACTTTACTGGTTGTTTCATTCCCAGGCGCTGCGTCCAGGATCACCGTTTCACCACTCGAGGTGCTTTTTTAACGTTCATTCTCACCCCTGACTTCCTGTTCAGCTATTCTCCACCACCCCTGACTAGACTTTTCTGCCTGTGACTGACAACAATAAGAACACCTGGTGAAAACTAGGGTGCAGCGCCTGTGTTTCCAGCCCCAACAACATCTCAAACCCCTACTCGCTGAGCAGAAAAAGATCTCTCCCTTACTGCTCCACCACCTCTGCCTTTACTTCTCCTCTCGGAAAGTTGATTCAATGTGACGTGACAGAGTTGTGGAAGCCATGGGCGGAGGTGTTACAAATGCTCTGTCACCACGCTAAACATGGCAGGAAGCGAACGCCTCGACAGCTCTCGGCTGCAACTTGGGAAATCTTGGGAAAGTCTGTTTGACTTCAGCCTTTATCTCTCATTTCAACTGCACCGGCAAACTGCTCTGCGCCTACCCTGTTCAGCTGGCCTAGTTTTGATACTGGCGAGGGAGAATGCGCTAGCGGGGAAGTGGTGGCAAGGAAGGGGGAGGGGAAGGGCGAGCGCTGGATGCCGAAGGGAAAAATTCCTGGTTCAAACGATGCATACAAAATGTAAACACAGTTCACTGTTTGCTTAAACAGGCCTTTTGTTTGTTTGGAGTAAAACGCTAAAATGCCATCTACAAACAAGACACATTATCAGAGCAGAAAGCAAACAGCAGCAGCAGCTTCTTATGATGCAGCGGGGTCGGCCATGTCAATACCAATCAAAGTGGCGTTTCGTTTCAACGTAAATAAGGTGTCGCTTAAGCGGTGGTGGAAAAAATAAAGTTAATGCATATCAGTGCGGAGTATCAAACTTCCACTTTTCCTCTGACTCAACAGTATCGGCAGAAATGAGGCTGGCTGTAATTCAGCCTTCCTTAGAGATCTAATCTCTGTGGCATTATCCGACCACTGCCCGGATTTGAAAAATATCTGAGTTGGGGGAGTGTGTGTAAATTTTCTTGTGTGTGCTTGTGTGTGTGTGTACAGATCACTTCTTATTTTTTTGGTTAGGTCAGTGTTTCAGCTTCAGATGTAGGATTAAATGATGCCGATGAACCAAGAAAGAAAGTTGATCTTGTGCATGAGCTGTATACAACTTAATTCAAACTTGACACACAAACACGTGACACAATGTCCATGTGGTGCTTTGTACACTGTATGTGATACCATCTAATTTGGAGAAAATCAAAATCCTAATATGGCCAAAACAAGTCCTCTGAATGAAACAACACAATATGTCCATCCCCTCTAGAACAACACAAGATTGACTGTCTGTGGCTTCCAAAACTGCTACAGATCAGTGTTTAGGCACAAAAACAACTTGGTAAAGTTTTGGGAAAGATCAGTTGTCGACTGTCGGTTGGAAACATACAGCAGCCTCCCGTGTCCATGTTGACCCATCCATGCACCACAACCTCCTCCCCACGTGGACTTTGTCTTGAACACCACCCGACTTCCTTCTTTTCTCCTGTCGTAATTACTGTCATAAGAACTTGCTCAGCAGTGCATCAGCGTTTCTTCTTGGCCGAGCACAACCGCTCCGTCAAAGCTGAGCAAAGACGAACTCTGACCTGCGAGTCTGCTGGAACACAAACCAAAATAAGAAACACATGCTTGAATTCATCCGTCATGTGGGCTTCAGTAGAGATATAGGGTAGACAGACCATCCAGCATCAGCATCTGACCTCGCTCACGCTCTTGTGACCGAATGGGAACAAATCCCGGCAGTAGAGCACAGTAAGGCCAATGGTTTTGGAAGAAGATATTCAACCAACAAGTATGGCTGGTTACTTTGTCCTTGTACTTTGGGCTGCGTAATTCAGATTAGCATTTTGGGAATGGCTTTCAATGAGTTGATTGGCAACATTTTTTCTCACTTCCCAGGTTGACCGCTACTGACTGCGAGCCAACATGAATTACTGAGTCATTCTTGTCTTTTAGCAATAAGTGAAAAAATAAAACCTAAATGGACATTCATCAGCAATTCACAAAAATGCTGTAATATTAATAATAATTATGCCTGAGCACATGAGGCTACTTGCACAGACACACATAGTGAAAGCAGTTCTCTGGCTCTACACTGTGAATGTGTGTGTGTGTGTGTGTGTGTCTGCCTGCACTTCCAGACTGAAACCCTTGGAGACAGTCTGTTGGCAGTGATACAGAACTGCCTTGCCAAACCTCCTCCCAGTTTTAACTTCTTAATGGGGAATATGACAGCCAATCTACCTGAATTAATAAACCTCCAAAATATCAATAAACCCCTGAAAACAAGCTGCGGTGCTGTGTGGAAATTTAACATAATTGGAAATTGTAAGTGCCAATTTAACTCACAAACACAAAGTGCCACAGTACAGTTCTAGTAGTACTGACAATGTTAACAACATTGTCTTCAAATACTCCTCATTTTTAATGTGTAACTGTTTTTATTGTGATTAAGTGCTGGAAAAATGGTCCGACATCCTAGATGTCCAGGTTTCCAAGGCAGGAGTAAAGAAACATTGAGCAAAGAAACCATTATGGAGCTGAAGGTTTGCACTGAACTTTCTATTTCAGAAGCTTTCTTGAAAAGAAGGTTAGAATCTTTGGTGTTTGTTGTCCACCAGCCCTGAGCCTGAACTCTGCAAAAGACTGAATGACATGAATGACTATTCTGAGCAGAGGCATGTGCCTGTAAATGTTATGTCATCTGCATATAGTTATATGTAGCACTGTAGCTGCACTGGAATAAATGTGGTCCACACACCTAGAGTGGGAACTGTTAGAGAGGGGAAAGTGTTGCACTCTTGTAAATCACTAGGGCTGCAACTAATGACTATTTTGCTAATTGAGTTTAGGTTAGTGTTCGCTAAATCTGCCGTCTATGGACGGACGATTTTGCTTAGCTCTCCAGCGAGAGGTGGTGTGTTGCGCGTTTGTGCTCAGGAGGAATTCAGATGGCGATGAAAAAAGGTGGGAAAGAGCAACGGAGAGTCTGAGAGGGAACCTTCATAGCGGATGTGCTGCAAAGCGTCTTGAGAGAGAGAGAACGGGTAAGCACAGAATCATTGTAGGGTACTGGATAGAAAGTGTTGTATGGCTCCTGATGAGCGGGCTGGCACCTTCCAAGGCAGCCTCTGCCATCAGTGTACGAATGTGTGTGTGAGTGAATGGGTTAATGTTGACATGTGCTGCAAAGCGCCTTGAGCGCTCGCTAGACTAGAAAAGCGCTCTTTAGCGTAAATGCAGTCCATTTACAACAACAACACCAAACAGACGCAGAGAATGAGAGAAATGATCGGGAGTGCTGCTGGTGTGTTTCCCTCAGCCTGAATCTCCTCACAGCAGGATCTCTCTGGGTGTGATCATCCGGGCCAGATCTCAGCAATCCAGCAGGTCTGCTCCTCACCTCAGCTTGCTTCACACGAGCCAACTCGCCTCCAAATTCTCAGCTTTGGCTCGTGTGCCGTGCCACCGGCAGGCAAGGCGACACACTGGCCATACAGTTAGCCTTTACTCGCACATCTACGCACACTGTCACAGGTCATGGCCGCAGTTTAAACTCAAACACTGAGGCCTGGTTGGGGGTAATCGGAGAGGAGAGTGATTACGTGTTGGCACGCCGCAGCCCTGCAGCTCTGTCTGCCGGTTAAATATTATTGTTTGTTGCTTTCAGAACATTAGCTGATTACTCCACAGGCTCCACTTATGCTGTGTTTTATGGCCGACAATAAGCCTAAATCATCGCCATAATGGAGGTTTAATTCAACGTAATGATTGTTTTGCAATTTTGCATGCAGCTGAGGTGTGATACTTCCTGTGAGTATTTTAATGCTGAAGAGATGCCAATCTGTGACCATTCAACCTGGTTCCAAATATCTGAAGCTGGGGATAGCAAATCCTCGCCTGTCTTATTAAGTCTTATTGACTTAAATCAAAGTATGGCTTCAAATTAGACTCTGTCTGGCTTTTTGCCAATATTCAATTCTGGATTTTAGAGGAAATTTGATGTTGTTGTCTCCAAAGCAGAGAACTCAACCCTCACTGGGTTGAGTTTCAGAATGACACTGAAAGCTTTAAATTCACACACAGCAGCAGGCAGTTTGAACTGTGTACAGCGTACAACAAACGTGATCAGGTACCACGAGTATCTACCAGACAAATCCAAACTGAAACACTCTGAACTTCAATGCAGCAGCAAACTGCAGCAAATGACAAATCAAACTGCCTGTCAATCCTCAGCAACATGAGCAAAACTCAAGCCTCTGCCTGGCTGCACTCCCCGAGGGTGTATTTCTCCTTCTTCAGAGGAGGAAAAACAAAGACCATTGTGAAAAGATCCACTTGCTAATTTGAAAAGCAAACTAAACAGTGAACACGGCTGACTTGATGACAGCTGTCAGTGTGACAAGAGGTATTACCAGGTGGGATTTAAATTGTTATGCTGGAGGCAGCCAGGCGGTGTCCAGAAGGGATTTGAAGAGACAAGGTTTGGGAGGAGGGGGGATGTTTAGTGGCTGTCACTCAAACACATATCATATTTCTACCAGGCCTTTATGTGAAAGTTTCAGTGCTGAATATTCATAAGGTATAACTTATAATGGGCCCTGGAAAGGGGTACAAAACAAGAACTACGCCACAAGCAATTATATAACAAAGGTAAACACTGGTTCAGCGTACAGTAGCTGAGAACAGGGCAAGCTTTAGTTTTCACATCTACTGTAATTTCTTCAGGGAGCAGCCACGGTGGTTTACAGAGGAACAACTGGGCCCGTTATGATTAGATAGATGCTTTAAACTCGACACATTAAAGAACGAGGGTAACATGCATGTGGTGAAAAGAATAATGTCGATCTTGTTCGAAAAAGTCTCACAGCCCGCTCTCAACTCTCGGATGCCTGAGCTTCCCGAGAACACACCACGACAGACGCCTTTTCAAATCAGTCAGAGTCAGTCTCGCAGAGGAAACAGTGAATTTCAAAGGTTACAGCTGAAGTAAGTTTTTAACAGCACTGGAGCGAGGAAGTTAAGGCAATCGGATAATGAGCTGCTGCTGCTGGATAAATGAGCTGTTCATTTACAGTGTCCTTTTGAGAGATCATTAAGTGTAAATAAACATATTAACTGACAAACTGGCAAACAAAATTGGCAATGCTTTTTAGTCAGCACTTAGCGTCCATTCAGGCTTCCACCACTATTACCTACCTACTAAGGTATGGCAGACTTTTGTTACCTGAGAAGCTATATTCAGGGCAAAACAAAATTCTACAAAGCTGCTCATTGGTTTCAGCACATGGTATTAACTGATGGAGACTTTTGTTTGGTTGCATTGCTAGAGAAACCAGCATGAGACCATATAATCACTGACCCCTTTGACAACAATACGAGACACTGAATTACCTCTATGGCATTGAATTATCTTAGTTCTGCACACTTGAAACAAGCTAAAAAGGCAGCCTAACAAGGGTAAGCACTGGTGAGGCAAAAGCCTGTGAGCACCGTCAGCCATATGCCAGCCTCCGCCTACACTTCCCAGCAGGCACTGCCCTCTTGTTGCAGACCTAGTTGCTGACTGCTGCCAACATTTCACTGGCAGAAATCTTCTGCAGACATTCATCCAGTCAGCACAACAGTCTAACACCTTCACTTGAAGAGCCAGTATCCCTTCATTTCACTATGCGCTCATCTGCAATAACACAGTAGATTAAACAGCATCGCTCACATAATCTTTGTGGCGCTGCAATAACATAAAGCGCTTAACATTAAAGTACTTACATTATCAAAACACTTCCACCAGCCTATTACATGATAATATTCCTAATCACCACGTGAAATTGCCCTCCATGAACAATCCTTTAACAACCTTATAGTTTCCAGCCTTTGCAGGATGTAGCTTATTCTTCTCTCTAAAGTGCTTTGCCATTGATAATCTATTTCAAATAGATTCTCACATGGAGCATGTACGGCATATAAAGTCAATATGGCGCTCTGCAAGAATTGTCACTTTAGAAATAGAGCAGCCCTACAACTTGCAAACAAAGACGATTCAGAGGTGAAATCCAGTAGGCTGGCGCAGCGAGCGGCTTACCCTGTGTTCTTATCTCTTGGCAGAGCAAAGCTGAGTCGCTCAGTGCCACATGGCACCCGGATACACAGCGAGACAGTCACACACACCAACACACATATAGACACACGCTGGCTCTTGTGATCTGTTCCCCAAAAGCACTTCCGCAGGTTCAAAAGAGTCAGTCGCAGTGAATCAGGCGCTCGAGCCAGGTTTTTCCTCCGTGATATCATTACCAGGGTAAAAGCTGAAAATGTGGTTGTGTTTCTTCTTGGTTTTGTCATCTGATCAGAATCTGGTCGTGTTTCCTCTTTGTAAACTCATTGACAGGATGCATCATGGTGAACAAAGACATTTTTTAAAATTATTAAAACATTCTAGTGAGGAAGTGAGACTGGTTTCACTTTTGAGAATTGCTGTTAATAAAAGGATGGGTTTAAAAAGAATGGGCAAAACCCTTTTCTCCACCAAAACTTGTGTGGATGTTGCTCTGGAGCAAGGCATTTAATCCCAAGAAACATAGTGGCAAGCAGAAGAACTAGTTGAAATTGGCAGAAAGATTGAAAAAAAAAAGAAGAACAAAATCAACATTGCATGTTGTTCCCATAGACTGCAAAAAACAAATAATGTTCCTGGCTATTTAGGCCCCAATATCCATCCAACGCGTGCCATAGCACCGTGCTGGACAAGGGGCACAAATCGGCGTGTCCACCCAGGAGTCATGTTTCCATCACTGGCGATCAGAGCTGGAACCGATAAACACCTGTGACTACTGCAGAGTCATTTGACGTGGGGATGAATGCTGATTGCACCCTTTCCCACTGAAGACAAATGCCAGATATTTATGGTTTTAGTAGCTTTTTGTCCGGTCTGAAAAAAAGTACGAGTTGCCTGAGAGGAATACCTGCAGTCACTACCCAGGGCAGGTATTATGTAGATTTCTGAAATATTTTTACTTAATTGGTATAAAAGCTAAAGCAATTTGGGAAAATTATGTTTAGTGGGAGGCTTTGCTGACCTTCCATTTATGACAAAAGACTAATTAAAGCCTCAAACAGTTACACCAGTTTCACCCTCCATGGTGGCTAGAAGTCTTGCCATCAGTCAGACAGGCAGCTGAGAGGTGGTGGCAAGGCTGAATGGGTTCCAACCTGAATTGCACAGCAGAGGGAGTATTTAGACGAGGAGGGGGAGTTCATTAGGGGAGCTAATTAGGATTATTAGCAGGATGTATTTTATCCCAGCTGGGATTTCAACAAATTGCTTAACCATTGCAGAATAAAATTGAAAATGAGCGTAGAATTACTGACAGCCAGAGCGCACTTTTTCTTTAAAGCCAGTATGTGCAGTGAGAAGCAGAGTTGCTACATGGTGGGATTCAGTGACACCAGTGATGTGCCGTGTTGTCTAATCAGCAGCTCAAACACTGCTGGCTCTATTCCATTAAGTGTCCCAGTGAGCCACGTCGGTGAGTGAGCATTCACAATACCACATTCCCTCAACACTGAAATGGATTACAGCCATCATCGTTGTTAATTCCGCCGGTGCCTTTTGTGCTCTGACAGGTCTAAATGACTGACCTATTGTAGCTGTAAAACACAGAACAGGCATTGTTGGCGAAGACATATGTTGTCATGTGCCATGTATTAATGTCTATGTGCTGCTGACAAGAGAATAGTCTGCCATGTTGTTGCATCACAGAGAGCGCATCGCCTCGCTCCTGCTGCAGCCTATAAAACCATGTCAGTGGGGTTTTTATTAAAGGAAAACTTCTGAAATTTTAGAGATGACAACTATTCCCTTTATTGGTGAGTTAGATGAGAGTCGCATCTGTTTGCTAAATATGAAGCAAGCTTAGCTCAGCATAAAGACTGGAGAGACCGCATGCAGCTCATGAAGACCCCCAGGAGTCACTGCACCTGGTCAAGAAATAGTCCAACACATAACCTGTCACAAAACCACAACTTCTTGTTTTTTACATGTTGGTTTTTAATCAAATTAAACTAAGACAATAAAACATGTTAATCGGTGAGTTTTAGATGAGCTGGCAGGTTGATTTTGCTACTTTTGTTATAGAGCCTAGTTAGCTGTTTCCCCCTGTTTCCAGTCTTTATGCTAAGCTACGCTAATGATGGCTGATGGCAGTCGCCGCAAATTTGTCGTCCAGACATGAGAGCGGTGTCAATCTTCTCATCTAATTCTCGCCAAGAAATCTAAAAGAACATATTTCTCAGAAGATCAAACTATTCCTGTAAAATAATACTGTTCATAAGTTACATGCTTGTGTTCAAACTGTGCATTCAGTAAACAAATCAACAACTATCGCTGTAAACTCATCACCACGCACAGCATGAAGTTGCGTTTGGCGTGCAGTTGCTAATACAAAGTCATCGGGAAAATGGAGAAACAGCATTGCTGATAGGTGACATATAACAGCATCACTTTAAGGGCAGATCAAAAATAAATCGATCATCCGTATACGGGTCGGGTATTCATAGAAATGTCATCAACTACCGATATCTAATTGTCTGCTTCTCAGTGTTTCTCTCTTATTTCTAAAGCATTTATCGTGATGGCAAGACAGCAAGACAGCTAATAATACAAGTAGTTGAAAGCCCTTGATGAGATCCAAGGGAATTCAGGCGAGGACAGGGTAGCAGACTCATATCAAACACCAACGCTCCCTGCCACAGAGTCTGCAGCTTGGCATGTCGCCCTCATGTTTACGGTGGGGGAATAGTCTGAAGCCATGCTGAATGTTGTTGAAAGAGAGCCTTCGACGTGACAACAATGTGTGTCCCAGAGTAGCAGCTAATGCCTGGCACCTCTAACTAAATCATTTCATTTAGAGCCTCTGATGTGCAGACAGAGGGGATGTAAAATGCATTTCCACGCCAAGCCTCTCAATCGCTAGCTGTCCTTGTGAACATAATGAACAGATTACCGTTTGCACCCTTGTCACATGACGCTTCTCTGACAAGCGCCTGGCACCTTGTGGGAGACGTTTTTTAACCCACGTCCTCTCATTCCAGGCAGTGAGGCCTATGAAAAACGACTGAAACTAGTTTAGCAGCCACAGGAAATAAAACAACTTGCTAATTAGCGGAGCGATGGGCTGAGGCAGACAGTATTGCCAAAGTGGATGGCTTGGGAGATGGAGAGGTTGAAATGCCAAGTGTCTACATCCCAGCACCCTTAGGCCAGAGTCCTGCAGACACTGCAAGTGTACACCCAATTTACCAAGTACTCTTTCTGTCCTGACTCGAGTTAATAAAATGCTAGCCATCTCAATATCCATGACGGCTTTTTGCTAACTACCTCCCCCTCTAGTTAAATTCAGCTTCCCTTGTCCTTTTCTCTCCAATAGAAGAGAGACAGTAACTCGTGCCTTGGCTTAATCAAGAGGATTGCTTATTAAGGAAAAGCTCTGGGGTACTTCCTAAATTGGGGAGAGGACAGTCTCGCCAGTGCAATAACTTCAGATTTATGTCAGAATTAGGTGTAAATAGCTCCACTGGTTGTTCCCCTTCTTTAATTAAGCAAGCACATTTTCCAGGGCCTTCGCCTTGTGCGCTGACTGCTCCGGTTCATTCTGCTGGGCGGATGCTAGCTTACGAAGCAGCTCAGCCATGTGTAGGACGGTGCACAGGGGAGCCATTCTAGCGCCCTCCGAATGTTAAAATGCCTTAAAAAATGATGTGAAAGTAATATTTCTTCTCATCTTGTTGTCTGCTGTCTTTTTGAACTCGTAATCCAGCCTGTTTGCAACTATCAATGAGTAGTCATCCAAAATGATACATGGCAGCAAATGTCAAATTGCTTCTCAGTGTCAGATCAAGCTGAGCGCACAGGAAAATGAAAATGTTCTGCGGGAGTGTAATATCACTTTAAAAGACTGCCGACTCTGTACTTTGAAGACAATTCCGTCTGCGGCCTCTCATCTCCCTGAGTTCTATTTTTGATGCTCCAAAAAAGGTGCACGTCCCAACAAACTTTACACCCTCTCTTAGCTGTGGCTGTACACATATCTGCCAGGGAGAAAAATACCACAGATGAGCAGCAGGAAAATGCTCTTATGCAGTTCACGAGGGGGTACTCAGCGTCCAGATTCAGCATTCAATTTCCATCGCTGATAGCTTTGCTATTGATTCAGAGTTTGCCCTATGCTCGGCGTGGGCCAGACACAACAGATCTTAGGGTTTGGGAGCTGCCAGTCAAGGTAATGCAGAAGTCTTTTTTGAAGCCTGTCAGGTTGAAGTGTACAGCCTCACATTTCCCTCAAACAAGGAGAGACAGAATGGGCCTAAAAGCCGTCTGAGAGGAGAGGAATACTCCTCAGAGGAAAGACAGCGCGACCAAACAGCAAGAAAAACATCTGTGAAAGTGGCATCCAACGAAGCACTCATTAATGCTTTGAGCCAAAAACAACAATTAGCGTTTAACATCAGTTCATACCACATTTTATCTTTAAAACTGCTGTTTGAGTTTCCTCTATCTCGGTTTTTGCAAATGGTCTTGTTTTCACATCAGGAAATTGCACACATTACATCTCTTATCCTGAATTTTCAAAGGCTGTGTTGATTCTGCAGCTGAAGGTGTGACCTTTCTTAATGTTTCCCTTCCATCTGATGCACAGTTTATGATTTCCAATAAGTCTCAAATAAAAAAGCTGAAATTGCATTTTTCACCTCCAGTCAGGATGCCATGGATATGTCATACAAAACCGCTACCAAGGCGTGCGGCCTACTTGTGTCTCGCATTTGAATGCTGCAGTCTGAATTTGTAGCGTTTGCTATAACACAGTGAGCAAAATGCTGCTCACCTGAGGCAACTATCACAACACGGTGAAATGGCAGCATCACAGTGTGGCTGAAGCCAGTGGTGTTAAGCCAGCATGTGAAGGCACATACTGGCACGTGATGTTTTTCCGAACATCCTCGTTTTTAACACATCATGGCGGTTCACGATAGTATGCCATATACAGTGAGTTACGTCTTAAAATAGATGTGAACAGTCATCTAAGACAGTCAGGTGTGAGCTGCAGAGGATTCATGAAAGCCTGTGGTGTGGATGTAGATACAGACACAAATAGAAACAGAGGCTCACATGCACGCTGCACACCACAAAAAAAAAAAAAAAAGGTATTTATTGTGCTGATAAGGGACGGGAGGCCCCGCTGCTTTGAAATGCTGAGTAGAGGAGGGAGAGCGTCTGCCGTGGCTGTGGGAGCATCTGACCTCCCACCATGGATAAAAATGAGAGGTGGGATCACTGGGATTGCTTCAGTCAGAACACTCCTACTTATCTGCTGCAATTAACATTAAAAGCCCCTGAACACAAAAAAATGAGAACATGAGTGCCTCTAAATATGAATGCTACCATATGCCAGGCTGTGCGCTCTGCAAGCTTGTCTGTATTGGCCTGTGTGTGTGTATGTGTGTGTTCTTGCAATTTGTTTTCTGTGTCCCAAAGAGGGAAGGAGATATTGTGAAAATCAGTGTTGGAGCAAGTGAGCCCTGAGGGGAACTCCACCCCAGAGGTTCAAAGAGCAATTAAAAGTCAACGGAGCTCTCCAGCAGCCCGCTGCTGTATCTCCGTCTATGCTCGGAGCCTCGCGCACAGGGGGGATAATGGAGGGGGGAGGGGGGGGGGGTTCCAGACCATAATTTTCCATGAGTGATGAACTGTGAAATGCAACAAAAACCCCCATTACTGCAGGAGGGATTTAGAGCCCACAGAGCAATAGAAGAGAAAAAGGGGTAAAAATGCCTTCGTCAAATAAAATACATGAGAGAAAGAAAAAAATCCATGTCATGGAAATCAGACTGTGAAGGCCCATATGGCTGGTTCATATTATGCATGGGTCTTCCAATCCAGTGAGTGCGGTGAGCATTTAACAATGAGACAATGTGATATTTCTGGGTGACTTGTAGTCAATAGCAAGAGCCTTTAAGAAATCCAGAGGCTAAATGTGAGCTATGAGAGATCATTCCTGCCTTGACTTATATTCAATACAAATTTTCTGGGAATTCATCACGTCAGTTTCTGGAAACCAAAGCTGAATGAGAGTGGAATATGTTTTTGTTTCCCAAAATGAAACATTAGCTCTCCTCCTATATCGAACTTCATTCTCAGACGTGCAAGGGAATATTTTTCAAGTGGCACTTTCGCAGTCTAAGATAGTTTTACATCTAAATATGGGAGAAAAAAAAAGAGAGAGAGAGAGATTTCCGTTCTTCAGCGTCTCCAAACTTTCCTCTCCATACTTTACGGCAAAGGAGGAAATGTTTTGCTCCAAACTTTGACAAAAAAAAAAAAAAAAAAAAAGTCAACAGAAAACCCTGTGGGAAGCTGGAGTCAAGGAGGCCCCCTGTTATCTTGTTATGGCAGAGTAAACGGTGAGGCAACACTGAACGCCTTGATGGAGCCCAGATAGACGAGTCACACGCTCACACAACACTGCGCCACAGAGCAGCACCTGATGTTGCACACCAACTTCTCACTAACTTCCCTTTCACAAACTTTTCTCCACGGGAGTAAACATTTCCTCCTGTTTGCACTTTTTTTTTCAAACAATACTCTGTCACTTCCTCTCGTGCTTCAACCATAAAATCTGATGTGGTGACAAGGAGGCTAATGATGACAATGGTAGTGACGGTGTTAACGGTGTTAATGATACTGCTGCTGTTCGTGATGGTGACGATAATGAAAATAGCAAATAGCAATAGCGAAGAAAATGGAGAACAAGGCAGGTAAATAACAATGTTCAACTGCAGCAACAACAGCAATACACAGAAAACTGACCGTTCATTAAATTTCACCCGTTGTGGCTTCTACGCCTCAAGCTTCCTGGTCTCAAATGGCACATATTCAGTTTATAACAGCACCACCGGCAGATTTACTGCTTGAAATTCTTAATTTTTTACATATGGATCTTTGGCGACAGACAGAAGCAGACAAGAAGGTTTTTCAGTGACAGGTGTTAGCAGCTAGATTAGCAAGCTTGCTAATTAAGCTAACGCAGCTCCACGAGTTGGTTGGAAACGCTCCTTGAAGTTGATTTTTTTAATGTTTCCAGCTGACAGGTTTTGAAATAAAACTCTTTGAAATAAAAAAAGTGGTGTTTATTTCGCACTTGGTGCCTACATATGACTTCATGCTAAAAACTGAGGTCATCCAGTGTTAGTGGATCAACTGTGCACACATACAAACTAAGACAAGTGAGCAATGAAGCCATTACTATAATCACACTGTCCCTAATTATCCATCCAGCCTAATAAGCATCATAAATGACACAAACCTGAAAAAACACGATCCACATCACCAATTTCCCACCTTGACCACACTAGTTATGATCATCATTTCCTGGAGGTTTCCTGAAGACACTCCAGGAAATGCAAGAAGCCGTTAATGAAGTGGATGTGGCACAATGAAAGCCCTCCTGGAATGCATTCAGCATGAAAAACTAAAATGAGATAGAGTAATGCTGATGTTTCCTCCAGTCTTACTCAAACTGTGGACTGTGCAAGGCTGGGCCACAACATGCCCACAACAGGAAATGTGGGATTTTCTGCCGACACCTGTTTAATGGACTTCTCTTGAGCCTGGCCTGGGCTGCCTGAGTCTGCGTTGCCGCCTGAAGAACTGGAAGAACGAGTGGTTGGAGGAAATAGGAAAATGATCAAAATGCAGACAGTGCCCGACGCTCATGCAAAGTTTATGGCACAGGATGGGTCGGAGAGAATATGATGAGATCCTCCTGTGACCGCGGTGTGTATAACCTTCACATTGGGCAGAGAGATACAGGCTGACAGTTCTGTGCTGTATTAGACAATATTCGACCTATTCTCACTGCTCTGGTAGTGTTTCAGATGAATGTATCAGGCTACAAAATGAAAGCTTGCTACGCTGCTGGGCTCAGATTAGGGGAGCCACGGGGCAAATCAACAACTGTTGCATCAACTGCAATCTGTGGCAGTTCATTGTGAGTATTGAGGAAAGTTTTCAGTGACTGACGTTTGATGCTTCATGCACGTCTGTCACAGCTGGACCTGAGGAGGTTGTACACGTACATGTTGCTTAAGACACGGCTGCAGAAAGGAGAGATGCTGGGGGAGCTGCAGCAACCCCACACCCCCAACTGGGTTAAGTATATTATGGGTTATTATTGTCATAACGTCATATGGTGATGTCAAGAGGTGATTCAACACATTGCAGGGCATTATTAAAGTCGTTTGCACAAAAAAGTGTATTTAACTCTGTGGTTTCATTGGCTGAATTGCAAATGTATTGCATGTTAGGGTCCAGCAGGATTCATCCCTCATCCCTAGTTTCTGCTGTTTCTCCCCTGCCTAGTCTGCCATGGCGACCTGGTTTCTTCTTCCTGCCTACTCACCTGCATATCTGCTGCCAATCCACTCATCAATTACACCTGCAGGCAGTATATAGTATATGTAACTCCCAGTCCTTCACTCCACTCTTCACCAGATCGTTCCGTGTGTCAAAAAACTGTCAAACTTTCATGAGGAAATTCTGAAATATTTACATTATTTTACCATTATCGTTTTTAATGATTTATGAAGGCTTAAAAGAAATCAGGGGAAATCAGTTTCCTCTGGCTGCAGGACTGTGGCGACGTCATGCTCGATGTGGGTCACTGAAACACAGCAGATAACCAAATCCTTCAAGTTTCCTAATGTTGCAGTCACCATTAACTCTCTCCAGGGACACTTGCAGCAGTCAAAGCCAACCAATCACTGTTCTTGCTGTAGCCACGACCTGCAAGCGTAGGAGGGGCATGTCAGCTAGGGCATAGCTTGGTGCATAGGCTCCGTAGGCTATACCATAAGTCCTTGATGAGGTATGACCAAAGTGTCAGAACTGTCTATTTTTAGGGTAATTTGGAAGCCTCTGTTCCTGTAGAATAATACACATATCACTGGTGGTTGCATCAATGCTATTGTAACTGCAGCTTTAGTCTTGTTAAAAAACTACAGTCTGAAGAACTACTGTCAGGCTCCTGAGATGATGAAAAGTGCTCTCCCCATATAGAAACATGTGTGCTACCTTAACTCCAAATTGAAGATGCTGAGGGATGAGTCGACTAATTAAATCACACAGAAAGACACACAGTTCCCTTGAGCACAGATTAAGATCATGTGTGAAAAATGCACGTCTCAGACGCTGCTTGTCGGTGAATTATGCAGAAATAATAACTCCAGCCTTGTTTGGCGCTCCAGATAGCTATCAGTAATCAAACAAAGAACAATGCTGTAAGAATGGGAATTACACACATCTGTCCTTTTAGCTTGTTTTGGTCCATATCCTGTGCTTCTGTCACCAGTTTCAATAAACCTTTGATTTTGTTTGATCTGGCAACGATGAAAGAAGGCACATAAAATGGATCAAGCTGACTTAATCCTCTGATGTTAAATAGTTCTATTTCATGCATAATTAGTTTTTTCAGTGCTGGTTTATTGCTACTGCAATCCTGGAATCTGACCTTCTTTAAAGTCAGTCAGCAGGTCTGAAAAGCCTTTGTGCTTGTTTTTGCTATCTTGCCCCCTCACAAAAAAGCCAATATAAACAAGTTTATATAACAGAATGTCACAAACACTGTAGCCCCGCGAAAAAGCCGCCTTCCCCGCTCTCTCACTCGCGTCCTCCTCTCACCCTTGCACTGACTGTTACAATATGAAATGAGACATATTGCTGCTGACAGCGCACCCGTTTCTCAAGGAAATGTCAGCGTGGAGCCTGTTGAGAGGCGGCACAGTGTGAGTGAGGGGTGGGTGGGGTGTGGGGGAGTTAAAGCGCTTTGTCTGTCTGAAACCTCTAATCAGGATCAGCTTAGGAAAAGGTCAGATTTGTGTATCACAACGTAAATCCATGGGAACCCACAGCATCCCTTCATTCGTATTTATTGGCAGACACACCTCGAGAAGCCTCTGCATGGGACTTGAATTGGTTCTTGGATATTAGGCCAACACTGAACATGTTGCAGCTCTATATTACCATCATGAGTGCTGCTTGTCGGCTGTGAAATGCTGATAGGGATGATGAACAACGTACATCTTATAATGGAAGTACATGCAAAAAAGGGGGTGTTTTAAAGTGGGTATAAATGCACCCTCTTTCTTATTGCTCTTTGTCAGTCACTTTGAATACTGCTCTGATCCATACTCGAGCATTTTAAAAAACCTGTTTTAAAATATTTGAAGACATATTTTTGTGATCACTTTTCTTTCTCTCACTTCAGACGTCCATTTCCACCACGAATCCCAACATCATCACATGACAGTTCAAGTCAATCTCGGGGATCTAAACATGTACAACACAATACAACTTTAATGGAAACATCCAATATGTTCCATCCTGCCACTTCAATGCAAAAAGTAAATCTCACATGGCCCAATGTGGCTACATTTGCTGCTTATCGAGCATTGCTGATGGTTAAAAATTTGCCACTTTCAAAAGCTTAAATCAGTGCATCACATTACTTTTAGCCAGGCAGAATGATTAAGACGCTATGTGTGAGCTACCTTCTCTTATCACGGTACAGTTTAAATGACATTTCATCAGGGCTGAATTGGGAAAAAGCCACATGCTGCACCACCTTTTAATAATCCTTTTTGTTTCCTCATTTGGATTTGATTGGCTATGAGATGCACCGGCCTGCCGGGACTCAGGTTTCAGCATTCATCAGCATTTCCTGGTTGTAAATTGATGGCACAAAAAGAGACATACAGTACTGGCACGAGAATGCATAAGTACGTCCAAACACACACACACACACACACACACACACACACACACACACACACACACACACTGTTTTCAAATGTAGTATAAATTATGGAGTCCTACCTAGAAAGAGGGTTCTTCTATGTTTAATGCCATATGCATCAAAGAAGAACCAACGCATGCACGGTTCAGCTGATTGATAAGTTGTGCGTTGGATTGTTGGAGCTACTGAGTGGATGTTCCTTCAGTTTAAACCTCTGCAGAGGAGTAGATGAATTCCCTTTAGGCTCCTTCTATGTGGTACAGGAGCTTGACAGCTACTCCGTTTAACCTAGCTGCACTAGCCAGCACAGATTTGCTGAAATGCAATACTATTTGCATTCACTATTTTGTAACCTGGTCATGTTTTCCAGGGTGGAGGTTTTCTGAATACACAGCTGTGCATTGGTTAACAAGAGCTTCTTCCACTCCTACTATTCTTCTACTTCTTGCTCCTCTGAATCCGGCACCATCTCAATCATCACCTGGCTGGGGCTCTGCAACCTGTCCAGCCTTTTAAAGGCCAGTCTGAGTCTAACTGGAGGGGACAGTGAAATCTCATATGATGGCAGATTTGTGTGCCGGAGTTCAGTGAATGCCAGCTTATTGCTATCGAAAAGGTCACTGGGCTAGAAGGAGAATAAAAAGCCTTCACTGTGAGAGTGAGGCGTGTATGAGTGTACAGTGTTTTAGACCTTGTGTGTGAGGACACCTTTGGAAAGTGAGGACATTATGGCCTTCAGACAGACCTTGAAAGGCCTTTTGGGAATTAGGAAGGTTAGAATTAGGCTGAGTTCAGGGTTAGGTTGAGGGTGTTGAGGTTAGGTATTTAGTTGTGAGGGTTAATGTCAGGGTAAGGGGCGATGTAATTGCATTATGTGAATGAGCACCCTCACAAAGATAGAAGTACAAATGCGTGTGTGAGGGCCGCAACATGAGATAACCATCCTCACATAGGGACCACGCCCTCAAGCTGCTGCATCCCTCTGTGCCTCCCCCCTCTCCGTCAGGCTTTGGTGTCTGTTACCTTCAGCACTACAGGAAGCAGACGCAAGGCTTTAAAAAGCACCCGCCCGCACGAGCGCAAAATCAATTACCAGAGAGATGAAATTCTCCGATAATGCGGCCTAATGATAATTGCCCCGAATCTGCAATGATCTGACTTACGATACAAACCACTATTGGCATTGCAGTAGTGTATTGGCAGCCAGAGTAGCTGGAATATCAATGGTAATTGTTCCGATGTTGATTTGGAGCCACGTTACTGCCTGGGGTAAACACAAACCAATTGCAGAGAATTGGACTCTATGGTAAGCAGCAGGGGTCATATTTCACTGATGTTTGTGATTTCTGATGAGTACAGTACAGTAGAGAGGAAATGGTTATGTGGGAGTTAACCACTGCCTGTTTAATTGAAGCACTCCTATCACACTGAGTGCCGCAGACATGAGGGCGACAGCGCGGCGCAAACTCACGCTAATTCAATAAGCGATCATCAGACTGTTGAAAGTCTGGCAATAGTAATAATAAAGTCAGTTTCGGCCGAGCGTCCAGAAATAGAACAGCTCCACTGAAGCATCAGACACGGATGACTGCTGTTCATCCAGGATTCATCCGCAGTCGCTGCAAAGCAAATACGAGACATGCCTCAGGTTCAAATGTGGATCAATCGGAGGTCACGGGGCCGCCCCGAGGGAGATCGGAGGGTGACCCCATTTTGACGATGACCTCCCAGATATGCCATCCTACCCCCACAACTCCCTTCAACCAACCTTGGCCGATCACGGGAGTCAGCATTTTTCATAAGTGCCTGAGAGATGTCGGGCTGAATAATGTGTCCTATGAATAAAACACATTAGCTACAAAACATGTTGAATTATTCACATTTCAGAGCCTCCATCCCACCCCACGCAGTAGATATTAGTTCCTCAGTCACTGTATGCTTTGCACATAGTCCTCCGAGTCTCCCTCTCCCCCATGCTCGCTCCCTCTCGCTTCTCCCTTGATCATTCGCTCACTGTCTTTGTCATCTGTATTTTGTTAATCCCTCTCTGTTCCTCTGTGTCTCCTCTCAGCTGACTTGCTGCTGATGGCGACCGTCTATTTATACTCCTCAACTTACTGCTTTTCCTGGAACATCTCACTATTTATCAAAAGAGCTCTTGAGGCTGTTGAGGAGTGCATTTGTTCTGAGAGAATCTTTGATGACTCGGTAACACACGACGGCCCAAACTGGATTCATCATTTAGCGTTAATCTGAGGCGACCAGCTGTGAGTTTCAAAGTGAAAAAGACCCAGAATAAGGAGGAGGGCGGGTTGCTAATTAAATACTTGACCTAATATGCATCTCATTTTATTTTCAGCTCCACCAGGACTCTGTGATTTTCATGATTGCAATGTAATTTGCAAAATCAACAGCACCACATGAACTTCAAAGGATGAACCAATCAACCAATCACTGCTTTTCATTGTGCTGTTTAAATCTAAAATCCCTCTTATCCTACAAAATAGCCCTTTTAAGTCATCACGATTTTACTAGTGTGCAACAATGTGGAACCCTTTATCAACAAGTCCATCGTGACAAATTTGTTAAGTGATTCAACAACCCTTGCATTCTATTTTTGTGTAATTAATGTGTAATTATTCTAAAAGCCCCCTTGAAGTATAGTGTACTTGGTCATAAAACAACTTCAAGCACATCACTTGTAATTAGTGCAAAATAAAAAGTTTGACCTGGTGATGGCACTGGAGGAACAGTTCAGTGAACATGAATGTTCACTTAACTGTAGTCTTCCAACAGCTGTTGAGAAAGTTAACTTAAAACACTACAGAGGATTAGTCAGAGGATCACCAAAGTCATACGAATTCATCCTCAGGGGACCCCGAATGTCTGCACAAAATCTCCTCGCAATTCCTCCAACAGTGGAAGATACTTCAGTCTGGACCAAAATGGTGGACTGACAGAACAACCGACAAAGAATCATTGCCATTGCCTAATTTCCGCTGCATGATAACCGAAAGAAATGGCTTCAAGTTTTGTATAGCACACAGCGCTTGTTTTTTAGTATCACATTGGTCGAGGTTCCAAGCAAGCTGAGCCGATACAGATAGGTTAAGTGGAAGCACTGCAAACCACTCATTGGAAAATCGTTACTAGAACTGTCACTCGCGGAGCAACCACAGTCTTCTCGTTGTGACGCTGTGACGTAGGATTGCCCAAACTTTCCTGTTTTTTTTAAGCAGTGTTTTGTCTCGTCTCCTTGCTGTGACCATCAAAATCCTCTGTTTTTCCTGTATTTGCGTCACGTTACAGATGGTGTCACAGCAGTTTTACGCTGCATCGCTATGGCAATCAGCTAAGAATCTTGTTACACTGAGGGGGTAATATCTACAGTGGAGGGGTGGAACAGTGCCAAAAAGTGAGTAGAGTTCAGTCGAACTGAGCCATAGCATTCGGTGAAAACGAGGCTATAAAGCCGCTAGCATGGTGAAAAAAACAATTTCACCGCCTTTAAAATATATGCAAATGTGCTGAAATGGAAAGTCACGAGATTGCACTGCATGGGGAAAGGTGTTGCTAAATGCAAGAAAACAAAAACCTTGTGTGTTGGCACTTAAAATAGCGCTCCACTTAACTTATTTTACACTGTATTTTTAGTCCACCTGTGCTCTATTTCACCCTGAGATTGTTTACATTTTTGGGCTACTCACTCATCCAACTCTGCAAAAAACACAGTGATGCAACAGAAAAGCTGCGCTGGGACGTCTTTTTCCTTTGAAACCACAACGACTGAGGGAACTGTATTTTTATGCCACTCTGATGTGTGTGGGGGTGAGGTGAGCATGTTTGTTTTCATTGGTAAAATCACATAATACAGCGTTTTCTGCAAGTAAGCAGCGTTGACAGACACACCAGACAGCGTCTGCAGCGCACACCGAGATGCAGCTCTCTGAACAGCAGAACATGACGTCAGTGGGCCCAAGCCTCTATTTCCTCAGCCACAGAAACGTGTCTGAGTCATGCAGGCTTTGAAAGTGTCACGGCTGTGGGGTCAGAACAAGCCGAGTAGATACATGATACACGAACACATTTTTTTGGCATGTACTCACCAGGGCACAGTACGTCTCTGGAGGGTCTCCACAGGTGATGTTGGGGGGATCCAGAGTAACCTTCAGGTACTGGGTCATGTCTGCTACCTCTGGCTGGCAGGCCATGTAGTCCCAGGTTAAGCCTTCGTCCGAGTATATCTGGGACTTGCACACATCGTAATGGCCCCACGCTGCAGGGTAGTGCTGCATGGCTGCCTGGCAAACACCGGTCCACAGCGCCTGCAGCGTCAGCACAAAATGAAAACGCATGACTGTTCCTCTCTCAGCTCCTTCTCCAGGAGGTGTGCGAACAAGGGATCCCTCTTCTTCTTCCACTTACTACAACTCACTCAACTGGAGTGAGGAGGCATGCCAAGCTCCCTTCAGGTGGAGCGAGGATCGGTTTAGAAGCGTCTCGTTGTTTTTCTTTGCAATTTCTGTCTCTTTCGAGTTTCTGGATTTGGGTAGATAACTGCGAGGGATGGTGAAGTTACCAGCCCATTGAGAAGATAAGAGGAGAGGACTGAGGGAGGGAGGAGGATGGTGGAGGAGAAGGAGGAGGAAGAGGGGGGAGGCGAGAAGCAGATAGCCCTCTGACACGCTGATAGGAAGATGAGTGACAGGTCTCCTCAGCTTGCCTGGCTGTCAATCATGGTCCTCGTCCTGCGATCTGGCACTGCGAAGAAATGACAAACAGAAGAAGGGGGGAGATGAATAGACTTCCCATATGGGAATAGAATTTGACAGTGAGAGAACATTAGCTGGCGCCATGGTATGGGTGAAAGGTGTATGTGTGAATAGAAAGTTGGATGGGTGCTGGATAGGGTGCCATGTTTGGTGTTTGTTGCCCATCAAAACAAAAATCAGTGAGGCCATCAGGGTAAATTGGATCCTGCTGCCTTCACACCCAACCCTCATCTCACTCAGCGGTATGAAGCCTACACTGTTGCAGCGTTCCCCTCTCCCTCACACCCCCCTCACCCCTCACACCCCCCCTCACAGCAAGAGCTGGAATGATAGATGGAATGAAGAGTGGGAAGAGATTTAAAAAAGATGAAAAAACATCATGTTTTCTGCAATCATGGTTGTCTAGCACTATTTTTATATCTGTCTTCACTTGATCTGATGGCGTTGTATTGATTATGTATGATTACTTTCATTTCCACTTATTGTTGTAAACTGAATTCAAATTTGCATGACTTTTGTGGTAACCTGTGCATATTGTTTAATGTGCCAGTCACCTCATCACATGGGATGCTGATGCCTGTTTATGTTTGATGCTACTGACACTGCTGGGTTGAGCTGCCATGATTCCACTGACCTCTGTGGGCATTACTAAACAATTTACTGATTGAATTTCAACATATATTTGCTCCATGATGGGAAATATGACACTAAAACCACGCATATTATTATTAAATGCTGTTGTTTTTGCCAGCAGAAACTACTTTCCCACAGGAATTGTGGGGAGAAAAAAAAGGCTGTATAGGAGTGAATGAATATGGCAGCATCTGAAATCGCTGAATGAAAGTTGGCAATCAGCCATATGAAATTATGGTTATTACTCTTTAAAACATCTATTGTATATATAAATCAAAGCATGCACTAACAATGTATAAATGTGTGTTAAAACTTGTGTTAGTGGCCTGCCATCACTCAGAATCTTAAAGTGCCATCATGAAGCACTAGAGTCAATGATCCACCAGGGACTTGTGGAGGACTTTTATGACTGTGTTGTCATCAGTGGCTATGTTAACTACACTGGCTTTATTTCAGCATAAAAACAACCTGTGTTTCACAAGAAAAGGGTCAAACGGTGGAAATAACTCAAAGATAATTCACATTTATGCTGATGTGCTTTAGTTAACACTTGATTAAATGTGCCTTGTTCTACCTGCATTCATTGATTTTTTTTGTCCACTTGGGGGCAGTGTAACAACTGTTAAGCACACCGCTTCCATAAACTGTTAGCAATCAGCCGCCTATTTACACATCCAGCTGACACGAGGCAACACTGCCATTCATCTGAAGTCATGTTTCCGTCCATCTGATGATTGAAAGTCCAATATTCACTGTCCTGCTTTGGCCTCCACCAACTCCTGAGGGAAATACCTGCCTTTTTAGCTGCTAAATGTTCCCCCATAGTCACCAGATAGTTGCTAGCAGTGTCCATCAGCAGGTAGTCTCTTATAGCAGAAAACGACTGCCTGCTGTGTCCGGAAAGACGTCAATGAGAGCAGCGACACTGAACCAAAAGAGCGAAGTTTGTGAAATCAACAGAATGAGCTGCAAGAGGCTGAGAAAGTAGAGCTGAGAGGAACCACATGCTGATGAAAACAATTCTCCGTGGACTCGTCATTGCACCTTTCACATTACACATAGTCCCATGATCCATGGCTCATATAATAATATTGATTAAAGCAGCTTTAACTGACTTTTTACAACAGTGAACAAGTGAAAATACCAACACCCATTTCACTTCAATAGGATAAATTGGCCAATCTTCCCACATAATTTAGTCCCACTTTGCAGTTAAGGATAAAAAAAAAAGTCATGCTTAACATAAATATCTTGTAACTAGTGCTGCTTTCCCCTCTTAAGTGGTGGAGCTGTCCATAGCTGGAGCAGCTGCGCCACATCACATGCAGTGATTCGCTTTCCAGGCTACAGAGCATCTATTTCTATCTGCCAGTCATTACGGACTGTGGCCCCACGTTTCCTTTGGTCTAAAATGTTTGTATTAAAACATCTATTCAAACATAGCTGAGCATCAGGATTGCAAACATTTAACCCTCCTGACTGTTATTATTATTATTATTCCACAGCTCCTGTAATCAGTAAAAGTCTAATTTTAAGAAAATGTTCTTCTTTTCTTTATTTTGTTTCTCAATTGACCTTAGAAAGTCTTCTAAATTAGGCTGTCTACAACCTGCATGTGCCTTGATGTCTCTCTAGCCAGAAACACAGCAGTAAGCCAGTTGGCTGAGCCCATGAATACAGGTATGTGAAGGTTTCCTTCCTGCCTTCAAACAGCAGCCAGACTGCAGGTGATTGATGGAGACCAGAGTCAGTGTTCAGAGACAGGAAGGACAGACTGCTAGACATTTTAGTGCTGCTTAATCAGTCAGCTGAGCCAGTGTGTCTGTGTGTGTGTGTGTGTGCGTGTGTGTGTGTGTGTGTGTGTGTGTGTGTGTGTGTGTGCTGACCAAAACACCTTCCAGTCAAGGATCAGTTGGCAGCTACAGTGCATGCATTGTGGTGTCATTGCTAATTAATTCAGATTTTCATTTCTAAATAGACTAGAATAGATTAGATTAGACACTGAGTCATAGCAGCATTAAACAATTTTAAAAAGGAATACTGTATCAGTTAACGGGGGGACAAGAAAGTGGCAAGATTGGAGTATATTAACTATAGACTGTATAAAACTGTATAAAACAGTTAATAGACTGTATAAAACACTCCTCCTTGAACTGCCACCTTATTGTGGTGGAGGAGTTTAAGTACTCGAATGATCCTAGGAGCTATGTTGTCAGGGGCTTATTGCCCCTGGTAGGGTCTCCCAAGGCAAACAGGTCCTAGGTGACGGGCCCCCCTGATGACGGACATACAAACTATGTCGCCCAGACTGGCGTTAACGGGTCCCCACACTGGAGCCAGGCCTGGGGTTGGGGCTCGCAGGCGACACCTGGTGGCTGGGCCTTTCTAGCTATCAGTACCCTGCCAATGCTGTTTACACAGACTTCGACTGGGGATATTGTTGGGCGGTGGAAAGAATACTTTGAGGATCTCCTCAACACTGGACCAGCTCTACACCCTCTGCAGGGTGCTAAAGGGTTCATGGGAGTTTGCCCAACCAGTCCACATGCGTTTTGTGGACTTTGAGAAGGCATTCGGCCGTATCCCTTGTGGCATTTTGCCACCAATTCTGGTGCTTCAGAAGTCCGGGGCCCTTTACTACTGGCTGTATGACTGGAGCAGGAGCTTGGTTCGCATTGCCAGCAGTCAGTCAGACCTGTTCCCAGTGCATGTTGGACTCCGGCAGGGCTGCTTTTGTCACCGGTTCTGTTCATTATTTTTATGGACAGAATTTCTAGGTGCAGCCAAGGGCCGGAGGGAGTCTGGTTCGGGGACCACAGGATCTCATCTCTGCTTTTTGCGGATGATGTTGTCCTGTTGGCTCCTTCAAACCAGGACCTTCAGCATGTGTTGTGGCGGTTTGCAGACGAGTGAGAAGCAGCTGGGATGAGAATCAGCACCAAGAAGTGGAAGGCCATGGTTCTCGACCGGAAAAAGGTGGCTTGCCCCTTCTATGTTGGAGGAGAGCTCCTGCCTCAAGTGGAGGAGTTCAAGTATCTTGGGGTCTTGTTCACAAGTGAGGGAAGGATGGAGCGTGAGATTGACAGGCGGATCGTGTGGCGGCAGCAGTAATGCGGTCGTTGTACCGGTCTGTCGGTGTGAAGAAAGAGCTGAGCTGAAAGGCAAAGCTCTCGATTTACCAGTCAATCTACGTTCCTATCCTCACCTATGGTCATGAACTTTGGGTCATGACCAAAAGAACAAGATCTCGGATACAAGCGGCTGAAATGAGTTTCCTCCACAGGGTGGCGGGGCGCTCCCTTAGAGATAGGGTGAGGAGCTCTGTCACTCGGGAGGAGCTCAGAGTAGAGCCACTGCTCCTCCACGTCGAGAGGAGCCAGCTGAGGTGGCTCGGGCATCTTTACCGGATGCCTCCTGGACGCCTTCCTGGGAGGGTGTTCCGGGCATGCCCGCCTTGAAGAGGCCCCGGGGAAGACCCAGGACACGCTGGAGGGACCATGTCTCTTGGCTGGCCTAGGAACACCTCAGGGTCTCCCCAGAAGAGCTGGAGGAAGTGTCTGGGGAGGGGGAGTCTGGGCTTCCCTGCTTAGACTTAGCCCCCGCGACCCGGCTCCGGATGAAGAGGAAGAAGATGGATGGATGGATGGATGGATGTATAAAACGTCGTCTCTGTGACATCACCCGAAGGTTTCTGATGAGTCATCATGAAGCTCCAGCTGTCACCATTTTGGCAGTGCCTGATTCCACCAAACTCCAGGCTAATGCAAAAATGGGCATCAGGGCGGAGCTTGGGTGGAGCTGAGGCAAACTGAAAGCTAGCGGGTAGCTGTCACTCAATGCGGCCACGCCCAAAATTATGCATAACTTTAAGCCTTATCATTTAAATGAGTGAATTATATATAAATTCACCAGCTATAAAGATAAAGAACTTCTTTTTCCCTCCACCAATTATTTCTGCTGTAAAGTGGGGGTCTATGGGGATTGTCTCACTTTTAGAGCCAGCCTCAAGTGGCCATTCGATGGACTGCAGTTTTTCAAGTCTTTCAAGCTGGCTTCATTTCTATTAACCCACATGCATATCACTGTTCAGAGAGATGCCTATAAAGTCTGGGTTTCAGCATGAAAACACATATGCAAAAAAAAAAAAACAGCCCTGTCATCTGAACACAAGCTGTGACAGAATGATGAGGTGACTTGTGTGTAATATGACAGTGTGAGAAAGGCAATATTTGAAAAAATGATATATATATAGGAGTGGTATTCAAATGTAACCTGAGGCCTGAAGAAACAGTAAAACAACCACACACAGTCCACATGATGTGAAGCAGATGGAAATAAGTTGATACTGGCTGAAGGTATTCAAAAACATTTTAAGATTAAAATTGTTTTCAAATATTGGATACAAACTGAAAAAAATATATATTGCAAATTGCTCCTTGTAGCATATGCTCTGTTAAAAAAAAAACACTTCAAGTGCAAAATAAAGATCCATTACATCGACAGACAGAAGCATAATCTAAAAATACAGCTGGAAATGGGACTACATTTTTCACAAGATGATGGAGCAAGACGATGTAAAACCAGCAGAAAAAAAAATACAAGAGCGAGTATTGCAAGTCATAGGACGGAGGAAGGAGGGAGAGGTTAAGGGGAGAAAGAAATAAAGGACCTTAAATGTAAAATGTAAGAGTGTCAATGGGGGAGATGTCAGCAGGTGAGGAAGCAGCCAATTATCCAGAGGAACTCTTGGCACCGAGCTCCCTGTTCCCATTACGAGACATAATATTACCGTGTTAAGAAGGAGACTGAAGAGAGGGCTGAGCGAGTGTGTAAACGTGCGTGTGAGCTTCACGTGCAACCTCTGGATAAAGAGAGGCTCAAGTCATGGGTAATGAGACAACAAGCGCTGGCGAGGCTTCGATAACAAGCAACGGAGAGCACAAAAGCGGGGCCATAATCACTCTACCGTCCCGGACAGAGCGGCCCCTTCCTCTCATTACTCCCTGCTTATAACCCTCCGTCACCCCAAGGAGATGAGGTGAGGGAGAGAACGGGGGAGCAGATGGGAGAAGTGTGGCTGTGCATTTTAAGTGAGAAAAAAAGGTTTATTTTAGGGCAGGCCGCTTCCTTCGACCATCGATCAAGGTCCGAGGACACGAGAGGAGGCGCGCTCACAGGAAGTCTGAGATTCTTCCCTGTACAGGAACATGCAGGCACGGAGCGACAAACACTTACAGTAAGAGTGGGAGGCTGCTGGGTGTGAGGGAGGGTGACTGCCACAGAAAAACTATTTTTGTATTTAGTGTTGAAAGTACAATGATTTTTCTGGGACTATTGTGAGTAGAACTGCTTATTAAACGAAGTCACTGTGTATTTATCTTGCACCTTTTATCAATGACATTACAACTTCAATGTGAAGGCGTGAAAAAAGTAAGATATGAAAAATAGAGATGTAAAAATGTGAATATAAAAAAATCAAAGCTGATATTTTAAGGTGCAACAACAATGGAAATATTGGCTTGGTTCAGTGGATGTTTACAACAGGAAAGTTGAGTAGACCAACTGGATCTTAGTCACCTGTGGGTGTTATTAGAAAAATATAATAAAATCTAACCATAAAAGATCGCCCAGAACATGTTTTAAGAGATGTTCTACGTGATCATTTGTGCTGTTGTGGCTTTTTCCACAAAAAGGTGAGAAATCATTAAAATCTACTCCAGCTCTCTCATTCAAAATGCAGAATTGATGCATATGTATTTATTCATTTCAAAAGTTAAAAAAAAAAAAAAAAAAACGACTGCACACTAAAACTAACTCAGCTCAGTCTCGGTTTACGTTCAGCTGCACACTGGACCACGAGTCCTGCTGGTACGTACAGGTGTTAAACCGAGATTTATGGCGAGCGCAGAGGAACTTCCCTCCATCGGCGGATGAATGCAAAAGCCAAACTTTTAGTGTCAAACTCTGCACATCCATCATCCCGCACAGTGAAGGCCAAACATTCATGTGAGGTAACAGCAAGCAAAGTTTGAGTGCAGGGACTTTCAACAAAAATGTAGATAAATAAAAGATCCAAAGTAAAAGCAGCAATTTTTAGGTGGAACAAAGCGGGAAGTTTCACTGCTTTTTAAAAGGAGGGTTTGAACAGAAAATGAAGATGCAGAAAAGTTAGGAAAGTAGCCAAAATGCTATTCTCCTATGTACTGCATGTGGGTATCAAACTATTAATAAAATGAGATTAAAATGTTTTTGTAAATGATGCCAAATTTGGAGACTTAGGTATCTCGTGGACTCTCGTGGATCTAAATAATATCTCCACTATCAAAGAATGGTGGAATCTGGATATTTGCATGCTGCTTGAAAATGATCAAACAGCCAAGTGAACACTTGCAAAAAGGCTGCAGGACAGCAAGACTTAAACACAGGAATCTTTCACAGGGCCCGGTCGACCGGGGAGAGACTTTGTTTGGCCGGTGAGTTCATCACACCCCCACAAGCAGCCGCCCATGCGCCCGAGCGCTCGCCTCGTCTCAGGGGCTTAGAAACAGCCCTTGGTGTCCACTTGTATTTCATCCCCGGGGCCACTCGAGCATCGCTGAGTGTTTCTCCAAATCGCGGGGGAAATGTTACACGCGTGTCCCCAGAGCCGCTCTTTACTACTGGTGGAGGCCGCTTGTAAATTATGCACAAATAAGCTCCTCGGTCTCACTTCTTCAAGTTCAGGACAGTGGCAGCTTTATCGAGCAGCAAAATGAAAACCAAGTTTTTTGACCCACTGTGTCTTCCTCCTTCTGTCTCCAACCGCTTCATCTCCCATCGTTTCACTCGTCAAGCTTTGCCCTTACTGATCATTTTATTTCTTGTTGGCCGGTGGTTTGTGTTCAGCTGTTTCCTCTGCTTCTGGCTGTGCGGTGCCAACATTTTCATTCGCTCGAGACTGATTTTTAGCCGTTCTTTGATCAAAAAGCTCCCTTTATTTCGTCAGCCAGGACACACCGGAAAGAACTGTCAGGCCGTAATCCCCCGCGGTGACCCACAGGGGGCAGTACTTACACACCTGCTCGACTGTTTAATAATTCAAAATATTGTCCCAAAATTTTAAAACTGTCCACTTAAGCTGTAAAGGATGTGCAAAGCCCAGAGTAAGGTGGAATAATTACAAGGTTACCACTGACGTCCAAGCCCCCCCTTTCATTTTTAATTTCACGCATTTTATGCACTTTCAAGGGCAATTTCTGACCCTGCTTCTGTCCTGTCTGTACCTACTTTCATCTTTTCTGACTCTACCTGTTTCATATTCCCCACCAGTGCCTCACTAAAAGAGAAACAAGAGCGCAGGAGAGAGAAGGGCAGAAAGACAGGAGGGCAGACAGTCAGAAACAGATGAAAGATAGATAAAGATAGAAGCTGGCCCGGCTTCAGAAAAAAAAAGCCTCCTGCCTGCTCTCTGTGCTCCACTCACCAGATTTCTCTGCCTGCCTTTCCAGAATCCCTAATCTTGCCTGTTAACAACCTGCCAATAGGGCCTCTGTCCTCATGAATAAACATATGGAGAGTGGAGCATGGCCCCGCAAACATGACAGCCAGCGTTATCGTGGAACAGCGAGCACGCCTAGAACGCATCCCTGGGGCTTGCCTCCTAGTCAGCCCATCACTTAGCTCTCTTTTCCACTTCTTAAAATGTCGCCGCCTTCAATCGGCAGGCGTATGATCTTTTAATAATGACGACAGGTAGCAAATGGGTGGAGTGCTGACAGCTGGTTAAGTGACTCTGCGCTGGGGATGGATGGCCTCAGAAGGAATCAAAGCTGCTCTGCTCCAGGGTAGTCTGGCTGTTTCAGGCAGCCAAACCTGGGCTTATACTGAGGTTTGTTTTCCACCTCTGATATGATAAATTATTACCTGTCTGTGAAACCTGCATGCAATAACAACTTCAGCCATAGCCAGTGTCTCGCCGTGAAAGAATTTCATTCGCTTAGAGTTCCAGTTTCTCATGTTTGGGAGGCTTTTTGCACCCTCACTAGAAACTGGGAAACGAGAAACAAAATTCAGGAGGATTTACTAAAAAAGCTGTATTGGTGTCGGCTATCAAAAAGCCATGCTCGAACCCTGAGGTAATCATTCCTTCAGTGGCATGCAGCTGCAGCCTCTCCTCAAATCCAGCGTGTAGCCAGACAGGTCAGGCCTCTGAACGCAGGCGAGCCCCCGACTGCTGAAGACGTGCTTCACTCGCCTCCACCAGCTGCATCTGCCACTATCCTCTATCACTCCTCTGACTCCATCCACCCCACCCCCTCCCCTGAGCCGCTGAAGCTGCCACATGCACTCTGTGTGTGCGAGAGCAGCACTTCTGACAGGGTGACTGCGGCGACGCTGCCCCGAGTCGAGCCGAACACCCTCGGGCGTCAGTTACTCCAGCGCCACATACGCAGCAGTGCACGGGGCGCCCAATGAGACAGTGAGACAAGATCACGCCTCTGCCAACCCTCCCTCCCTGCCTCCCCCTGCCTCGCCTCGCCACCAAGCATGCTTCTCTTTGCGACACAAGAACACCTTATGCATTATTAAAGACACTTTTCCTAAAAGGCTGCTAGCACATTATTCTGCAACCACAGTGACATGTCTGGATACTCAAAATGTCCACTTAAGCTCTAAAGAATGTGCTCACCCAGGTAGCTCTCTCATGCTGGAAATACAAGCCACATGGTTTGAAGCGACAGCTGCCAGCAACCACACAAAATATGACTATTTATTCCCCATCATTATGTCAGAAGATGAGTGAAAACATAGAATGCAATCACAGTTACTCAGCCAATAAGGATGTCAGCTCTAATATGAAACTTAAAACAGCACAGTGCACTCTTTGCTTGTCCTTAAAAGAATAATTGCTAGGTATTAGCCAATGCAAGGCCGAGGCAAAATCATGCGGTTCTTGCAGATTACTGCTATACATAATACCAGAACTAAAGAGCATGTACAGCAACACGGCATTGTGTAAAAATATCAAAACCACCAGGAGCATGGGGTCAGGCAGCTTTGAATGAAAGGAGCTGATGCATGTGTGGAGGGGGAAGCCATGCTGAGAGCATGTAGCCCAGAAAACAAACCGGAATAGGGCTCCTCGTTTAATGACGTATCAAAAGTAGGCCTATTGGCTGCAGCATGACACAAATGTAATTATGCGTGATAGATAGGCGACGATTAGGTAATAAGTTCCACAAGGGGGCGCCGCCGAAAATGACTTGAGGAAATAGTGCTAAGTTTTGGACGCGTTCAATGTCGCTTCATTTGTAAATATTAATGCCTTCCTCCGCGCTTCGGAAAGTCTTAAAAGTTCCTTATGTCGTTTGGATGGAAAAGACCCTCAACTCCCCCTGTCCCGTTCATCATCTGTTCATTACAGGAGATGAAGGCAGCCAGGCCACAGCAGAGTAACTTCCAGCGATAACAACCAGCCACTTCAACGCAGGAGTGTGGAGAACACGCTTCAGCACGCACGAAAGTAAACTTTACAAGCAAAAGGAAAGACTTACATGACTGGATCGGGGGTAGTACTTCCTGTCCCCCTGCTCTTTAACGCCGTTCAACAAGTTCAGAGCGGAAGAATGAACATGAATGAAGAATGAAGCTCTTTAAGATGCGCTCCTTAACAGGAATGTGATGAGTGCGCACGTCAGTCTCTGAAGAATCGCTGTGCGCACCATCTCTCGCTCTTGTTTTTTTTTTTTTTTTTTTTTTTTTTTTTTTCGGCGACCGAGGGGGGAAAAACGATCAAGAGGAGGATTTTCCTGCCACTTCAAAACAAATGACTGATCGCCGTCCTGAGGGCTCGGTCAGCACCGCGCCTGCTGGAAGAGGGAGGATTTGTGAGCGGGAGCCCCGGTGCCAAAGTGTCCATCATCCTCTCTCCAAGTGTCATTCCATGACGGCGTCAATCTGAGGCACAGTGATGTCCGCAGAAAAAAAGCCACTTCTGCAGAACAAACTTTGACCCGCTGGCGCGCGTCCCTCCTGTTTCCCCCCCTGTTTATAATTCCTTCATTTGCAAAGACTCCTGCGTGCGGATCTCTGCGCGAATCTCGTCCCCACTCTCTCTCCTTCTCCCTGACTCTGAGCAGATTTCAGCCACTCAACAGGGGCATGAATCACACCAATTAGACTCGGCGGCAGAGAATATCCGCCCGCATCAACGCATCTTCTCCAGGACGTTTCCCCAGCACGGCGCAGCACCGACCGCCCAGACGGAGATGACGGGGAAGATAATGCGCTCCGAGGCTCTATTAGATGAGACGCACACTCAGCTTGTTTCCCCCCCACGCACACCTATGGTTTCGCTCCCCACCCCTCCAGCCTGTCTCCACCTCGCCTTCAACCCCCACCCGCTCCACGCACACACATCCACGCGCACGCACACCATCCTCTTTTGGGACCCGTTAGAAACTCAGGAGGGAGGAGGATCGCCTGTAGTTGAACCTCTTTTGGTGGAGTTCAACTGAGTCGCCTCATCGCGTTAAATTATCTAACAAATGCGGGCTTTAGTAGTCTCAAAGGAATGACTGCACCCGACGGAAATAGAAATATCAGAGACGCGCTTGGTGATTATTACTGGGCTGCAAGAGTGTGTAGAAAAATCTCAGATATTTGAAGAAACGCGTGTCTCTGTCCCCTCAGGTGCCCAGCCCGTTATGAACGGATTGAAATGCCACATTTAAGTGCTCAACCCTGTTTGTTGCTAATCGTTACATGTGGTTTATAAAAGGAAATTTGATAAGTGATTACTTTCTAACAATTTGGAGCGGTGCGCAATTGTTCCAAAGAAAAAAGAAAAAAAAGCGGTAAAATTCTATTGTGCCAATAAAAAAGGTCCACTTGGTTCAGGTAGCTTTACGATCCAGTAAGGAGTTTGAACTAGAAATAAAATAAATAAAGTAATTCTACTAGGAAGAGGAAGAAGAAGGTGCCAATCTTTAAAAAAAAGGACGCTTTTAATTGTGAAATAAAGAAGTAAATAGAGGAGAAGGGGGTCTTGCATTTATTAGAATTTCACATTAAAACTATCTTAAACCCGTGTTTCTCCGCATAAACGGGATGACTGCCTCGAGGCGACATGGCTTAAAATCATTTCCTTTTCATCTGTATCATGCAATGAAATTGCCAACGAGCGCGCAGTCCCTGTTTCTGAAGCCTGGAGAGCGCGCCGTCTTCTCTCCCCTTCATGGATTAGCACAGGCAGCGAGAGGAAGGAGAGGGTGGCGCGAGCAGTCAGGTCATGACACTCGGCGCACAGGTTAACCTCGCGGCAAGCCTTGACGAGCCTCTGCACGGCTGAATGTGCCGATGCTTACAGTCCGCATGCAGCCTCCACAGGCCCGGAGAGGGCCCCATCACCCCCGCGCGTCTCACTCTAACCTGTGGCTGTGCTTCCAACGTGCGAGGCTACCATCAGAGAGAGAGAGAGAAAGGTGGATTACACAGAAGACGTGTGTCAAAGTCTTCTTTTCACCAGAAAAAGATGGGTTTAAAAGATGAGATTAAGATAAAAATAAAGAAGATAAACGGTTGTCTTAGTGAGACAAAATATTGAAATGGATGACAGGAAACAATGAGTATTATCATTAGCACAGAGCATGACTGATTTCAGCACACTTGGATTTGGTAACGCAGTGCCCATGGTTCTGTGCGCTTGCTGCTTATAGCCTCATACACACAGGTGAGTTATGCACAAAACTGTCAGAACAAAAGCAGTTAACTGTGAGAGCCAACGCCGCTCCTACATTGTCTGCACACCACAATGTTGAAGCTACACCTGCTTTATTTTTGGTCATCGCAGCAAACGTGTCGCCTCCGCTCATCGGTACATTTCCACACATGGAAAAGGCAGGGCACTGACCAAAAGCAGACAAAGATAACGTGAGGAAAAACGGCATCTGCTCTCAAAATAGTCGACTTGCGTCCTCTAATCACGACGCACAATTTGGCCACCCACTCGGCGCGCGTCGTAGAGAAGCTTCAAAAGTTTACGCGCCCCGGCATTCGCCTGGAGATTAATGAAATCTAAAGAAATCAGATGCCCGAGCTTCTCACCTTCGTGTTCAGTGCTTCATTGCGTCGAGGGCAGCCAGTCATGCAGCCTGTTGCAGCCAAATAAATCCGCTTTGAAACGGGACATCTTAGCACGGCGCAGGAACGGGAGAGTCGCCGAGTGGAAGCGACCGGTTTGTCTCCGCCGCTCCCGGGGAATGGAGGAGAGCTCCCGGCACCAGCGCAACGTCACTTAGAGCCGGACACACAAGTGGAGACGACAGGTGAAGATCCTGCGAGCCAGATGAAGCGATTCAAAAAAAAAAACAAAAAGTTGATAAGAATAAGATTCCAAGTGGCTGCTTAGAAAGAGCCTGAGAGACAGCAGAGAGCGACCGGACTCGCTGCTCTCAGACACAATGAGGCGGTGAGCTTTTGACAACTGACTTTCACTTCAAGTTTATTTCTCCGCTGAAGCCTGTGAGCCGCAGCTGAGAGCAGCCGTGGACAGAAACACCTTCAGCTGCTGCAATTAGCCCATTTTATAAACCTTAGAAAGGTTTATTTATTTGATTTGATTTTCCAGTTACAGTTTTACCACTGACAGGTTTTAATGATCGCAGGTAAATCTGATCATAGGCAGTTAGTAGCAGGAATTTGTGGGGAGTCTATTGATTGCTTTGAAGGGAAATCGCTTTATTGCACAAACCTGTGGGAAACAACGCTTTCAGGACCGAGTGATGGTAAAATAACCTCAGGATCACCTCTATGAGACACAGAAAGCAGAGGGGTCATGCTACATTTTCAGCTGCGGCCGGAGAGGCTGCCACTCACCTCCATCACAGTCATCATCATCAAACAAAGGGATAGCAATTAGTTTGGCACTAATAGAGCAATGCTTAAACTGCTCCACACAGCACTTTTATGAATGAAAGGTTATATGAAGAAATGCATGACTCTTATGGAGGTACAAAGGACCTGGAACAATGTACAGTAGCCTGTTACCAATGGAGGGTTTGAGCAAGAAAAAGTAGCTAATATTGCTCTTAATTTCTTTTTCTTTTTTTAAAAAAACAGACAATATGCCACTCACTCGTTTTTGAGCAGCTGGGGGGTTTGAAAGCCAGAAATCTCTACAATAAGCCAAAATGAGTTGAGTCATTGGTATTGATCAATAAGCCCAGCCAAACCCTGCAGATACAAAGTACAGGGGATGCTGTTATCCTGATTTATGGGGCACTTCACATCTTAGTTAACTCATCTTTAACTTTATTTGTGACACAGTGGAAAGGTTAAGGCTACGGTGGCGACTGCCTCGGCCGTGGAGACAGCTCCTCACGCAGCCGCGTCTCTCCTCCTCTCCCCTCTGTGAGCCCAAGGGCAACTTGCCTGACATGAACCTCCTTTTCTAATTCACTCAGCGAGAAGAAAGAGGAGCGCGGTGGAAAGCTACCAAAGAGGGCATTTAATTCCCGCTTATTGACTCGGTACAATGACACCGTATAACATGTTCACTCAAAATACATTTCTGGAGCTCATCTGCAGACTGTTAAGCTCTTTTCTGTCTTGCTTTCAAGGCCTAAAAACACTAAGCTCAGGCGGACCGGGTTTGCACAGTGGCTCTGTAAATGGAGCCAGGCACCATTAAAAAGCGAAGGTATTTGAACACCAGTTGGTATATCCTGTATATTAACACGTTATAATAGGACTGTTTCAAGCTGGAGGTCAGCGAGGAGAGTGAAAGGAGGATGTGTTTGAAGATGAGGATGTGGAGGATTATTATTATTCACAGATACACACACACACACACACACACAAGACAGCATGTCTTCAAATCCATCAGTGGGTTCAATAAATGGCTCTGTGCTTAAGAGTCCAATAACATCACATGGCCCCCTGTTCCGATATCTCACCTCCACCCTTGTGTGTCGCTAAGTTTCTCCTCTTTTGGTTCTTGTCATATTGCATGATGGTTATTAGAAAATTGATGGGGAAGCTGTTTTTGCACATCCCTGTCTGGCGGACGCCAGGCACAGAGCTATTGGATTTTTTCACGCCTGTTCAGTGGAGGGTAATGTTGCCTTCATCTAGAGGAGTGTGTTTGTTAGCAGAGGGGGTTGAGGTGGGGGAGGCAGGTTCTTCATAAAGAAACGTTGTGTTTATACACTTTCATGTGGTAAAATACAGCTGTGTCATCAACCTAAATCTGAGAGTGCACAGGGCTGAGACAGACAAATGTAAGTTCAGGCAAATCTGCAGGACTCACAGAAATGAATTTACTTCAGTAGAAGCACCAACAGAAAAATGTAAAAGTACTCTATTACATGTCCTGCATTCAGAATTTTACTTAAGTAAAAGCACAAAAGGATTAAAAGAAAAATGTCCTTAAAGTATTAGTACCAAGGCACAGAGTATGTGTGGAGAATATTATATTATACAACATGAGAAAATGCATGCAGATAATATTTGGTTGCATTAGACCATTGTCAGTAATGATTGCTAATTATTTAGCAGGACTGTGTCATGACAAGAAGAGATTTATGGATCTTTTGGCACAGATGTGTTGATCATTCATGTTTTCATTCCTTGTATTAGTCAGTGAAACTGACACTCCAGTCTGTTTATTGTACCTATAAATGGTTTCTCAGTATGATCTCAAAGCCTCACTACATCATGTTATATATTTATATCTATTAATGCAATTAATGAAATATTAAGAATATAATCATATGTTATTTCTCATGGTGCTCCCCTACTGATGCAAAAATGTGTAAGAAGCAGTTTAATGTTATTGCTGGTTAAACCAAAGCTAATTTTTAATTGTCAGGTGGTTTAATATGCAAAATGGCACCAAGTTTCATTAACTGATATTTGTTAATAAAATGATATTTGTTAAATGAAGTATCTCAAATTTGTGCAGTACTTGAGTAAATGTATTTCGTCTTTTTATGTTGAGTTTTTTTCTTGCTCCCTCTTGAGTCTTGTACAGATCTAAGTTCAGTTTTTGGACAAGGAGAAAAATGACAGACATGTTTTCTTCGCACTCACTTCAGTGCAGCTTTGACTTTGTGAGCTTCTGATTTCCTGCTTGCATGATATGGACAAGGTGAATCAAGATGTCAGAGTCGCTGTCTTTACTTCCTTCATAAACTGCCCGGCTATGCAAAGCATAGTTCAACTTCTCTTGGGAGGTGAGACACTTAGTAAGAGTCAGGACAAATACAGGGTTCAAACTGCAATATGGGATGCCTTCGAAGGACTGAATCAGGTCAGTCTCAGCACCTTTGTGCACCTGCTCCATTTGGACTTTGTGTCAAAGGTTTATCACGCTTCTTTCAGCCTGGCACTAACCCTCCGCTCCAATCTGCTGCCTGCAGACCTCTGCCGCTTATCCAATCCTGCACGGTGTCCTAAACCCATAACCCAACTCTCCCACATTGAAATATCATATTAAGTTATAAAACAATACCTGAGAAGAATTACATAGAGGCATAATCCAAAAAGTGCATGATTGAAAAAGGATTAGCGTGGAGGAAGGGTGGGGGGGCTGCAGCCACACAGTTTGGTAGATTTGTACTTTGCTCACAGGCTGAGAGCCGTCTGCCTCGGGCTGATTGTGAATCGGGGCCATCCCGTTCAGATTTACGTGCCCCTGCGAGTGATTTGGGATTTACTTTCTTAACAGGCGCCGTCCAGATCTGTCCTTGTTGTGTGGTGTGTGTCCGTCCATGAAGTCACGCCTCAGTGCTTTCAGCTGGATGCATTCGTGATAGGCAGTGGCTTTTTGCGGCTGAGATTTGCAGCTCAGGGCTAGAATAAAAACTGTTTCTCATTTAAATAAGTGCACTGTTCTATTACTGTTGAGGAAAAATACAGGAAAGTACAATGGATGGAGCTATTCCGGGGCTGAGCAGTAGGCACATGGGTCAGTTCCTGCTGCTAAAGATAATGATGACAAATGGTCTGGCCTGCTGGGCCCTAGAGAAATGAAGCCCACCTCACTTGGGGGTTGGCCCACCAAATTAGCTTTTGTCAATACCATGTTCCCAAATTGTCCTCACAGGATGTGCTGACAGAAATATCGGTTACTGTAACCGACTGTGGGAATTGAATCCTATTGGCTTATTCATGGTGTCATTAGCATACAAGGATGAATGAGCGGCCATGATTAGACGCCGTGTGCCACCGGAGTCCAGTCAGGTTTCAGCAGCGATCGAAAATGAGCTCTGTGGAAAAACGCTAAATGATTTCCTCCCCAGTTTTAATATGCAAGTTAAACCAGTCACTAAAAACATCAACAGGAACAAGTTACTGCAGGAATTTAAATGGACTTCCGACACTACTGACAATGATCTCAAATCAAACCAAATTACATTATGGAGATTTACATTTTTCCTATTTTAGATTTAGAATACATAATTCATGACTGTTGTCACAGAGGGCGCTATTTGGTTTTAACAAGGTGACAGCGAGGTGTTGAATATTGGGATGAAATACCCTGAGATCCATCACTCTTCATACTGGGTATCATCCAATGTGTGAACTGGTTTACAGATTTCCATGTATTTTTCTTCTGAAGTGAAGTTGTCGTTGGGTTACACTGACATTAGTGCTGCGCTCTTTAAACGGGCTGCCGTTAAAATCGACATCAAACAGAGTGTTATTGTGATTTTCAGAGCCGTGTAAGCGGAGCTGAACGCTGTGGTCAACACAGATGTGCAAGCTGCACACCGTGTTCCCAGCTTTGTCCAGGCTGACAACTCAAGGACAAACCCGTGTCATCGCGGTCGCGTAAAAACCACATAACTCCAGGTCGTGTCTTTTCGCTTGTCTCCAAGTGAGTTTCCTGAAATCAAGTCTGCTCCAAACCTCATCCTCAAAATCCAGATCGAGTGGTCCTCTCTTCTTCATCGCCGCTCTGCTCCAATGAATGCATCTGCCTGGTGTGTACAGGTGTTTGAGACTGCTGGACACTGGCTGAGCTTATATTATACAACATTGTGTCTGGATGCTGCTGCAGAGTGACTATCAGCATGTGTGCATAGATCAGGGCTACATGAGACAAATGGCGCAAGAAAATGTGTTTAAGAAAAGGGACTTCTGTATGTATGTAAGCATAACGATCACTGAGCAAATGGCAAACTGAACCAAGCGCTGACTACAACAGAGCGCGTCTTCTCATGCTGTTACTATAGTTACACAATGGCAGCTACTCAGCGCGAGACCCATGAAAAATATTACATGCTAAAATCTGAGAGGACGCAGTAAACTCGCTATTGACGGAGGATGCACAATATTTTTTCCCCTGATAATGCTACTGTGAACAACAAATTGGTGTTGAAATCGGAAGGAGGAGAGCTAGTTATGTGCTACACCACCAGCCGTGGTGTGTTTGGCTAACAGCTAACAGCTAATAGGGCCACCAGAGCCAACAGCTTATGGGGCTAGTAGCTCAGAACTAGCTAACAGAGCTAACAGCTAACAGAGCTATCAGCTAACGGAGCTATCACCTAACAGAGCTAAACCCACAGCGGGACTGAGAGCGACAGTTTAATGTGACAACACAACAAGTTTCCAGTAAATTAATGTACTGAAGTACTTCAGCTGAGTATCGTTTAGAGGTAAAAGTACTTTGCTAAGTCTTTCATCTGACAACTACTAATGATAATAACATGTAAAGAAACAACATGTTGATTTAAAGATGGTTTACATTCACTCGAGGACAGCTAAAGTTGTTTATCGGGACAGTGGTGAAAAGTCTGGAGCTCTGGCATGGCCGTTCCCAGTGGTTGACTTTTATACATGGATCTGTCCTTGGACTGGCCCTCCTTGCCTGTGTACTTGTGTACAGTACATGTGCAGGACTAACGCCAGTAGTGCCAGTGTGCTCACAATGGTAAACTTTTTAAATATGTAGCCTCTTCCTCCTGGAGCAATGTGCAGAAGGAATTCAGACTCGGTCAGTGTGTTTGCTTCTGAATTGTTTATGTTGTATGTATTATAATAATGTTTTAACGCTGCCTCCTTGGCCAAATCCTTCTTGAAAAAAAGGTAAAATATATTTACATGGTTAAGGAAAAAAAATGAAAAAATGTACTCATGCAAATGTTTTTTGACCAGATAACAGCAATATGGTGCTTTTAAGCACTATTCACTGCATTTTTCTGGAAAAAAAAGTGACAAATTCTAAGGCTGAACAGTGAGGAGGCGCGTATCTGGGGAAGAGTCATATCTCACAGTACATTCATCTTCATCATCAGTACACTTGGTATGTCTGCGCAAACAGAGGAACAGGAAGCAGATCAAGGAGATTGTGATCATGGACCACTCTGACTGAACTCTATCTAAAGGAAAATGTGCAAAGATGATGCTGTTATTTAATGTTGTGGTTTGATAAAACCAAAACTGAACCTCAGGCATAATGCAAAGCGCTCAGCATCAGAGAAATAGCACCATGATATTCTCTGGCAGTTACTGGGAGATTTCTAGCAACAGGGGAAACAATAAATAAAACCTGCTGCTGAATGCCAAAGACCTCAGACTGGGTGTTCCAACAAGACCTCGGGCGTGAAGGCTGGCCAAACCAACACTGGAACACGTACAAAACAAGGATGTGGGGGTCTCTGAGTGAGCCAGCTGAAACATGGACTTGAGTCTCACAGGCACTTTTGTGTGATAATTTAAAGTAGTTTGGAGATGTTTTCTGTCCAACTTAAATGAGACTGAACAAACCTGAGAGGACGAATGGGAGAAAATCCAACAGTGGTGACATACATGTACAGTAAAGCTGCAAATATCAGACTATAAGAAGATCTAATCACTCTCAAATAAGATTCTACAAAATTGTGATGTAGGCAGTTGATTGATAAAATTATAGCTGACCTGTCAATCCTACTGTCTGAGAGAGGTATTGGAAATATTTTCAGCTCAACACAGCATAATTTATTATACTAGAGCACATCATTTTATTCCTGCCCATTAATCCTGACTGTCATTGTCAGAAACCCAGGTTCTGAAGACAACAGCGTATATTGTGACTCCAGCTCGCTGATTCCTGGACAGTGCTGTCTCTCAGTCTCGTTCACCACTCCCGCACTGAACAATGAGTCTTGAAATCGGTCAGATTAAGCACATTGTCTATTGATTGGCTCCTAAATTGCTTTGCAATACAAGACAAATAATCCCATTTCAAGTTTCAACACTTGTTTCTAATGGTTTCCAAATCATTTCAGGCAGGAATGGATCACAATTAGTTTAGCATTAAGCAGCCAAGAGTGGCCGTGCATACATGAGTGTGATTCTGGGCTTAACAGCGGCTGCCTGCGCTGCATTTGACATTTCCATTCTCTGGACACCTTGCTTTGTTCTGCCTGCAGGGCTTTTTTTTCCAGGCACCTGTAGAGGCTGAGGAGAGATTCAGCCGCTGTGCGTGCACATTAGGCCAGCTGCAAGCGTGGAATTCAATTTGTGAAAAGCCTGAATTTATTCCTGCCTTTCTCCGACACAAAAGTGCTTCTTGGGCAACAAAAAGACACCGAGACCCACTTCACGCTGTATACCCCATTCACAGCAGAGCGGTGACGCACGACCCTGTTGACATTTGACGACGAGGATCTGACCTTGGCCACAGACAAATGGTCACAATGCCTGACAAAGATCTCTGTTAGTTCGAGACGTTGCTCGGTTAAAATTGCCCCCCCCCGTCCACCCTGTAATATCCACCCATGCTCACTGCAGAAACAGAACAGGAGAGGCTGCATGGAGGACAACTGTCCTCCTGAGCAGTTAGTGTGTTCTTACTGTGCACTGATCACATGCATCATGAGTCTGATTGCTGTCCTGTATTTCATTTGCAGCTGCTGTCGCTTAAACCTTTAATGAGCTGAAAGCAAACAAATCTTACAAAGTTTTTAATCATCGGCGTTGAGGCAGCGATGACTGATTTCTCCATAAAGCTTTTTTGACTGATTTCTCCATAAAGCTTTTTTGGAGCATGTCTCCATGTTTTAGTGTCAAGTCTTTGCTTGACTTCACATTTTAATATGGAACTCATATCTCACACAAACCTCACCACCACACTCAGCTGTGGGATTTGGCATTTCTGCTCTCTTAATGGAGTTAAGGTGCCAAATCTTCTACATTAAGGCAAAAAAAATGAGAGTGAAGAAAACCATTTGAGACAGTTTAAGGCCAGATTTACTCTTTAGATTGTTTCATGAGGCTTTGATTTGGGGTTTGATTAACTTTAGCCACCTTTTCCCAAATTATTACGACCATAACTAACATAGTTAATCAATTTGTTTTATGTCACTGTGAAACGGCAGCGAGAAGTGTGGTTATTCTATTAGCTTTCTGCTGATTCACACAGTTTCTGGATGTGTGTGCTCATTTTTTACTCTTCATAGGCTCAGACTGTTGCAATACGGTCCATTCAAGTGGAAACCAGAGGCGAGACGTTTGCAGTTCAAAGTGCGGTTCAGCCATTACTCACTCTTTCCCAAACTGACAATGCCCTTGATTTGTAGACACTACAGCGTGATTAATTCCAAATGTGTTCATTAGAGACAGGGTTCACATTTGTATAGACGACACTGAAACGAAAATCATCCGGAACATCATATTTCAGATGATGATGGGGTGTGAAAGATGAATCTAGGAATCTATGTGTATTTATTATTGACTGCTGTATGATAAGAATGCAGAAAAGATGTGACTCATTCACGTCTCTTGACTCCAATTCAATGCACACTGAGATAGACTTTAATAAGCGAAGGCCACGGTGTGTTTTAGTTATAGAAAGGTTTAATCAGCACATTGTCCTTGGTTTGACCATGAAGTAACATATTATACAAAAAAAAATAATAATTGTACACCTATAGAAATATTGACTGGGAGTGGATTCATTGTTGGTATCAAATCTATTGTTACTGTCGCAGCTGGAACACTACAGCAGTGAGCAGGCCAATACTAATACTGAGAAGCTAATCAGAATGAATTAGTAAAAATATAATTGGTAATCATCTTTTTATATTAAATGTCTGAAAGTTTTTTGCAAACATTCTGACATTACTGTTAGAACTTGGCTTTCAGGTTATTGGTAGACCACGAAATGTTATTATATCTGTATGATATCTGTATTTGTAATAACATCACAGAAAAAAGCTTAGTCTTCAGAAAATGACTCACCTATCTCACAGATATAGATGGTAGAAACTCTTTTTCACTAATAATGAGCCCAATGAAATGCAGTGCAGCTCTCCTGAAGGTGGGCCGAGCCCCACAGTTGATTCCCAGGACAGTCATTTATTAAAGCTGCAGATTCTTCTGGTGAATTATATATGTCTGAATGAAGCTGTCCAAAAATATCTACAAATGTTGACACATGCTCAGGATTCTTGCTTCTGTGTTTTTAGTGGAGCTGCAATGCTTAATTGATTAGTTGTCAACAAATAAATTCATCATTTTCAACTATTTTGATAATTTATTTTATCTCAAAAATTTGAGTACATTTTTAAGAAACAGTCATCTCGGCCGTAGAGAAACACTGACATTTTCTAGACCAAACTAATCAATTAATGGAGAAAATAATCAACAGATTAATTGACAATGAAAATAATCTTTATTTGCAGTCCTAGTTTTTCATGAGGACTCACGGCACATTGAACTGTCCAACAATTTATGTCTGGCAATATTTTCTTTTAACACAGTTGTTAGCACACTAAACTCTCTGCAATATAAAAATCCAGACCTACTTCATGTACATTGACTTGTTAGTGTAAGTGAATCAATGATTGATCAGTGATCAGATAACATTTTTTGTTCAATAAATGATAAATGTCACATTATTAAACATGGCCGTGAAATTATTAATTGTTAAAAAAGATTTATTCTTGATTGCAGCTGATGATAGACACCTGGATACAGCACAGCCATATGGCCAGGAAGGAAATACTTCACTGTACACATAACGAAGCCTTTGCTATTTTGCAGAATGCTGCAGTAGAGTCACAATTCTGGATGAATTCAGTGGTTTCTGGCAACAGACGACAGCGTGTGCTAGTTTTAAACCAAAATAATGAGCCAATTTAGCTGATCAAAAACTGAAACCCAGCCAGCGTAAAACACCTCGTAAAAGATGCAGCTTCCTTCCTGACTACAGCCAGTCCAAATCAATACCCTGGTCTCATCCTCATTCGAATGCAGCGTTTTGACCAGATTCCACACAATATGCATGATTAAATTCATTAGAATATCAGATGTCTGCAACGTGGTGTTGAATTTATTCAACAATTTTGTCAAACCTCCAGTGGAACCTGCTTTACACAGCTACACACTTACCTAGAACTACTCATTAGTCAGGACAGTTTTAAATTCTCAAAATGCTTTTCACCCAAACAATAAAGACACTACTAAAGCCTGAATGGTAAAACTGAAATAATGAGATGATTAACTGAAAAGTTGATTGACAGAAAACTGTTTTGACCATCAACTAAATGTGTAAAATACCAAACATTTCTTAATTTCAAGTCTTGGCTAAGCATTTGTTGTGTTTCTTTGTAACAGTATGTAAATAAGTAAAGAATAAATAACAGCCAATTAACAATATTTGGGTTTTGGACCGTTGATTGGTAAAAAGAAGACTCTGGAAAACATTTTTTTCTAGTTTGTGACATGTTATGATGAATGGAAAATTCTGCACCACTGTAATGTTTTGGTATAAAATGGGCTGTAAAGGCTGTAAATTGAATTACACAGTGTGCAATACAAACAATATCTGGCAGTACTGGCTTTCACAAACACACACTGCTCTGGCTGGGTGAGCTTCATAAGAATGTATACAAAGGTGTGAAGGATACGCATTCTTTCTCTTCCAGTGTAGGTGTCAAAGTTTTTATAAGGTGTAAAAACAAGCATAAAAGCAAGCACACCCTGGAGCAGTGTGTGTGTGTGTGTGTGTGTGTGTGTGTGTACAGATGTCAGCTGCAGCACCATCATGCATTTGCTCAAGTGAGACCGAATGTGATATTCTAGTTTTGAGAGAGGAATAATTCGCCACTTTGGTCACAAATGCAGCCATTGCTCCACTTTCCTGCAAACTAACTAACAGCGAGCCGCTTTGTGAGTCTTGGTGACGGGATGCGGAGTGTTGCCTGGTGATTACACTGGAACACTACATGCTTGATGCTGCACTACGGCTGAGCCTCACTGCTCCAGTCAGGGATGGAAAAAGTCTTGGACTGTCTCTTCTGCTCTCCTATCGAGTAGTCCACGTGGATACATATGTGTCTGGCGCTTTCCTCCGAGGGATACATGCTGACCTCGCCGGTAACCACCGTGTCCTGCACCACGTCCGCCGGGACGTCCAGGTACAGCACCGCCTGCTTCCAGTGCGTTTCCGGTTTGAACGGGGACGTGGAGAGCACTAACGGTTTGTCCGGGCAGGGGAAAGTCACCGTGAAGTGCACACAGAAAGCGTTCACCGCCGCCGAGCCGAACGACTCGCACCTGAACTTGCCCCTCACCGACCGCAGCTCCTCCACGGTGACCGAGTACAAGTCGAGCTCGGCGAAGCGGGCCGGGTGGGAGAGCACGTCCTCGACGGTCACCGAGTTCACGGTGATGTCGGAGTTCATGATGCATCTCCTGGCGAAGTCGGACATGCAGGACATGTCGACGCCGTAGCGGTCTTTGACGGTGTACCAGAAATGCAAGCGGTCCTCTACCACCGGGTCGCCGATGGGTGCGATGTAGAGCTCGGCTTTGCTGGGCAGGATGATGCCGCCCGGCTCCAGCCACTTGTCGCGCGCGTAGAGTACCGAGTTGAGCATGGACTCGTGCAGGAGGGCATAACCCATCCACTCGCTCACTATCACCTCCACCTTCTCCGGTAGGTCCACCGTCTCCACTGTGCCACGAATGACTTCAACTTTGTCCTCCATGTTGTTCTGTTTAACTATTTTTACGGCCTGCTCGGCGATAGAACAAGCTTCCACCGCGTAGACTTTCTTAGCACCGGCTTGTACACAAAAAATGCTCAAAACGCCGGTTCCTGCGCCGACGTCCAGTACAACTTTACCCCGTATGGACTCACTGTTCCTCAGTATCGCCATCCGGTAGGTGTTAGTTCGGACGTGGTCGGCTATCATTTCCTCGTGGATAGTCACATCGGTATAGCTGTCAAAGTACAGTCTATCCTGTCGGGTTTCATCCAATTTTCTTTTCTTTACAACATGAGACATCTTCTCGGCTGTGATGCTGCAGCTCTCAGTGTTTTGTTGCGCTACTTCCGCATTGTGAATCTGGAACTTGGAGTTTCGAAAGGCACACAGTAGGTAGGACACACGTGTAAATGGACTACAACTCCCACATCGAACGACAGTGACGCAGGGGTCGGATTGCTGCATTCATTGTCACTGGGAAGATGGTACATATGAGCTTCCTCTGGATAGAGTATCGACAAATGACACAAACGGTGCTTCTCTCCTCTTTCTCTGACATGCCATACCGGATTTGAGACGTGGGACTTGCTAATCTGATTTTTCTGGGAAGAAAAGAAAAAGCCACCTGTACTGTCGCCATAATTGAACCATGGTAGTGTCACTTTTTCTTTGCGAACAATAGGCCTACTTAAAAATTGGACATTGACAAAGTCCTTTTTTTTTTGTTTCGTTATTTTATCATTGCATCTACTATAATATTACATTATTGTCCCTCTGTGTTTACTTTCATGAGACTACTGATGTTTTGGGGCAAAATATATTTGTTGTGGAAACTTTCAAATGTATATTTTGATATTTTCAATTTAGCTTTTTATTTATTTTTCTTGTGCAACTGTCAGTAATGAAATTGCTTCAGTTTAAAATAAACTGCTGTTTGGAAAGTGAGAGATGCCTAAAAACAAACTGAAAAGTGAACAAAAATGTTTAGCTCATTGATGCAATATTACAGTTCTCAAATAAATTTACATGGCTGCATGATTGTTGTCCAGGATCAGTTTTGACTCTTATTTTTTTGTAAATCCACCTCTTTTAAAACAAAATCAGACTTTCTGCTGCAATTTGTTAAATTTAAGGCAGCTATTTTTGGGTATCCTTAGCTCCAATGTGTTTCTGACCTACACTGAAAAGACAAATACTGAGCCCCCCCTCCCCAATGTTCTGTTCAGTGACACTGAAGCATGTTTCCTAAGAAACCTTGAAAGGGTTTTCTGTATAGAAAGTCCTTGTTTAGAGTCAGGATGGTTCTGGAGCTCAACCTGTTTCAGTTTGTGAGTATCCATACGCATACAAGTGATTTTAGAGTCATAAAGCAGACCCGTAAATGTATACTTTCAAGCCTGTAAATAAGTTCACTGTGCAGAAATCTGCTGTCACCTGGAGCTCTCCATCATCACCACCTCATACACACCATATGCTGAGAAGAAGATATTAATGTAGTAAGCTGTAACCTCAATTTGGGCTTGCAAGAAGTTAACATTATTTCATGTTAATGATACTGTATAGTGCAATTTGAAGCTTCCAGAAGCAGCATTTTCCAAGTATAAATTTGCACCATGCAGCGCATGCTGCTAGACACGAAAGAAACATTATGAGAGTCTTGATACTGTGCGTTTTTGTCATTTGCCTTTCCAGGGTTTTATATTTCATCTGTCAGAAATCAACTAAAACAACAAATTATCCGGAGCATTTCACTTTCCCTCTAATTTGCACAGGGCCCAGTCACCTATAGTACATACTGTACAATGTGTTTCTCATAACAAGCTGCACAACACAGCATGGCCATTACCAGTTTTGAGCCTTTCCCAAAGTTATGGCAGGCAGAACACAGCTGCTCTCTCTAGACAGCCCTATGGGACCCTCTCCACTCTGTTTCTGAGATCTTTGGCAAAAGATGCTGGACAAATCAGCAGGAGCTGTATCCCATTTCATAAAGATGAAAAGAAAGAGAAAGAGGCAGTGGGTTGAGAGGAGAAATACAGCAAGATGCTAGTAGGTATTTTGTTGTTTTTAAGACTGCCTTTTAAAGCAAGAAGACAGCACAGTGTAATGCAGGGAATATCGAATAATAGCTCCGCAAAAAAATAAAGTATTGCTGGGGAATTTGTGTGTGGGGGTGGATAGGTGGGTGTGTGTGCGTGTGTGCATTCACATTTACATGCTTCTGCTAAATTTGTATCCAGTGCTGCCTTTAAAGCAATGACTCTTGGGAAAATGTGTGCATTTAATAATTCAGCCTCTTCAAAACTATATAGAGAATAAAGCAGGGGAATAATTCTGCATGAACTGATATGTTTTCAGCTTGAGTAATGGAAACCGCAACCATCAAGGGAAATGAGCCATACCTTTGTAGTAAACATTGACTTAAAATTCAGAGCTCCAGTTTTCCCTTTCTGATAGATTTAATTTATGTTAAACCAGAAACACAATAACAGCAAACATTATCTCAAGATGCAGTGTAATCCTAAACTGAGCCAAATATCAAAGCTGGACACCCACATCCGACTGGTCAAAAGCTCAATTGGACTAAGAGCAATGGAGGAATGGAAATATACAATAGGATAGATTACTGGACCATGAAATTCAGGCCACGGAATTCAGACTGTGATTCTATGTGCTTGGCAGGAGGGTTTGCAGGCGTTGTAGCTGGTAGACAGAACAGACAGACAAGCAGCTGTTGGCCATGTTGTCCTGTCCTCCTCTCAGGCTTCAGGTAAACTGCTGCCAGGTCCAGGCACAGCCAACACCCAGCTGAGATGACTGGCACACTTTACCTTTATCCTTAAGGTAAGCAAATGTTTGTGTGTCTGTGTTCATGCAGAGACAAGTGTGACATCCATGCAGCCAGTTGTTACTGGTGACCCTGGTTTAGATCAGCACATGCATCATAACTGGGTTAGACCTGGTTAGATCATACTCAACATGATTCCACGGGAGTCTTATTCTCCTATTAAGATAATGTGTCTATGTAGAGTATATCCTACTTATATCCTGTTTCAATATTTGCTTCAACTCGACATATGCCCGAGTCCCTTCAGTTTCTAAACTCACTTGAAAAGTATGCTTTCATGTTTGATGTCACTAGAAATTCAAATGAACTCTGGAAAATGTTCAAATTACTATACTTTATTCAGTATGGTAATTAGTTGCAGTTCATTTATGTTCTACTTTATATTCAATCAATACCTCTGTTTCAACTCAAAACTCCACTGTGTAATTTGCATTTTTCATTTTCACTTGTTTGTCTTGTATTTTTATATTGTGCAGTTTGTTGTTGGTAAATTGTGATGGCAGGACTTCTCTCACTCTAGAAGTTGACATAAACCCCTGATGGGAATATTACCTCTTTCTTTCTATACCAGACACAAAAACTCACGCTAATTTAAAGAAGGAAGGGAAACATCCTGCAATTTGGTATCAAACGCCCTTCACTCTCAATTCAAAGCAAATCCTAATTTTCATTTAACATCTGGAGATTTATCCCAGCAAAAATCATTTCATCCTTTGTCATGATGAGTGTGAGGTAAACAGTAGTATCAAATCATGCACATTACAAAGTAATCTACTGGAAATGTGTGCTTGCTTGTACTTGATTGGCCAGTGCAGTGCCTTGGCGGAGGGCGCTGCATTGCCATGTGGCAAAAGTTGAGCTAGGCTCAGCTGAGTCTGCTTCTATTTTTTCTGTGTTTAATTGAAATCACCAAGGCTCATGACTCTGTGATTCCTGAACTATATCCAATGCCAGTGTTTCTAAATCCATAATACCTATATTCATATATACAGTGTATATATATATATATATATATATATATATATATATATATAGTGTTCGCCTCACAGCTAGAAGATCCCCGGTTCGATCCCGCCTGGGATCTTTCTGTGTGGAGTTTGCATGTTCTCCCTGTGCAGCGTGGGTTTTCACTGGGTTCTCCGGCTTCCTCCCACAGTCCAAAAACATGCTGAGGTTAATTGATAACTCTAAATTGCCCGTAGGTGTGAATGAGTGGTGTGCTTGGCTTGGTTGTCTGTCTATATGTGTAGCCCTGTGGTAGGCTGGTGACCTGCCCAGGGTGTCCCCTGCCTTCGCCCGAGAGACGGCTGGGATAGGCTCCAGCCCCCCCGTGACCATGCAAAGGATTCAGCGGTGTATAGATAATGGATGTATATATATATATATATATATATATATATATATACACACACACACTGAGCAGTTCAATCAGTCATACAGTGTCAGTAACACCAAAACATCCACTGTTGGTTGTTGTTGGTCAGTGGTACTTTGTACTATATATATGTATTTTATATAGACACACTTATTTTTCACATACTTGTGTTTACTTGTTCAGTTTTATTTTCCTTGTTCTTAGCTAATACCTATTCCTGTGTAAGTACTTCAAAAGCCATGAAGAACATGGAGTCAAATTCCCTGCAACTTGGGATGGGACGTGAAATTCAATCTTCTTAAGACTTGTTGCACGCTCACTGGCCCCCCCAACCTCCAGCGCTTACTTTCTGCCTCACTACATAAAGGCCACAGTACTTCCTGCACTGGCACGGACCATTTACATTCACCATGAATCTTAAGACGTGGAATTATCCACCATATACACATGTCTTATATGCGGTATGTCTTATTTCATGTACATGAACAGAAACAAAAACGGACATACATGCAGTCACCTTATCCTACCACCCAGTCCCAAACACTGCCTGTAAAATCAGAATACTCCCCCACTCTCAAATGAGTGGAGGATTTAAAACAGAGCCACATATTTGCATAGATATGCACAGCTCATCCTCTTTAATTAAACTTGGCCAATTCCTGTTTGCACATCTAAATCACAGTCCCACATACAACTGACTGAGGATCTGGTCAGGCCCGAGGAAGGGCAGAGGAGTTCCTGAGCGCGGATGTGTGTTTCCTGATTGTCTGTGTGCCAGTGCCCTGTTTGTGCCTGAGACGTGTTGTGTAAATCCAGAGATAAGCATGACGGCGGGAGAGGCGGTGGGGAAAGCGGCGCGGGCGAGGGTCGGTCAAGCATGGTGGGGACGGGTGGAAGCCCAATCACTATGGATAATGAGGGGTGTCATGGAAAAATCGATCACCGGCTTTTTCTTCCCCCTCGTTCTCTCGTCCCTCAAGCTCTGAAAGTTGTGCGAGGATGCTGAATCGCAGAATTTGTGGGATGTGTGTGTCTCAAACCAAGAGAAGAAATGTTTTCATATTGCAAAGAAAGAGGTAAAGTGGGAGGCTATACCAGGCATAACACAAAGAAACTGAAAACAAACAATAAGTGATGAAGTGAATACGCATCTCCAGAGGGTAGAGAGATGAAGGGGAAGCTCTGTGTGGGCTCTTTGTACTGGAAGCCCATCAGCAGCTGTTCTTCTTCGTGGCCAGCTGCTGTCAGCATGCACGGCCTCATGGGAACTGCCTGCGTCCTGTCAGTATTACTGGACCTGTCAGCTGCTGCAACGAACACTCGCACACAATAAACCAGCCTTCCACACATATATGTATACACGCATGCATAGCAGCCTGCACAAACAGCATGCAGAGGCGGCTGCGAGACGCCTCAGCCCCCAGCAGCCTGACGCACACATGCACACCCCATACAGAATACCGATACATGCGCACACATCCACACACAGCCATCACTTCTGTGTCGTGATCACCCATTTCAGAGGAAGGCAGACCGCTGAGCAACAAAGACAAAGGTGCAATGGCTTCATATTGATCGTTCCCAGAGATCAATACCAGGCTACTTCGATATCTCACTCCCAGAGAAACAGCCCACATCTGTGACTGCGGCTGTGCCATAACACACTTCCCATCTCTCATTCACCTCCTTATTCAGCCGTTTCTTACAGCAAACTTAATTCATCTCACCCAAAAGACTGTTTCACGCATGGATCCATCTGGGTGCCTTTTCCAAGTGTGCGCTATCTCGTTTCATGCTTTGACATCTCCCTATATGGACACAGTGTGTGCCAGTACTTATCAGTGGAAAAGTTATAAGAACGGCCGGAGCAAGATTTCCTGCACCGGGCGATTTCATTCCCCTTGTTTGTACAGTCCACGAACCACCACACATACACACAGCACTCCCAAGCCTGCCTCCTTTCAATTGCCCCAACCAATCACTTTACAGGATCTTGGTCTGTCAATCCAGAGCCCCGGTAATCAATTCATTAATTACATCCCCTTCCCTGCAGACTCACTTCCCTCATGCCACCCCAGTATCAGTTACATTACGCAGCAATTAGATTAAATTACTAAGTACAACCTGCATGTGACAGCCGTTATGGCGGCGTCAGGGGGGTATTATGCTGACTCCATGACAAACCCACTGCGCAATCTGTAAAATGGAAATATTGTCTGTTTGTTAATGGGTGTTATTTGATAAGTACATAAATGAGGAGACACCGTGATAGTCCCATCAGGATCCCACAAATAAAACTTCTAAAGTCTGGGGTGGTTTTGCTGCTCGAGAATAATATTGAGCATTATTCTACACACAAGAACAAGGTCTATAATGACCAAATATTACAGTATAAAATGTTGAAAAATATCCATGAATTTAGTCATCAATCGAAGGTAAAAGGGCCTGTAAGACACATTATGTCTTTAGGGGAACAGTTTGGCATTTTGAGAAATATATTTATTTGCTTTCTTGCAAAGTTAGATGAGAAGATTGATATCGAAATATGCCTCTTGGTAAAACAAGAGTCTATCAGAGGGAGTGTTTGTGATTTGAAGCTGATTCATCATCATCACTGCCAAGAGTCTACAGTGATGTTAACATTAATGTAAAGAAAGGCAGGAAATTTTGACCTGCTGATGGTGCTGAAATTCAGGACAATTCCCAGAGCTACTTCCTCTCAGTATCGAGGATGTAGAGAAAACGTCATGACAATCCATCCAAAGTGGTCGTTAATCAGACCAAGCAACACTGCCATAGCCGTGCCCCTGATATGGCTAAAAAAGTCCACAGGCACAAACCTTCCCCACTACAGCCAGTAATCTACTGAACTCTATGAATGGAGAATGAACTTGTTGTGCCGAATAACAGTGAAGTTATCCTTGAAGTTCCACAAGTCTTTCACAAAGCATTCCTTTCTTTCATCTAGAATTTAGACGTGTCCTCAGAACCACACTTATCAGACACCTGCGACACTGTGCACAACCTGCTACATCAACAGAGCATGGATCTCTACTGGTGAATATATGTGAAATTTCAACACTATTAATGAAATACTCGATACTTGAAATCCTGGTGGGACTAATTTGTGCAGACACAGGTTTGTAGTCAGATGTCTGGGAGTTTCTGCTCAGCAACCAGCTGCATCCTATACAAGTCCTGCTTTGTACGTGAGGCTTTGACTCTTCTTCTACTTCCTCTGCAATAACATCAGGACAAGGACTATGGATCACCAGCAAGCCACGTCAACTGCAGACCACTAAGAAATCAATTCTGCCTCCAATTTTTTTTTCTATGAGGAGCAAGTAATTCACTTGTGGTGCAAAGCAAGCACGCAACGCGAGGCAAAGGGCAGGAGATGAGTTGAAAATTCAGGCAACTTCATGCAAATGCATGCTGTGTTTGCCATGAGAGGATCAATCCATTTGGCCAAAGAGGATAACATTTTGTGTAATGCTTCTTGCGGCTTTCACACACTCATCTCTTTCTCATGAGGAGGAAGTTGGAGCCCTTTCTCTGGAGCTGTGGGGATGGCGAAGGAAGGAATCAAGTAGACTTAGTTTTCAGGAAACTGGATTGAGGAAAAGTTTGCCATTTTTGGGAAATATGCGTATTCCCGTTCTTGCCGAGAGTCAGATCTGTAATCACTATGAACAGATATCTGCATATTAATACAGGATCTGTAAGCGAGGGATGTGATTTTGGTTTGGAGGTGTTCTGGTTTTCGTTTGTAGTCAGAGAGGTATTGACCAATCATACTTGAGTGGACTTTGGTTGCTAAAGGTAAAAAGTCCCTGTGGAGAGTAAAGGCGGCAGAACACATTAGCAGAAATGCAATCTTGGAACCCACTGACTATCGTCTGACGACAATTTAGCTTTTTATTAGCATTTCTTAAAATCTGCTTTCATATGCAGCTATCTGCTTATAGAGATTAGCCGAAATCTCGTCTTCATGTCTCCAGCTGCTAATTGGACTGTAGTCCACGACCAGCACAGGGAAGAGGAAGCCTTAGCCAGGATGACCGTCATCCACCATTCAGTTATCCGCTGGCTACACAGGATGCCATGAAACATTGGCCATTGCTCCACGAGGCTCAGTAGTTATCAGATGAGGTAGAAGAGAAGATCAATATCACTCTCATCTCTGAAAGCTAGAGCGATTGGTTATTTTAGCTTAGCATAGGGATTTTAAACTGGGAAAACAGCTAGCCTGGCTCAGTCCAAAGGTAAAGAAAACAAGCAGAAAAAAAGGGGATTTTTCAATATATCAAACTACTTCTTATAAAATGAGACACCATGGCTTGAGTGAAGTTGATGGACTTGTTTTCTAACATGACTCAACATGTCCATTAGGAATCACTTTGAGAGGAAGCTGTGGCTCTATGTGATTACATCTGTGCTCTGTCTCAACAGTCTGTCTGCAGCCATGAATCCATCCATTTATCCATTTGATCCAGTGCAAATGATTTCATACATGTAGCCTTAAAAGGTATGTTTGGAGTGATTTTTTAATCAGCCACATCAAATGTGATCATACACCTTAGATTCTGAGAAATACCCCTATGATTTGTGTTAATTTGATGTAAATGCAAAAGCGTGGTTGCAAAACACAATTCATTATTTTCGTTTTTTGTTAAAAACAGAAAACTCGGATTGTAACAATTTGTGAAATCCATCATGAGCATGTTATTCATGTGCTAATTGTCCTCCCAAATAAAGGAAAGCAAACGCTTTTCAAAGTGTGATTCATACCATCACACAGTGGTACTGTATGTGTCAGGGGGATTTCCATAATAACAACAACACAATCATGTAATGAGTAATGTTTGTGTTGGGAGAATTTGCATCGTTACCTCCTGTGTTCTGCTGTCAGTTTTAATTCTGCTCATGTACTTCGGGCCAAGTTTAAGTCATTCGCTGGGAAAGAATTAATTTGGAAGTGCTGTCACCTGCCATGATGAGGCCCATTACTTGTTTACCGCCTCCGAGGCAGCGTGTGTGTTGGCTTTTGTAGCCTAAGTAAGATATCACAAACAGCCAAGGAAATGCTAAGTCTGAGGTTAGGAGGTAAATTTCGACTGTGGAAGAGCAGATAAACGGGTGCCGAGCAATTTGAAAACACTGACACACGCAGCTTTCAGTGGAAGCCATAAAATGAAAAGATATGGGGCATCATAACGCATTGTTCGATTTTCTCTTAATTCAAAAACGCCTCACAGTTTAAACATTTAGTTGTTTGTTGCTTTGCCATTATGCAAGGTCACGATAAGTCAGATAGCTGTGTTCCCAACTTCATTTGTGTTTATTTTCCCTTCAGTAAATAGACTGAGAGGAAGGCCTGTACTTGTGAGGTGATAAGATCCTCCCGGCTTGTTCTCCGCGCTGACCTTGGGCGCCTCAAAGTAAAAATCGATGCTCTTTCAGAAGGACAGAAGGCAGTATTCACTTTCTGTTAAGGTAGTGTGCATCTTCCACAGAAGGCAAGACAGGGGAAGAGAAAACCTTTGGTGTTAGTGCGTGTCAGTGGAGGGTTTATCTGAACAGATGGGCGCGCGCACACACACACACACACACACACACACTGGGATACTGTAGATATTAAAGGATAAGGTAAGAATATAGCTCCCCATTAGTGCCACATTGTTTATCTGTCTAAAATCAAACCTCTCCATCTGCCTTATGAAGCTGCTGACGTACAACCCTCAACATCAGATTTAAATGCCTTTAAAGCTGCTGGAATCCATGTTTTCACATACATGAAGTGGCCGTGTGTAATGTGAAGATTCCCATTTGTCAGCTCCACAGTATGGAGCTCAATCGCATCTTTCAGCTCACTGTTTTGGTTTTATGGCCCTCAACTTTACTGTTGTGGTTGACTCTCACAGCTCTCATCAGCGTTGTGTCTCGACACAGCGGACAGTTTTTAGCAAGAAAGAATGACAAGAACGCAGTAGCTACGAGCTGGTGAACACGGTGGAGCATTAAGCAGCTATTTCCTGACAAAACAGATCTAAGAGGTGGGTTAGTATTGGGCATACATTCAGATCTGCTTAAAAGGTGATTAAATGAAAATGTTTTGATCATAACTTCCTTCCGCTGCCGCCCAGTGGCCAAAAAATCAGTTATTGCAGGTTCGAAATAGGTGTAGTAATGTTGCTCTGGATGTGTAAATAATCAGCAGTTACCTAAAAAGCTGAACTGAGAGTTTGTTAGAGAAGGGCTGTAAGAAAGTGGCCACACCACCATCATCCAATCCTTTCAACAGGCTTTTAAAATGTGAAGCATTAAACATGAACACATGTTTTTGATATTGTTGCCAGTCTCCTCTCAAAAGCTGTAAAGGTGTTAATTTACTTGAACTACTGCATCGGCCCTGCATCATAATTCGGGGCGCACCAGTGAGACGCCACTTATTCTCTCCATTAGCTCAAATGAAATTCTATTGACTGGCAGCATCGCTTCTCTGCCGGCAGGAAGAGGCGAGTCAAAACAAACACTCTCTTCTACCTTTTATATACTTTGGAAATCACAGACTGGCAGGGTTAATGGACACACGTGTGCACCATAATGGTATCACCTTACATTTTTTGTCAAACGTTGAATGAGTTTTGATATTTTTAAGCATTGGAAAGGTCTGTGCACCTGACGAAATTAGAGGACAAGACAAAAGAGACTTCATTCAGCATTTTTCAAGCCCTCATTGCCAAAAGTGTTTCTCCAGTAGAAAAAAAAGAGCTCTGAAATGTTGCAAAATGCAACACATGACAGTTGAAATATACGATCCTGCTCTACCTCTGCAGGAGTAATCAAATGCTTCAGACTCGTGTGACTGTACTGTCAGGGAGACGCTGACTGAGGACAGGTGGCTGGAGATTTAGCTGTACAGTATTGCTTTCCTCCAACCAAATCAGAAAATCCATTCCAGCACATTAGCACAACTGCTAATTGCTAGGCTCTGTGTGTCTACTTGCACACATTGATCTGGCCACAACCTCCTCCGGTTGAAATGGAATAGCTAAATTAAAGAAAGTGGACCGATAAAGGATTTCGTGCCACGCTCAGCCACATAATTCAGATAAGATGAATAGAGACGGTCGCTGTAGAGCCTGAATTTATATACCGGTCATGGAATTTGTTCAGCAATAGCATCAAGCTTAGAGTGACACATGTTGCTTAAGTTCTGCATAATCAATTCAAGTCTAAAGACACAAATGTGGCCTCTCTCAAAGCTCAATCAAATCACTCCTGCAGTATACATGTGTTACTTAAACATCCTGTTCTCCAAGTTTATTGAAAAAAGTTAAATCCAGTGTCCACATGCAGCCAAAAATACTCTATATACTCTATACTTTAATAATAAAAAGCATTCACACAGTGATTTGGCCCTTTAGAAATATGTTTAATGAATTCTAATTGGAGTGACATGTGTTCGTGCATTATTAACCGAGCTCGCTGTTACAAAAAGTTGACCCAAAGTCAAATGTACAGCTTTGCCTTGAGCAGTTCTGATGTCCTTATTTGAACCTGTCATGGCGACTATGTGGGCCCCAGGCAAATATGGCCAGTGTCCTCAGGCAGAGCAAACAAAGTGCTACTGTCCACCCCAAAACATACTTGTTTTCACGTGTGAAGAAACATCACGGCGGCTGTCTGTTTGCTTTAAAGCCACATCTTAAATGCAATGTTTCTTATTTGTGTGGTGGCATGTGAGCATGAACTGCGCTGTGTCCCAGCAGGGGAATCGCATGATTTCCGTCCTCAAAGTTCTGCTTGTCCTCACGCTAAAAGCGAACTGCAGGAAAATCCTTTGCCTTTGCTTTCTAAAAAGTTGCACTCACGGATCCGGCGAGCCATGACTCTTCATTCCGCTTTGTGTTCATCCCCAAACAATGACATCATCTATCTGAAGCGGCGCTCCGCACAAGTACCTCCATTCTGACCTCTAATTGGCGAGGCGGTATGTGCCAGAGGGAGCATTACACTGCATTCTGAAATGGCTACTCTGGGCCACTGCACAGGACATTCAGTTAAAGTTGGTCATTCTCCATCCCTGGAGAACCAGTAAAGAGTTTGCCACATTGCTTGGAAGAAAGTGCAACGACGTACAATGTGCTGCGGATGACACGATTCTGCTGTGAGGTCCCTGGATGCAGTCAAGATGGCAGGCCGCACAGCGTGGAGCTAAGTAATGCCCCACTGCATCTGGCTAATAAGCTGTAAATAATCGGCTGGGCTTCACTCCCCTCTTTTTCTCTGTATTCTTTCTGGCATAATAAGAAAACATTCTCTTGGATCAAGCTTTTTTCTAAGTGCGCGGGGAATGGGTCCCTCCTGGAGCACGCCTTGTTTTTTAGCATTACCTTAACACAACATGGATGTAAATTACAGACAACAGGGCTTCAGCACACTCTCAGTGAACCTTTGTGTTTGCGATAAATCAATATGAACTCGTGCTGGCACTTTCCCGTTGAAAAATATTGTGACTGTAGGTGGTAAACACGGCGAGGGAAGTCAGAATCTCCTGCCGTCCCTGTGATGTGATATTTTGAAAGTTTTGAGGGTTATTTCTGTTAAGGTTTGGCACGTTTTTGAAGTTAGTGATCATAATCATTGTTTGGTAGATTAAAACAAAATCAGTCATACAATCAGTAACAATATCGTGGTTGAGTTTGCAGTTTGGACATATAAGCCTCACCCCACCCTCCCCTGTGGTGGCCATTAAAAATGCAACAGGCCCTCTGTACAGCCAGCGTTCGGTTTGTTGTTCCGGGCAACATGGTGGAAGAGGATCTGCTCCCTCCCTAGATATAAGAGCTCATTCTGTGGGAACAAAAACACAATGATTCTTATTTACAGGTGATTATACACCAATGAAAACAGAATTATGAATATTATGTTCAATTTCTGCAAATAGATCCTCCTGAACACTACACACTGGACCTTTACAGCTGCAATAATGCATATGTTTGAATTGAGTATGGATCAAATGAATGTGTGTAATGTGACAGGAGCTGCTTGTAGTCATGAAGCCACAGACCAATCTGGCGCTCTCCCTCAGCACTGTGGAGTGTTTTAGTGCCTTTCAGCTCATTGTTTTGGTTGTACGGGCCACAACTTTACTGTTCTGGTTCACCCTCACCACTCTCGTCAGCGTCATTTCAACAGCAGCAGACAGCTGATTCCAGCAAATTTGCTCTGATAGACCGTACACTACCTGCCCAGCACCAAGCGACAAACACTCAAAGTTAGCGAGCAGCTGGTGAACATAGCAGGGGATTCAGTAGGAGGTGGACAAGCAGCATCCGCCTTTGACAACAGGCAACTGGAATGTGGTCTTAGTTTTTGAAGGGGCACAAAATGCTGCACCTGGCACCTTTAAATGTTTAAATTGTTATGTAAATAGTTCAAACCAACTAAATTGACTTTCCTCCTCTGGGTCATATGCAGCTGTCAGCACCAGCATTCATAAAAGCACCATCATATCCAGCACCACGACTGTCTGCGAATGCATAGTGATGATCAAGCACTTGCAGCTTTGGCCTTTTTGTCAAGGAATCATTCATTTTGAAATGAAAAGCTCATCCGTCCAATAGCAGCAGTCTTGAAGCCCAAATGTAAAAAGTGGCCTCTTCGGAATCACAGTGTCCTCTTGTGTTTGCGATTCGAACTGAGTGACAGCTTGTTTCAACCGCCCGTGAATAATAAATATATTCACAAGCTGCATCATGCTAAACCTGTTACATTTCCATATGAAATCAATACAGCTTTATTAACTGCAGTTTCTTGTGGGCTTGTCTGCAGATCAGGCTGACGAGAAATGCTGATGTGACACGTGGTGGTGTTGTGTCACAGTTAGTGTCATGCTTTTAAAGTGCGTATTCAAATTATTATTGCGAACTTTGTATTCACATTAACATGCACATATGGGTTCAATCAATCAGAGAATCTGATGCTTCCAAAGACGCTGCCTCGTATTACTTTGTGAGCTTTAGACAGTGACTCAAAAGTACTCAGTAGTTGTACTAATTGCTTTAATTGCAAAGTAGTAGTAAAGCAGGTCATTACAATTAAAGAAAGTAGCTATTACTAAATAATTGCAAGCATTTTGATTACCTAACACTAGTCACTGAAAATGTGCATGTTTCCCAGGTTACACAGAAAAAAAGATTCAAGACCCTGTGAAAAAAAATCTCAAGCAGCTTCATTTTCTGAGCAATGGGACGAAGAAAACATTTGTAGCCAAAGTTCAAATGGTTTTGGTTATTTCATATGATAGATTTGTGCCCACTGGCTTGGAGTGGGCCGGACTTAACTGGAGAAAGGCGATGTAAACTGATCAAAACGCACTCTGGCGGTCCTAATGAAGCAGACTGTTAACCTCTGAAGCTGTTTTTTTTTCCTGACTTCAGCTTGCTTCACAGTTCAAACGGAACATTTCTCGTTCTCACAGATCTTTGAATGACTGAGTCCAGCGTGGCAACACGTGGTACCTCAAGGTGCAGTTCTCCCATCAATAACATGTAACAACCATGAAGTACTAAGTCAGCTGTGCGACACATCAAGGCCACCGACAGTTCCAGGCCGCGGCGCCTTCATCACCGCAGCATCACTCACTTCACATTGTTCAGAGCCGCTGAAAAAAAATTGAAACGGGCTCCGCGAGCAGGAAAAGTTGAACGCAATGATTCTTGTGTGCGCGGTCAAACTCTGCAGTGCCTCGCCACGCTGTGACTTATTTCACACCTCCCACGGTGTATGACAAGTGCAAACATGCTTGATGACTCTGTGAACACAGCCGCAGCCTTTGTGCATCCGACATAATGAGACCTCGCTAACAACCAAATGAATGGCTCGTCTAATGAATCCCCTCGCGGAAAAAGACCCGGCAGCTCCTCTGCGTCTCCTACAATAGGAACAAATTTGCCAGTCGTGACCTTTTCAACCTTTCCTCATATATTCCTGTGATAGCAGGAACAAGACCTTTCTGGAGGATGAGATTGTGCACTGTTGACTGTAAATTAAATGCAACCGGCATTAAACATTTTACCCCCATGCTAATTTTTTCCATCCTTCAGCCTCAAACTCCTTATGACGCATCACTTTTTCTTTGAAGCCGGTGTGAAAAAGTGTATATTGCTTAAGTGGGAAAGGTCGGGTCAGAGCATTTGCCTCTGATAAACAGGCTGTGGAAATTCCTGCAGTGCTCAGTAGTGATAGGTGTAATGCAGCAAAACTGTAGATGGCTTGATGTTTCGTTTCATCTGTTTCCAAATGTTTGATATCAACTGTATTCAGTCATTTTAATCCCTTTTTATTGTCATGTTAATTACGAAATGGGAATGGCCCAATTACATGCCTTAATTAGCAAGTAAACACACAAACAATACGCACGGAGCCACAAACAAATCCTTTCCATCATGCCGAGTTTGCAGAGTGGCCCTGCCTCCTGTGCTCTCCTGCACATCTGTTACAGAGTCTCTGCTTTTCTTCAAGGTGACTAATTTAATTTGCCTGATTTGACTGACCTTTGCCAGAGTTGTTTTGATGCCAATGATTTCCTGTCCCTTTGCCTCAGCACTCGCAGCAAACAGAGCAAGTGTAGCGGTCTGGTTTATGTTCCCGGCTCTCAGACGAAATGTGAAGTGAGCTGTAAAGAGATCCTTGTGTGTGACTGAGGGTCACCAGACAGGAACAGGTGAAGCCACATAGCTATACTGAAGTGCTGTACAATGGCTGAGTTGATGGGTTTGGGAGGCACCTTAAATTAAAAACACATTTTCACAACATTATCCACTATCTTAAGGGGTGATTCTAATTTCTGCATGTTATGATGTGGTGTCACTTCAACAGAAACTGGGATCATGGAAAAAAAACAAACAGTAAGTTCAGTGCATTGTGGCAATGAGAGGCAGCTGGACACATTCACATTTTACTGTAGTTTCCCCAAATGGCAGCAGGAGGCATTCATTTAAATAAAAATCTTGACCCACCAAACATGCTCTAATGCACTTAATTGCACCACCCTTAAGATTTACAGTACTTGTGAGAGCAGGTGGAGGATGTGAAGCCACGTGGTGTTTTTTTTTCTTTTTTTTTCCCCTCCAGCATGGCAGGAGCACTCACTTTCTGCGAGTTCACCTCGATTTGCTTTGACATGTATCTTCTTGGAAACTGAGTCAGTGTCCATAGCTGACAACTCGAATTCATGTCGGCAAAAAAGGTCAGTCTCCAACAGATGGAATGCTGCAGCCCCATTTTGTCATTTATAGATGCCCGTGGACTTTTCTTGTAAACAACCAAAAATTGTGTTTACATTCACTGTTTCTTAACCGAACGCTTTGCGGGAATCTTTGAGGCCTGACGAATGCTCTGAATGGATTGCAAAGCTGATGTTTTTGACATTTTAAAATCTTGCATGGTTTACATCCATGTTTACTTGCTGGCAGCGTCTTCTTCTCTGCCGTTGTCGGCACGTTGCTGTGTTTCTTGGTGCATTACCGCCACCTGTAGTTGAGTGTAAGTAGTGTGACATCATTGTGTCCTCTGTGTGCTTGTGCAGGTACGTCCTTGCTGTATTTTTCATCTGTTTTGTGTTTTTATTTAGTTTGTAAGTTTCATTTAAGTTTAGTGTATTTTCCAGGTTGTGTTTGCTAATTTCATTGTGTTTAATCTTTATTGTTGAAATTTTTGACTTTTATTCGTTTCAGTTTTAGTTCTGGTTGTTTTTTATTATAGTTTAAGGGCTGTTTGTCAGGGGCCAGATGTAAGTTCAGAGGTATTACAACACAAACCCAACACTCTGAAGACTATTGACTCACAGTCATGCAGACATCCCAGTTACAACAAGCATGTGCACCAATGCCTCCTTATGCTTGTTGTGTTGGTGTATTTTTGATACATATAAGACATTTGATAAGACATGTCTTGTTTATTCTGACTTTGTTTCAGTTGTAAGTGAACGATACTGTTTCATTTAGTTTTCAAGTCTGGTTTTAATTTTTTATGTCTGTTAACTAAAATCATATTTCACACAAGTTTTAGGTTTTAGTTTAGGATATCCAGTAACAACATTGGTGTGCAAGAGAGCATGAAATGGAAACTGACACATAAAAAAATGCTCAGTAGTGCGGGTAGTAATCAAAAACTAAATATATACACTATACAAATTTGATGCATGCAGCTTTAATATTTGATTTTATTCATTTCAAGCTACCATGTAATGTAGCGATGGCAAATTTAATTTAATTTAATTTTTAATTTTATTCACTTTATTGATCCCAAACTGGGAAATTCTTCTCTGCATTTCACCCATCACTGTTTTTTTTTTTTTTTTTTTTTTTTTTTGAAACAAACACATGCAACATGCAGTGAGACACACAGGAGCAGTGGGCTGCCGCATCAGGCGCCCACTCCATAGACCAGTAGATCATGTGACGTGGTACGTGGGGCTGGTTGCACCTGCAGGGCTTACACCTGGTCTTGAGCTACGTCAGCCGTAACTTGCTGTTCAAACCAAATGGTTTCACCAGTTGCGCCATGTTGATTTTAGTCTTCTTCTCGCTAAGACCAGGCGTAAATACTGTGCCCAGCCAGGAGCAGGCCTTAAGTCAAACACCTAGGCCGTTTCTATAGTAACAAATTTAAACAACACAGCATGTAACACTGATCAATATTGTAACAACAATGGCGTGTCTCTTATATCGACTTTACAACCACAAGTAGCACCACTGCAGTGATTGTGTTTTTTAAATTATGTTCTTATTCCATATATTTGTCAGCTGTGTCCAAACAGAGGTCAAGAGAGACAAGCATGCACACACACACACACACACACACACACACACATAGAGGCAGGAGAGAAGCCCCTCCCTGCAGATCATCACACAATACTATGCATACAAGCTGATGGTCCTTTTTAACTTAATTGCGACACCCCGCTTATCCAGAACACATAAAAATCTTTACATTAGAAATTCATGAGGCTTTTATAAAGATCAGCTCCACGTGTCATTAGATAAGAGCAGAGGAGCAGAACACAGACATGTGCTCTTCTTTAAGTTTGGTTGGTGCAGCCAGCGTTAAGTCCATTCTAAAGACTGGTCTTAACACAGAAGACTCAGCAGTAAGGACCAAGCTTAGTAAAAACCAGTTGGTACAACCCAAGCCGGAAAGTTTGCTTCCGAGGTTACGGAGCCTGTAATATAAATGCTATTGCTGAGGTTTGCTTCCAGCTCCAAACTTTTGTCATAAGTCCTTCTTCTTTCTCACTGTATCTCATAAAAGCCAAAATGATTAAATGAAGACCACATATGTAGTAATCTGTAACCACATCAGCCTGGATTCTTTTAGATGCATGAAAATAAATTACATTATTTCCTTTATTTACTTACTTAATTACTTTACTTATGACCAACCAAGTTTATTTTATGGGAGGCAGAGGCTTTAAAAGAGTTGACACAACATGCACAAGGGATGAACTGGCAAAGACAAAGGGAAACACATGGACTTCAATACACTGGGAAGGCAGACTACTGTGACACACAAGCGCTCAGGCACAAGAGCTCAAGGCTGGTTTTTTCAACAAAAATACTCTCAGGTAATATAATGATGAACAAAAAGCGCTCGGTGATCAAAAGAGAAACAAAAGACGCTAAGGTTATTTACTATCTCAAAACACTAGACACAGGCTGACAAGGAACTCTAGGTTTTAGCAAGGCAACAAAGCTGGACTGACAAGGATCACAGGGTTCACAAGACAATCTGGCACAGGACAGGGGAAAAGCAGACAATATATACACGAGGTAACAAGGAACAGGTGGAAACAATCAGACAGGCGGGAAGGACACCAGGAAGTCAAGGGTCTGAAATGAGAGGAGAGTTAGGGTTTCACCATAAAACAGGAAGTGCTGGCCAAAACATGATGCCAGTGAAGCAAACACATCAACGGACACGAAAAGACATAACACACAGGTTAAAACAACTGACGATCACACAGGTGGGAAAAAACAGAAAGTAAAGCCAGATGTGACACAAAAGGTGACAAAACAGGAAATAACACCACCAAACAACCTGGATCATGACATTATGTATGTATCCTTGTGCCCCATAATTCACTATAGATGTGGTCTTCAAAGAAAGTGATACCAAGGTTTCAAATGGTCCAAAAAATTCAGTCATGACTGTAGCTTTGTACGAGAATAGTGGTCACATGATCACCCACAAATGTAATATTAAACTCCCCACAGCAGTTCATTTTTTGCTGCCTCCCCAAAAAGAACCTTATTAACAAAGGAAAATGCCAGCTTACAGTTCTTTGTTCCACTCTGCTCTGCATTCAGGGAGAATCCTGTGGGCCGTGCACAGTGTGCCAGCCGTGGGAAGTGTCTTCTCTTAACAAAGGGTCTGTCTGTGGCAATGACCTGCAAGGCAAGCAAGCAAATCTGTACGCATCATGTCTAGCAGCCCTCATTCTTGGTGCTGACCCTGTCTGTTTTACCGACTTTAGACTCGGGTTTTCCTGATGAAGTTAGTGTTAAATGATATCTGCTGCACTGTGCATCATTGGTGTCAGGGAGCTTCACCGCCACCTCTTCTTCGTTCATCCTTTGCAATGCTTTCTCTGGCACCATCAGTCTTTATGTGAAGCATATACTGTGAGTACACTGCGGACAACATTTTCAAGGCTACATTTCTATGGGAGTTGGGGCTAATGGATCTTAGTATTGTGTGGAGTATTGCCTCCTATTGAATATTGCTTTGAGATTGTATGTGTTTGTCCTACATGCAGTGGTGGAATGTAATCAAGTATTTAAGTACTGTACTTTTTAATTAAAATTAAAAACAAGGCGCTTATAAAATATGACGTTTTGTTATAGCTTGAATTATCTCACAGTACATGCAAATACAGCTGAAACTATTCATTGATGAATCAGTTTTCTGATTAACAGAAATTAAACAAAATTAAAGCAACAGCAAGGAGCTTCTCACTTTGCGTTGATTTTGGTGGCCCCTGTGGACAGAAGTGGTAGTGTTTCCACCACCTCTTGATCTGGCTGTCAAGTGCATTTGTTTTGGAATCGAGTGAAGAGTAAACAAAATATAACGCCCAAAATGAAATTGTTTTTCAGCTTCACACATACAATGTCTTGCTGGTCAACTTTACTCCCACAGTCGGCCAAACCTTAGCAACAACCGTTTCTTGGTTTTATTTAAAAGCTAGAGTTATATCTTATGATGAGGTGGAATCACAGCTAATTGGTCATTTGTTTTGACAGTATATAAAATCATTTGGATGATTATTTGGACCAGGTGTTTCTGCATGAATTGTGCAAACAGCAGAGATGGCGTTATTAGATGCTCCGGTGGAGTGTTTAAATTATTTCACTTTATCAGCCAAATTGTAGCTAATTGCAGTTATGCACAACCAGCTTGGCTGAGTTGGCAAGATACTTAAGTGGGTGAAGGCCATTATTTACTGTCGGGGAATCAGACTTGAAGTAAAACCAAGCAATACGCTTGTGTCTTTGTTACTGTAACATGAGCCCTTTCCTTAGGGTTTCGCAGCACTAATCAGCCTCCTTCTTGTGCCTTATCGTCTTCTTTTTTTAAGTCTCAGATAGTCACCCCCTGTAGGCTTTAAATGTAGCTGTAACAGTGATCCAGCTGGCATGAATTCAAGTTGACCACAGTTCTAGAAGAAGACTGAAATTGCAGACTTAAGCCACCTCTTTAAGCCTACAGGGGAGAGAATTTGATGTTAAAAATAGATTTGGGGTGTTTCTTGTGCCTGAAAACAGCTCTGGATGATAAAAAAGGGAAATAAATAACATGAATTTACCTGTTGATCAACTCAGATGCTCTAGTGGTCATCAGGGCAAAATAACTACATGTGTTAGTTTTATTATGAGAAGAAAAGTTGGACTCTTTTGAAGTACCGTTGCAGTACTGACTTAATGGTCTCTCGGTTTTATAATTGGTATATCTAGAGGCCATACAGTGTAAGGAGCCCTTGATTAAGTCAGTCTCATTAAAGGTCAGTCTCCTTATGTAAAATAACTGCCTGGCATTATACAGCAGAGTGTATGCAAAAGTGTGGAAAACACACATAACTGATACAAAGGTCACTGAAATAAAATGAAGAGGTACTGAACCTGCACTTAAAGGCATAATGACAGATGCCGCCACACACTTCCAGCAGATCATAAGTGATGATTGAGAGGGAGTCCTCCTGCTCATTCGGCCTTTAACGACAGGCTTTATTGATAATATTTTGACCAAGGTTGATCTTCCTCTTCTTCCTCTCTGGCCTAGGTGCTAACATGGCTCAGCAGGTGTTAAGGGAGACCTGGTTTCAGTGTGTGGGCACCAGGTGTTTTCACTAATGCTGCCTGATTAGACCTCCTCAGGACTGTGTGGACAGCTACTCAGAGAGTTCAGGTTGTGCATGTAACAAACGCTTCCCATGCACTGAGACTTGGTTTCTGCTTACTTATTTTAAAGCTGCAGTTACTCATTTTTTGTCCGCGTGTCAGCAGTGGAAATAAGTTGGAAACATTGACAGGTCATCACCTTTTAAGTTAATATGGTGGTGCTGATAGTCTCATATTCACTCCCTTTTAGCTCTGTTTTTGGTCTCTACCAACTCCTGAGGGAAGCATCTGTCTCTACAGCTGCTAAATGCTGCACTTTGTTCACCAGCTAGTTGCTAACTGTGTCTGTCTGCTGTTTGGTGCTGAGCAGGAAGTAAACAGTGGCTTTTTAGAGCTTTTTCTCGACATTGTTAGAGTGGACCAAAACAGTGAAGTTGTGGGCCAGACAGCTAAACAATGAACTGAAACTCCACATAACGCAACTGTTTATCTTTTTCTGTGTGTGTAGTGTGTGTTTGTGTCTGTGTGTGTCAGAGTGGACTGACAGTGAACAGTGAAAGGACAGACAGACAAACTTATTTAGACTTCTCGAGGCTACTTTGTGTCACTTTCAGTTTTAGTCCGACCTCCGACTGAGGATCAGAACACATTGCTCTGTGTAATCATCTCTCCTTTCATCCAGTCGCTGTGCTGTCTGAAGTCTTTGTCCTACACAGGCACACATGTACAAAAGCTTTCTTGAAACCCTGATACTGAGTATTCATGACCAAGAGGTCAGCGTTCATAGCTGTGGGTTCCTCTAGTCCCTTACCCTCATTTTGGAAACAAAGTTCCTCATTTATATGTGAGCGCACTGATTGTTAGTCGTTCCGTCAGTTTGGTGGCATCCAGCTTAAACCTAACTAATTCAGCAGAGTCATTTGAAACAATGTGTTGGGCCTTTACATTGTGAGAGCAAGGGTTAACCATGGCCACACGGTCTCTGCTCGACTGCATCTGTAGTTAGACGTGTACAGTCCAGTTGGATCATGTACAATGCTGGAAACATTACTCCTTTACAAGGGACAGGTTTGCCACACATTTTTTAACACCTGCCACTGGAGGGGCCACACCTGCAATATTACAGCTTGCTTATCTCTCTGCCTTTAAACCGCCAGTTCCATATTCTTTTAGCTGGATGTAACTGGTGAGTGACAGCTCGGTATATTACATTTTATTACCCTGCAATGGAAACGCGGTGCGATAGGGCTCTAATCGGGTAGAGGCAGTTGCATTCTTTAACATGGTGAGGAGTTCGGTCAATGCACGGGCGGCTGATAGGAGAAGGATAGGACGATAATCTTTAAACGGGGGGCATTTATTTCCGAGCTCCACTGGCCACTGCTGCAACAGCTGTTCATCTGGATGGGGATAAAGAGGCAGCAGCCGGGGGAAGTGAATCACTTTTAGAGGGCTGCGTAGAGGCAACTTTTTAGACACGAAGGTGAGGAAAGGCAAACTGGAAACAATATCTGCAGACCATCAGGTCACCGTGCATGACAGGACGGGAAGTCTCAGGACACAGCTCGCCTGGAGACCCAACATTAGACTGCTTACCTGCATATTTAAAAATCTGATGCAGTGGCACTTGCATTTTTCATTGACGTACAGGAGATTCACTCCAGCGCTCTGAGAGATGGCCTTTAGCAAGAGCCTCTGTATTAACAATCCGGCACTGAAATAGGCTGCAGACGTCTGATGCATAAAAGCAGTTGTTGATGCACCTCAGATCATTAAACTACCCTCTCTTCAGGAGAAGATATTAAATATGTCCTGCTCACGAGATGCACACAGCCAGATAATTTCCTTACAGGATTTGCAGCCTCTCCGCATGCAATTAGGACAGCCTCAGCCTGATTGTTCCATTTCTCTTAATGTTCGTCTCCAGCGCCTTTATTGTTCTCCTGCTTTCTTATTGCTCTGACTCAAATAATAAACGGCTTTCTGATACTTTCAGGTGACTTGAATGTAGATTTACTATTTTATTTAATCCCCCATCATGGGATTGGTTTTGCTTGAGGCTATGATTACTGTGTAAAATGGGGAGGCACTACCTCACTCCTGTAAACTAGTTTAAGATTTAGCACACACCTTTATCATTCACAATGCAACACAATTGCTGGTCCAAAGCCACAATTATTGTGTGTAACTACTCTACAACATGTCTATTACTATGGTACCACAGAGCTGCAGATCATTTCCCAAACTCAGTTGTCATCGGCATGAGTCTTGACATCTCATTTAAAATCTTATGATTTCATGTTTCTGCAGCCCTTTTCATAACTAGGGTGCAGACAGGGAGACCGAGGTGTCTCTCCCACAGAGAGCACTGGAGTTCCTCCGCCTCAGTCTAAGTGTCAGCCTGCAGCTTATTAAAGTGTTGTCAGGCTGGAGGTTTCAGCCAGAGAGCTCATGCCATTATGAGTTGCCCGTGGCCCCGTGAGCGGCTTCAACCACTGGCTACAGAGCGCCAGGTGATTTAATATGGCCTGAAGGAAGTGGGTCTATATGGATAATCCTCTCTCACTCACATATATCCACGGCCTCTCAGTATTCTCTATCCTCCTGTTCCTTATTCACTCTGCCGTTAGAGGATGGACGTCTGTTCAGAGGTGTGGTGGTGACAGAAAAAGCGGGTTAAGGATTAATATTTCTTGATTAAAGGTGGGGTGTTTCATCAGTGGTGCTAGGAGAGCGAGCATACTCAATACCCTTTGAATAGAAGTACGCTGGTATGTGTGATGGTTTAGCGTTGCAAAAGCCAGAGAGGAAAATGTTTGCTAGTTTGCTGATGTTGACCTTTTAAATGAAAATTGGATATCAGTCAGTGATCAGCCACTGTGATGAAGGTGAGTTTCTGATTTCCCTTCATAGCCCTGGGGTTGTCGAGAGCAAACGTGTGCATGTGATCAGGTCAGGTCACATGGACAGCATGCTCAGGGATAGCTCAGATGCCCCCCTGATGCTCCACTTCACAGTGGAAAAAAAAAAGAGTTGATCCAAAATGTGAAACAGGTGATGTGAAAGAGCTGAGCTGGATGCATCTATTCTCATGATCCACATAGTAATTGCATGTCTTTTATTTCTTTATCAAAAGTCTCCCTCGTGCAGACTGTAATTATTCTCCATTGAGCAAACATTTCAATGTCAAGCTGTGTGCACACAGAGGAGCGTATGACCCTCTCAGCCTCAACAAAGCTTTTTTATTTTTCGGGAATTCGACACTGGCATTCAAAACGTCCTAAACTGCCTCCAACGTTTGACAGACTGAGGATTTTCTCTCGCTCTGCCACGTTGTGGGTTGCAGTGAATTGAAATGAAACGCCTGCAAATAACTAAAACATCCTCACACTTCAGCTTTCATTTAGGCACAGACCAAAAAAGCACTCATTCTGCCTTAAAATTGCCAGCTTAAAACCTTAGACGCCAACGGCTTCCGACAGGGAACATCAAATTAGCGTCTGAGGCACCTACAGCTGCCATTGTGATCTGATCCTGCAGGGCCCGGCAGCTCTGGCTCCGGGACCGAGTCAAACTTTTGCCCTATGATCGTAGTTCTCCCGGAGGGGGCAGAGGGAGGTTTTATTGTTGAAATTGTAAAATAGAATTTAATTAGTTTCCATGGATGGTTTGACTGTCACATCTTGGTCTACATGCTGCCTCGGGGGCTTTTTCACACTGACAGTAAAGGTGGTTTGGAAGAGAGAATCCCAGGAATTATTTGTCTAAATGAGACAAAATAACATCTATCAAGAGCTTCAATACAAAAACTTTGCTTATGCATACGTGTACTGTTCAGTGACACATCTTATATCTGAATATTGTGATTCCAAAGTGGCTGTGACAAGAACTTTAACTTCAGCGGAGGCAAAACATTACAATAAACAAACTCAAATTTACACTCCATGCATTTAGCTGTCAAAACAAAGTGAACTAGAATGAGCAATCAACAGGCAGACACACCTGCTGCTGCAGAGATCAAAACTGCGACCTTTCGGTTACTTGACGGCCTCCCTAACCACAGGTTCACACTGCCAGCCCATCCGACCAAAATTATGGAAAAGCCTGTGTGCCTGAGTGTGACTGTGAATATAAATCGTGAACATGCTTACATGTAGTCAGTCTCATGCTGCTGAATAATAGCACGCTGGTTTGTGCGTGCCTTATTGGATTGACGTGCTGTGTGGACATGTGCAGGTGCTGCCAGCGGGACAGCGGCGTATAAATAAGGACGAGAAGCCATTTAGAATGGCAAAAAGGTCTCAGGAACATGACTTGGCATCACATTAAACTACCTTGTTAAAAGTCTCCATCTTATAAAATGTAGCAGCAGCGGGGGATGCAAGCTACTGATGCAGGTGTATAAGCATGCTAACACATATGGATTCATACAAGTGCACACAGGTGTAGAACCTTGTACTACATACAGTCCATGCATCTACTTAGAAAAGTCTGTCCCGCTCATTCCTATGTGCACATTACATGCAGAAATCGACTCAAAGGTAGCTCACGGCTGCATAAGAATCATGAATAACCAGATTAGGCTACTTATCTTCCAGGCTAGCATAACATTCTGAATATATGATCAAAACCTGGATGAGAAACAACCAGGATACTGTACCAGCAGGACACAGGTGTGACCTCAACTCCAGTCATGTAGTAGTTAACCAATGATCTGCACAGACTGGGGCCATTCCAGGCACTTTTGTTTAATATGGCCTTGGCATTGGCTGTAAAGCCAGATGTTGCTCCAGCAGTCACAGCTGTCAGGAAGCGATGCGAGTATAGTTCATGCTGAGGCCGAAGAGAGTCTGCTAAATCCCATCCTCCCTCCTGCCACCACGGATCTGACACCGTCTACGGATATTATACAATGTATGATATCACACTAAATAAAACACTACAGGAAACCGTGAAAAAAAAGCTGTGACGCAGGTTCAGTTTTCTTTATGTGGAGCTCTACAGTTCACATATAACACAGGACTACGAAAGGAGACTCTAATATCGAGGTGCAGGTACCTCACTACAGGAAGAAGTTAAAGAAGAGGACTGCCTAACATAAGTGCTTATCCTTTGGTAAGGTATGGTCACACACCGTCCATGTACACTTCCTATACCAGCGGTGTCTCAGCAGGATGGGTGAATGAACACACCCAGACACACATTTCACCCATAAATTAAGGATAAACATGTCACCTACCACCTCTGCAGAGCAATCTCATCTGAGGAAACATGCTGCCTGCGTTCTCATTTCTCCAGGGTTTTACACGGCCTATATTTGACAGGCCTGACAGGACTGTCACATAAAAAGCTGCATATGATACAGCAAATCCAAGGTGTTTCTGAAGCAACGGGTGATTGGTTTGTTGTTAATGAGGACAGGTAAATGGTTTCTTTTTTCACCACACAATCTCCTAAAATGTACAGTCAATAAGGAGGAGGTCTGTCATCCCCACTCCTGTCTTGTAGTTAAATTTAATTCATAATATTCAAACAAACGTTGTTACTGTATGTAAAGAAACCGATTCCAACAGGAAGGTGATCTGAATGGAGTCAAATGGGGGCACCTCAATGAAGCATCTCCCCCTCAAACACACACATACAAACCAGCAAAGTGAAAATACATTTGAGATCGCGTCACGTTCCTGCTCGGTAGCGTCATGGTAACGTAAAGCTCGTCAGCTGGCAGGTCTCTACACGCAGTGTGGAGGCCCGTATGTCAGATACGGCTGGAAACACAAATCAATGCGAGGTCCTATTTCCAATCATGACACCGTGAACTTGTGTGCATGGTTTCAACCACAACAAGCAAATGCAACATTTTAAACACGTTCCCTTGTTTTGACAAGGGTTGAAAACTAGTCACAGTCAAGCACAGAATCGATTCAGGATTGAACTGCCAAGCTGCAACAGAGGGCAAAGGGAGCAACTGGAAACACGTTCACTTTCTAAAAACACACATGCAAAAGATACAGGCATTAGCAGCCCCATTACAAGCTCCCATGCAGTTTCATAGATGTGGTTAGAGGTTGTTTTAATGCAGTTATTTGAAACATTTAATTCAAGTTCTGTTCTTTGAGTATTATGAGTGATATTTGAGCTATAATACCCATCCACCCTGCCCCTTTTTCTAAACGTCAATGTCTTTTCATACATTTTCATTAACATTATTAGTGATACATGTTCAATGGTGAAGAGATCACAGTGCTGTCTTCATGCTCTCACATTCAATTGATGATGCTGCTTCCCTGATTGTAAAATGCCTTCCATCGTTGGCAGCAGAGGTTTACGGGAGTAAAAGTCAAACCTTCCTCGAACTGGCTGAGAGCTACATTGCTGTTGTGTCAACCAGCAAACAGCAGCAACAAGCACATTTTTGCACATAAAAAAAAGTTGCACATCTTTTCTTAAAGCAAAAACCCTTTCAGGTCCACATATAAAACCCAGGATTGCAGCCATAAAAGAGAAACCCTGATTGAACCTTGAAAGCAATACATCTCCCACCTTGTATGTTGTAATGTGACATTCCTTGTATAGAATCATGATGTGAGTGCATTCTAACATGTAGGGGAGGAAGGTCATCTCCCTTTCTCTCCTCCTTCTGTGTATAAGCCACATAAATCATGTATGCACACACCCAGTTGAGCCAAGGCTGCCCCACTCAGCACCCTAACACCCACCCCCGGCCCAGATAAACACACACAGATGAACACTTCAGGTTATCCCCCTGATTCCACTGGGTACACGCCAAGGAGATCACACCGCCAATGAATATGCAAAAAGGGGACAGGGAGAAGTGACAGGAATGTGGGACCGGGCAGATAAAGCCGGGCTCGGCTAATATTTCAGCGCATAATGATGTCATCTCGATGCTTGATCACTGAACAATTGACTGACTGTGGCTGGTGATCTAGCCGCTGCTTATCTTGTCATTGAGGTCACACAGAGTGATACAGAAAGTACAGCGATGCCGGGAGCGGGCGTGAAAGAAGACGACGAAGGACACAAGAAAAAGCTGAAAGGAAACAACAACAACAACAAAAAAGTGGCAGCACATCATCATCAGGAATCAGTGAGTCTTTTAACCACTACGACCCTCCTTTTGAAAGTCTCAGAGGTGTGAGTGGACTGGTGGGGTATAAGGGGACCGGAGGGTAGTCTACACAAACGAGTGCAGTGACGCCTAGGAACAGCAGTCCCAGTCTATACAGAGCCAGAGCATTGATCAACCTCACATCTGAATGAACTGAAGGAAAGGCGACAGAGATATCACCTTTCTCCTCCAGACTTATCCACAACTCTACACTCTGCATGTCTCCAGCAGCAAGGTCTCAACAGCATGTTGGCTGGGCTGAGGGTAAAGAAATGTTTTTAAAAGGGCCAGATTATTGAATAAAATGGAAAGTAGGTTGACTTTTGCAAACAAAGCTAAAACGGCCGAATAGAATCCAAACTAAAGACCCAAGTTTGCTTCATCACAAGAGAAAATCACTATGAACCGAGCCAACAGTTTGGCTTCTGCCTGATATAATGTCGATCACGTGCTCACTCCTTTGGCTGTAGGCAAACTCAATTTAAACAAATAGAATACATGTGCATTGTTGTTGATGAACTGGACAAACAAAAACAATCAAAATTTATGTTAAGATTCATTAATCATTTAGATTTCTACACGTGTGTGTGTGTGTGTGTGTGTGTGTGTGTGTGGCCCACTGAAAAGAGTTAAATGCTATTAGAATTTCCAGGGGCACGATAGCAGGAGTGTCTGTGAACGCTTTTATAATTCACAAGGGCACGATAACGAGAGTTTCTGGATGTGCAAAAAAAGCTTTTCTCCTTTTAAAACAATAAATGCTTAACTAAAATTTGCTTCATGTAAGTGTTTTATATATAAAACATGATCATTAATATGCATGTCAATACTCCAATTAAGCATCAATTTTCATTCCCAAAGTCGATTTATTGAAATGCTGTAGTTTGTGGCATTTTAATTGGGCTTACGTGCGTGCCATTTACCCGCAGGCACTTTGTTATTTTCTGCGCCCTCGTTCTCCTGTCGTCCCTGTTTAATTCCAGTACAAAATACCCAATAAACACTTTAAAATGACCTGGTTAACTCCACAACCATAAAAGCATTGGATGCTTTTCAAAAATGTCTTATCATCTGCTAAATTGATCACATCGGTGGCTTCTTTAACCATGCATATTAACACCCCGGCCCCTGCTAACGCCCATCAAACATACTCGACCCGTCGCTAAAATAGGTTTCCTCCATGATTAATCCATGCCTCCTGTCTTCTGGATTATGAATTGGAAGGCCCCAGCGTGAACCATTATCCCCAGGCCACGTTCTAATATTGGAGACTGGAGCATTGTCTCGCTCACATATCCTGCCTCCCTCCCTTTCTCTGTCTCTCTCTCTCACACACACACACACTTTCTCGACCTGTGTTAGGATATTGTGTCCTAATGATGTCCATGATCCCGAATCCTTGCACAGGAGGTCTTTTTCACTGTGGTTATTATGCTCGAGACAAATCTCCCAGTTCAGGGACTTGGACACTCTGTCAGGCAGCGTCTCTCTGTGTTTCAGGCACACCGCCCACAAAAACAAACATTTGAAAATCTCAAATTGACATCCTTGATTAAAAAATGAAGATCACATGCCAGGCAAACAAATAGAGATTTTAACAGTAACATGGTGATAATAAGACATGCTGATGGAAGATAACGATGGGAAAAAGTAAATGTGCTCTTTAGTCATGGTGTTCAGTCAGTGACTGTAGATACCATCGGTTATCAGGAGTTTACTCAAGAGATTTAACCACATTTAGCTCAAAGATAAGACCTTGATGAATCTAAATTTTCTTGTATAATTGGCATCAGTTCAAGGATATATGTGAATTGTGGGGGTGGTTTGCTTCTATTTGCTGGCAGCAGAAGTGAAAGCTGGGCTAATAGATTGCTCTGCTGCCTTTGGGGGGCATTTATAACAAATTATGATTTTACAATTGGGAATATTTTGATTGTGTTTATGCTTATTAAGCATTTTGTTTGATGTAATACAATTATGCTGCTTTCTTAGTGAATCTTGAAGAGAATTCCTGGTTAAACAAGACTAAGAGTCTGAAGCCACTGTGACTTCAGACGGCTCTGCGAGGCACAGCAGGGCTTTGAGCTAAATGCGAACATGTTCACAGTGACAATACTAACATGCTGATGATTAGCAGGTAAGGTTTGCCATGTTTGCCCTTTTAGTGTGCTAGGATGCTAACATTTGGTAGTACAGCTAAGGTTGTTGGGAAATAGTTTTGAAGATAAATTTAAATTTTGACCTGATGATGGCACTAGAGCAAATATTAGGGGATCAGCAAAGCTATTACAATTTACCATTAAGGGAACATGAATGTACCAAATTTCATGACAATCCAATAGTTGCTGAGATCTTTCAATAAAAAACAAATATGTCAACTTCTTGGTAACGCTAAAGGAAAGGTCATGTCATCAAAGTCAGTGGCTTCGCTCTGTGAGACAGGAATATTTGTTCCAAATTATTATTGTTAACTGTCAAGCTGCTGGTGGGGAAAAAAGGAGATCACGAACCCATTTGGATTATTTTTTTGGGAACTATCAATCCATCCCACAGATTTTGAGATATTTCACTAAATAAATGAAAACTTTGACCCCAGGATCAGCAATGTTGGTAGAATTTATCCTCAAGGAACTGGAGTATCTGTAGCAAATTCCAGTAGTTGTCAAGCTACTTCACACTAAACCACAAACATCAATCTCATGGCGGAGCTAAAGGATCACCAAAGTCAGTATAGGCTGGAGGTCTGGACAAAATGTCATGACGGCTCATCCAATAGTTGTGGAGATATTCTAGTCAGAACTAAAGCGGTGGACCAACCATCCGAAAGACCAGCACTGCCATTCGTAAAGTAAAATGCAACGCTGAAATGTACTAATCATGCTTTTTGGCATTATATAAAGGCTCTCAAAGGTCCTTAGAGATGTTACATTTAAATCAAATATATATTTTCACCTTTTCTTTTCTTTATTAGCTCTCTCAAAAACAACTTAGATGGCAGGCTCTCCTGACTTTTTGTCCTCAGCTTTGACTGAACACAGATCCATCTCTCCCTCATATTGTCTATGATAATTACTGGTTGTGACTATTTGTGTAGCCTTTTGTCTTGACTGAAAAGGGTAGATGAGAGAGAATGAGACCCAGAGAGGGAGAGGGAGACAGAGCAGGCTTCCGCCAGTCATCCCCCGGGTCCTACACCACCCTGCACTGGCATTTTATTGAAATATTAAAGGTGAGGTAGATCCGCAGCGACGTATTGTAAAGCCTGTCACTCTGATCACAAAGGCACTGAAGTGAGTGGAGGATGAAGAGGAAGAGCAAGAGGAAGTGGAGAATTGGGGAGGGGGTGGGGGTGTAGATGGAGAGAGCGAGGGAGGTAAGGGACCTGAGGCTACGACAGAGGAAGTAAACTGTGTGTGCAGGTGACTGAGAGGCAGCAGCCGGGAAAGTCACAGTACAACAAGCAATCATAATTCCTGAGCCACTGCTGAAAGAAGCTGGCGAGCAGGACAAGTGGAAGGGAATTGTATCGACATAGGAACGAGGTGAAGGATGTTGGGAAGCCACGTGTTGAGAGAGGCTGAGAAACCATCAGGGGATGTTAAAACACTGGCAGATTCTACTGAGGTCCGGCCATTGACTTTTCCATTTCTTTATTTTATTTTCGCGGCGGTTTGATGGGCGTGTGTGCCATCATGTTGGGCCTGGTTTGGAGGGGAAGGAAAATGTGACTGACAACACCTCCAGTAGGCTGAGTGCCAATGTCTTTTACTCCACTTCCTCCCCAAACTGGAGTGCAATGCAAACCTTGTCACAGCTAACCCTGCTGTTAAAGGTGTACACATCAATGTGTGCAGGGGTGTTTCGAGGCGTTGACAAGCCCTGGATCTCTGGGTTTTTTGGGTCATCTACTAAGTTAAGTTTACCTTTAATTTTACTGCATTATATGACTACTGTAACCATTTAAGCAAGGAACATCAGGTATTTGACTATCCTATATTTTTTAATTCATGTCATCAGTGCCTGCATGACAAAATCCTGTATTACCCTAAACATTGCTCAGCAAAAATGTCAGATGGCAGCAGATATCACAGATGTGTAGTTTGGGTTTGCTTAGCCGCATTATTCAACAAAGCAGTGGTTGTCAAGTCTAGGGGCAGTGGGACATTTGTCTGTATCTGACCTTATGTTGTAGTGTTCTTACTGCAGCTCTGTCTCCGAGAAATTCCATTTATACACAACTAATTTCCAACTGAAAATGTGTTTTGGGGGAAACCTGCTGACCTACTTCTGTTTTCTATTAACGTAGTGAGGATATGTGCAAAGTGCAAACAAGGCAGATCGAGATATTACGTTGCACTAAAGAAATTTAACAGTGAGTGCAGTAAATAAATAATAAAAAAAAACATTCAATTGTGAGTGGTCCCAGAGAATACCCAATCAGGTCATCATCAGAGAGCATATTTGTAGTTGTAGTTGTAGTAAATTAGTCAACTTTTTTTTTTTTTTACTTAAAATTGTTGCATAAAATATTGAGAGTTGGAAAGAAGTTCAAGATGTCGAAGGCCTAAGTCCTTGGAGTGTGCTGCACTTCTTTCCTCCTCTCAGGTGTGTTTCCAGGGATCACCACCGTACTACAACCCCTGCTGTGTGTTATTTTTCTATGACCAAACAACCAAACATTGTCATGCAGAATGCCATTAAGGCGATTTTGAGTTTAAACTGGTACACAGTATGGGATGGCATGCCTTTGTTCTGATTCCTGTGGGGGGGGTTTTCCACCTGTATTTCATGAAGCCGCTACTATGCCTCTGATTGGCTTTGACTCGAACGCTTTTTCCAACCCTAACCAGTTAAACAATCATCTAAACCTAACCTTAACCAAGGAACGGACACTGGCCATTCAGAAGGACATTAGGCAGGTGTGGGTTATTGGACATTCTTCAGACTTTTGGGGTTTTGGAATGATGGGCTGTTCCCCAGCGTGGCACATTTTGTAAGAACTTAGTTTTCAGCAACATTTTCATGTCCTTTTCTCCACCCACAGACAGGGGTAGATACCACAGCCAAACAAGAAGGTCATGTGACCATCTGCTTATACACAACAATTTCAAAGACATGAGAAAGAAGTAATGAAAAAAGTTTCACACAAATTGAGAACTTAATGTTGTCATAATTGTATTTTCTTACTTATTATTTCAGTTTAGATAGCTACTACTACTCAGCTACAACACTCTCTCTTCTTGGTGAACACGACGTCTGCTTGACTCCACTGCTGCCATTGGCTCTGCGCTGGACAGGAGGCAGCATCCAAATGGGAGCAAAGATTTTGAATGGAATGCTAATCCCGACTAATTCTTAAGCCGGACTGATAAGTAGTAACAATAATGACAATAATTACACAGGGCGACGAGTAATACCATATCCCATCTCTGAATGGGCTCGGTCCCTCAGGCCTTGAAGGGATGCTCTGGGAAAGTGTGCTTATCAGAACATTGGAGCATACTGTGAACGGCTGCGGGGATTCCCTCAAAGGAAAGTGCCGAGATATAAAATGACCAGTGAAACAGATAATTACACTGACGATTACACCTGCAGGGTACATTTTAGCAGAGAGAATGAAATAAAAAAGTGCATGAACATGATGCCTCTAAGTGTTCGCAGCAAACATGTAGTGGAAAGATTTGGAAATTGTTGTTTAAAAAGTGCTTTGAAAAGGGGACAACTGCAACTGGTTGTCCAGTTACCAGCTTCAGCAGCCACATACCCTTGTTTTCTCCTGATGACTCGATGTCTTATACCATAAAGGTATGAGTTCTCCACCAGAGCCACATTGCCCTTTAGATGTAGAATATTTTTGCTTCTAGTTGTGCTAACACTGCAATGTTCTCACATGCGAGCGCAACAATATGACCCTGTGGCACATATCCAGCTGGCATCCTGTTACATTAAAAGAATGAGGGATTTTAGATAACAGCTTTGAAGATATGGGAGTACAGTTGAAACTGCAGAGCAAATGCTGATCTGATGACAGCAGAGTAACAGACACAAAGAGCCATCCAGGGGAAGTTAAACAGTCCCCGTAGTCTCTGCAGAGACTCATACACTTGATTAAGGTTTGGCATCTGGTGTCTTGAATCAAGTCTTCAGTCCATTCTTCTGATCATTGATGCAAAGTATCTGATTTTTCCTGATTGAATTGATCTCATGAACAGTTCAATCAGTTGGAGGGGAGCAGATTAGACGGAGCAGAGAGCTGGTATTTGGGGAGCAGTCGGCTCATCACTCCTCATAAAGCATGCATTTAAAGCTCAGCACAGCAGGAGATCAGGGAGTCATGATAAAGATCTGAGCTGTCGCTGACAAGTCTAAATGTCTGAGAGACAACTTGCAGCTTGCAGGCTTTGTTCCATTTATGGCTACAGTGGTGGAAAAGCGTGGTTTTGCTTGGCCTTCCCTCCATGGCGCAGGCTAATTGTGGCAAAGTGCACATGAAGTCTGTATGCATTAGCATTCATAGTGACTGGATAGCAACATTGGGGCTTTGTCCAAAATTAATTGTCATTGTCAAAAATGATGATGATTGTTCATTATGGAGAGCAGTGATGCTAATATCTTCCAGGGCTGCCCCCAGGGGCCACCAAGCCCCTAACTTTGGTGGCTAAAGCACATTTCTGGTGGCCAAGATGCAAACTTATGTAAAAGAAAAGGCAGCTTTACACAGCGTTCCTAAACTATGATGCTTAGAGGAAGAAAACTTGTCTGTAAACACATGGTGCACATATTCTCTGTCAGCCTCTTAGCTTGGAGTCTAGGCGGCTAGTCTAGTCGCTTTAGCAGTTTGAATAGGCTTTAATATGTTTGTGTTGAAGTGACAAAGCCCTGTAGTTGCTGGATGAACCTTGTCAGCTGGGAGCGTGGGAGAAAGCCAGGTGATGTTGCATCAGCAGAGAGGGAAGGTGGATCTTTTAACCACGACCACGATGGCTCCCTCACCTTCACTGCACAGTTATATTGAAACCATGCCAATGAAGGTCCCCTAACATGATCAAAGTAGCCATTTTAACCCAAAACAAGCTGTTTTTCTAATTGTAACAAAGTGCTTACTTGAACACCCAAATTGCTTTCGTGCCTCAATCGACCCAAACTTGAATCTTAAACTTTGCATTATTGAAAACATTGTGCACAGAGTGCCACGGAGAGGTGCTGATCTCGAGGAAGTGCAGTGCAGAAACAGTGTGTGTGTGTGTGTGAGGGCGTTCTAATTATCCCATCTCACGACGCCGTGGTCGTGTTATACACAGTAGAATTGCTCTGATAGCCGTTCAGCCCTCCCAGCGACCTGCTGCTCCTCTTTCTACGGTGCGTCCGGCAGGTTGGTTCGAGCTAACGTGCAAACTGGAGCTGTTCTGCCTAATGGAGCACATTTAGTGATGAGTCTGCACACTGGCAGAGGTGGATAATTTGTTTGAAGGTTCACAAAGGATGTGTTGAGTGTGTATCCACGCCAGTTTTTGGACACATTTTGAAAATGAAGCAAATTGAACACTCACACTTAAAGTGTGTAACATGTAGTTTAATCTCATGAGACTCGTGAGAATATTTTTGGCTATTCATTGTAGCTGACACAGATCATTCATAATTTAGCAAGCGCAAATGAGCTTTTATTGATTATGGTCATATGCATCTTGGACGCATTAGTAAATCAATATTTGAATGCTGCTGTGAAGTTTGGGACCTAATTAGCTTCATTAAATGTGAGTGGCTAATTAGCTTTCGCAGAGAAATCCTTGTTGCGTTTGAGAGAAATATCACCTGCCTCTGCTTTCATTTGAATTGCTGTCTGGAAACTTGGTCTATTTAGCCAAGGTAGTCACACAGTTAGCGCGTGAAATATTCTCCTACACCTACAGAGCACTGTAACATCTCTGCAGTGTAACATATCTGCAGAATTTGCCTCTAGAAGATCATGATGGTGTGGTAGAAACATGAGATTATCCCACCTTTGCTCTGTTATGTAAGGTAGACTGACTGGAATGCATGCGTTTTATGATTCAGGCTGCTGCATTGCACTGCAGTTCAGCTCTTTAAGGCGTGCCATTTTTGGTTTACAATAACCACGTCATGGTAAAGCAGCTCAGGTGGCTCGTGTGGGGTCTACAAAACCTTGCGCACGAAACACATATACTTTTACTTTTCCCCTCGTTTTTGCTGTGCCCCTTTGTTGGCACCTCACAACAGCAGTATCATCAACACGGCTGTACCTCTGCAGCTTAAATAACACAAGCCAGATCATCACGGCTCGGATGGATTGTAAATAGTCGAGGGGGCGATAAATTTGTCACCGCTTGGACAGAGATAGGGCACATTACCTTCAGAGGAAGCATATTTCACCCTTCCCTGGGGCTGATGAAATGCGGAGCACAGGGGCAACACAGCATCTGTAAGTAAGGCCTTCTTTATGGCTTGATTAAGTCATCTGATGCTAGCTATAGAGCCAGCCGTACGGCTTTATTTCACCTCCCACTGTGCTGCTGTTGTAATCATCCAGCAGGACTATGACGGTAAAACAGCATTGGAATAGCCCTTGTAATATGATGGCCACTGTCATCCCCTTCTCCTTTTATGTCAGCCATTAGAACTTCTTATAAACTGCTTCTGCTGAGTGAGAGCCTTTTCCTTAAACATTTAGAGTCTGATTATGTAGGCGCTAATGACGAGGCATCTGCAGCACTGCTCAGAATGCAATTTCCTATCATCTTAGCTATTTTTGGAAAATGTGCAGAATATCTCAATTAGTTTTGCAGAGGAATCATATATTTAATTATATGTCCCGATTGGTTATTGCCTTTTTATGTTGCTGGAACATTTGGTTTTTTCAGGAAATATATAGGTCTTAAAGGCACCGATGAGACACACCAGAGCAGTTTTAGGGTGGTGGTTATGTGTGTGATGGGGGGAGGTCTAAATTAAAACAAACTTTTTTGGGATCACAATCTGAAGTGTCAAAGATAATAAAAAATAAATAAAAACAGAGAGAGCCAGCTACTGACACTGTGTTAATAGCTTTCTCAGTGCAAAAGCACCATGCATGCTCTTTTGAAATGGTCCCGCTGTCTTGTCAGTTCATTTGTGCAAGGTGCCTGGTTTCCATGTGGGATCACATCAAGGTGAAAATAACAGCTGTGAAGCTTTATCCTGCTGTATTACTGCAATGTTTCAGATGTTGCTTGTATCTGTTCAGACAGCATTATCTGTGCATATCTGAATAATGCATTTGTATTCATTCACATCCATGCACGTGCATGCTCGAGTGCACGTTCAAATAAACAAAACAGGAACAAGCTCGTAAAAACATTGCTGTCCAGGTTTACTAGTCATAAGAAACAGGTTACCAGCTGTAAGGACTTTCCCTTTGCCTTTCCTGAAAATGCTATTTGAAATATTTCATTCAGCCTTTCACTCTTTTATCTGCCAGCGCCAGTGAATCTGAAACCCGTGTGCCCTTTTCCTGTTTTGTGTTGCAAAGCTGTTGAGCAGATTTCCCTCCAAATCCAAACAATGAGTAATGAGTCTGATTCACGGCCCCTTCTTCGAAACTGATGGATCGCGATACTATGATAATAATTCATCCGCGTTCAAATGCCACATGTAGGGCCTTAAATAAACACATTTTCAGTCAATTACCTTTGAAGCCCGCGCACATTAAGCGTAAGCAGAGGCGCGAGTGATTGAGGAGTCGTCCACAGCCATTCATCATAGCGCAGAGATGAGCAGGCATCTTATTACTATAATGCACCTTCCTCTTATGAAAGTTCAAAAATCAATAGTTTTTGAATGATACTCTGAGCCGATATCGGGTTCTCCTCTTGTACTGTATACAGTATATGTGATCAAACCAAGTGCACTTTACATGCCAGGGGGTTTTGCAAAAGAAATGTCCTCCTTCTGGTTTGTGTGTGTGTGTGCGTGTGTGTGTGTGTCCATGCAGCATTAGTGAGCCAGAAGCACTTTGGCCCTCAGTCTGTGTGTCCAGACTCACAGGCTCCGGACAAGAAGGGGCCAGAGGCTCCATGAAGCAAAAATACCAGCGGAGTATTTACAGCGTGAACACTGTTAACCCTTTATTCAATGCTGTGGAACTGTATATAATGACAGTTACCTTCCAGGCGTTCAAGGCAGTTTACAGCCATGCTTCCTGCATACATAGCAGAGAAGAAAAAATGTACAGCAAATAATACTGCCTTACATTCCTGCATATTCATACTTGCGTTTGCATGTACGAGTACAAACGTGGCCTAACTTTCTGAGGCCAGACAATTATTTGAGTAATGCTGGATCAGAGAGCTATTTACGTTTAGAGTTTAAAACGGCGGAGCGTCACAAATCTTTCCCGGCTGTACATTTTGGCAGCGGAGAGCAGATGGTGAGGCAGAGCCATCTGACAGACCTGTTTGTGTTTTTCAAATCATGAAATTCTATATAGCATGCCCCTTAATCATTTTATAACCACCCCCTCTCTGTTTTCATCTGTTTGTCTCTCTCTCTCTCTCTCTCTCCATTTCCCTCTCTTTCCCCTCACTTTCCTGCCTTGCTTATTATCGTCTCAGTATGTGCCAGACTTTATCTAATCCTCATGCCTCTCTTCCCTCTCCTTGTTTTAGCCCTCAATGAGCTGTGCTGCTTTCCCAAGATACTTCAAATAAGGAGAAGGAGAATTTGGTTTCATATGCAATAACTGACTATATTTTACCCTGAACCATTCGTGATGTTGACGACACGGTGAGGAGGTTTAACAGCAGCGCTGGAGCACAACAAAAGGCTTCAGAAAAAGCTTGAAAATGGCACGAGTGCTTCGGCAGTGACAACCCATGCCGCGTGTCCCTACATACCATCATTTAACAGCACTGCTGCGTGTTAGTACATCTCTTTCTCCTGCATTCAGCAGCGCAGTGCCAGTTTTCTGAGCATTTGGAAGCACAGTGTGTTCTATATCTGCCTCAGCCATGAGCCTCTTCTCTTTCCTCTTTTCAATTACAAATTTAAAAAATAAGGACTGCTGAATAAAATTTTGTTCAGTTATCTTTCAGTCATCAGCTATTTTTCTTCTTTTTTTTATTTACAGGTTTCTTGACTGGGTGGATCAGTTATTGGCAGTTAATGCATCAGATACTGCAATTATCCTATCCTGTTCTAATAAGAAATATTAAATATTGTAACAGCACTATAAAAAGTGGTACCACAGTGCCATATAAGACCCTTTTGGGTTCTAATTTCATCTGTCTGGGTGTAGAACTGATGTTGGATTCATTTCTGGGAAGCATTTTGGGATCTGCTTTCCTGTTGACGAGTTTCAAACACTTTAAATTGCCTGCTATTCTCATGCACGTGTCAGGTTGACAGTAATGACTGTTTACAGGTGTGAACCTGAAAAAGATGGAAAAGTTATATTCTAAAACCACCAACGTACACTGGGAATGTAGTCTCTTTCTTCAGAGTTCTGTATAAAACTGCTCACAGCAAGGCGCTTTGTTGCAATTTCAGACATTGCCCTTGCATTTTCTTCAGTTTTGATCCTTTGATCAAACAAGCACGACAAACCAAACTGCACTGAGCGCCGTTACCCTGACGTGACATCAGACAAAGCCGGTAAAATAACATCAGCGATATCTGGATGGGTAATGTAGCAGCCGAGGAAAAAGAAAAGGGGTTTATTTCATTTCAGGTGAACTGACCCTTTAAGGAAAGCAGTGGCGGAAGCTCTACAGACTCCAGATTTGTACGCTAAGCACTGCTTATTTCTTGCAGATGCAAAGCCATATTAATGTCTGTGGCCTCTGTTGCCATATCACGGTGAGCAGGAAGTCTTTCCTCATTGCCTCTCCCCCGGTGGCCTGGTTGGCGGTTTAATTTTGTTGAAGTGTTGGCAGATTACCGCTACCTCAGTGCTGCTGTCATGGAGAATGCGGCCCAGGCAGGCAGCGAGCGGGGAGACGGCACATTGATAAGGACAGCTGCTCTTGGGAGATTTCCCTGGGGAGAACAGTGAGACAGGGCCGGCAAAGACACGTTGGACGTCAGGTGAAAACACCAGGACCACCATCACGCTGGCTGGCATTCAAGCCCCTTATTATCTGATAGGCAGCTTACGAGCTGGGAGACCATCAACTTTTGTTGGTGGAATCAAAGAGCTTAAGGGTTGCATTCTGATTGGATTCACTGGCCCAGGCACAAAAAGATCAGCAAGCAGATTGATAAAAGAAAAATAAGTCTTTCCCCCCAACTGGATTTATTACAGAAAAAAACATTTAAAAAAATAGTTCCCACTTCACAGCCGAGTTTTTGAACTTCAAAAGGAAGACAACGGAGACAACGGAACAAAAAGATACTGATAACAATGAGTCTTTATATTCATTAACGCCAACACGGGGAAGGAGGACCAAAAAAATGATTCACTTCAAGTTTACATGAGAAAATACACACTTTAATGGGCTCATCAGGGAACAGTTTGTTCCACAATAAAAGCAGTAAAAATGACATTTATCTCAATGGGTTTATGTTTGAAAACTCTCCCTGGGGCATCGCAACAAGGCTCCGCTATTTATCCCAAACTCTCATTTCCATCTAGCCTTTTTGTTTGTCCAAAACAAAGAACTTAAAAGAAAGCGGCATTTCCATAAAACAGCCAGAAAAGCACCGACCAGAAACCATGAATGCTTTCTCTTTTCATTGTGAGAGCGAGGCAGCAGCGTGGGCCGCCATTGCTCTTTCCCAGGATGCCACTGGGAATCCCTGACAGAGGCGAAGAGAGGAGTGACTTTGATGGGGAAACGGTCGCCTGTCTGTGCAAGTGTTCCGAGGCAGCTGGCAGCTGAAGCTCGACAGCATGTTCACGTGCATGCATGTACAGTGCGTGAGCGCGAGGAGGCACTTTCTGCTGCACGCCCTGACGCGGCCTTTGAAAAAGAGTCCTGTCATGAATTCTAACCATCTGCTCGTCTGTATTTCCTGATGTGTGTGTGGCAACGAGCAAGACCGCTGATAAAGATCGCTCTGCTTACATCACAGGTCACAAACTTGTGTTGAGATAAGCTGTAGTTAAATGAATAATACTAAAAAGAAAAACTGTAGAATATCCCCTGTGACCTACCTAATGTTTCCATTTCACCAAATTTGGGATTTCGGCAGCATATCTTTTGGGGGATATAAGCCAGTGCAAACACGTTTCATACATTTGAAATGATAATGTGCTCTGAACAGATACAAACAGCAAACAAACAGTCATATTAGTTATTTTCTTTTCTAAATTAACACAATTTGTCACAAACTTCACTTCTTCTAAGAGTCAAACTGCAAACACACACATCATACACACACTGTTATGATCATCCATTGAGGATAAATGCCCATGAATCTGCTTAGAAATCACAGATAAGGATTCACAGAGAAACGCAGATTTGTGGGTTACAGGCTAAAAGCACAGAGCTGTATAGCATCAAGTTCAAATATTCAGTGAAGTTCATCCTCAATAACTTTCAACCAGTTTTCACCAGATTTGTCGGCAGGTTCAGGATAAAGCTGGACTGATGTTACGTTGCTGTTATTTTTACCTCAAGGTCTGTTGGTGAAACCAGGCGCCGTGTTTAAAACAATCTGGACCTGTGCGTCTCATGCATTTCCTTTTAATAATGCAATATGGCCTAATGAGCTTTTATTGTCCATTTTGTTTTTGTCATTCTTATTAAGATACACAACCTCCAGTTTTCTGAGAAACCAGACCAGACCATTGGGTTACACAGCTACACAGTTTTTTTTTTTTTTTTTTTGTGGATTAATAAATAAATGGTTATTTCATGGTTTGTTAAATAAATAGATGGCGCTAACAGCATGACGTCACACCTGCCTACATTTATAGTAAAATACACAAGTTAACTTCTAGTCCAGTCAAGTAAAAGTTTATTTTAATAGCACATTTAAAACAACCACAGTCGTCCAAAGTGCCGAACAGGCTTAAAATATGAATCTAAAAATAAAAACAGCATGCACTATCCTGAAATTAAAGACTGAATCAGTGGGGCTAGTGATTGATATACAGTCATGTGAACGCATCGCGGCCCATAACGCCACCTGAAAGTCGTCCATGCCTCATGCTGATGGCCAGTCGTTCGCCATCTTCCTGCTGGTTTTATTACAGTGATGAATGACTGCTCATTAGTGTCAGACACCGTCACAAAGGTGGGACATGATGAGCTCTTTTCATCCAACAAAAAAAAAAAGGCTTGTGAGTGATGGAGTGATGTGAGGACTTTGAGTTGATGCTCCTCTGTGTAGCAGTCATGAGTGAAAAAAGAAACCAGTGTGTTTCACATCATATTCGCTTGAAATTGTGTTTCTGATAGCAGGCTGGTGCAGCACTTTAGCATTGCTTACAGAGGTGCATGCGTGCAGATCAGATTGCGCTGTATATGTCTCAGGCTGCAGTCATCTTTATGTTTATGTTTAATAATTTCTGATCCTGTGGATTTGGAGGTTATTGCATCCCGTGGGTTACTTCCTGTCCTCATGGTGTTTTCACCCCTGCTCTCTAAGATTATTCAGGGTGATCGGTATTCATGTAGGCATCTTAGTGCACAGGGGCTTCTGAGGACAGTATACTGATTGTTTCACACTCTGTACTGCCAAGAGGAAATCATATACCTGCTTGGTTTAAAAGCTCCCCCTTTTTCCACTTATTTACGGTTCTTTAGGATGTCAAGACATGAAAGAACGCCATCACACTTTTATGTGACAGTATTTGCAAAATCCACTCAGCTGAGGACACACCAGTCTCCACTGTGGTCTGAATGGATCACATCCAGAGATTGTGTCTACGGGCGCAAGCTTGACACATTGCCAGAGGTGCCAAGTCCTTTTTATATCCCATGTCTAGTATTGGTGCGATGCATCACAATCACAGACTCCAGTTCCTTTGGCAACTACCTGCCGGTGAGTCGTCGCCCACACATGACAACAGGATGATCACTCAGGTCTCTACCATGGCGTTATCGTGCAAACACCTCAGTGTGTAATGTCATCTCTGGTAAACATCCCGTCATGTACACATTCTTTATGCCACGGTGTCTTTAAAGGCAAAAAAAAAAAGCATGATGATACTGAGAGAAAAAGCAACAGCAAAGAATAAAGACTGGAAACGGCCCTTGAAATTCAAGCTGGTTCTTATGATGATTTTTGAAATATTTGGCCCTCCTCATGACGGATAAATAAAGGATGTTCACTTGAACCTGCATTGACAAAATATGTGATCCTTCTGCCAGATATTCTGTCTGAATGCCCCTGATTTCTGTAGAATAATATACTGAATCTTATGAAGTGGTTAAAGTGCAGCTAACCTTGGTCTGCGTGTAACTAAAGAAGACGTCTGAAACATAACTAGTCCTCAAGTCCTCTGCTTTCCAGCAGTTGTGAATAAATATTGAATCATCCTTCAAGGCTGGTATATTACATGCATGTCACAGGGAGACTATTTCAGTCCTCCTCCCCATTTGACACCGATCTGGGGCATTTTATCGAGGGCAGGGCAGAGAATGGAGACATTAATGGGTGGTGTAATTGCATGGCAAGGCTAAAATAGAAAGATGAGTGAAAAAAGATAAAATCAGAGGGAAAAAATGGTAAAGTGCTGCGGTAAAAGATACCCGAGGAGAATCTGAATACATCTCAGCACAAATGTTTGACAAATTGCTGCCAGGACCCAAGCCAATATTTTGGGAAAAATACAGTCTGGGTTCTTTGCAGACTTACTCTTTTCTTTTGATACACACGGTTTTACTTTCCCTTCTCCCAACCCAAAATGACAGCCATCTTACATCAAATGTTTTCAGCAAAAGTTTGATAGATAGATAGATAGATAGATAGATAGATAGATAGATAGATAGATAGATAGATAGATAGATAGATACTTTAGTCATCTCCAAAGAGAGATTTGCAGTTCCTGAAGCATGTAGCCATAGTATGGTTTGTTTTGTCAGGTCTTGTGTAGGTCAGTGTATTTACAATTTGGTGCATTATTTAATAGATGTACCAAGGACAAATGTCTTCCTCCAGACGCCGACAACTTCAGTAATTCCTTGTGCACTTTGCTGCACAGGTGATCTTGTTGGTCTGTCTGTCCGTTGGTTGGTTAGTCGGTGTGTCAGTCCTCTTCTTTGATCCAGACTTAAATGTCTCAACAACTACTGGATGGATTTACATGAAATGAGCTACAGACACTCTCCAGTCTCCAGTGCAGGTCAAAGTTTTCACCTTCAGTGAAATATCAATGGCAGTGAGTGGGACCAACTTTGGTACAGACATTCACAGTTCCCAGAGGATGAACCTCTCTGACTTTGGAGATCCCCTGCCTTTTCCTCTAGAGCTACCCTGAGGATAGAATTTGGGGTTGTGAATGAAATGTCTGGGGAACTACTGCATGCTTGCCATACCATTTGGTAAAAATATTCATGTTTCCAAGGAGATGAATCCTTGGAAACGTCAGGTCAAATTTTCTACTTGCTCAATATTTTATTTTTGCAGGTATTTGGTCATAAACCAATGACGTTCCCATCAGCATCAACTATATAGTGCTAATGTGAGCATTAGCTAATATGCTAAACTAAGATGGCACCAACATTCTAACTGCTAAACAATTAGCATTAGCATTTAGCTCCAAGCACCACTGTGGCCTGTAGTTGTCATTTGGGCCTTTCTGCAGTTACCCTCTGGTTTGTGGACAATTTGTTTATATGTTAAACAACAGAATAGTAGAAACCCAAGTCTCAAAATTAGCATGTTCCAAACCAACCCATTTTTCTTCCTATGCACAGCGAGAGTTATTAGTGATTTCAAGCCTCTTTTTTCATTATATTTTTTACCTTTTTGCTTTTTTTCACCATTGCAATGTAAAGTTTGTCTTTGTTAGAGATGCTGGAGGAGATCTGTGAGTCTGGAGAAGTTTTAATAGCAAGAGCACTGACCCTTTTGAGAAGGATGGAGGTCAAAGACATCCTCCTTAACATTAAAGCAATTATGTTCTAACATTATTAGTCACTATAACAACATAAATCGTATGTGTGTGTGTGTATATATATATATATATATGTATATATATACATTTAATAAATGAACTAGACAATAATAATAAAATAATAAATAAAACATATATCCCTTGAAATACTGAAAAGTAGATTTTAGCCATTTTTGGATGTTGGATAGATCTAGCACACACTGCTCTGCTTACTTATTGCAAACTAATTACATAACTTAAAATTCAATGTGGTTTTTAATACTCAAACCAGTTCATGATTAAGCTTCAGATCATCAACAGGGTGGAAGTTTTGGACACTATTAAATCAGACAGATCTTAAATCATGAGCTGAGAGCTCACGTCAGGCTGCTACTGGGATACTGTATGAAGAACAACAGCAGCCGTACGTCACATGTATGAGAGCTGTGATGTTCACTTTTCTTCACGTAATCTGTTAAACAAGGCTGACAGCGTGTTTCATAGCACTCCTTAAAGGCAAATGAAGATGATCTGCTTTGCGTTTACTTGAACAAGCTTTGGGCTTTCACGTATTTTGTTCGCATGAAAGAGAGCCAGCTTCAAAGACACCTCCCGTCCAATGAGCATTATCTCTGTGAAGAATGTTCTGGTCCCCGGTCATTTTCCACTTAGCTCATCACTCGGGCACATTAGAAAGATAATGTGGCCAGGTTGTCAAGACACAAACAAGAGTCACACAACCAGAACTTCTGTTTCTGTTATCTACAATTTAACATTTTTTTACCAGGAGAATCTGTTGAAGTCTGACAAATTTAATTCCCTCGAGTTTATTATTATGTCCGGTGAAAATAATTCCTGAGTTTGATGTGGAAATATTGTGGTTCTACACCCTGTTTTTCCCCTGCTGCCTCTCTGATGTCCGCCCCCTCTCTCAGTCCTCTCTCGATTCAGTGAAGTAAGGGTTTATTTTGACCGAACCACAGTTGGTGGTGATTGCTGAACCCCTGATAAAATCACTGTTTCTGTGAATGGAGTCTGGTGGCTTTGGCAAGAGTGATATAACAGCTGTGTCTGGTTGAACAAAACAAATCTTCCTCTTTAACAAAAATGTATCTCTGTAGGGATCCGTTCCATAATATTCTCAGATACTTATCATAACAATCTGAACCTGTCAGGGGCAGAAAACACTTGACGGTGCATCGGCGTCTGAAGGGGTTACACTGCAGCTCGTCTGTGGCTGCAAACCCGGACCAGTTTCAAAAATTGTTCCCTCCATGAGTCACTTACACACAAAAACATGGGAAAATAAGCTCCATAATCACAGTAATATTTGACCAGAATGTCTCATCTTTGTCCAGGACACTCAAACTTTCATGTCACTTTCATCGATTGAAAATGAAATGTAGGTCAAACTGATATGAGCACATAATTCACAACATGGTAGAGGACATTATTGAGGGCATTTCAACCCATTAGAAACATCTCCAGGACACTGGTTTGGTCTCATCGGTCACATGTCGCAATTAAGCTACTCTGTGAAAGGCATTGTACTAAAACATTAGGGCGATATTTACAGGATGATTGGCAATTCAAAGCCTGTAAGTGCTTTGTGATGAGTGGATCAGAGGAAGCAAAGCCCAGTCCTCAGATCAAAGCCTCACTAATCCCACCTGCTGATTGGCCCTGTAATGATAATGTTTTGATTGGTCCTGAGAGAGCCGTGGTCTGCTGTTAACTGGAGGGGCTCCAAGGACGACTACCTATGTTACTACTCAATGATGCAGTGTCTCTTTTAACATCTTGATGCGGGATGGGTTTGATTTTTTTTTACAGTGCATGTCTGCAGATCATAAACGTGAAAAGTGGGCTATTCTTTGAAATACTGATATAAATCTCTGAATATAAAGTTTTCTGCCAATATTCAGTATCTTTAATTTGGATATTTGTACAATATTTTTCTCGAAAATTGTATTCTGCGCTTGAAACTGTGTCTAGATTACATATTTAATGATAGCTTTTACTTTCTTTTACTTCGCTTAGTGCGTGAGAAGAGCACACTTTGCCTTGAAAACTCAGCGTTTGTTTAGTGCAGGCAGCAACGCGCCTCATGAAAACACTTTGTTAAATCACTGCAATAGTGCGAAAGACATCAAATTCATCTGGTTGTAGCTACTGAGTTCAGTCATTGACGGAAAAAAACATCTACATCTCACAACTAGTTACGTGCACCAAGCTTACAAATGCATCACACTCACACAGATCTTGTCAGGTGTGGAGCGTGAAGCAGAGGCCCCCCTTTTAACAATTCCCCTTGAATTAGATTTTACTCTTGACTTAATCTCTTTATTCGTGTGGAGAGGCTTTTTTTTTTTTGTCAAGGAGGTTGTGCATGATGTGGCTTAATCCTTCCGCCTGCATGGGCACAGGCAGGCCTTTGATCAGCTCCTGTTTGATGAGAGATATCGACAGACCTCATCTGACACAGCGGACGGCCCGCCGCCGAGCCCCGCCGCCGAGCCCCGCCGCCCTCTCCTCCTGCACTTGTTGAGGCTGATGAGATTAAAAGAGGAGAAGATGGAAGCGTCAAATGTCGGGAAACACGGAGGAGAAAAAAATTGCAGTGGCAGCGGCAACTGGCTGGACCTTGACTTGATTTACGAGTCCACTCCATTTCTTTTTATTTCCCTCTGACTCCCTCTCTCTGGGTGTTCCCCTCTCTCCCTCCCTGTCTCATTGTGCATACACACGAGTAGCACAAAAACAGAAACACAAGCACAAGCGTTCGCACACATCCCGCCACCCTCCGCAGACGCTTAATAATGATCTCCGGTGTGACTTCCTGAGAGGTCAAAGCGGACCCTGACGCAAAATAAGAGCTTGGCTCGTGCATGAAGGCTGTTTCCCAGCGGCTCATTGTCCCCTTCGTGGCTGCGTGACATTTCGAAACACCAATAATGTGCTAATGATGCAGTATTTTCACAGAGCTGCCCCATGCCACCAATGGCAGGTACTGCAGCTTTGTCTTGTTTGCCCTCTGTAAAGAGTCAAACACCTAATTAATGTCCAATTTAACCCAAGACAAAAGGTGGCAGAGGATGTGTTGGTGTGATTTGACATATAGCCTGATTTTCTTCTCACGGAGGTGCCAGCGGGCTGTCTGCAGTAAAAGTCACTGCTGGTGAAAGGCATCTTTTATCGAGATCCAGGTTCGGCGGTTCATTTTAGAATGACGACTTTATTCTTAGAAATTGTATCAGTTCATAGCTGGAGAGACTGGAAAGAAGGCTTCTCTGAATTATTGTAAAGTGCAGTGAACTTAGACGTATACTTTGGTGTTTGGCGTCACTTAGTTTGTTTATTTTCACCAGGTGCGTCATGTTATGCAGAACTTTTACTTTCCCAAAAGTGGCTCATCAGCAGCATATGCCTTCTGAACAGGGAGTCCAGAATTGTCCAGTATGCCTACCATGTTTTGCATGAGCAAATATGGCAACTTTCACATGGCCTGTATTACATTTAACTAATCAGAGAGAATTGAATGTACATATATTTGTATGTGTTTATGTGTGGCATCTGACGCGAACAAAACCCAAACGGTTACGGTTGGAGAAATGGCAAGATGCAGAAATTAAAGCTAACAAATAATGACCTAATTGGCTCAGTTAGCATCAGAGAAGACAAAGAAAATGTCACAGCTTTAAAAAAGTCCAAACTCAACTACAGAACAGGCACAGAGAAAGATGCCAGGACACATCAGCAAATGACATCGCATGGATGACCGGATGCTGTATGTGTGAGCAAAACGGCACAAAAAAGCAAACCAATTGTTGACATTAATATTTGAAGGGTCTAAAAAGGAACTTCTGATAGGTAGTTGTTTGAGGCGCACGTACACACACACACACACACACACACACACACACGCAGTGGCTAGAGTGAGAGAGGCTGCCGGCTTGTCAGAGCAAAACGCCCTCTGCTGAGAAAATAACCCTGCCTCAACCTCTCCCCCGCACACAGGAATGAAAGTGCATTTGAAAGCTATTTTTTCCCAATTTGCTTCTGTTTAAGCAGATTGTCAACTACTGAATACCAAAGCCCGGCTGCCCCGTGACATTATTCATGGCGCAGTGGACCAGGCTCACAGAGTGGAGGAATTAGAAATTACTGAAAGAAATTCACAACAAAGAGCACTTGAGCCACGATCTGCGAGGGCTGAAGGCCTGGGCATCTTTTTTTTTTTTTCTTTCTCCCGTCCTCTTTTTCTCTTTAAGCCAGGAGTTATATTATGGGTGCAATTTAATATCTGAGAGGAGGGAGGGATCTGGATTTTCATAATCTTATGATAAGGAAAGGGATTAAGAATAAAGAAGGGATTAATTCGCTTGATCTGCCAATATGGTGGACCAACAATTTTCCCCCCAGGAAGTGATATGTTCTCCTCCTTGTACAAACCTAAGTATAACCCAATTACTATTCTCTGAAGAAACTTAATTTGGCCTCATCATGTTTTGATGACTGGCCCTGACCCGGTAATATCCCACTCCATCCCCACACAATCTGTCACCTGTTGAAATGCCCCAGCCACACCATGTGTGAAGGTTTACAAACCATGTATGGATAAAAAGCGTATGGACAAACTAAGTGACACATGTGTGATTCAGTAATGAGCGAGATATGTAATTATTTAAAGTGAGGTCGCACTAATTGAGCACGGAAGTGAGGCAGAGCACGTACGTCCACGTGGTCCATTAGAGCAGACAGTGAAATAGCTGGCTTTCATTCGCTGCTGTATGGCAGATGGAAATGACATAATGATGGCCTGAGACTAGTGATGAATGACTCATAGCACAAGTGGCCACGGAGGCCTGAATACAAAGGCTTTGAGATGCGGATGGACAAAGAGAAAAAAAAAAGAAATCAAAGATAATCATTTAAAAAAACGTGTAGTTCTCACTCAGAAATGGACCACTAACTAAAATCCACTTTCTGAGCCAGCATGGTTTTATTAATGTTGCTATGTGCAGCATTTAATCATCAGCTTTGAGAGACGTGTCTAGCTGCTGCATAAAGAAACCATAAAAAGACACCATGATATCGTGCTTCACTCTGTATTAGATGTGTTTCACGACAGAAATAGAAATCGGCTGCTCTGAAGAAAACACCATATGCACATGGCGCCTCTGATGTGACCCACAGGCTTCTGAAGGAACATAGCGAGGCCTGATGTTTGGGTTCACGGCTCAGACACTTGTTTTTTTTCACTTTGTTTCATCTGGAGAGAGAAAGTCCCGACAGGGGGCAGTCAAAAGTTGGGACTGGCCTTCTCATTCAATGGTTTTTCTTTATTTTCTATCATTTTCTACATTCTAGACTAATACTGAAAACATCAAAGCTGTGAATGAACACATGTGGAATTACGCAGTAAGCAAAAAAAAAAAAAAAAACGCTGACAAAGCTTAACACAGCATGCACATACAGCAAGCCTCTTCACTCCTCAATATCTTCCTGATGGGACAACAGACCTTTGTCGAGGCTTCTCTAGACCTTGAATCATGCACTTAAATGCAACACTGCCACCATTAATGGCTCTAGCTATCATTTTTTCAAGCCTCTAAAACATTTCTAACTGGCGGCTGGTTGGAAGAACGGGACTTGTAGGATGAGTAAGATGTTGTTTTGTTATGCCAGAAAAATGACGGCAGAAAAATAGTTGACACAGCTACCTCAGTGGTACCTAAACAGGAAGGGGCTGTTGTTATTCCACTGACAATAAAGCAGCAGTCCCTCAAAATGAAGCCACGAGACAGAGAGGCATATATGACATTTAATCTGACAATGTGTTGAAAATGCTCCGTGTAGCAACATGTAAAAGTATTTTTTTCTGTCATCATTATCTTCACACCCTGTCTCTGCCAAATGGTGTGGAAAACACTAATCAAACACACCGAAACGTTTCCTACAGTATGTATAAGCCATTCGGTACAGAGGCAGAGACAATCATCTTAAAGCCTGGTGCTTTATGAGGTTTATAATGGGCACTGATCTCTATCTGCAGTGGGGAGGGAAGATGGAGGTGATTAGAAGTTGATGCTCCCTCAGGCTTGGGATTATGGTAAATATACTGGTCGTCTCTGGGGATCATTAAAAACAGCTTCCTCATCCCCTCCAAGTGACTGCTTATGTTACTGGACCCTCGGAGGCAAAGCAAAACCCAGCAACCGCTGCTGTCCGTTTATAGGGAAATAGAGTGTATGGATATTATAGGAGCGATTCCATTAGGCCTGTGCACTCCTGTGGTGTGTTAAGTATGCTGTTTAAGAGGACAGTCAAGGATTCAGTGAGAATGACATGACAGATAGTTGATGAAAATGTAAATTTAGTGTTACTGCACATGTTATTTTTGCAGAATTTCATTCTAAAACACACCCGTGTATTTGTGTAGTTTCAATGTTTGCCATGAGAAAAAACAGAAATATAAAATGAACGAGATAAATTGCAATAAATTAAACTCACCCCACCAGTCCATCTTCAGCTAATTGTGGCTCTTTAACAATTGATCCATTAGAAACCTTTCCCTTGGGCAGATGAACAAGCTTTGTGTTTACTCAGCCAGTCTGCTGGCAGCCGATACTTTAAGCCACACCATTCAAAGCCAACATGTTAAAGCCCGCTGAGAAATACAGGGTCAATAAGCGGACTCCCACACTCGCTGTGATGGCAGCGTCACCCGGCAGCACAGTTTGCCCTCTGGGAGGTCCAGGCTGAGGCTGCGACAGCCTTCAAGCTTTCACACGTGTCTCACCTTCAGCACAGAACCTGTTGGCGGGGCTTTGACACGAGATGGAAAAGAAAAAAAAAAAGGTGAGATCAGAGTGCTGTAATTTGAGGGAGGACAACGTGCAAGAGGTTAAACATCAAGCGCCTTAAACATCGAGGCACAGGCATGATTTTTTCACAATATTCAACTAAAAGCTAATATTCCATCAATTGCCAGAATAACTGTTGCCAGTGATCTCATAGAAAACAGACGGCTGCTGAGACCAGGGCTCTCAAGTCTCATGCATCGAGCTTGACAGTCATGCTTTTTGGTCTCTTGTCATGCCCCCCCCACCACCACCACCACACATTGTACTTCTCACATTGAAAAAAAATACTGGTAAATTTCTCTGGTGCGCCGTTGCTATGGAACTGGGAGGAATCAAGCACGTCTGCTCTGGTGTCAAGCCTGTCACTTATTTGTCAATCAAAAAAGGAAAGGGGCGGGCTAAGGTAACGCAACAACCAATGAAAAAAAAAGCACTGTTATCACGTGATTCTGCTACAGCGGAAAACTGATCTAATAAACTCTACACGGCAACAGAGCATGGAACAGAGTAGTTCATATCCTGTTACATCAAATTCACACCTTGTTTGACAGAGACGGATCCCCACATCACATAATTTCATATGGAAGTCGACAAACTCAGGCTCAACTCATTGCTATCCATTGTGGAGTTGAGCTAGTTCGTCCTAGCGTGACAACAATCAGACCACTCACTTCATTCTAGCATAACCCTGTTTAGCTGCTTAACTTACACACTTGTTTGTATTTAAAATGTGCATTTTCACCGTAGCATTATAAAAGAAATGGTTTCAGGGTGAAGACTACACAAAGTGCTTGGCAAACACATGAATGGCTGTTAGCTGCTCTGCTGTCCAAAAGACACATGTGTTTCCACAGGTTTCCTTTGCAGGTGGTGCGCACAAATGCATCAACGTCTGCTCATACTGCTCTGTCTGCTGGGTTGCTTCCGCGGTTGTCAGCTTTAAGAGAGATATGTTAATGTTCACATTTTAAGCTGTCAAGGAAAAGCGCGAGCACCACGAGTTTGTGAGTTCATGTAAGTTATTTGTATTGCACAAGACTACGTCTTGGTCGTCTCATAAATGGGAGGATACGCAGGAGTCTGATGACTGCACATGACAGCTGCAGACATATCTCAGTTATTTGGTCGAGAGTTTTCACCACCCATCAGATTTTTTTGGTTTGGTGCAGAAGAAGAAATACGGGCGAACATATGGGAAGATTACGGGATGATGTGGGTGTAAACAGGACTGATACGCCCAATCACAAAGCTTCACTTGCGTAACAGCACACAAACACCACGCCGTGCCACACACCGTATGTCCTTCCCACAACCACACAGACGGAGCTGAGAGAAAAAAAGACGAGAGCTCCATCCATCTTTTAACAGATGTGATGAATATCGGTGCATGACCCAAGCTCCTTCCTTGATGCATCACAGTGGTGTGCTTGTCATCTTTGTTTTTCGCTTATTATTCTCGGAGAGAATCCACAGATTTGCCTCAGGTGCATTTTTCACTCTCCGTTTCATTATTTGCTCAGATTAATACGAGCAATGGTATCAGGGCCGGCGTGGTCGGCTAAGCTGTGTCTAATAGGCTAGAGTCTAGACATACCCATACCAATTATCCACTGTAAATAGAATCCACGCTTTGGCTCAAGGCTTTGTTTATTCAATTCTATTCACTTCACATCCGCATGATTATAATTAAAGAAAATAAACACCTGCTTAGAAGGTGAGGCTCAGAAAGGGTACATCAACATGTGTCATTCCTACAACATGTAGGCGCGCGCTGGGATGTCGGGATATAATAGCACATATAATGTTATGTGTATGGAATCATTGGAGGCAGAAAGCAATGGCTTAATTACAGTGTTTATTGATTTTAACTGCGCCTCTGAAGTGTTCCAATTTTGTAAATGCACGTATCAAGATAGAAAATATAATTTATATTCAATAATGAATAATTTATTTTCATTATTATTTTCAAGCAGCAGTTCTGTCAGTGAGGGCCACACTCGGCAGATCTTTTGATACCAAGCTTTAAATAAAACTGAATGTTGATAATGTAGCTGTAACTTTTCAATGGCCTTTACGAGCATCATAATCGTGCATTTAACAATTAGAGTTTTTAGCCAATCATCATGATGTGTGATGTATGGAGAGCAGCTGATTATGTCATTACGCCGATGCATGTGTCTGTCTGTCAGTGATGCTTTCATGCCTTTCTTCGTGTGATATGTAAAGATTACGGGCGCAGGAGTCGCTGATGACTCAGCAGGTGTTGAACACAAACGAAAGGTAACGTCTAGCGGGAGTCGGTACCGACATCAGTCAACCGCTGCCACGGGAAACGGCCCCCTAGAGGCTTGGATGCTGTTGATCCAAAAACTGTTTTATCGTCTCTTGAAAAATGGAAAAAAAAAATTTAAAAAAATTCTTCCTTGACAGCAAATGTTTTGCAATAGTAATCTTTACCAGGAAGCTTTTGTTGTCAGATCTTAACCACATCATTTTCAGAACTGTCCCCTAAAAACACAGACTAACCAGAAGTGAAACAGACTACAAAAATGGATGACATTTGATATATTTGAGCAGTATGAATTAACCTTGACTTGACTTACACTCCTCCTTTTAAATGACAGCACTTCAATCATTAGTTTTGACAAGACCCCTGACGATGCTCACTGTGTGACCTGACTCTGATGTCAGTGCTTTATCACATCTTCATCAGTTACAATGGAATTGTGAAAAAATATTATGAAAAAAATCAAATATGAGACAGCACACCAGTGTCAGAAATCATGAAAGAGCCACAGAGTTTCTGGGAAATAGGCTTACTTTCACAGTGACAGGGCAGCTGTGAGTCAGACACACCTTCACCTCGTCAGCTTGTCCCGCTCGCCCACTGACGCACCACGACATCTGCTTACGGCGCAAAAAGAAGAAAGTCTCAGCTGCACAGCCACCAACCTGAAGTCATCACTGAGGCCACGGTACATTGCAAGTGACACAAAGTCAGAACCTAAAATCTCAGTATAGACAGGGCTAAATCTTTCATGAATTTATCATTTCTTATTCATAACAACTCTCTATCCACAATCCCCCCCCCCCACACATCCGATCTGCGACTGACAAGAGAGGTCCTTGGTGTGTGACCTTGCGGGTGCAGTTAAAGTTAGAAAGTGCAGAGCTTATTCAAAACATCACTAGAGGAAACTGTTGTGACGGGGCTGTCCTGCAGGAAGCCGTGCTCTGTTTAATAGCTGTTAGCCATGCATGAAAAATATAGAATACAGATTAGATAAGTGACTATCACTTAAATGATTTGCCTGTGGGCCCCAGCATAGGCGGGATTGGTGGGGCACATTACCTTTCCTAATACCAATTCCATCATATCATGGCCTAACCATCTGTCAGTGATTGTATAACCTTTCAGATTCATTTCTTTCCAGCTGGTTCACAACACTTTCAAGGGACACTAAGTTTAATAGCTTCGACGTCATTTTACCGCCAACTCTTCGCAAGGCTCTCTGTGCTTTCACTCAGTTGTCTTTTCTCGATATTTAGCTGCCGCTCTCCTCTTTTAAGGCGTCTCTCTCTCTCACTCACTGTCAGTTAAGTTAATTCAGTGTCTGTGTGTGATGCCTCTGAGCTAAACCTGTGGTTAAAGAGCGTATCATTCAAAGATGACCACACCTATCACTCGCCCGTGCCCTCTCCCTACAATATGGTGATGCACCCTAAATCTGATTTCACTAAGCTTTTTCATGATGCAGAGACAGGCTGCTGCTTTACAAATGTTTCATCGACTGAATTCACAGCACCCTCCCTCAAACTGTGTGTGTCTCTCATGTTTCACTTTGCTAGCCAGTCCAGCCCTGCCTCCTAGAAATTTGGTGTATATGCAAATAATTAGCAATAACTAGCATGTCAGCATACTGACTACTGTGGTGGAAATTATCTTATTTCCTGTGGGAAAACGCTCTATAAAAGATGAAGAGACAAGCTTGTCATTGTATTATTTAACAACAGATATTCACATTTGGCAACAGAGATAGACGAGGCAAGAGGTTGATCAGAGTCTGGGAGTGCAGACCTCATCTAAAATCTGCAAGCAGTCACGAGGTTCACCGTCAGCAGCAGTTGGGAAAAAGCAGCTGGGTTAGGAACATTGCATCGTTTAGCAGTGATGTCTGGCATGTGTCAAAGGGTTGTGTTGTGTCTTAACCAGCGCTGCGCAGAGAGGTGAGACGTTGTCTGTGTATGCAGGATGCGTGCAACTGCATGAAGAACCTTGAGCGTTAAATCACCGTAGCCTACCGTGTCACGTGATGCAACCACAGCTTTCTGTGCTGCAGCAGCGGCACGCAGACACAGAGGAAGACCAGCTGCAACAGGGTTAGGTTTGGTGGAGAAAAAGGCAACTGGCCTTAATTTTCCTCTGTGTGGTTATATAGCCGTCTTTCCGGTCAACAAGCTGAGTAAAAGGCTGGTCGGGTTTGAGCAGACCGAATGTGGGAGCAGTCTGCAAAGATGATTTCAAGTTAGTAAATGTCTCGTCAGCATCATCAGTCCAGGTCAGCTCGTGAATCATGGCAGAGAGGGGTGCCTCTCTCTCTGAGTAGTTAGGGATTCACAGTGTGCAATATTCATTCCTAGAGGTGAGTCATTCCTAGAAAACTCGTCATTTGTTTCTTTGTTGTTGGTTTTGGTGCAGATTGAACAGCTGCGATGAGCTTGGGAGAGAGGGATTTGCCCTCTGCTGTGATCACATGTCCCAGATCAGTTACACATGTTTTTTTGAATTGCAGTTCAGACAAGCTGACTTTCTGGCCATTATCTGCAAGATAATTAGCAGAGGTACTGTGTCAGTGTTGCAGGCCTCTTGTGATGGACTGCAAATGATCAAATCATCAACATACTGGAGCAGCACTGAACCGGAGGGTAGATGTAGGCCCTGCAGGCCGTCTCGCGGCACGATGTGGAACTCGCCATGGGACTCAGAATAACCGTTGGGGCATCTGGTCCAGGTGTTACTCTTACCATCAACAGAGAATGCAAACCAGTACTGGCTTTCTGGCAATGCCATTCTGTGGATTTTGTTGCCTAAACCAAACCATGCATACTGGTGTCGCAGTCCATGCAACTCCAGCACGGTAGATAAATGCAGTGTTTATTCACTCAAACAAATGTTGTCTCTGAACATTATTTAGGTAGCGATTAAATTTGTTGGCATAATGTAATTATGAATGCAATTAGTTGTATATAAATGGAGTTTCCAGGAGACGAGGTTGCCCAGTCTTTCACTCTCGGCTCTGCAGGAGGAATTTATCGTGAGCACAGTTCAGTCTTGTCGTAAACATCAAGAGCCGCGACACGCAACAAAAAGTATGTTTGACACAGCATCGAGCCCGGTGAATCGTGACCTTTGTGATGCAACGGTCTGCTGTTCCGCACAGATTATCAGCCTACTTCAGCTGGTGGAAGTGTGGGGCAAGCAGGGGTGAAGATGAGCTTTGGCTCTGATTGGACAGAAGTGGGTCTGTGACTACAAAGGCACCAGAGAGCACCTGATCCCACTTAATTCCCCTTAACAGAGCCTGAGAGACAGAAAGAGACAAGCACGGCTGAACAGAGGCCTGAACAAACTTTTTCTAAACTTTGTCTTTAAAGGGCCGAAGTGCTGTCTTCATTGGTGTCAGTCGATGCTTTTAATAAGAGGCGTGGTGGTTCAACTGTTGCTGTCATTGAAGCTCTTGAATGTGCACATCCCAAAAGAACCACTGCAATTTTGCATCACATTTTAGAGATGATACACAAAATGACTCAAACACTGTTCTGCCTGTGGAGGCTTTTTCAAAAGCTGTATTTCCAGGCTATTAAAACTTTATGGCCTGTGTAAACCACTCCTAACATCTGGTGGAAATGACTGGATTTCACGACACGAGTGTGTGTTGTGAACACACTGCTGGTAGAGCCGCACCACAGAGTTACCTCTGGCTTTAATGTGTGCACGCGTTAATGGATGGTGTTCTTATACGTTGGTCGGTGGGAAATTTTAATAAAGACCAAAAACCTCTCAGGCAATCGTGGTTTGGAGCTTTAATATTTAATATTTCTTTTCTTCTGGACAATCACAGACAAAATGATTTTTACCTGGGTCAGGCTTGCAGTTCATTAGTGGTTTCTGATGTTCCACAAAAAAAAAAAAAAACATTTTCAGCAAAGCCATTTTCTCCACCTTTAACTCTCTCTTTTTACCCCCATCACAGACAATACAAGAATCAGGTCACTTTACCGCTGTTAGACACTGTCAGTAAAACTTTGTGTGTCGTCAATATTATAGAAGATTCGGTGTCTAAACCCCACATTGAAAAATCTCCCCTAATGCTGGTTATAGAGAATAAATTGGTATATTTTCAACATCATTATCATTCTGTTCAGTTCACTGTACTTACGCCTTGTGGATAAAAGTGTTGTCATCCTGGAAGGCATAGCAATTAGTGAGGAAATGTATCATGGAAAGAAAGTGGGAACATCATGGTAAAGATGATTAGAATTTTACCAGCATGCTAAAGAGGAAGAGCAACTCCTGCACAGCCCCATGGTACATTTGTAGCAATGACACACTGACTTAAATAATTAGCATGAATCATTCATTCATTGGTTCATGCCATTTAGCTTTCCTTCCCTTTGCTCTTGGTTAAGGTGAATGTTTGGCTTGATCAAAGATTTATGAAACTTTAAATTTTACTTAGGATTCATGATTGAAATGATGATGATTGGGATCACAGGGGAACGTATTGAGTGTTTGAGGTACCCGTGGTTATTTGTTTTGATTGTTGGTCATTTGCCATCATGACATGTGGACCTATGAGACAAGACATCTAACAGTAGCTACACCCCTGACTCAGCAGATGTTGACATAATGACTGAAAAGTACCATCCACGTGGAATCAGTGCTAACGTAGCAAGCTGCCACGGGACACGCCAACCAAGAGGCTTGAGGCTTAGATGCCGCCTCCACAAACGTATTTCAGTTTGACATTCAGGGTGTGCCCTGTGAGTGTAGTGTCCTCATTTTTCTGTGGCTTATCAACTTTGTACCTATGCATGGATTAGTTGTAGCACAGATTTGCTTTTTTCATCTTCGAAAACCAAGTTTCTGTTTAGAAGTACAGGTCGGACTGTTTTTTGATTTAAAATCTACCTTGACCTTTTACATTTCTGGCCTCAGCATTGACTGACCCGGTCTCAGAATTGAATTGGCCTCTGAGGGATCAGCGCTGTAGTCCACGTCACTTTAGCAGTCTGGCTGCACTGTGTTGAGCTGTAATGCACGTGGGTAGCCTACGGCCTCTGTGAATGACATTCCATTGCATTTCAAGACTAAAATGCACCGCAACATGTATGGGACCTTCCATGTTTGGCTGAACAAGTCCCCTCTGTGCATGCATTTGTCCTAAGGATGAGAGTCCTCCCACAGTCTGAGGAGCTCTCACCAAGGCCCTCACGGCAACAATGTGACAGAGTTCATGCTAAACCCTTGTATGCCCATGAGCAGCAATGCAATTAAATTAATATCACAATACTGGACCATAAATCATATCTGTCCAAAGAATCCAACCAATACAAACTGAAAAACTACATAGCACAAAACTCACAATGATCTTATTGAATCCATCAAATGAATTTCTGGAGTTTATATGTTCACCAATGCTGAATCATGTAGTCGAGTGAGTCATGGGTGATGGTATACAAAGCATTCCTCATGTTATTAGTTTTGAAATAGCGTGTCAGATTAATTCCAGTGTAGTAGCACAGTGTGTGTCCATAAGCTTCACGGTATCAAACATAGCGCTGATGAATGCCTGTTAGTGTGTATGCTCAGCTGTCACTGCACAGCCGTAAGCCTTACTGTATGTCACACTGACTCAGAATCCTGAGCTTGCTGGGATAAAGTGTAAACACACCACCCCACAAGAGAATAAAAGTCACGGCTCTGGCTTGTCTTGTTCCTTAATGCGTTATTCTTATGAGCTGGGAAAACCAAAGAGGTAGTTCAAATGAGGTCACTTGGAGATGAGCCTTTGGAACGTGTAAGAAAATCCTAAAAGGCCACTTTTGGTTATAATCATGGCACATCAAAAATGACAACAGAGGCCAAACAACAACAATGAGATTAGAAAATCAGATGAACAAGAACAGCAAAAAGAGACATTAAAGAGCAGCTGAGAACCTTTGTTTGCAGTGATGCAGAAGTGTGCTGCAGGATGTGTCTGTACACTGTAGCGTCACTATTGAGGGCAGTTGCAGGTGCAACGGAGCACACCTTCACACCCATTAACGCTGGGTGTGGTTCGAGATGCCACAGGCTTGCAGCCACAGAGGGCAGTGGGTCTCTGCTTTTCAGCATGCTGCTAATTTACTCTTGAAAATAAAAGAATCCCAGCAGGATATTTCAATCCCACAGCCCGAGGAGAAAGTGAATTGTGCTGCTCATCAAACTACAGCAGTGCGCCCTTCATGGCCCTCATCACCACCACCCAGGCAGCCAGGATGGTGATGTTCCTCCTGAACCGCACAGAAACAAGCACCACCATCCAACGGACTGTAATGCTGTCCTCACTGCCAGCTAGGAAAAAAAAAACGTACAGCCAAATAGGATTTTTAGAACAATTAGGGCGTGCAACTTCCTAGGGGACATTTGATGAAAATATCCATGAACACTGGGCTAAGACAGGGCTGAGTCATGCCAAAACAGGGATGGTGATATGCAAGCATCAACAAGGTCAATACAAACAGGATTCCTCTCTGAGCGTCATATTAAACAGAGGACTGTGACAGTTCCAACAGCAAACACGGTCACACTCAGCTGGGAATGGTGTGTATGTGGCTGATTACATATTTAGCTGTAAACACAGAAGTGGGCTTTATTTCCCAATACTGTAGCAAACAACCTAAACAATGCACATGGTGTATCTCAGGGGCACAGAGCCTCTGAAAAGGGTACTCGTGTGGTGGCATGCGAAGGAGACAAGAGGGCAAGAAATACATTACATGTATTAAATGTAGGCATTTCATACATCTGTAAAGCTACTTTATGTCAACTCTCCATCTCCATGGGTCAGATTGTTGCTATTTGACCTGGAAGAGAAGCACAACAGATTACATGGAAGTCTTCCATGATTGGATGATTTCTAGTGCAATGCACACCAACCTGGCAACCTACGAGGACACAGCAAACCAGCAGAGGCCAAAGAACAAGGCAGCAATCACGGAAGATGAAATGAAATTTGGATTGAAAGAGCAGCATTATGCACAGTCCACTCTTAAAAAATCAGTGTCAGAAACACCACAACATACAACGTCATCCGAAACTACAAAACCCACAAACAAAGGTATGGAAATGTCTTTTTTTACTTATGCCTAAATGTTAGCTAGCTTTAAATGTGTATGTTGCATCTTACTGCTGATGGTTGAGCTCATTTTAACCACTTGCTAAACTGTTGGGTAGTTTAATCTACAGCAATGCATCCTATTCTATATGTGGCGGAGGGAGGGGAGACAGGTCACAAACTAGTATGAGAGGGGAGAACCAACAACGCCACCTGGGGAATTGCACCCCAGGAAATAACTCAATATTAACAGTTGGGAGATGAGTAAAGCTCACAGATTCGTTCTGAAACAGGATAGAGACGTATTGTTTAAAATGAATGAAGTATTTATTGAAAATCTATATAAACAGGCAGGGCTGAAGCTGCAAAGGAAAAGGGAAAAATTAACTAGTCAAACTAAAACTAAATAAACAAACACTGGAAGGGATTATGAACATTTCTTTATTGCAATATTATCTAAAAAAAGGCCTTAACAAATACGATCTAAAAACCAGAGATATAATAAAATACCTAAAAATACTCAGCCCAACATAACCTAAGGGTAAGAGTGGGGAGGCAGACTATGCAGGGGTGCCTAAAGGTGCCACCACTAGTGAAACACAGCAAACCTCACAGCAATCTCAACAATCGTGTCCCGGTGCCTTTACTTACATGCAATGTGTAGGACCCTTACCCGGGGTAGCTAGCCTCCCCAACAAAATGGCGCTCCACCTCACTAAAAGAAACAAATACTAATAACAAAATTAACAAATACTGCAACCCAGATGTTTTAATATATTCAAAGAAATAACTCAATATGATGTAAAAGCAAATCAAAATGAGAAACTAAGCACAAAATACAAGAAAGCAAAACAGGAAACCAAACAAACAAACAAAACGAGGGCCAAATACAAAGGCTCTAAAAAGGACAAAACACGAAGGCCCTGGAAGGGCTATGCAGGGGTGCCTAAAGGTGCCAGGCACAGGGACCTGGGAGTTTGCAGCCCCTACTGCTCTACTCCCTGCTGCTTGGGGTAGGTGATGGAGGTTTGTGTGCCATCCAGCATTAGTGCGGGTGGTTCTTCTCCGGGATGCTTCGTTCTCTGGGAAGGCAACTGTACCAGGAAGTTGACTTGCCTGATTTTGGCAAACAGAGGGTGGCATTGTTACCTCTTGCTGGGTCGGTTGAAGGGGGGCCTGGGCCTGCTGACTAGGTTGGTGGTCCAACGGTGCGGGAGTGGGCTAAGGGACCAAAACAAGCCATTCACCCTCCGGTAAAGGCTCATCCACTGGAGAGGGTTCCTTCTCTTGAGGTGGCTCACTAGAGGGGCATTCAACCACAGGATTCAATGCACTTTTTAACAATGAACGATGGACATGTTTTACCTTGTCAGGATCATCCAAGGGGGCGATAGTGTACACTGACCCTCCCACATCTGGGGCCCTTAACACTTAACACACACCGTGCTGCTGCTGCCTCCAAATGCCTTGTAGCACCCTCGAAAGCATGGCGTAGCCTGGTCTGATGTTCCACAATCCAGTCATGGGTATTGCCAGCGACCGGTTCTGACACTCTGCCCAACAGAAAGTCAACAGGTAACTGAGGCTCTTGCCCAAACATTAGGAAAAATGGAGACTCACCCGTGGTGGTGTTGTAGGAGAATGCCACTTGTGGTAGGTAGCATGACCAATCCCTTTTCTTAGTTGCAGGCAGGATGCGTAGGAGGTTGTGTAGGGTCCGGTTGAACCTCTCACATTGGCCATTACCAGCTGGGTGGTAGGGAGTGGTGTGACTCTTCTTAATGCCATACATGCTGCAAAGTTGTTGTATGAGGTTGCTCTCAAAGTTCTGGCCTTGGTCAGAGTGGATACGACCTGGTACACCAAACTTACAGAACCACTCATTAAACACCTTGGCCACTGTTGAAGCTCGTTGGTCATGGGTGGGGACTGCCTGTGTGTACTTTGAGAAAACGTCTGTCATGACCAGAACATGCTCCATGCCATTTCTTGATGGCTCCAACAAAGTGAAGTCAACAGCAAGTATTTGATTTGGATGGGAGGCAAGCAGGTGACCCATATAGGCGCGGGCAACAGGTTGGGTATCCTTAGCTACCTGACAACGATCACACTCCTGACACCATTGCTTGATGTCATGGTGCATCCCCGGCCAGTAGCACCGCTGATGGATCAAGTCAGTTGTTCGTTCAACACCTTGATGTCCATGTTCATTATGCAGCTGCTTTAGGACCTGGTTCTTGAGTGACACTGGCAGCACCAACTGAAGAACCTCTTCTCCTTTTGGACGACAGACTCTGCGATGCAGTACCCCATCTTGTTCCACTATCCGGTCCCACTGTTTGACCAGCATCAGAGCTTCCTTGGAGGTCTGGTGTCATTCAGCTGCATCAGGGCCCTTCCTCCTGGTCCAAAATCTCAGGAAATCCTTGATGATGGGATCAGCTTCCTGCAAAACACGTAGGTCAGTTTGGGTGTGGCAAGGGAAAGCTTAGATGGTGGCCTGAGTAGCCTGGGCTGCTTGATTAGCTCCAATGGCCTGCTGCAGTGGCTCTGGAAGTAGAATGCCAGATGCTGTGTAGTCTGATGCATTTTTACAAGCTGAATACTGCCGGGAGAGGGAATCTGCATTCTGATTACTTCGACCAGGCCTATACTTGATGGTAAAGTCAAATGCAGCCAGTTGTGCAGCCCAGCATTGCTCTGTAGCACCGAGCTTGGATGTGGATAGATGGCCACCACACACTTCTGTCCCAGCAGATAGTCTCTGAACTTCTCAGTCATGGCCCATTTAAGGGCCAGAAACTCTAATTTCATTGAGCTGTAGTTGCTCATGTTACGCTCTGTAGGTCTAAGGCCACGACTAGCATAAGCTACAGGTCTGACCTTACCATCCTGTTCTTGCGAGACCACGGCACCCAATCCACTGTAGCTGGCGTCGACCTCTAGGATGAAAGGCAAGGAAAAATTGGCATAAGCCAAAACTGGAGCAGACACCAACCTACTTTTGAGTTCTTCAAAGCTGTGTTCACACTGTTCCGTCCATGCAGCAGGAAGGCCCTGTCCAGAGGGTTTGCGGGATTTTGTGCCAGTCAGTTCTGCAACCAGATGTAGAGGGGCAGCCAGCTTGGCAAACCCCTCAATAAAGCGACGGTAGTAGCTTGCAAATCCTAGGAAGGAGCGCAACTCAGAGACATGGTTAGGTCGCTGCCATTTTGAAACCACCTCAATCTTGCCAGGGTCTGTGGACACACCATCTCTGGATATGATGTGGCCCAGATAGCTCACCTCTGGTCTGAAGGAGCACTTCTCCAACTTTGCTTTGAGACCCTCTTGCTGCAAGCGGCCCAGCACAGCAGCCAAACGCTCCACATGTTCTGCTACAGTGGAAGAGAAAACAACAACATCGTCCAAGTACAGCAACAATGATTGGCAGTGTTGATCCCCAAATATTCTTTCCATGAGTCTCTGAAAAGTACTTGGGGCATTGCACAGCCCAAATGGCATCTGGTTCCACTCAAACAGGCCAAACGGTGTGCAAAATGCTGTCTTCATCTTGTCCTTTTCTGTGACTGGTACTTGGTTGTACCCAGCAGCCAGGTCCAAGGTTGAGAACCAGCGGGCCCCGGAAAGGGAATCAAGAGACTCTTCAATATGAGGCAGAGGAAATGCATCTTTTCGGGTTTTGCTATTCAAGAGTCTGTAGTCAACACACAACCGAAGGCTGCCGTCCTTTTTCTTTACCAGCACAATGGGAGAGGCAAAGGGGCTACTACTTTCCCTGATCACCTGTGCCTCTAAGAGCCGATGGATGTGGGCCTTTGCTGCCTCATACTCCGAAGGAGGGATACTACCTATATCTCTGCCGTACAGGTATGTCATCCACTAGAGGGATATCATGGGAAATGAGATTAGTGCAACCTATATCTCCCTCATGTGCTGAGAAGACACCACTGTACTTGTGCAGTAGGGACCTGACCTGACACTGTTCCTGCTCTGAGAGTGCTGTCAAATCAATTGCAGCAATCTTGTCCTGCACTGAACTGCTAGCAGTCTGGGAGGAGACCGTGGCTGCTACCTCACCTTCTTCAAGACCTGCAGGTGAACTCACAAGGTGAGCATGACTCAAGGTACCAAGAACAGTTCGGGGGTAGAGTACAACATCCTGGGTCCCTACATTAACAATGGGAACGTGAACAGTACCTCTGTTCACACAAACCAGTGCTGGGGATGCTAGTAGGCCTGCAGGCAGCCCACTGCTAAGAGGCTCAAACAGTACATCTGCCAGGTGATGCTGGGAGCATGTGGCTGCTACAATTTTAATAGTACCCCCTGGAACTCTGCAGACCCTCCCTCCCTTCACCTTCACTCGGCCTGAACAATCAGGAGGGGCATTAGCCTGGACCTGGTGACATTTCTGGAGGGCCTGCTGAATCGGGGCAGGAGCCTGCAACACAGAGGGTAAGTTAAAGAGGGCTGGGCCATGCTGTACAAACAACTCCCAGTAACATTTCTTGATAATGTTCATTCCTAGCACACCGGGTACTGAGGACATGCTGCCTGGGGGATCCCTGACCACCAATACTCCCCGCTTTGCAATTACTTTCCCACAAAGCTGCACATCCAACTCAAAGTAACCCACATATGGTATGGCTAGCCCATTAGCAGCACTTAGCTTCAACCAGCTACAAGAGCGGAGTTTTTCTTGGCCCCAAGGTTCAAAATGCTGTTTGAAGAAACTCAGTTACGGTTGACACCATTGACCCTGTATCAACCAGACATGGAACCCACACTCCCCCCATCAATATGGCCATGTTTGGACAAGCTGCCACCAAATTCTCAGGAGCATCTATGGCAGAATCTGAGCCTGAGGAGCCCCCACCTGAACTTTGGCTCAACGGTTCAGGGGGTGAAAGTTTCCCTGGTTTGAAAAACTGTGCCTGTCATTAGAACTGGAGGGTGCTGCTACAGAAGCTGGCTGGGGCCTTGCAGCTACATACTCACCCTTACATTCCCTAGCAAAGTGGCCAGGTTGTTGGCACCTTCTACAAATTAGTTTTTGGGCGCTGGTTTGACTGAGCTCTAGGGACATGGTTCAGGGCTGCCAGACTACTGGTGAGCTGGTTTAACTGCTCTTGCTGGTTCCTGAGAATCTCCCTCAGTTCACCTAGCTCGGAGCTAAAGGAAGAACTGGCTTCCTTACTATAGCTGCATGGACCTCCCTGCATTGTATGCTGGAAACCAAACACAGAGGGGACAGAGTGACTTCTGCCCCTCCCACCCCCTGGCATCCCTTCTTGTTCCCACCTAATGGCCTCACTGCGGACAGTTATCAAGGTGGCCTCGGACAAATTGCTTAAGTTCCCTTCTTAAGTTACAATCAGACACATGTTCAACAAATTGATCTGAGTAATATATCTCTATTTACTAGACCATTAGGGGTCTTTTTAACAACTTTGTCCATTAGACACATTAATGCATGAGAAAATTCCTGCAGTGTTTCACCCTCTTGTTGCTTCCTTGAAAAGAAATCTTCCTGCAGAGACACAAGATCTGGTACACCCATACAGTTCTTGTAAGATAGCCAAAATCTTATCTGGGTCCTCCCTTTCTTCCTGAGACCGGTACTTAATCTCTTCTTTTGCCTCTCCCTCTAAATGATCAAAAATAAACAGTGCTCGTTCAGCTGATGACAGACGCCTAGCCCGTATACAAGCCTGGATTTCTTCCACCCACTCAACAATGCTCAGACCAGTTTTACCTCTAAACATGGGACATTTCCGGTCTCTAGGGAGATAAATCAGTCTCTCGGTTACTGGAACGTTGACTGGGGGGTGTGCAGGGGCAGAAGAGCCTGATGATGCAACACTGGTCCCAGGCTCGTTGGCTTCTTGTTCCTGCCACATCCGTCGATTCTCAGCTTGCAGCTGTGCAACCAAGTCTCTTAACTGGGAGAGTTCTTCCTCCATTAGAAAACAGAAGAAGAGGTCAACAGAGTACTGGCTTGCAGATCAGGGATCCAATGCAGACCTACTGCTGTTTTGCCCACAAACACAAGCCTATACACACAACTAAACAAACCAACTGGGTTTCAAAAGAAAAAAAGTATACGTCTCTGCCTGTACAGAATCCTGCCGACCAACGCCAAAATGTGGCGGAGGGAGGGGAGACAGGTCACAAACTAGTATGAGAGGGGAGAACCAACAACGCCACCTGGGGAATTGCACCCCAGGAAATAACTCAAGAATATTAACAGTTGGGAGATGAGTAAAGCTCACAGATTCGTTCTGAAACAGGATAGAGACGTATTGTTTAAAATGAATGAAGTATTTATTGAAAATCTATATAAACAGGCAGGGCTGAAGCTGCAAAGGAAAAGGGAAAAATTAACTAGTCAAACTAAAACTAAATAAACAAACACTGGAAGGGATTATGAACATTTCTTTATTGCAATATTATCTAAAAAAAGGCCTTAACAAATACGATCTAAAAACCAGAGATATAATAAAATACCTAAAAATACTCAGCCCAACATAACCTAAGGGTAAGAGTGAGCAGAGGCCATCAGTGGGGAGGCAGACAATGCAGGGGTGCCTAAAGCTGCCACCACTAGTGAAACACAGCAAACCTCACAGCAATCCTCACAGCAATCTCAACAATTGTGTTCCGGTGCCTTTACTTACATGCAATGTGTAGGACCCTTACCCGGGGTAGCCAGCCTCCCCAACAAAATGGCGCTCCACCTCACTAAAAGAAACAAATACTAATAACAAAATTAACAAATACAGCAACCCAGATGTTTTAATATATTCAAAGAAATAACTCAATATGATGTAAAAGCAAATCAAAATGAGAAACTAAGCACAAAATACAAGAAAGCAAAACAGGAAACCAAACAAACAAACAAAACGAGGGCCAAATACAAAGGCTCTAAAAAGGACAAAACACGAAGGCCCTGGAAGGGCTAAACACAAGGACTCAAAAAGGGCAAAACAAAAGAACTCTAAAAGGGGCAAAACAAAAGAACTCTAAAAGGGGCAAAACACAAGGACACTAAAAGGGGCAAAACACAAGGACACTAAAAGGGCAAAACAGCAGTAACGTGAACCTATAATAAAATGAAATTGAGATTAATACTGGTTCACAACACTGCTTTTGAAAGTTTAAAAAGCACAACCCTACTTACCACCTATAGTACCAGACCACTACAGCAGGGAGAGGGCTCAGACACCACTGCTACCTTCAGCCTTACTAAGAGGGGAAAAAAGGGGTTTTAAATAAAAGTGCAAGGAAGAAATAACGTGGCAACTAAACTGAAAAAGGCTCCCATACCTACCAGTGCAGAAAACAGCAGCCACCACTCACAGGAAACAGCAGCCAAAAGAAGGAGCATGTGCTCACTCAGCCCTTATATAGGCTGGCTGTAATTAAGGGAGTGGCTACTGAGGACTGGAGTCTGGAGGTGCATTCAAAAGCACTACCTCACAATGTCAGGTGCTCTACCTCACTACATATAAGATCATGACGTGTTTGCAGCATCACAGTTCTCTGAGAACCAAGCATCTCTTATAAGTCAACATTTCACGAGCTCAGAAAAATAGCCTGTTTTCAGCTTTATGACAATGTATTTTCCACCTCATTCAGTTTTAAATAGTTCATTTAGCTTGAGAAGTTGGAGAATTTTCTCACCTCATAAAGGAACACTTAATCCTTCAGTTTACTCAGTGCAATATTTACCTCTGAGGTTGTGGAAGTGGAACAATTCATTATCATTTTACTTTGGTCTATGTACTCTCTTGTTCTTTTTCCTGTGTTGAAGAGGCCCCACCGAGTGAGGCAAGATGAACAATAGCTGTTCTGTGAAGGAGAAACGCAGGATATATGTCCTGCATGTCCTCTGTGTCTGTCCATGTGTTGAGGAGTATGAGACGGTGAGATCACTGCATGTTCAGAATGTGACTTTGTGGTAATTGGCCAGATTTTGACGTGGTAATAAGCCAATGAAGTTATGGTCAGTGCATGCATACCTTATGGCTCATTGCCAATTGGTCAAATGTTGGGTAACTTTGGAAAGTTAGCAAATCAGAAGAAAGTTGCTTGTCAGACAATAAAAAAATATATTTTGTGAAAAACATTTTGAGGTTGCTGCCCTTTGCTGACTTTTCCTGACCATAGATATTACTGAGGTCCTTATTGTAGCTTCAATGATGATGATCTTTTAACTTACAACCATCAGTGTGGTTGTGCAAGTAGCCTGAATTTGCACTACAGCACAGTACTTGAGTAGATGTACTAAGTTACATTCCAGCACTGGCAATAATGTTCATTTTGTTTATCTGTTTCTAGAAGAAGGAGCTGGTGGTAGTGATGAATCGCGATGCCACTCTCCTCTGTTGTCCATTTAGGAGGGTTGTTCTCGACTGCTACAGAATGTCGAATATCAGGAAGATTGACAAGGTGTAAACAGGCTGCAACAGTTTTCAGGAATGCTGAAAATAAAACTATTCATGACTGATTCTTTAACTGATTTCAGCATGGAAACTAGGGGAGATAATCACAGCTGCGTATGTTAGGGATTTGCTTGAGACTTAAAGGTTAAGAGGTGGAACTTGTATGTGACTCGCGCATGTGTGACTTACTCCCACCTCTGCATTGTAGGGACTGTATGAAAATGATTTGGCGGTAAGCAAGGGCGTGGGATTGTCGAAGGCGCCACAAAAGTGGCCGCAATCACTGCAATCAGCCTCTGCCTGTGCCCAGTTCACGTCTTGAGTAGCAGCGGTAATACCTGCTCATTTATTAGCTCTATGTTCAAATATAGAGTGGGTGGTATACCTGCATGGTAAATGTGATGCATCATTCATCATCATCATCATCAGTCGTGCGCAGTGTCTAAAGACGTCAAAGGGAGTCCAGTCATTTTTGTGCAGCCACTTATCGATTTAGATGCATTATAGTCAGCCATTTTTCTGAGTTGGTCATCTGATCTGAAGGGGATTGCACTGTGGGAGTTACCTTTAAAAAGTCTTTATCTGTAGCATTATAACCACACTGTTTTCTAGAATATTAATAAAAGAATATTAGATAATGAATCAATTGACACAAGCTCCTTACAACCAAATCATTTTTAATTTACTGTAAATTCCCTGTGCTTCAAAAAGTGTTTCCTGAGGTCACAGAACAGCGCAGAGAGGCTGCCAGTGACAGTTTCATGAGCTGACCTCGGGGGAATTCAGAATTATATTAGCCGCTTATAGCCGCAGCTATAAGTGACTTTTTGAATTGAGAAACTCATACTTCTGTGGAATGTATGAGTGCCGGTGTCATGTCCCGTCCTCGCAGATAGACTGAGATTGCACAGTACATGAGGTGGAAAAAGCACTATAGTGTGCCGGTTCATCAACAAAGTCGGAAGTCCTCAAACTAAGTTTGCCACTCATGGTTGAGCTGGTGTCATGGTAATCACATTTGTATTCTGGTGAGTGAAATATGATGTATGAGCATCTGCTTTCCAAATGAGTTTGCACTGGAGTCAGGGCCCGATATCTCTGGGCAAAGGTAATCATTTCTTGTTCTGTCTTTTAAGCTATGAGATGGAGGAAGGTGCAGCAGAGGTGGGAGAGTGCCAGATGGATATTACGCTGACTTTTGAGGAATGGAAGGCAAACAAAAGGGTAACGGGGGAGGAAAGCAAACTCAATCTTCCATTTCAGAGGGTTTTTTTCCCCTTTATATCTGTCATAGCTTTCATGTGCGGCGTCCTAATGACAGGAGGCTGGTAAACAGAGAGGTGAAGAACAGACTGTCCAGTGACATTTTTCTTTGCATGTGTGGCATCACAGCACATGCCAGTCACAAAGCAACCATGCAGAAGACGAGCGGTGGATAAAGAGAGGGGGAGGAGGATACTGTTCTGGCACTCATCCTTTGTGAAGCCTTTGTGAAGTGCATTTTTCTTAAAACCCTTTTAAATATTTGGATTTTAAAACTTCCTCCACTGGCATGTTAAAACATAAAAACAAAACAAGAAGGTTTTCTCCTATTTTTCAAAATGTAGATGTTGATTAAACTAAAAAAAAAATCATAGATGGGGCTGGAAGTTCAGTTCCACAGTGACTTCTCGCAGGGCTAGCTGGACAGCAGCTGCAACAGCTACAGACGTTCTCTGTCTGTTCTCTCTGCTGTTCTGTAGAAAATGAAGCTCTCTGAGAGAACAAATGTTAATAATCAGTCAAAGTGTGAAAGTTCACCACAGCTGAACTCTCTGTAAAACATACGCACGGATTAATTTCACGTTCACTCATCTCGGTGATTCCATTGGAATGAATCAGTAGATTGAAATTGTGCTGTTTTAAATCCTGGTGTGTCCAGGTCTTTGGGATGATATAAGGTGACAGAGCATGTCAGAACAAAGACATCACATCCACAGACCTCCAGCATAGAACTGTTGTGATACACTATGGATCTGGGGGAGGGTGAGGATGTGTTGCTGACACACTTACAGCTCTCAGGGTGCCAGAAAGTCACATCTTTGTGAAACATTGGATGAGAAGAGCCAGCAAGACTTTCAAAAGTTGGCTGCCTGGTCAAACACTGTAACCAGGCAACAAACGCCTTGGTAAGCGAGGTGACCAAGAACAAAGGGCCTCAGAATATTTTTGCAGAGATGAGAAAACCTTCCTCAAAGACAAGCATCACTGCAGCAATCCATCAATCTGGCTGTTGTTGTGCTGTGGCCAGACAGAATCAAGGGAAGAAAAAAAAGAAAAACATGCATGTGACATCCTGTCTGCAGCCTGCCAAGTGGCAGAAAGGTTCTCTGGTCTGAGGGGAGATGAAGTGAACTCTGTGGCCTGAATGCAAGTGCTATGTTTAGCAAATCCCTGTAGGTGAAGCACGGCAATGGTAGTGTAATTTTGTGGGGCTGTTTCTCGGTGACACGTAGGAACTCGTCTGGATCGAGGAAATGATGACCAAAGCAGTCAAACCCGTGAACCCAGAATCAACAGTATCCTGAAGTCTGAACACGAAGATCACGGCTCTCAGACACTCTCTTTACACTTTTCTAGAGTTTGAGAGGATCTGAAACTGCCCACATCACAGCATGCAGAGCTGGCAGCTACAGCAAAGAAGACTCGAAGCTGCAATTGTTGAATATTTGCCGATGTGCTTATCAAAATTAGCAAGTAAAGGGTTCAGACAGATATCTTATTTATGTTAATAAATAAGCATCACAAAAAAAAGCATCACGTTTTTTTTTAGAAATATTTAGGAAATCGTCTGACAATACTGTTGCAGCCTCCAGAAGGAGTCTGCCACCGTCTCATGCAGCGATCATATTTTATAGATGTTGTGGTGCTGCACTTTGCAGGAAATACCCTGTGTGAGTTCTCAGGATACACAAAGGTCTCAGTCTTCAGTTGACTGTTAAATATTGCATTGTGATGAACCACCTCTCATCTGCCACGATCAAGGGACCAACCACGATTGTGGTCAACTTCTGAATTAATCTATTCTGCTGCCTTCAGGCATGAATGGGGAAAGCAGTGTGCAAAGTGGACTTTGTATCTATTTTCTCACTGCCGTTGTGGGAGCTGCACATGCAAAAACCAGGACTGAGGTCCAAAAGCATTTTATTAAATTCAAATGGAATATGGGATTCCATTTATCCAATCTGAATCCTTCTACATCCTTTAGTGGACCTATTTAGGTTGAGCTTTCAAAAAGGGTGTGACAACTGAATACCTAAAGCAATACTTCAACATTTTGGCTGATACAATTATTCTCTTGCAGAGAGTTAGAAGCCTCCGTTGGTTGCCTGGCAAGCTCATTGCGAGCACGCTTCAAGAAGTTCCTGCTCCCGGCCACAAAATAATCCTGCACATATCCCCCTGTAAAACCACAACCTGACATTTGAACACTTCCTTGAAGATGTAACACATTAAATATGGGGCCTTAGAGGTGCTGGTTTTGTTTGGGCTTTGTTATCTTTGGACAGAGCACGGACAGCTGTTTTCTGCTGCTTCCGGTCCTTATGCTAAGCTACGGCTAAGAGTGGCATAAATTACAAACAATTTTACGACATTTTCTAAAACTTAAACTGCTGCGTATATATTTGATATTGAGCTAAATGTTGTGCTTCGTACTCGGGATTTTATGGCATCTAATAAACTCAGTCTGCAGCACTACATTCAGTGAAAAGGCAACACAGACCTTTCATCCTAATTTGCACCCAAAAAATCCATTCAAATCCTCTTCTCCTCAATGACTGATTGTGCTCTCATTGTGCTGAGGCTGAGATTTTTTTGCTCGTTTGAGTCAGCAGTATTCTCATTTACAGCAGACGACTGGCTGTTGATGTTCATTTTATTGAGGTGAATACTAATCAAGTGCGAAAGCAAAAAAATGTGCATTATTGAATCACATGCAACAATAGTATGATTATACTATATTACTTTGTCGTGTCCTCCATTGATGGAATGGGGTTTGGATGAGGTGAGTTATGGTCTGAAGCTCCTCTGCCCAGTTAATCCCTCTGCATACATGGGGATGAGGGGATAGTCAGGACAGTAACATTTTAATTTGGAGATGGCACAGTCGAAACACTGTTTCAATGTTTTCAGAGCTTTACAGGAAAATCTTCCTCTAAGCTTCTGCAACACAACAAAGCTATTCCTTTGATTTTGAATTACAGTAAAAGCCTTCCTCCGCTATCTGACATAGAAGACGATTAAATTTTGTCATGCTGACCTGACATGTCACCCACTCACTTTATTTAAGGAACCTGACACAACCCTGGTCGCCCGTCAAGGCCGTAGTCCAGTCGTTCTTTGTATCTGAGGTTTTGGCATCAAAAGGCTGTAGCTGTATGTGTGTGTCACAGTAACACACCCCGACATGACTTTAGAGAAGTCATGAGTGATCCATGTCTCACAGCTTCAGCTTCTTCACATATTCTGAATACAGTTATTGCTACTCATGTCTGTCTCCTCACCCGACCTTCTGTAACTAGGTCAGCAACTGACCGTGAAGCAAAGGTACGTCCAGGTCCACATGTTGCCCCTACCCATCAGCCCCAAACGTCCAATATAATCCCCCCACCTTTGATCATGATTTCCTCCTAATCCGGTTGAAAGTGTAAGGTGAAGACAGCCAGAGGCAATATGTCTGCTCAAGGTAGGACAGCTGCTTCCTCTTGTGGAGGAACGGCGTTAATTACCTCTATTCGTACACTGAAACTAACCCGAGTGACCAAAGTGAAAGTTAAAGCTCTGATTGGATGAATCAGCAGCGCAGACTTGTTGAGTTCTTATTGATCTTATTGAGCTGGGAGACACAGCTGGAGAGGCGGAGGACGCTTTGGCTGCACCCTTTATGTTCAGACTTCATTATAACTGATTAAAGTGACGTTGCGACGTCGCATCATCTGGCCACATCAGATGAGTGGATTAACAGAAGGAGGATGTTTTTTTTTATTTTCACTTCTTTGAGTTTTACACAGACCGCGCTTTTAATCCTCACAACATACATTTTGCAAGCTTAAACACACACACACATCCTGTAACCACAACCACCTGCCACCAACTGCAAAGATGTGACCTTTTCTGTGCTGGCTGAGCTGATAAAAGACAGTGGACACTGACAATGACATTAGAAGCCATTTAAAATACTTCATGAAATAGGCATGGAGCCTCAGTGACACGTGCTTCCAGTAAGAAGTGACAGGGTAAGTGGGTGTAGATAACAGACAGGTGGAAATAACAGGTTCTACATTCCTTCTACATTACTTACATTTCTCATTCACATTCAAGTGTCTGTTTCAAATGTCTAGGATACTTCCTCATTATATCCTCAGCACAGGCGAGCATTAGTTTGAGATGTGTGTGTTTTTTTTCTGCTGGTTCTACAACCCCAAATCCAAAAAGTCAGGACACTGTGTAAAACATAAATGAAGCAGAATGTGATCATTTGCTAATTTGACATATACTCAATTAAAAACAATATTTTAAATGTTTCACTTTATCAGCTTCATTGATTTTTGTAAATTAATGATTATTCTGAATTTGATGCAGCACCATCATCATCATCATTGGATCATTCCACAGGTAAACAGGTTGATTGGTAACAGGTGATAGCATCATGACTGGGTATGAAAGGAGCATCCTGGAAAGATTCAGTCGTTCACAAGCGAGGATGGAGGGAGGTTCACCACTTTGTGAACACAGGATTGGATAAAGGAGGTTACTACATGGGCTCAGGAACACTTTGTAAAACTATAGTCAGTAAACACAGTTTGTTTGCAAATGATTGACTTGTGTTTTTTCTTGTGTTTCACACAGAGCCCAACTTTTTTGGAATCGAGGTTGTGCTCTTTTCCTGTTCCAAAACCCTTCCCTTTGCAGGCCCCACATGAATATCACACTATGATACTTGATATCATATCTATCAAGTATGTGTGTGAGCTGCTGTAAACCCACCGTTCCTCCCAGACGCCCTGCTGTCAGATCGCCCTGCTTCTGATCCTGTATTAATCAAGCATCTGAGAGGGAAATCAATCCTAACTGATATCACATTCTCAGAGTGACTCATATTTGGCAATGCTTTTAGGTTCAAGAGCAAAAACTTTTTACCAATTTTGTTAACCTTGACAACTGTACAAAAGTGCCCAGTTCCTTAACAAGCCTGTCTTGTGGTCTCTGCAACTCTAATATATCTTCTGCCCTGCATTGTTTCCTAAGATGCTGATCATTTTTGGTCCCAGCACCAGACAGATGAAGACCAGGCCGAACTCACAACTGTCTCCCAGATGTCAGTGTTAGACACTTTAGAACAGCTGCTGAGTCTATGTCTTAAACACCCATCTGTCCAAACCCTCGTCTATAGCAGTGTGGACTGCTGACACCACTCATGTTGTTGGATCTCTACACAATCATGACAACATTCAGTTCACCCGTCTCAAACATGGCTGCTCTTGAGTGCTTTAATTTCTTCTTCTAATAATGATGGCAATTACTTAAAAAGATAATAGTATTTCAACCAATTTGTCTGTGTGTGCCGTAGATACAAACAGTAAACTGGAAAGAATGAGGCTGAAGCTTGGAAAATATTTATCTTTAAAATCTTTAGAGAGAAGAGCAAATTTCACACTAAACTCCATAAACAAAAATATATTCACATCGTGTTTGCAATTCCACGAACTCCTCCTTGCTTTAAAGCACTGAGGCAGACGGCCTGCTAAAGACAGTGAGAAGCGAGGAGTTAATAATGACGCTGAGAGAATGTCAGATTACATCGGATATTATGTAATTGATTTTAAAATGTTTGACCCCTTCAGTTGGAGTTTCTTGGCTAAACTAAATGACTTTAACGTAGTCTTTCAAATGTGGTTTGAACTAAACTGAACTGTTTTGGATGCAGTTGCCTTTGGACTCTCATGGGTTTCAGCTGTGACATATTTCTCCAACACTGATCTGTATTAGCTTTATACGTGATGACAATATATACTGTATAGTTTGATCCAGTATTTGCCTTTTATTGAATATTGTCCTTTCATGTTCTTAACAGCTACAAAATATACCCATATGGATCAAACACTGATGTGCGCAGATGACTACGGAGCCACATTCTGCCAGTTTTTGTCTAATTTTCTTTCTACCTGCTTTTCAAATGTCCAATGAGTCATTCCCAGAAATCAACCCGTATTATTGTCAGCTGCTCTCACAACTAATGAGCAACGAACACTAATGATAGCATTCAGACTTGACAGAATAGTGGCACTGAGACGTAGATAATCATTGGTTGCCGAGACCATTTTGCAATTTCTGCTGCGACGGACACCAGCAATTTTGCCTTAAGAGCACTCTATACATTGTGATACTTGAGTGTTGGAGGGAAGCTGTCTTCTGAGATGCACATTCATGTGAAGAGGATTTGTGTTTCTCCAAGCAGGTGTGTGCTGCAGCCATTTGTTGAATGGGATTTATGCAGCGTTTTTTATCTGAGTGCGATCTTTGCCCTCTGAAGCTGGCTTGCTGTCCTCTCCCACAGCCTCACTTAAGGACTTTGCAACAAAGCCACATACAACCCAGAGTCCAGAGAGCTGGATCACTGTGTAAAACATGAATAAAACAGAATGTGATCATTTGCACATCCTTTCTGACAGATACCGAATTGAAAACAGCAAAACAGACAATATATTTAATGTTTGTCCTCATCAGATTCACTGATTTGTGTAAATTTATGCTTATTCTGAAATTGATGTTTTAAAAAAGTCGGGACAGGAGCAGCTAAAGACTGGGAAAGTTGTGGAACGCTACAAAAACACCTGTTTGGATCATTCCACAGGTAAACAGGTTGATTGGTAACAGGTGATAGCATCATGATTGGGTATGAAAGGAGCATCCTGGAAAGGCTCAGTCGTTCGGATGGAGCGAGGTTCAACACTTTGTGAACACATGACTGTATAAAGGAGATTACTACATGGGCTCAGGAACACTTTGGAAAACTGTTACCAGTAAACACAGTTTTACACAGCGCCCCAGCCTTTTTGAAATCAGCGTTGTAGCAAAGAGTGATATCACAGAAATGACCGTATGGTGACATGACACAACAAAGTGCACACCTTCATGCTACTTTTACTTCGAAGAGAAGCTACAGCTTTATTTCATTTCCCATGAAAAAATAGAAGTGCACATAAAGTCCAGCTTTTCCTTCTCTTTGGCTCAGGCTCTCAAATCCAAATATCTAAATCTGCACTACTGACATTCTCTAACACAATGTTCACTTCCAGTTTACCTGTTAAAAATTCTGCTGTGTCCTCTCTAACCCTAACCCTGGCCAGCACTTTCAGAATAAGTGTCTACTGAGTAATCCCTGTTTACACAATACGCCTGATGTGCTTTATAAGGGATGCTCCACCTGCAGCTGGGCCACATCCTTGTCATTTAAGGTTTGCTGGAGAACTGCAGCTACCTATCTACGTTGAGGAGGGGGTGGAAGGTCACACTTGCTCAGACTGGTAAGCTGTGTGGTCAGGAGTCAGTTGGGAGATAAGCTCGCAGAAAAGAAGTCTCAAAGCCAAACACAGCAAGTGGAACGTCCATATAGTGTGTCCGTATAGAGTTGAAACCAACTGAATCCATTTTAAATAGCTTGTTATAGTCATCAATGCGTGTAGACATTCTGCTGGTGTTAAATTTGGTTTTGTTTGTCAGAAACTTGACTGCCCCTGCTTCCATGTTTGCCCAGGGGCAACAGCCCCTGCACCTGAGCTGTGCCTGTGGCTGGACCCTCGTTCTGGTGTGCAAAAACACAGGAGCTTAAGGGCCATGAAGGAGTCACAGTAATACCTGCATCTTGGCTCAAAGTTTTCAAAAATGAATATCTGGCAAAGTTGTAAACTTTTCAGCTGAAACGACAGGCGCTGGTAACGGTTTTATTAAAGCAATTATGACCTTGTGCCATTTAGTTATTGTTCAATATTGTCTGTTGTTCTCTGCTCCACACTGCAGCAACCACATGACAATATTGAAGCTCTTTCCGCTGCTGCTTATTGCTCAATAGGCCTGTTTCCAAATATCAGTATATAAACAGTACTAGAAGACTCAATAACTTTATCAAATAGAATTTCACCTCTTTGTTTGCGAAGGGGCTTGCTTTCCTCCACCGTTTTTGAAAGACAGGTCGTGACAGTTCACGCCATTGCCTCCAAACAGCGCCGAGAGCACCTGTCGAGCGCCATGAGAGATGCAATAGGCGGCCTGGCGAAATAAGAATTCATTAAAGTTTCTTGCTGCGTCTCCCTGGAGGTTGGTCTTTGTCCCGGCCCTACCGCATCTCATTTCAACTTCTGTCAGAATGCACGGGGCACCGTTTTATCTTTCTCTCATCACTCGCCACGGACCGCTTCGGATTCTCATCGCCTCTCATTGTGTTTCACGAGGCGCAATTAGAACACAGAAAGAGTGATGCGACATTACTAGAGTCCTTCTCAAAGACTTTTTCAATTGCCCCTACTTCCTCCTTATGCCACTGAGTTCTGCTGTGTAATTCCCAAATGCACAACTCCAAGCAGAACTAACACAAAAGGAAGAAACACGAACACACGAACAGAGTGTGAAACAATATTCAGACCCTCCCCATTACTTTACTGTAGCTGCAGGTTCCCAGAACGGTTCCGCTGGTGAGTCAGGTCAACCTCTTTTACCCAACTAGCCATCGTGTGACATTTCCCTGCCTTCCTAATGAGACAGGCTTGGTGAGGAGAGTCTGTGCTGAGACCAGCAACCTGGCAGAGTTTGGCCTCAAGGGCCTCTCACTGGGCCCTGATTCCCATTTACCCCTGTGAAATATTCTGCCGCTGTTTTATTACATAAAGCAAAAAGTCTGCACCGCGCTCGCCGCAGGTTACCGGCACTGTAGTTAAAAATCAGAAGAACAACAAAAGAGAGATTCTGGAGTGTAATTGGTGTTATCAAAAGGCAAAGCTGGTACTGCAGCTCTTCTCATGCTAACTTTCCCTTCAACGTGTTATACATAGAAAGTCAGTGTCCTCCACAACAGACAGTGGCTGCTTGTCTGGACATATCATTTCCAAAATTTCCCCACATTTTCAGCTTTATTTTCTGTACTTCAAGTCGAGTACCTGCATATCTGATACATCTCACTGGCATAAACGCTCTCAGTCTGTATGTTTCTGAACAGAGGAGTGATAACAGCGGCTAAATCAACCTGTGGGAGCGAGAAGACGAGCTGAGAGGGAAAGCAGCTGACCCTGAGTGCCATCGTCAGAGTACAAGCAGGCACACAATGCTGAAACATGAAGGGGTGACCAGCCTGTGGCTGTCTTTCTACTTGGTGACAGCCCTGCAGCACACATCGTAAAATACAGTGTAGATGTCAGTACATCATGTCAGCATTGGAATAATTATACTTGTGCCTCAGAATGTGCGATTTTTAAATTATATATAAAGTCTAATTAGGAAATGTTATGTGCCTCTGCTTTTGACCTCCTGAATGTAGGCAGGCTCTGACATTTCCCATCACAATTCTGACATAAATCTCCATGTAAGTAATGCCAGCAGTTTGTTGCATCAGCCTGGTTTCCACCACGTGTGTTGGTGTGTGCATGCCCCCAGTGCTAACGTGAATATAATCTTTCGCATGCTTTAGAATAATGCCTAATGATTGTGAATGTACATGCATTTAAAGAAGTTACTCTGTTACCAGGTTACCATAACCTGTCCCAGAACATTCAGTAATGTCTGAAAGCATTTCCGCACCCCGATGGTTCAGACAGGGCCCGCTCGCGGCAACACATTATCCCTGGACACAGTGCAGCCGCAGGGAGCCATTCAGAAGTTCCCGGCCCCTCTCTCACACCAACGTGTGCTGATAGCTCTCTGTGTGACCGGCAGGTTTTAATCCACGCTGTTCTCTCCAACCAGCGAGAGTTGCCAGAGTTGTTGTGACTCTGATAGAAATACAGCTGGGTGGGTAGTGACCTCTACCATGCATTCAGACTATTCTGCCACGTCGGAGGGGGCATGTTCACAGGAAGAAAAGAGAGAACAGCCCGTGGCACTCAAGCAGCAGGATACTTTGCAGCTGAAGCCGTGGATATAAAGGCCATGATTGATTTTTTCGGCACTCTTTCTGTAAGTTTTTACTTCCCATCTCACTTCACTGTTTTGTTGTGGATTTGTTTAAAGTGCAGTGGCCTGTTCCCCTACAGTTGCTAATTTTTCCAGAAGCACAGAGAATGAATGTGCATGTGTATTTGTGTGGTCTGTGGTTGCAGGGGGTACCGCAGGAGCGGCAGGGTGGTTGTAGAAGTGCTCTACTCAAAATTAAGATGCTGCACATTCAAGCAAATGCTGTTTCTGGCAACAGTGAGCCGTCTCTGCATAGTTTAATCAGCTTGGCATTCTTCCTCAGCAAACCTAGTGCTTTTTCTGCACACTTAAACCAACTATTGAATTCTAATGGGTTGTTTAAATCTAAAGACCTACATCTCATCAGCCGATGAGATTTCTGTTGTATAGATCAGTCACAGGTCAGGCTGTCATCCGTCCATGGCAGCTTAGGGTTAGTGCAGATTACTTTAAGCGCAGATTACTTTACTTTTGCAACGATTTGCCTGTTTCAGACATATTCCTTTGATCTGAGACTAAAACGTTTAAAGAAGCCACACTCGTGCCCATCAGGACAAGTCTTCCAGTTCAAACAGTTCAGAGCAGCCCGAGAAACTACCACAGGTTTCAAACATTTTCTCCTAGCCAAAAACTGGATGTGCCTGTAGGTGGGCCAGCTTGGAGTCTGAGACCAGAAGAGTGACGTATATGATGAGAGTGCACCGGACACTAAAGGCAGGGAGAGAAGCGGCAGACACACACATGCACACACTCACCGAATCACACCATGAATGTGATAGGAGTCATGAAATGAGCTTCATGGGAAATAACAAAAAGACGCAGTGACATAGTAAGATGCATCAAAGACATGCAAAATATACAAACCATCAAACCAGACAGAGGTAGAGAGACACACAAGGTGCAGCAGCCTTGAGTGCAACAGGTGGAGGTGAGACAGTGTTGATACATCTGATGTTTCAGCAGAACATTGAGGTAAATGCAGAAAATCAGACTTCAGTTGCAGCTTGTTGTGATAAAACAATTATTGGAACATCAAGTTCAAATTCAGGTTCATCACAACACAAACCACAACTCCCCACCATCTGTCTGCTTGCCCAATCAGACATGAAATATTCTCCAACTCTTTTGAAGAATTGCTTGTTAGTTTATTCGTTATTAGTTTAGTTATTCCAGTTATTGGTTCCTGCAGGAGGTGCGACCTCCACCAGCGGTGTCACGCTATTCCACTGATCTGCAGGCGGCGGTAACACCCCGAGATATGCAGCAAAGTGCCAGCAAAGGGAGGGAAGACGACTACTGCAAGCAAGTAAGCATGCGTGTAAACAATGTTGCGTGTGCAAATGCTAAAAATCTGCTTTGCAAATAAAGAAGAGAACGCATTCAACACATTTGTTAGAGTTCAAGGATACACATTTTGGTGACAAACACTGAATGTAAACAGAACTTTTGTTTGTTTACAACAAAACTCCGCAGGGCACCTTTAATTATGTCGCTCTGTAGATAAATTCAGTGTTCCATTCTCATTATCTCTGATGTTATTGATATTCATGTAGATCAAAATTTCATTTGCATTTCTTTTCTCAACCACAACCTTCCCTATAGCCCATGTGTATCCACTCTTTGCTAATTTTCCACCTGCTCTTTTGTTTGATGCATGCACCACATACTGTATGTCTGGGGAAGAATGCATCACATTTGCACTGGAAATACTGCTGCAGTGTGCCCCATAGCAACTTCTAATGTTATGTTCTTGCACACTCATCCCTTGGCATCATTAATTCATTCATAATAGCCCAAGGTTTCTGGAAGCTCTTATTATCACCCACCCAAGCAAGGTTTCAGTGAACATTTAAAATGTTGCGGAAAATAAAATGTGAAAATGACACGTCCCAAAAAGATATGAGGGAACACAGCCCGAGTAAAAGGAGATGCAAGGTGAGACGGTGATAGATGTCGCTTGGCACAAACTCTCGGAAGGGAGACGAAGGATAAATGAGTGTTATTAACACGGTTATAATGTAAAAGAGGGAAAAAGCAAGAACGTTCAACTAAATAACGACAGAAAGTTCAATAGAAACAGAAATAAATGAGAGCCGCAGTGAGCTGCCACCTTCTCTGCTGGCTACCATCACCTCAGCCTCGTTTAACCTGGAGCATACCATCTGCTTGGTTACAGACAGGGGTGGCTTGAGTGCATGCAACGATTATAAAGCAAAGATACTTATTGTTGACATCTTAAGTAATCTACAGTATGAGCACACATTAGTGCTCGAACTTCCATTAAGTGTCATCTAATTTACTGTTGAACATTTTCCCCCCTCCTTCAACCACTTGACCGTGTCACAGGGTGCAGCGATTCACACCTGAGAACAACCGGAGCACACCTGACAGACATTCAGTCATCACCACGGTCTTTTTTTTATTCCTTTCAACAGTTCACAGCCTGGTGTTACATTCGTGTTTTGTAACTTGGTGAGATTGACTGATAAATGAACTAATTTTCTGTCAAACCACTGGGATGAAATTAATCATTTCACACTCCAGAATACCTCATAACATTAGGGAGCGCTATCAGGCTCAGGTTGTCAGGTCTGCAAATATGTCTGCTTTTGTCATCTTGTCAACACGACCACAAATAATCTTACATCTTGTAAAACTCTTCAGTTTTCAGGACATTAACTGGCTGTTTTGTGATACTGAGGAAGTCTGATTTGAATCCACATCCAATCTGTTCTTTGGTCAGAGTGATCCCTGTCCACTGCATCTATATCAGTGTGTCACACGGAGGCGTGTAACTCAATAGCATCTTTCCAACAAACCTAATTATTAAATGCTCGCTGCTGTCTACCTGGTTTCCGCCGATGCCTCTGGCTTCCATCAGCTGTTAGCTTTCTTCAAGTGGGGATTCATCATGTGTGATGGTGTTCAGGGGTCACATTCTGAGTGTCATGTGGTCTCGCTTCTACAAAGTCAGGGAATCAGTAAAAATTAAAAGCTGTTCCACAGGGTACAATTCCTACCTCACCTGTTTGGTTTGTAAACACTTTGAACTGGATTTTAATTAGGGAATGTTGGTCATCTGTTTCCTGTAAAACACTGCTTTCAGAACAGGAGTGCTATTGTGTTGCGAGACTCTAAATTTCCCACTTCCCTTATTATTATCATTATTATGTATTACTATCATTACTGAATTTTCAATTATTTGCAAACTATGAAGAAATACCTTGTCAGTTATGTCAACTACTTCCACTTCTGGCTCACATTTTCTTTCTTCCCAGTCGACTTCCTTTAATCATCTACACGCATTCGTACGTCAGATATTCAATTATTTAATGGCTTGTGGAAATATATGACACTTTAGTCCATAAATCCAGCGTGATTAGTAAGGCTGCTGTGGTTACAAATGATGATCAACTGCAAGTTCCAATAAAGGAGCAGCTACAGTAAATGAGCGTGTAAATGCTTTATCACTGCTCTTGCAATGTTTGTAGCAGTAAAAAACCTATAAGTGTGTTCTTTATCCCATCTTTCCTGGTGTGATTTCTACATTTGTAATTAATGAACTACTTTTCCAACACCAGTTGATCCTTTCAGTACCGTATTAAACTAAGAGTCACCACAAACTGTACTTTCCCCTTTATTCAATAGAACCGAACAAACATTCAGTAATGTAGAAATTAAACACTTACTGACTTCATTATTCATGTGGGTAATGTACTTAATTTCTAATAGATATGAGTATTATGGACAAGTGGGGATAGTTGGGAGGGGTTTGCAGGGTTGTGCAGCGTGGGAGAAATGGGTACCTTTCATAATTGTGATTGTTCCAATAATGTAGCTGTCCTGTGATGAGATACACTTTCATTTCTTATATAAGCTGCAAACAAAAATATGATGGGTGTAATGGAAAAATCAATAAAAGTGCTGTGCAAAAAAATAAACATGGATATTATTTTCTTCATATACGACATAATTCCAGTGTATTCCCTGTGTGGGTTCTACAAAATGTTTTTGTATTGTGTTAAAATTAATTTCATTTGTAACTGCACTGAATCCATTGCATGTTTTTACTTAATGCCCTCTTTTATTGCCATCCTATTGGTAATCAAGTATGAATCCGACCTTGACAAAGGCAAGTCTCTGCCTCTGTAGTGCAGTGTCTGATAAACCGGGCCCACCAGGACACAAATGAGTACCGTTGCTTTGGTGAATTGTCATTCTGCATGTAATCGTCACATGAACACAGGAGGCGACGCGTCACCTAAACAACTTCGACTAAATGAATAACAACTGATGGGCGCAGACTTATCATGAAATCCTTCAGTTCAGATTATAGTGACCTTGAGGCCAAATCATTTCGTGCCATGAGGCCAGTGTTTTGCTTGCATGATAAATACCTCACGCAGTGAATCGTGGGAACTCTTTTGCACTCAGACAGACAATGAGAGGAGGACCTTTTCTGAGCATAAAAGCTCCAGTCAGCAGCTCCATAATTGCTTTTCATACGGCAAATTTGCTTTTACTTTCTCTCAGTTAATGAAATTAAACCAGAACATTCTTCCCACAATCAGCGGTGCAGTAGACCTAAATGTCAGCGGCTCCTGGATTTCTTCATTCAATTTGAGCAAACACCCAGGAGAGAGAGGGTATATTGCATGAAGTGATTGACAGAGTTCCATTACAAGGGCTTATCAGACCTCTGTCTGCAATTATCCAGGTTCAATATGGCGGTGGGATTTGATTTGTGCTGGAATTATAGTCACAAAGATGTGTGCAGAAAGGGGTACTGCTCCACATTGTGACCCCTCTATAATTTTCATTAGCATGCTCTCCCCTGCTAAAACCCAGGCAGCACTCACTGCCAGCTCCTGGCAAGAAAGTATCAGTGGATTGTTTTTTTCTTTTTTTCAGAGGCCTTTTTATGTGGATTTTGATATTTACATTTGACATTTGGTTCATGGTTTGTTGTCTTTATGCAACCTTTGGCTGTGAAAGTCAAAAGTCTACTGCCCAGGTGGTTAGCAAACAACAGCACATGAGTGGGCTGCACTCAGCAGAGGCACAGAGGCCAGCTAAACAGTGCAGATAAAATTATTATGTGTGGCGCTGCAAACATAAAAGAACGTCCTATTTTCGTTGTTCTGTTATTCTGGGTATTGAAATTAGCATCGCCCCCCGTAGTGTTTGGGGATGGCAGCGTAAAACTGATGCAACTTTAAAGTGAAAAGCCTTGTGTAGCAGGTATTTAGTCGCTGGATCCGCCGTGCTACACTCTTGCTGTTTAACCTTCTTCGGGTCAATTTTGACCCGTTTTCAAGTGTTTGCATATCATATAGTAGATGGGAAGACAATAAGAGGTTTAAGTCCAGCGTGGATGCTCCTTCGTCCCCCCTCAAATCATCAGTTGACTTTTCAAGCAGATGGCTTCCTTAGTCATAACCACCATATTATCTCCGGGTTTAGTGAAATTGCATGAACTACATCTGCTCCCCACACACTGTACGTATACATGAAAGTTTGCCTAACAATAAAGTTTATTGTTAAACTGTAAAATAACCTCAAAGTGTTAGATTATTAATGGCAGTCAAAAATGTGAACATTGAGAACTTTACTCCTAAAAAGTAATTGTGCTGATGAACCATGCTTATCACACCTGATTTCGGTGAGACGCGGATGGAGGTTCAGCAACTGATGGTTAGTCTGGCTTGCTCTCTATACTCGTAATTTTCCGGATGATCAAGCTAAATAATCTCAAAACCTCAGCATCTGGCCCTGTAATTGGACTTATTTTACAGCCATTTTTGGCAACAGACTCACAAAAAGGCACTTCCTGCACCTTTTAATTAAAATAAGGCTTGCATTTTGAGCTTCATGCAGAAGAAGCAGAATCTATGAAAGCACTTTTTTTTTTTGGCCTCACAGGTCTCAAACAGGTTTCTGTAGATCTGTGCATCCTGCATCCTGCCCATTCAGAAAAAAAGGGATATTTGAGTTCAGTTCTTTCTTTCTTTTTTTTCTTTCCCCTTTGCAGCCGGTGCATTTTTCAGCAACATGTCCTGCGGTCAGCACAATTACAGCAGGCTGAGGCCAGTAACGGCTTGATAGGCTGGGGGAAATAAATGCTTCCAGTCGCAGACGCAACCAATTGTTGAAGGACAGCCGTGCCTCGCAAATCACTCAGCGGGAGCGGGAGGGGGGTGTTCTGATGTGGTTGGGTCAGCAGACGGGGGACAGTGCTCGGGTAGCACTGGATCACGGTGCAGCACTGAAGTGCTAGAAATAATATTTGGTGATGTAAAAAGAACACACACACCAGCCCATGCACGAAATCCCAGCCGAGCATGCACTCACACACACACACACACACACACACACACACACACACACACACACACACACTGCTATATTCAAGTGCAGGCACTCCATTACTCCTTCATTCACAAACTCATGCATGCACAATCACGTAGTAGCCCGCATTAACACACACACTGAATTAAACAAAGCACACGGCAGCCGTGTATTTACGCATGCGGTCACAACATGCCAAGGGGATGATATAATGGCAACATGCACACCCACACACAAACACACACACACACACACACACACACACACACACACACACACACACAGCGCAAAGATCATCTCTAGAGGCCTCTAAACAGAGAGGAATAGAGAGAATATAAAATGTAAATTCTTTTTGTCTTGCTACATAAAAATGCAGCCAGCACAGACAAAATGTATTTCCATAATGACTCTGGCTTGGTGTGCATATGGGGCGTTAGCTTCCCCTCGGCAGGCGCTGCATGTGAAATGAGCTGCTGCTCCGGCTGCCTCTTTCATGAACTCTCGGGGGTTCGTCTGTCCACGAGCGCTCGCTGCCCTGACATTAAACGCAGCGGCTCCGAGCCAGACAGGTGGGCAACTTTATTCAACATTCATGACGTCCGTCCATCCGAATTTCAAGGCGACTGGCCGGAGTGTGTGAGCTCCTGCTCCTGCACGGTGCTGTGCGGGTGTAAAATATTTGGGTGAGGAACGAGGGCGAGTGGGATTCATCTACAAATATTTTAGAGGTGTATTACTGGTGGTTGAAACTTCACAAGTCTCTAATCTAAAAATTGATACTGAAATGATGAAGACTGGAATGAAAAGTGAGCGCTTAAGTCCGTGCTGATCATGCACACATATCAGACAATATGTTCAGTTTATATGTGGGAGTTTAAGCGCATTTAATCTCAGCTCCCTGTCAAAGTGGTGGCTGTCTTTGCAAATATTGAGTTTTCAGAGCTCTCTTCCACACCCCACTGTGATGAAACTCACTCTGCTCTCCAGCTTTCTGCGTCTCTCGCCTCTGTTTGCATTCTCCAATCTAAACAGGTTTTCTTGCGTTCCCCAAGGCGTCCCAGTAAATCTGGTTTTCACCTGAGCAGCTGTCACTTAAAACGACAACGAATATATCATGAAAAAACAGGTTTCCGCCGTTTTACACCCTCCGTTTTATATCTGAGGAGCTGCAAAATAGTTTGACTATATGAGTATAGCTGGCAGAGGGCAGGGTTTTTGAAAGGTTGTCTTGTTTAATCTGATGTTTAATTGCACTGAAATATTAAAACCAAAGGTAAACTGACACGGGGTGACTACAGAAACTCTGCTTTTTTAATTCCTGCTTTACTGGAAAAGTCAATAGTGTTGCTGTCCTCATCAATAAAGTCATTTCCACCAGGCCTGCAGCTTTCCTTACACAGAATGGCGACTAATTATCTTAGGTTGATAATATTGACAAGACAGTTGTGCTGCAGATGATACAGACTCATGAGCAAAGTGAAATAAGATATTCATCAATAATTGACAAAAGCATGATCAGGTGACCGCTTTATTTTCAGTATTTCTCTTGGTGCCCAACTATCTCAGAATAAAGATGCAAATCCGCTGGTGTCACCATTACATTTCCACTCAGTGTTCATTTCACACCCTCCTTTTCAGTGTTTGCATGTTGGATGTTTTGTGCCCATTGCATCATCTTTGCTATTCTCACGTTCCAGTAACACACAGGAAACAGCTCAGTAAAGCTTCACACTGAGGTGCAAAATTTGGCAGAGAAGCTGGGGAAAAAGAAGATGGGGAGAAAAGGTGTTCTCCAAATAAACCGCACTAATGAGCTGGCCAGAGATTTACATAGCTTGATGACTAAGGATCCTGGGTAATTACCTGCGTGCACCTCAAGGTTTAATCTGCGATGAGTCTGGTGACAATGCCAGCCAATCAATCCCCGTCTCAGGAGGTCAGCGGGAACAGCGGCTCCCCTGGTTCAACATGAGCAGTTGACTTGTGCAGTGCTGCTAGAGATCACTGATGGCTTTCTGAATAATTTCTCCACTAGCTCTCAGAGGACAGACAGCATGAATGCAGGTGTACCTCACTTTTGTTAGCGTGCACCACAATAAAAGGGAGATGCAGAAACACCTGAACTAATCCAGTGCTCTTATTGTTGACGGCTCCTGTGAAAACAAGCATCCCGCTCGGTGATATGAATAGATGAGCTGTGAAAAACATCTAACACACACAATAATGCTGCAGCAATAAGTGAAAGCTTAAGTTCAGGACGCGTCTCACCTGAACATGCTTTGTGTAAGATTTCTCTTTCCGCTCCTTTAAAATTAATTCACAATAGAGATTCAGAAATAACCTGGAATCACAGCGTGTTTCCTAAAGCAGGATTTCTCTTCAGAGGCTAAACACGCTGGCAACTTCCAAACCAGTGCATGTTTTCCATGACATTACTTAAGCCATTCAAGGACTTGACTTCATTTCGAGTGAAAGCATGTCAGATTTGATTGATTGGAATGGTATAATGCTTGCCCTGGGTACTACACAACTGTCATGGAAATAGGTTGACAGCTGGGGCAGATACTTTATCAGACTTATACAAACGGATTTATCTGTGGCGCCCGGCGTGATTGTATTAAAACATGTATCGAAGCTTTAAAAGACCCGAGTGTTGGAGCTGGAGAACTTCACGTTGTCTTCAAGTGTGACAGAATGGTGGTAGAGGGGTGAAACTTTTGAAGAAGCTTGAGACACATATACAGTACGTTGCCTGGAGATGTGGCTGCGTGGCGCGCAAGGATTTTCTTGCTGGAGTTCAATTTAAGGGCGAAACTTGAAGTTGTGAGAAGTCCTCAGCAGCGTGATCACGTCTTGAGAGAAGAGGCAGCTGATAAGTAGTGTTCAAATGAATATTAATGCAATCGAGAATGAATGCTTAAAGTATTTCTCCCTAATTACTTACTGTATCAATAACTCAAATAACTACACTACAGATTCAGATAACTTTATTGTCCATTAAATTTGCATAAAATGGAAATTCATCTCTGGCACACTGAACTGTGTCTGAAAAGAAGAAGGTTTTAAGGATTTAATCAAGGATCGGCCCAGATTGCAAGGTTAACAAATGTTTTCTCTAAATAAAGATTTCTAACAGTCCCGTCACTGCTGCTGTTTAGTCCAAACAAACCTCTCTCTCAACAATCTGCCTTCGTGTTCGGTGTTCTCTTCACCTGACTGATTTCAGTATAGATTTCTCAAGAATACAAGTTGTTGAGAGGCTCTTACATAAGAAGCCTGGCAATCTTTATGCTTGGTTAAAAGTACACAGCAAAGCCGCATTTTCCGCCATGCTTACTGACATTCACTGGAAGGGAGCAAACAATCCCATTCATGCCAGCCAGCGGTCACTGAAATGTTTGAAAATACGCTGCTGCACCCAATCAGACGACAGCACGCACGCTGAGTATTCGCGACAATAGAGCCTGCCATAGAGGTAGCAATTATGTAGGCTGCTCAGCAGTCAATCTCAGTATCAGATGAGTGCTCCAGTTTTCATTCTTCAGGAGGGGCTTCATGCTGCGGCTGTGAATCAGCCTTATATTTGTAAATGACACCACTATCCTGGGCTGTCTAATTTGAAGCGTTTAATGAAAGAGGCTGAGCACACCGCGAGCGTGTGCACTCTCATGCTGAGGAGGCGCAGAATGCTCAGCAGCGAGCATTGTATTCAGAGCACACTCCTGCTCTTTTTTTTGAAAGGACAACATGAAAACAGGCCTGGCATCGCCTCCTCAGCTCCGTGTGCCACAGCTCTGTTTTGACTCCGGCCTTCCACTGTGATTAAAGACCCACGTGCAATTACGATTTCACTGTTGAAAGCCGTCAATAATTCATGGCTACAATACGCTTCGATGAACTGGTGGTGCTCTTCAAGCGACTCGGTTCTCTCCACAATCCCAACAGCGTCCTCCTTCCCACCCAACTCCCACCCCCCGCACGCCTACTGTACATCCATCCGTCCTCTGACCTCTGCTGTAAATCTCCACGCACAATACTGACACCAGGCGGTGCAGGCGGGTCACTGGGTGATGAGAGGGAAATAAAACCACAGCTTTTATGGCTCTGGAGGATGCAGCAGTCAGGCTTACTAAGGCTTGCACTTGATTGGAGTAAGTCACATTTACTGACCCACTCCATTAGCCGCAGTGCATAAAGGCAGTTAATCCAGTGCACCTCCAAGCAGGCCGTCCTGACAGTGCACATGCACAACACGCTTGCTCCAGCATGCATTGCACATTTTACTCACCAACATTTCTGCAATGAGGCAAAAAAAAAACACAATCAGAGAGCTGGTAAACGGCTAAGGTGATTATTTAGGCGAGAGGTGAAATGATTAAGTGATTAGTCAATGGACAGAAAATTTGCTATTTTCATAACTGATTAAACATTCGCTGGTCTCAGTTTGTCAAATGTGCTGCTTTTTGTCATTTATGTTGGTGAACTGAATATCTTTAGGTTTTGTAAAGATAAAATTAGATCTGAGCTAAATATATAATAAGACCATGAACAAAGTGATTCATTGAGAGAATAATTGCCAGATTCTTCATTATTTGCAGCTCTAATCTAAACCATTTTTGGGGAGCAAAACTAAAAGTGAGGTTTCAAAGCTCACACGTCATTTGTTTTCTCTCTCTGAAGTGGGAAAGGAATATGAATCTATGTAGAAATACATGAATGTGTTGTACTTTCAAGCATTTGAGGTTTCACCTCACAAGAGCTGTGTTTACTTTTTGCTGGCCTGTTGCTCTAAAGACGCCGCGCTTAACAACAACTGTCCGCATAGCGGCTTTAACCCCATCCTGATGGAGGACCACTGTGTGGCTGAACTCATAAGATGAGCGCGGAGCCTGCAGAAAATGAACACTCTGCCACAACTGAGACAAGCAGTGACCTGGAGGGCCTGTATGCGAGGCTGGATGGAGTCGTGGATATATAGTGCGTGACAGTCAAAGACTCAGACAACCAGCCAGCCAGCGGCTCATCTATCAAGGCGACAAGCAGCGTCTTTAAGAATGGATGGCTGCAGCAGCCTTGGAGCCCGTGTAAAAGCCTGACAAACACCCATGATGAATCTACACGGCATTAGCATGAGGTAGGCCCCGCGTCAGCCTCCAGTGGACACAGCAGGAAGGAGAAACACACAGCGGCGATCGCTAAACTGTTGTCAGGTCAGGATGAGCATAGTCTGGGTCAAGCTGGTCAATAAGAGGGCCCTGGGGTCAGCCTATTAAATAAGAAGCTACTGGATCTTTCAATGTGAAGTGTTGTTGTCTTTCGGATTTAATGATTTTTGAGCTGTGGTGACTTTGGATGAAATACAGTTTGGTTTCAGAGTAGTTCCTTTCATCCCTATGTTTATATTTTAGTAGAAAGGCAGACGAATTGCAAGGACCAGTTTGAATACTACACAGAATCTTTTTTCCTGCCCAACTGATTCTGCCCCATCAAAAATCACATGAAGGATCGTGGACATTCGTACAGCTATTATTCATCGTTTTGAGCAGCCTTTAGCAATCACACACTCAAATAGACTCACAAACATGTTCAGTGATTCATTCGCTGAATGTACCACACGGTGAATGTGAGTGACCCTCTCCCCCTCCCTCGTGTCTTAAAGTCTCCCAATATGTTATTTAATAACAGTTTAATAACCAAAGGTGAAACTAAACATGCTGCACATAACAGGGCAGGACTTATGTCATAGCAGCTTTCAATTTGCAAACAGATTCTTTATCCAGCTAAACTCTCAGCTCATTGGCTTATCCCTCACGAATGACCATTCGCTCAGTTCACTAGTGAGCAAGCCGAACTGAAAATCCTCACTGAACTGAAACTTTCAGCTCAGTGAGTGGGACCGCGCCGTCGGAGCTCCGGTCAAGCACTGAACGAGCCGGCGAACAAATCTTTTTAACAAACTGATTCCAGTGATTCCGTGCACTGAAAAGACCTGCTTTGCCCATCACTGATAATACCCTGATTATTTAAATGTTTATATCTTAGGCAACATTTCATGCAAGGCAGACGACGTTTAGAAATCGCTGAATGAGTTTTATATTTTAAAAATGGTTCCCTGTGGTCAAACTGGTTCTGAGCCGTGTGGAATGTGCTCCTGTACAAACTATTTTTACAGTGTGACACTGATTGTTATCTGACTTTAATATCCATCAGCTGATTTGTGAGTGTATTGACATGAGAAAAGAATTTCAATACAAACTGCCCTGGAGGTAACCCACTGAGCTGAGCTGTGTAGCGCCCTGTAGTGGAACTACGCATCATGTAACACTTGATTTTGAAATGATTTTAAAACATCAGAGCAAACGTGCATTGCGACCTATAATGAGTCAGAACACAACAAAGATACGCCTGACTATGTTCAAAAAGAGGAGTGGAATTCACACACACACACACACACAGTTGTGTTTCCATCACTTTTGGGGACATTGCATGGACTGACACTCACTTCCTGGAGACTGAACCTAACCCCATAAAGAAGGCGAGTTCCCACAATGTGACTGTGCAAACAGATGTAGGACCCCACAACATGAGTAATGTATGTATACACACGCACGCGCACACACACACACACACACACACACACACTTTGCCTTAAAGCATCCATAATCCAGGGGCTGCTTTGAACTGGCAGTCCTGCAGGCTTCTTCCTGAACTGATTTTACAAAGCAGAAAGGTGCTGCCATGTGAAGGTGGAGAAGAAGCTAATTGAAACCCGAGTTAGCTCAGAGATGGCTCTCTCTTGGTGCCCAAAGACATGGACTTATCCATCAGGGTGCTACAGGGTTATGATGGGATTCTCAGGAAGCGGACAATACTCTGGCCTCAGCAGCACAGCTTAGGCCTGTGTCCTTGACAAGTGCACTTAATTAAACTCGCAATCAGCTGTTGACTGCTTCCCCTGCCTCATCAATAAAGCAATTGAATCTGCATGCCGGAGCGCCTTTCTCCTCATGTTAACTCCACTGAGCGGTATGGTCAGCTCATTTATCACTGAAAACATAAGCCATGTTAACATAAGACAGTCAAAGCATTGCATCCAACTGGCTTCATCCTGCTTTTCTACACATTATTCAATAATAAGAAAGACATGTAAACACTGGACAAAAAGAGCGCTTCTATTATAACCTCGTCTGCACAGCTAGATGTTTAAACCAATAATCCGTCTTTTAATGGCAGACTATCTATGTCTTATTGATGGAACAAATTCATTAGTGTTATTACTTCTGTCAATCTAAATCCAAATTTATTGATTACATATCTTGGTAAGATTTTCCACAAAGCAAGGAAAGTTTTTTTCCTCGTACGAAAAATGTTTCATGCTGTCAGTCTCTCATTCTGCTGCTGATCTAGGTGTCATTCATCAAAACTCCACAAGAGCATGTAATGGCGTAATTACATAAACAATGATTGGCAGCCTAAATAACATCATATTTCTGGAGAACCTTTCAAAAGGGTGTACATTTGCATAAGCAACATGGATTAATGCGACAGCCGAGCAGCTGCTCTCGCCGGGAGGCCTGCACGATGACAACTTTCAGTGATTTGGCGTAATCAGTAAAACTTTCTGTTTTGAGGTTAAATTTGTGAGGATATGAGAGGAGGAAGGTGGAGGAGAGAGGGAAGGCATAATCAGACAAGATTGACACTGATACCAACTCACACCCACTAGATAAAATAACACTGTTTGATTTATTAACACACTGTATTACTGGGTACCTTCTGAATAGGAGGCCTAGATTTGACTTTTAAAAGTGTTTCTTTCTTCTCAGAATACTCTCAGCTTTAAAGTTACAGTGTGAAATCGTAAGCCTTAATGCTAATAATAACCATGCTCACAATGACAGTGTTGTTAATGGATGTTGGTGTCTGAATCAGCCGTCTCTCTCCGCCAAACATTTTACCTTTCACCTGATGGTGGGCACTGGGAACTCCTGGATGGCCTGATGGCTCCACTTCCAGTGCACCCTGTGGTGAGCGAAAGCACATTTGGTGAGGTCCTGATAGACATGCGCCACATGGTCTTCTGAAGAGTTGCTGAAGATGAATGTGTCATCTAGATGTGCTGCGGTAAACTTTGGGACCTCCCTCAGCACATGGTCCATCAGCCATTGAAAGGTGGCTGGAGTTCCACCTCGGCCAAAAGGCATCACTGTGAATTGGAACATGCCAAATGGAGTTATGAAGGCAGCAAGCTCTCTGGACTCTGGAGCCAGGGGCACCTGCCAATACCCCTTGCTCAAATCCAGAGCGTTGATGGCACGGGGTAGGGATCAAACCTTGAAACCTCATTTATCAGACGTAGATCAATGAGGAGTACCATCCTGTTTTGGCACTTATACAATAGGGCTGCGCTCAGTGCATAAATGTTCAATTACCTGCAGTGGAAACATTAACCCCAGTTCCTGCTTCAGTGCAGGTAGCAGTCTCTCTGGGATCCTGCAGGTCTTGTGGGGAGCTGGGTTGTCCTCCTTCAGGTAGATTTTGTGATCTCTTTGTGTGCAAGTGCTTTGACTGCCTCAGTTCTGCCACTGTGGTGTTCCTGTTCCTCTGGTCCCCAGATAAAGTTGCCACGATCAGTCCATCTCTGGGCCAGCCGAGTCCAGCAGAGGCAAGAAAAAAACGGAGGGCTAAAAAGAAAAAAAAGTGGTTCACTTTCAGACACCTCTGTGATGGATAATCTCCATATCATAGATCAGAGATGTTACTGTATGCTTTTGATGTTCACCACAGGACCCTAAAGAAGTGTACCATGACAAATAACTTGGCTTTGCTCTTTATAGCATGGAGTCATACCATGTATCGATGATGATATCATCATGTCCTGTCATATTTTATACAACGTTAAATCCGTTTTATCACTTAACTGACCTGCCGACAGATATTTCCTGCATTTAACTGCTAAATGTTTATTGTGATTTATAGAAAACTGGTCGATCTATGGTAACAGCCAACTAAAAAAGCAATAACAAACCAGCTGGACATTTTTCCAGCTCCCCAGGGAATCACAGAGCTCTGCAGTGCTTTCCACCAGAAACGTGACACAGCCGAGGCAAATGTTTTTGAGTTTCAAACAGCATTAATAATAACAAGCCAATAACTCGCAATCTTATTCTTTCCAATTCACACACACTTTAAAGCTGATACTGCATCATATTTAGTGCGTACCACCATGCTCACTGCACAGAAACTTTATGGTTGAGAAATCTTGCTTTACCTTCTTGGAATTCCGAATTTAAGAGCAGTTTCTTTGCATTTACTTGCAGCAGGGAGTCATATTTTTCTGACTTTTGGACTTCAGTGAGAACAGACCAGGCTGAAAGTGGATGGCTGTGGCAGGCAAGCATCCTGAAATGCCTCCTATCTTTGTGTGTGTGTGTGTGTGTGTGTGTGTGTGTCAGGACAGCTCACACAACACTTGTTGAGAGGCCCTTAGACTGAAACCTCAACCCTCAAGCCTACAAGAGTATTAGACCTGCAAAATGTCTGACACATTTCTATTTGACAGTTTCTTCCTTTCTTTTGGCATTTCTAATTTGAACCAACTGAAGCAGGTGTCACTCTCCGCCAATCCTGACTCTCAGCCTGGCTTTTCATTACAGGGTCCAGGATTGCACTGAGGTGTGAGATAAATTGGTTATGTCTAAAGTAAAATTATATCCAGGTCTTTGCAATTCAATTCACTTATCGAAAAGAGGAGGGGAAACGACTGCTAAAAGCGAATGTTCCAAGTTGCTGCTTTTGCTAAAAGACGGACTCACAAAGAGGGAAACTTATGTCAGATTGCCTGCCAATTTTTGGTCTAGACATGAGCGGAGAGTTCTTTCACCGCCATTCATGTAATGCTTGACAGAAAAATAAAAAAGTCAAGTCCCTCTCAGCAATTATTTGACATCTATAAAGCTGCCACTGAGTGGCATGAAGCCTGCAGGCCCATGTGGAGTGGCATTGTGATTTTCAGGTTGTGCTATTTAAACGCTTTGGCTAAACATACGCTCCCATCTGCAGAGCTTGATTAGATTACCTCGGATTTCTTGGAGTTCCATTAAAGGTACGTTTGTCTTTTCATCTAGTGACCCAGATTAGATTTTGAAAAGCCTGTTATTCTTTGTTCTATTTTAAGACATCAGAAGTCGTGCTGTGTTATAGTCATTCAACTGGTCATTTGGAATTTCATTACAGAAACACAAAGGAATATTCAGAGAGTCCAATATGGTGATGAGTCTGGTGAAAAATTAAAAATAGCACTTGAATGGAAAATTAAGTTGACTTTAATAAGAACGGATGATAGTCGAGGTGATTGAAGATTCCTTTTATACTCTTGCCAGAGGAGAGGTATCCAGGAAACGTGTTTGGTCGTCGGATGAAATAATGAAGGAGAAGAAAGCAGGTTCTCCTGCATCACATCATTCGCCACATCAACAAAATCATCTCATTAAAGGGTTTCACTTCTTGTTTATTTGGCTATATATTGTTTCTATTTTGTGTAAAGGCTTTAAGCATGTATTTCAAATGTTTTAAAACTATAAACTCAATGTTCACTTTCACATTTTACCATGTTCACCATCACAATAAGTGGTAATTATCACTTAAATCCAAATAGGTCTGAGGCTGATGGGAATGCCATTTGTTGTGCAGGTATTCAGTCATTAACCGAAGATCAAGTTTGACCAGTAGGTTATAGGTGAAACAGCACAATTCCACTCTGTCACCATCCATGGCTCCAACCTCTTCACCCCATCAACAGAAAATCTGCTAAAAATATGTCATATAATTCAGCGTTGTGAGGAATTTAATTACTATTTCATGATTAATGACCCACATTAGGATACTTTGATTAGCAGTGCAATTGTGTTATTTGTGGTCTTAGTGCTGACCAGGGAGCCAAGGCAGTGTTTGTTGTAGCAACAGATTAAATCAATGGCCAACAGCTCCAGTAAACACGAGACAGAGAACAAGGAAATGAGTCCTATAACTATGAAATCCTTTGACTCGAGAAGTCACCCCACAACCGCTGTCGACAAGCAACGCCACGAGTAAATCTCTTTAATCGTTTCGAGGACCTGCTGTCACATGCAATCATGCCAAGGGAGCAACAACAGAAAACGGCCTCAAAAGGATCATATGTTATTGTTCCATAAAGGTTGATCAGTCTCACGGCCGCAGGAAAATCCAGCGAACATCAAACTGTACGATACAGCTGATGTTTTACTTTGACAACTGCGAGGGGCATTTAACTTATGTGTGGCTTTTAGTCATGGAGGCAGCCGTCTCTAGGGCACAAGCGGAGGAAAGCTGACACTGAACTTACTCATATCCCACCAGTTCATGACTCATGAACCACTCACGCTCTCTGCCTTCAATGAGTTGCGGGGCTGAGCAGTCCCTAAAAGGATTTAGTAAATGATGAAGTCATGCCTGGGGGTGGCGGAGGACAGGACAGAGCTTCAGCAGTGAGACATGGACTTTCAGCAGTGGAATGCTTTCTGCTCAGCTAACCCTAAGCTCCACCTCCACACCGCCATCTATTGTCAGGGCCAGTGCAGCCTATTGACAGGGCCATTGATTTCCTGATTAATGGACCTCTCCGCCATTGGCATTTACCGCTGCCAACATCATTTTAATGTGTGCGTGATCAATAGCTCCATCAACACTGAGAATATCCCGCCGTCAAGCTACGGGGGATTTGTCTGGGCATATGTTCCCATCAGACCGATCACAGTGAGGTCCAATAGGGCATACAGCATGGGCGCAGCAGAGTGTAGGCGAAAGGCTGGTTTAAATCCTTAAATGTGAGACAGACTAAAGAACTTGTTTGATCTTTCACATGGCCTGTAGAAGTAGATAATAAAGAAGTAAAGAACACTATCGCTGCCAGGTGAATAGTTCTACCCCTAGCTGCATGCTTTGTAACCACAGTAGCTGGATTCAGTAATTGGTATGGGGTAATTGTTGTTGGGTGCAGCGGAGGTGTAAAAAGGAAAATAAAAACAAAAAAAAAGAAAAGGAAAAGGAAAACTGTTTTCATTTACCCTGTTGTGATTGAGGTGACAGTTAGACCAAACTTCCATGATGGTGATATAGTCTGTCAATTTTCACAGGCACAATGTTTGATGCTTGATGTCTGCCCCCTCTCTCAGTTCTCTCCCAGTTTGTTGAATTCAGGCTTTATTTCACCAAACCAGAGTTGGTTGTGATTGTTGGAACAGTGAAAAGATGAACCAAGAAGGTTTTGGTGAGTTACATTTTGTTTCTGTTGAGTCTGAATGAAGTGTGTTTTACGATGATAAAATTACTGCTTCTGTAAATGGAGTCTGGTGGCTTTGGTGAGACCGACATAGCAGCTATCTCTGCAAGGATCCTGGATGTCGTACATATGACATACATTGATTGCATTGCAGCACGTTCTCTCATTGATTACTGGACCATTTTCAAAAATGGCTGTCCCCATGAGTCACTTACACACAAAACCTTGGAAAAATAGGGTCATGGGTAATATTTGATTTTTTATATTATATATACAAATATTATATTTGACAACTGGAAACTGCAACCTCATTGGGTTTGGAAATGAAATGTAGGTCTGCAGATCTGAAGACATGTTCATGTTGAAATAAATATACCTGTATAAGCAGTACCCTATGTCTTTTGTTGACATGAAAATAAATATTTGAATGGTTTGAAGCTATGAGTCTGTAAAATATGACTGTGCTCTAAGTTTTTACAACTGTTGCCTAAAGATGTCTATGTTCAATCACTCAGTCTGTGTGAGATATGGTGCAATATATATATATATACACACACACACACACACATATATATATATATATATATATATATATATATATATAAACATGCCATTATGCTTTTCTTGGACAAAAGGCAATAAGGCGAATGGGCTTGATCGACACTAGCATCACGCTGACGAGGGCAGAGGAAGGAGCAGAAATTGCAATAACAAAAATCAGTGGACTCATATTCAGACCTGAAGGCTTTCCATCAATATTTTATGGCCAGCAGGAGCAGATTGGGTCATATATCGAGAATTTCAACTAACTTAGATTGAGTGAGGGTGAACCGGGGAAGCACACTCTGCACTGGATAACAGCCTCCTCAAAGCAACGGTCAAACTGGCCTTCCCTGAAACCCTCCCTCTGAACTCCAGCTGCAGCTGTCAAGAAACCACACTGTGTTTGACCGCCGCTAACATTCAGCCAGCAGTGCAACAATGCAGCTAGAGAAAAGACAACTTCTGGAAATAAGTTGTGCCGTTGTAACTTGTTTTATGACTTCTTACAAGTACAGCGTTATGACATTTTCATTGCGTTTATCGCTCTTTCGGCCTTGGAAAACTCACAGTGCCATTTGAAATTTCCATCATAAATATTCCAGATGTTCATTGCTGGGTCTGTGCAAAAATATAGGAAGATACACAAGATTACTGTGCTGACCTTCAGTGCTTGGTAAACTGCTTTTGGAACAGTCTGAAGTTATGAGATTTCCTCAGATGGGCTCGAAGAGCATGTTAATATTATGTGGCATTAATGCTAGCATCAACACAATCTGAATAAAAAAGATGAACTTGCCACACAAACAAACAACATTAGCTATCTTTTAGTGAGAAACTGGTTAATAAAAAGCAGTTTGAGATGTCTCAGAAATGTATGGCAATATTACAAGGTGGATACGTGCATACAGTTATCACAACCCAGAAATGTTCTACGGCCACGCTAGCAGCTCTGTGAAGGTGCATTTATGCACAGTGTTGAGATACATGCTAATGTCAGCATGCTAACACACTGACAATGACAATGCTAACATGTTGGTGTTAAGCAGATTTAATGTCTATCATTTGTTCTTGTGTTAGCGTGCTAACATTTGATTAGAACTAAACACAAAGTCGAGCTGAGGTAAATGGGAATGTCACCTAAGTATCACCTAAACAAGTAAAAGGTTTGACCTGAACCTCGCACGTCATGTACTGCCCAGTGTCATAAGATCTACACATCAACTTTAGCATTAAAAAAAAAAAAGACCCTTATCAAGACCTTTCCTGGTCAGACTAACGGCGTCTTTGCATTTACATCCAAGACTGGACATTCAAAATCACATCTTGAACAGAGATCCATATTTCGTATCATAGCACCATGCATCACAGACAACATGCTAGCTTGCAATAGCCCGGCTCAAGCCTCGAGCCAGGCCACTGGGTTGACAAATGAGAAAGAAAAGAGTTTGAATGTGCAGATGAATGATCCTGGTGATTGCCCAGGACTGTAATAAAACACTATGTCAACTCTAATGCTGTTACTATTTCGTTGGTCTGCCAAGTGAGATGCTCCTTGGCTTGTCTGAGTGCTCAGATTTCATTTCACTTGAAACATCTGGATGCTGCTTTAATTTGTTAGAGTCAACAAAAGTTCTGGGCGGGTGGAGCCGGCACACGCAGCTTTTTTTGTTTTTTAAATACAATTGTGGGAAGGCAAACTGATGGAAAACGTCCTGATGCAGGTTAAAATGACATTTCCATGGAAACAACACCATTCAAAGACATATCTGAGAGCTGAATTTAAGGCACTGCTTGTGTGTGTGTGTGTGTGTTTTTTGTGCAGAAATATACAGCTGTATATAGCTATAGGTGGGGGAGACTGTGCTTTGTTTTGTTTTTTTTTACCATCCTTAGGCCTCTAGTATTTGAATCCTGAGTAAATACAAATAAGGCGCCTGTAATGTGAGTTCTTGTGTTCGTGGTGTCTTTGTGTATGCTGTAGTTTGTTTCGTAGTTATTACCCTGTCATGAATTTAAGCACCGTCATCCATCAGGATAAAATTTCAAGACAGTTTCCAGGCTGATTCAGATTATCCTGTGAGTTGTATGTGATTAAAGTGACGAACCAAAACTGACAAGGAGAACGGTACTACAACAAATTCACATTTAATTTCCTAATTGCCCCCGTGTTATTTGTTTTGTGGCATTTGTACGGGTTGGGCTGAGACTGAGACGCCACACAGCGTGTGTTTCAAAGCGTAGTGCCACACAGCGATCAGTATTCCTCTGTCTAACTGTTAGCTTTGTGTCAGGCTTTGATTGGATGCAATATGTCTCTTTCAGCCTCCCATGAGGTTTGACATTATCCCAAATTTCAATCGACTCCAAATATCAGTTGTTAAAGGTATCGAGGAATATCGCTTATTGTCAGTTTAAATCCTACCCCTTTTCTGCACTTAATCCCGAGTGTGCTTGTGGTTCTACCCTTTCATATTGATTTAAAGCCGAGCAACTGAAAAAGGTCTTTATGGAGGCAGCCTATGGTGGGAAGCCAGCTTGGTTCTCATTCGTAGAAAGCTTTTGAAGCGAAGAGAGGCTCCCTTGAAACAGCCAGGGCTGTTGAGCTGAGCGTTCGCGTAGAGGCCTGCGCCCGAGGCCATTCGTCTGAACAGCTCTCATCTCTGGCTTCCAGAGAGAGGGGGGGGCTGGCAGAAAGCTTCCAGGTGACAGGGGTGGGGGAGCGGGGGACAGAGAAACGGAGGGGTCTAGAGACTCACCCGCTGAGACTTCTTCATCCATCCTTCACTTTACTATTTATTTATTGTCTCCATCCTGTGGAAGAACTTTTACCTTCTGTAAAATATTGCTGCACTACGCTCAGGAATAGAAAGGTGTCTTATAGTAGAAGCAGTTTTGAATATAATACTGCATTCAATATTAAATTGCATTAGATTTAACAATAATAATATTTATTATAATAATCGTATATTTAATTATAACTTAGCGGTTAGCTCAGCTGCATTTATGAGAGTACAGTGATGATTTTGTATTATACTATACTTTTTTATTAACTCTGTATTTGAGAATGATGAGGACTGTGTGTGTGTGGGACATAAGTCATGTCAGCCGTCTGTCACCCGCCGCCCTGGGTGTAGAACATTTGCGCCCGGTGAAGCACTAAGTCAGTCCTAGACAAAACATAAAGAAGTCCTCTGGCTCAAATTAAACACATCAGCGGAAAGTAAAGGTCAGCTCCGACCTGACTCGTCTTTATTTCTGTACATGTTAAGCTAAGGATCCCTGGTTCACGTGTCTTTCTTAGTTTCTGTGTATACGCTGCAGCACAGAGGCAACGGTGGCGAATGAGACCGAGTTTGAAACCAGGATAAAGTTTTTATTTTTCGAGAATCATGTCTGACAGCTACAGCTGCAGATGCAAGCAGCCAATAAAGTCAAAGCTGTTTGCTATAGATGTGGCAGGTGCGCAGCTCCAGACATGTTCAACCAGTAACTGTACTTTCTACAAGACCTGCTCCCCATGCTTTCCCCACATTGCAACATCCTGAATCACACCAAGACTGAAAGCACAAGCTGTAATAGCACCACGCAGCATGTGAAAAATGTTTTGTTCTCTCAGTAGTCTGACAGCTACGTCTCGCAGTCTGACCTATTTCTTGTAGGCTTAGGCACCTTTTGGTTTTCGAGTTTCACACTTCCATGTTCGAGTTTGTGCATTGCGTCTGCTCCGTCTTTCTGTCCCTCTTGAGATCCTGCTTTCCACTTAATCTGAGCTGCACAAAGAGCTAGCTTAGTTAGCAGTAGATGTGAAAAAATAGTGGAACTGTTCATCAAAAAAGCGGTTGCATTAAGGCTGACATCATGGATTCTTGCCTTTAGTCTGTTTATAATCTTTACTAGCTTTATGCTGTCTCCATCTTTTCCACAGCAAAAAAAAACTCCCCATGCATGTTGCACACATTGAGCAGCAGCACCTCCTCCTCGCCTTATGCCCACTAATGTAAAGGCACTTTCACCAACCACTTTGGCAATTAATTAATATATCTCTGCTCCATACAACTGCAGAGGGTGAAACAACATGTTCCATCTCGTCCAGAGGTGACATACACGCTGCTGAAAGATTAGGCACCGTAATACTCCTCTCCTGAGGTACGGCCATGCACAGGTGTGTGGTTTTCATTAACAAAACATTACTCAACGAGGGGATGACCAAGGGCGTCGTCAAGATAACCACCCCCGCACCCACCCACAAATTTCCAGTGGCCCCTATGGAAAATTTCTGGGAGCACCACTGGCAATGACGCATCTCTGTGAACACTTGTTGTATTAACTATATAGCAGTCACAGCTGCGCACAGCTGTCTCCTGCTTATTAAACTGTTTTCCTTCAGTTAGCTAATAGACAGGACAGATGTTTATAACTAAGCCTACATCCAGAAGGATTCATTTACATAATGCAAAGGAAAGCATGGGTGGAGAGTAGTCTGCTATCTACCCAGAAGATGTGTTTGTTGCTGTTTGAAATGGCATACAGCATTTTTATTCATGTGTTTGTATTTGTGTCCTGTGGGTGCTACAGTTTTCCCAGGTGAACTGGAAACTGATTTACTCCTAGGTGTGGATGTGAGTGTGAATGCGAATGTTCGTGTTAGACCAGCGATGGACTGCTGACCTGCCCAGGGTGTTTCCCTTCCTTCCAACCAGTGCATGCTGGGATAGGATGACCCTGAAAAGAATACGTGAGTGTTAAAAAATGGATGGATGCACTGAAAATGCAGTGCGGTGGACCAGCATCCAGATTGATGTCTGTCCACACTTCTGCCTGCTTGTCTCCTGCGCTCTCAATTGCAATGAAACCTCGACTTAACATTCTGATGTGAAGTATAACACACACCTGCATAGCTGCAACATGTATTTGTTGAGAATTTTATTTTCCATTCAATTATGTTATGTGAGCAGAAAATGAACCACATAATCAAGGTTTTCTTCTATTAAGTCAAAAGTGTGTTGATGAAAATTTTCATTTTAACAACACACACGGCAAATTATTTGGAGATTCAAATATGTTGTAGTGACTTCTTTGTTATTCTCTGTTACCAATTAGATCAGCAGACAAACAAAAAAATAAAAATAAAAAAGAACCAACAAGGAGCAAAGACACAGTAGCTGAATTTACTTTGTATAGAAGTCTAAAATTATATAACTATATCAGAGTTTGATATAACTATCAGTTTGTGTCACATGTGCAGCCACACACAAAGCACATCCTCTTAGTTCTCACACAAGTCTTGCTCTGGTTACCTTCCAACATGCTGTAAATTCTGCTGCTGTCAGTGACTGTCTATAGGAGCAGATCTTTGAGATGTGAGCATGCGAAGAATGAGGTTGGGAAGGATCCATAGTTTCCATTAAGAGTAATTTCTTGTCTGATCATTTGCTGAGTAAACATACAATCCTTCCAAGTGGCCCATTATGAACAAAGACAATGCCAAATTGTGTAAAATCAATTCATCAACATAGGTGAATGTAAAGCAGGTTAGGTTTGCTGGCAACAGAGATGCATAGTATGGCTTTTATTATCAAAAATGCTTAGCAATAATCCAAGTAACCCTATTCAATTTCGTTTTAGTGGACGACTGTAAGATATTCACAGTGAAGGAGGAACATACAGGAAGTCAGTTTGTTACTGTAATCTGGGTGCATCAAGTTTATTGTCATGTATTCTAAAGACAGGCATCTAAAAAAAACTGCCAAATGCATCACTCTACACCCCAGCATTCACAGTCCAAAACGATGCAAAAGATACAGTGCAGTAGTGCATTAATGTGTTCATGTCTGGTTTCTGAAGTACTGAAGTCTGTCAAACAAAAACTTCACAGTAAAAAGTCTGTTTCTGGTAAAGTTTTGTTTGCCCTCCCTATTAGTAACTGGCAGTCACTTTGGCTTTATGGTAACTGCAGTTTGCGCTGTGAGTGGGTGATGGGTTAAAACATGCACAGAGCAAAACATGGGCAGGGGTGGTTCTCGAGTCGATCCGGAGGTTAGCCAGGAAACGGAGGTCATGCTAACCTGACGTCCATCTTTCACTGCCTTTCACAGGCTAACTTCGAACAATCAGATCAACAAATCATATGCTGTGGTAGGAGACCAAAACTCTTGCCGAAATGACTGTAGTTTGGCCGCAAATGCCTGACTTCCCAAGATTCTTGACTCGCGTGATCTCTTGTGAGTCCAGCTGCTGTGAGGGTGACGCCCTCAATCAATCATCAATATCAATAAGTGCTAAAATAAATAATGGTGATATAATAAGAATTTACCAATATTCTTATTCCTATTTTTCTTATTATATTTCATTTAATCGATTTCAGATGACATATTTGGCATGTGAATGATTAGCTATGGCATATGGAATAATAAACTGAACAGGATCAAAAAAGCGAATTATCCCAGTCACTCCATGCTAATGAAGAGCTATTACCAGCTGCGACTGAATGAACAAACTGGCACACCTTCAGGACTTGTTCTGGATCTGATCTGAAGTCAGGCAGGCTGCTGGTTAGGCTCACCAGGACAACTGTGTAGTTTCATCATCATTATAACAAAGAACAAGGTCATTTCTTTCATCCTTGCCTTGCTTTCTGGCAATATAATCAGTCTGCATGTGCACACCGACAAACAAAGCACAAACGAAATGTGTTGCTAACTGTAATACATTTAGCGATATTGGAAACACTTTTTAAAGGTTTAACAGCTTAATTTGCTGCTCCAGGTTGAGTTTACTTTACTTGCTTCAGTTTAGTGAGTATCATGGCATGAGGGAATCCTGCCGTTATACAGACGAGCCTGATGAAACTATAGGTGAACTGTTCTTTAAATTAAAAATGATTTTGCACCAAACACACTGGTGGGGGATTTCAGTGTGTGATGTTTCAACCATAACGGTATTCTTTTTTTTTTTTGTTGCTTCCTTTGATGTTGTTCTTGCCCTTCCCTGCACCTCTCAGCTGGCACACTGTGCAGAAAGTTTTGATGCAACTTTGTTCTTCAGCAAGAAATCATTTGATGTTTTGATAATGCTGGTGGTAAATGTTCTCAGGAGCTGCATTATGAACCCCCTGTAACTGCTGAGCTCTGATTGGTGGAAAACATGCACTGTGTGTGGACCTCTGTTGGGACCAAGTGCACCTATTGTTCCATCCAGTGTGGATAAGAAGCCATCGGTAAAACAGTTTGATTGGTTTAGGGACATGCTGACGAAGAGGGCTTGAAAACCAGGTCCAAAATGAACTTGCTTACGGTCGTCCACATTTAAACAGGACTTTCTGTGCTAAATTTTTTTTGTTGCACTGTACATAATTATCAGATGACCATAATCCTCTTACTGTAATAAAAATCATAGGAAGTGTGAACACTGATGAGTTTTTTGCTTCCAGTAAGAGTAACTGTGTGTATACTATATGTGTGCATGTACTATGTGTATGAGTACACAAGTACCTGCACATAGTACCTGCTCATATGTTAATTCAACTCACAGCATCAATTGCCGCCTCCTGCAATGACACCCTGCCTACAATGAAAACAAAACACAGTCATTTACATAAAAGTCACTGTCAATTGACTCAAACAGAGTTTATTCACCAAACTGTGGAATTCTTAAAACAGACTGTCTGTCGTGCAACACAGCTGAATTATAAAGCTCTGGTTGGTTTCTACCATTAATGTCATAGCTGATTGGTTGCCAGCTATTTGCTCTAATGGCTGCATGACATGGTTTATACCCCTTAATTATCGTTAGAATATTGCCTGCCTCGGCTGTTCTGCAGAAAGCCAGGGGTGTGGACGAGCGCTGTCAGCTCTTTCTGCCTCAAGCCTCTGAATCGCAGCTTCATTGGTTGTTAAGTGTAACATATGGAATGCCTCTTCCCATCCATGCACTTCTCCCAGTAGAATAATGAAGCTATTCTCAAAAGCTCAAGTCTGGGGCTGCCCATCACAGTATATCATGCAGCTGGTTCACGTCTGCGATGAAAACTCTCTCAGTGGTGGTGTAACACACGTCAGCACAGGTGCTTATGATAGCGTGACACAAAGTGAATGATAATTTGATGGTGTGTGTTCAACAGTCACTATTAGAGCATCGTCTTAATTGCAAGATTATTATGTTCATGTACCAGATCCTTCTGATTACATCCTTGGGTATTAGTAAATAAAGTTGTGCGTATTTAATCATTTAGAAAGTTCCAGTGAGACGATAAAAGCCAGATGAATTGGCTGTATTTCCATTTCACAGACATTATATTGCCGTTGAACCTTGGCGGAGACAAGGGAGGAAGCGAGATGTGACACTCCCAGAGCCCAGCACACCTACAAAATGCCGGCAGAGGCCTTGTACGTATTCAAGGTTGATTCTCCTCCGTGGGGACCATTAGTAACAACCTTTCAGAAGTACTGATTGGAAGGAGAGGCGCTCTGCATATCAACAGGAAGTAGCATCCCCAGAGGTTGGCAGTCTGGTCGCAAAGGTGCAAAGAGGAGATGACGAAGGGAGGTGGCGTGAAAAGAATGAGGGGGAGGGGGAAGACGTGAAAAGGGAAAAAGGAAAAAAACGATGGGGGCAGCCACAGAGGAGTGGTAATTAAGATGTATTTAAGACAGAATAAGTTTAACTGGGGGTGGGAGTTGAACAGGCAGCCGTTCTGCATTTAGACATTTTCCTCCTCCAACACATCTATATGTATAATTTTAATGAAGTGATTCTGATTTTTCTTTACCTCGCTCCGGCAACAGCAGCTGTTTGATCACCGTGCTTCCTTCCTCTCTCACCTGATTTAATGCAGCACCTCAGACACAACTGCGTGCCGTGTTTTTTAAAGTTCAGATAACGCGCTATTAGATGTCATGAGATATGTTCAACTGAAACACTGAAACGAGGACGAGCAAAGAGCTGCGACACATCCTTCAGTTCAGCAGTCGAAACCCGAAAAAGAAAAATACACCGAGATGTAACCTAATGAAGACATCCACAGCCAGAGACCGACACTGCTGCGCCGTGTCACAGCGAAGGGGTGAAATATCACCTCAGCAGGAGGAAAGTGAATCAAACAACACACACAGCAAACCTAAAGAAGAAAGAGTTTGGAGTGTATTGGTTCATCTATCAACACCATCTCTCTCTCTTCAAGGCAGAGCTGGCAAGAAAACCATCAGTCACATTTTTAAACAATAGTCTCTCCATCTTTGTCATCTGGTGCCGGCAGAACGGCTTTACTTCAAATGTCTAGAGAGAAATCTGCGCAGAGTGCTGGATTTTGGGGTCAGTCTTAGAAAATGGCTGGACGGGCTGTATTGGAGGTTTTACTTCAAGAAAGCGGTCCCTCGGTCCCCCTGCTGTGTGATGTTAAATTCTGAGAACTGAGGTAACTGTAACAGGCGGCAAAAAGAGAACGTCAACATATTGATGGTGCGGCGGCTCACTGGAAGGCATTGATTCGAAGAGTGTGAAGACTTCTAGGTGAAAAGAGCCTTCTATAAAAGTGTCATGAGTCATCGAGGTTATCTCATTGCTTTCTGTCTGTGCAAACACTTCTGTCTGTGGCAGGGTGGAGGAGGGGCACACGTTACACTCAACTCTTCCATGGTGCATTTACAGAGTACCCAGCTATTCCCACATGCAGAAACTGACACAGAAAATATGTGGTAATAGTATCCAGTCCTCCTCAGGAGCATAAAATCCTTCTACATCTCAGTAAAGAGAGGTAGAACACGCTAACACATGCAGTGAAATCTACAGCTACAGCCTTTACATCCTCCCTGTGAAACCTGTCAAGCTACATCAAATTATACAAACGCAAAATAGTTTCCAAAACACAACAGAACCATGAGCCAAACAAAAGATGTCACACTCGGAGAGGAGAATAAAGTTTGAGAAAGTTCTAGGAGCAGGCAACAACTGGTTCCAATTTTTGGCGTTTAATCCCTGAATTTACTGAGCATGAAATGTACATCTGTAAACAAGGAGTGTGTGAGCAACAGCGGCGCTCTGTTCTTCTGGCTCCTGGCACTTTTAGAATAAAGCTACAACAGCTTTTTCCCCAGAACTTCTCACCACGTCTCATGGTCGTCGTCAGCGGAGAGAGCGTCAGCGGGTTTCATGGAGAATGTATAGATGAGCTGTCACAGATCAGTGGAAGGTGAGGCAGTTATCAAACCTACCATCTGCTGATAACTACTGGAGCAAACTTATCAGACCATGAGAGGTGCTTAAAAGCTCCTGAAAAAGTACTCGTCAAACTGCTATTCCCAAGGTAGGAGGTAACTTTCATGCTCTTACAATATGTACCTTACTAAAGCATATCATAATTAATAATACTTGTTCTGTGTTTGTTTCTTGGTTTGCAACCAGACAAAGTCTCCACCACAGTTCAGTCATGCCTTTATCCTGGCACCTCCCACATGCTCTACAGTGTGGAGTTTGTTCAGGCGAGAGCAAAATTGACAGCGCACAAATGACATTAATTCATTTGTATTAAAAAAACAATGGGCTAAACAGCTGCCTTACTTTATTATTAATATTAGCATGACAACACATCTTCTGAGTACACTGATTAGCGCTCTGCCACTCATGCCTTTAAGGACAACTTGAAACACGTCTTGTTGAGGCGTTGGAAGGACAGTCTGAACATAGCTGACACAGATCATAGCAGGACATGCAGCAGAGAGGCTGTCATCCACCGAGCACGCAGAGAAGCTAATACTTCCAGTCACAAACATGGTGAATGTGCTGTTGTATATACTGCACGTATGTGTGGCATTCAGCAGTTTGCAGTTTCAGTATATTTTATAGAAGTCTACCATGTGATCACTGGACAACTAATCCTAACTGTCCGCTGCTTAGGTATGGTGGATGGAACCTTGAAGCGGCTAAGGTCGCAAATCCTCCACAGGCCCCAAGTTAAAAAGACACCCACTGCTCTCCCTCAGCCCCACTGGACAATGCAAGGGGGGCGGCTGACAGCCCAGAATTAATTGACATGCCTCCGAGAGGTTGTTCTCTAATAACATATTGATCCACCAGGCCTGATATGCAAAGCATCTGCCAGCGAGTGTCGCTGGCGAGGTGAGACAAATGCCCTCAGAATACCTTCGACCAAGCTGTGTTGATTAAAGGAGGTATTAGCACCCGTGATCACATAGAAGCAGCGTGTCAGGTGTTCCTCATCTAACCCAGTCAGAACCTCGTTTCATTCGCAGGCAACATATTCATCAGGCACTAAAAGCCATGTCAGATTCTCATTTAACTTTCACAAATTACAAGAATTCAGTTCAAGATTTTTTTTTGTGAAGTTTTGTTTTTTGACACTGTGCTCCTGAGTCTTAACAGGATAAAATGGTACCTTTAATGCAAATGTCTTCTCCTAAAGTCCTAAAGCTGCAGTACTCAAGGTTTTAACATGAAAACAAAGACATCACCAGCTTAAATGACATAATAAAATGAAGTAAATGGACTGCATTTATATGGTGCTTATCTCGTCTTACTGACCACTCAAAGCACTTTACAACACAGGCCAGCATTCATCCACTGACCCACCAACATTGTACCTGGACCACTCTAACTCCTGAGCTAGCCTAACCTGTGTAAGTTTTTAGGTTTGAGACACTTAGTCAGTGACTCATTGATAATGGCGTCAAATATTTGGAAAGTGTCTCATGTAGGAAGTACACAGAATTGTCCTTTGGATTGGGTTGTTCTGATTAAATGTATGCCTTTACAGTTATGAATTTGCACTACTAAAACTGTTCAAAAAGACCTGAATACGAGCTACATTTGTTGGGTTTTCCTGTGTTTGTTGACTTCTTTGCAGTCTAGCCCAATATTCCCCAGAGAAGAGTGGCCAAAGAATGAGAAGCTGAGATAGTGTAAGTCTTCCATGAAAACCGGAATTGACAGGGACATTCCTTCCAGACTGAGGTCCTCCGATAAGGTCAGACAAGAGACTCTACTTTAAACAAAACCAAGGTCAGTGCGGGTGAAGGCTCCCTTAGGCAGAGAGATTGCCCACCATGCAGCGCTCTGCTTTAACCTTTCTAAACAAAGGCAAATGTGCAGGATATGGCAGCAATCTGCAAACATGTGCAAATAAGCCAGCTCTTCACAGTAAGGTGAATTATCATAGGTGGAAATGTACACATGCATTCAAATTTGTGCTCAGTTCATTCATTTGGTTTGTGTGTTGTCTGAGCAATGGTTTAATTCCTGCAAGAGTTTCCCTCTGACTGGCTCACCTTGAGGTTCTTAACCTAACCCCAACCAATCTCATTCCTCAAGCCTACAGATAACCAACCCAAACAACAAAGGCAAAGAGTGCTAGCCAATCAGAGGCAGAGTAGTGACCGTGTACGACACTGGCGACTGAAGCGTGTTGTGTATAATTTGTAGTTCGGGAAATAACAGACTACATGGAAACTCGAATTATCATCACAATTCTACCCTATTCTAAATCTTTCAGGTGAAATGAAACTATTAATATTAATAACATCAATACATCGTCTATTTGTTTAGGACTTCCTCATGACCTCAGCCGTGTCTCAGCCCCCCCTGTAGTGATAAACACAGCTCATCAGAACAGTGTACGGCCAAAAGTGAAACAGATAGAAACAGTTTTGTGAGCTTTATACATTTGACCTTTTATGAATTCACATCAAGGCAAAAAAAACCTTGATCTGCACAAACATAAACATCAGTGAAATTAAATCCGTCACAGAAAATCGAATCATTTCAAGTTCAGAATTGTGTGTCCCTCGATATAAAAAAAGATATATTTACACTTAGTCAAAGTACAGCCTGAACAGTGAAAAAGCCACTCACAGAAATGAACAGCAGCCAGTTAAGCAGCTGCAGCCAGTCTGGTTACAGAGTGAGCTGAAATGCTGAGAGGTTAGAGCAGCAAACGTGGTTCAGGTATAGTATAGAGTATACAGTGGGTCCATTTCCTCATGACACATCAAGTGTGACATTAGGGAGAAAAAGTACAGTCATTTTAAAAAACTCTCAGTCTTATTTAATGCAAATTTTGCAAACCAGACACACACAAAACAATATATTTACCCAATTACATAAAAAAATCAAACAGGAGACAAACCCAAGCAGTAAAAATATCCATGAACTGGGCTGCTGGAAAATGTAACTTTCTCAACTTTCCCGTAGAAGATCCCTGCCTGTCCCCCTGGAATACCAGGGTGGAAAATAATTATCACACATCTTTGTAATTTATTTGCTTGTAACTTGGCAAAGTGATTTTTCTGGCCAACAGAGTCACTTCTGCACCAGGGAGGGACTGCCCAGCACAAAATGATAAAAACATCCATTTCCTCCAGTCAATAGTTTTCACACATTTATCCATCTTCTTGATCGAAGTTGAATGGAAGCGATTTGTCAATCAACCTTTTGTTACTACACTAAATTACCCATAATTCAAATGGTCATGTTTCAAGTTCTTGGTTTCTATGGCTATGATGACAAGAAAGAGCAAGCAGCCAATCTGCTGTTCCTGGCTGGGATACAAAGCCCACTAATTAAAAGTCTGTCCAGTCTGTAGTCCTCCCTTTGCAGACAACTCTTATTGGATAGGAGAGCACAGCCCTCTGTTTTGCATTTTGATGTCTTCATCATTGTAATTGCTGGTTAAGTCACCCTGCATTATTGATGAGCCCATACGGTAAAAACAAACCAAACAATATGCATGCTAAACAAATGCCCTCCAGTGCACAATGTTCACACAGGCCCACACAGTCTAATCATTTTCACTTGTAGTGTCTCAGAGTTATGCACACAAGCAGTTGCCTTTGGGTGTTTCGTGGTTTCTGACTGGAGAAATGCCTGAAGGAGGGTACAGGGAGGCAATTATACACCGTGTCTACAACTGTGTGTTTTTGCTCCCTTTCGTTGCATATCCAAAATGGCACACGCTGTACATAACGCATTTATCTATGAAGAGAATATATCTGAATGTGGTGCGTGTGTGTCCTCAACCACCTCTCACAGCGAGTCTTCAAGCCCAACTTTTGTTATTGCCCAAAAATAACAGATTCACTCTTGAGTGCAGCTAATGCTGCAAAAGCATGGGGACGAGTGGCTTGAGAAGCAGCTGACGTGTCTCCACAAGCAAAGTTGTTTTTTACCTCTCAAATGGCTGGCCAGGAAGTCTGAAAACACAGGTGTGACTGAAATTAGAAAACCACGATGAGTGTTCGCAGCATTGCGGCGTCCTGCAGAAAACAAAATCTCTTGAGCAGGAGTGAACAAACGAACAGGCCGATACGTGTACACCATCCTCGTCATCGGCCAGTCAGCGTTGGGATGGTTATTCCTGCAGCTTCTTCTTTTGTTTTAGATGAATCGATCTTTCATCTTTCAAGTCATCCCGCCACTAAACAGGGTAGCAGGTGGGTCGCCCAGCCTTAATGAGCTGCTAACCCTGAGGTAATTCAATTAGTCTGGGTTTCAGAAGAGAGTTTTAGTGTCTGCGATGGTCTAAAGCAGTTACTATACTACCCATCAAGGGCCGTGTGGCTGCAGGTTTTCATTCCAACCAAAGAGAAGCACACCAGGCTGGACTCATTTAATCAGCTGATCTGTCTTCAGCTGACAATTACCCTGACCTGGTAACCTGGTTGGAACAAAAACCTGCAGCCACGCGGCCCTTCATGGAATAGTTAGGGCATGCCTGGTCTAAAGGCTGTTTCAGCGGCCTGAGGGGACACTCTTTACACTTTATATGTACATACAAATACCGGCATGGTGCACAGGCAGCAAACTAACTCTGAGTAAGCGTTGCAATGGATTCGAGACCCCTATGTGAGTTACTTGTCATGCATCATGTTGGCCTCCCTCTGCCAAGTCAAATTTTATTAGTCATAAGAAAATGACAGCACAGCTCAGCAAACTGCGTGAGAAGCTCTTATTTATGCGGAACAGTGGATTAGAGCTGATTGATAATTGTTTATGCCCTTGGCAGTGGTGAATATGTGTATTTCAGGAAAATTCACCAAAGCCAGGGCTACAAAGAGAAGGGGGAGTGCGAGGTAGCGTGCAGAAGTGGGTGGTAAGTTTAGAGACGCGTATGACACAGCCTGTTTGGTAAACACACTGTGCTACCTCCTCCCATTCTCCGCTCTGCAGAGAGATCAAGCATGAGGCTGAAGTGTGATAACACTGACACACACAAGCCTCGGCTTTCTGAAACAGAACAGCGTGGCGCTCGGCTTTTTCACCAAAGAGAATATTGGTTACTACCGATCAAAAGTGGCACAAAGCATGCAATTGTTTGGTTTTTTTGGCTGAGGGGGGTGTTAATGGGGGAAATTTTATTTTGTTTTGTTTTGTTGTAAACTAATTTCTCCTTTCTGATTTTTTTCATGTCTTTGAAGTAAAGCGACTCACTAAAAGCTGTATAATCTGATGATATTTACTTTTTTCTCAATTAACATAATGGCCTCATTTGAGAGCTGTGACAGGTTTGTAAAACAGCAGATAAGGCTGCCTGCTGTTTACTAGTCAGGGAAAGAAAGCTTATTAAAAAAACGACATCAAAGAACGTTTCTGTCATAAAGCGATGAATTAGCTCTGTATCACATTAGCATCCACTTGTCATTTGGGTTTATATAAAGTTATTCACATGTTCTTCCTGTGTTCTGCACAGCTAACAAACTATAAAATGTGTCTGTTAGAAATGGTCCTCAATGGCGTGTTTGAAGTGTTTCCACAAACTACTCGAGATTTAATTTGATGCTAATCTTCGTCCAATTTCGCTGTTGCCAAACAGGAAACCGTAATGGTCCCATACAGTGGATTTAATGTCCGTTCTAGTCTCTCACACTGCATATGTTTGCCATTCAGGCCGCAGCGACGCTACATGAACCCGGCTAACCGAGTAGCATGCTACAGCACGCAACAACTGGTGCACCGCCAAATTCTCCCGGTCAAGCTCGCGATCTAGAATTTCTATTCAGCGTGTGTGGGGACGCGGACGTAAATAAGCTTTTTTGAGAGTGACTGTCTGGGTCACAAGGCGCACTGGGCTGAGAGAGTCACAGACTGAGATGAATACATGTACTAATAGATCATTTCATTTTCATCCATGAGTTGTATTAGCAGTTTTAACAAGAGGACAGTTCAGCACACAGGGTCAGCACACAGTCCCCTCTCTGCAGCTATGGCCAGGGCTAACACACGTACTCACTATAACTAATTATATTACCTTTTCTACATGATTAGTTCACCTGCAGTTGTGAATACAGACTGTATCCTGATGGATATTTTACAAATAATAGAAACTTTGTGATCCCCATCATTCTGCGATACTTTGTTGTTCCACGGTTATTGATAATGAGGATTTTTGCTCTTGCTATGGCTGCTCACACTGAATACATTTATCGTTTTTGTCAATGCACACCACCTTATTTACAAGAATTGCGGCTTTACCGATATCTGTGTGTAACAATGAGTGTTAAGCTGCTGTAGCAGGGTCCAGCGAGAGGAAACAACTGAGAAGAATGTTGTGAAATTTAGGAACTAATGTATCATCTGTAAAATGAAGCTTCACAGCCACTTCCTTTAATCAGGCACAGGTTTGCAGGTTGGCTACCAAAAGTACAATTTTTCAGAATGACGAGGATGCTCCAGTACTGTCTTTTTTAAAAATTCCTACGTATTTGTGCCTCATAACCTCTAAACTGTGACGTGTGATCTGAGGGAGACCCAAAAGCGGAAACGGAGAAGGTTTGAACAGTGTTTATTTTCACAAACAGAAAAGTAAAGGTTCAGGCGATGAGGCACGTGGTGCAAACAAACACAAAAAGGCTTCAGAGAGTGCTGGGCTGTGTGGGCGCAGGAGGCCGGGAAAACAAACAAAGGAGAGACAGGGTTAATCCACACAGAAAGTTCACAAGCGAAATCTCAAAAGGTTGTACTACTAGAGAGACGTGAAGCCAACGGTACCACGGAACGACGTAGTGTACTCTGGCGTCGAGGAGCGTCTCCGCAGAGTATAAATATCAGTCCTGATTCGGAAGTGAATCCAGGTGTGACCAATCACTCCTCGACGCAGCAGGGGGGAAGGGAGCCTCAGAAGATAAGGGTAAAGTTAGCGCACACACACAGCAACACCGGAAGTGACAAATAAAAATAAAAGCACCGGAAACACCAACCGTCACAAAAACAAAGTGTTTGGCACCCAGATAAAGACGCCGTTTTTCAGTGTAAAGTGGATGATTCATTAGAATTCAGTTTGCATATCAGCATATCCACGTCACCCATTCTGGCTTGCTGTTTCAGAGAAGAGGTTAAATGGTGATTAACTTTTGTGACAGTGGAACCCATCCAGTAAGTTTCAACCTCTACCTTTCACCTTTCACTAAACTTACAGATTCATGTACATGAACATAGAAAGCAACTTAACAAAAGTGCATTTGTTTTCTTACAACTACATTTGGGATTGACAGATGTGGATTATGTCCTGGAATAACTCAATCATCAGTTTAAAAAGCATGTATGGTTTTACATTCCCTGAAAACTGTCCTGCCCAGCTTTCTATGCTTGGAATGACTGACAGCATTGTGCGTGACGTTTTGAAAGAGTGCACTCATTGAACGTGTTCATGCTTTTGGTGAACGGTGACCTGAACGCATAGTTTGCAGCTAATGAACTGTGTTTTACGGCACCCGGCATCATTAATGCGAGTGGCGATTCAGACGCTGCTGCGAACACTTTTCTGAACAAATCAGTCGAGATTCCAGTAGAACAGTACAGATGCTGTGCAAGATGTGCATCTGAAACCACAGATCTGAATGTCAGCCACATCAGCAACACATTTTAAAAGACACACTGAGTTGAAGCATCCAACCAGTCTTGGAAAATATGCGAGTGAGTGATGATCACAAGAAATCATGAACAAAGGTTGAAACCTGGGGAAAAGCCACAGCTGCCTGAAACAATAGGCCCGAGTGTTCACTGCTGCCTGTCACTGTACGTCACTACTGTGCGCTGTGTGCTGTTTCATATGAACAGCACTGTGAAAGGAATTGTCCCCCGGGGACAAAAAGTCTGAAGTCTACAGAGACACACGAACAATTATTTTGGCTATCAGAGAAGGCCAAATGAAAATCCAGTCTTTTGCTATTCATGCAAACTGTCATCTGGAAAAATAAACCACACTTCTTTTGTAAAATTTGTAGATGCCAGATTTTGTCATGGGTGTATTAAACGTCACTACACGACACATTTTGTTATTGTTGTTTCGGATCTTTTTTGCTTTGTTTTATTTATTTTTTGGTATTTATTTCTGTTTTCATTAAAGGTTATTGCTGTTTATTGTCTCACATGTCACATTTCACACATTTCATTTTTTGTTGTCATTGTTTTTGTGTGGACCTCTGGGACACTGCTGACCACTTTGTGGAAGCTCATGGGGATTAGGAGTCAAAATTAAGGATTATAATGTAAGAAACTGTAACTGAAACATGTCCACAAATGAACAACACATCAGTATATAAAATATTTAACCCTCTTAGTAAATACTGTATTCCAGTGATGCACAACAATCGTTGTACACAAACTGATATCAGTTATTGAAAAATGACGACTTCCAGTGTTGAAGTAACAGTATCTGCTTTTCCATCAATAGCATGGTCTCAGACCAACCTCAAAGGTCATGAGTTGACTCCAGATGTCTTGGCCCCGGTAGGCCTTAGTTGTAGCTTTAGACTAGGCCTCCAAGAAACTGTATACTGAGCCCCACCACTGATCAATGCCTTTTCAGCGTGCCTCCACCCAGCACAGAAACCACATGTGGGCGTCTAACTGCCTGCCCCCAATCCATATCTCTCTGTTTCTGTATTTACAGCAAATGAAACATTCAGACGGAAAGACGGCTGACATCGATTGGCTTGTGGGTACACTATTTTGAGTGACATTTCATAAATGGAGCCGCCTCGTGAAATAGTAATGAGCCGATGGCGATTAGCATTCAACTTTAATATGACATGATTGATTAGCTATTCAAATTTCACTTGGCCAAGGTTAAATATTGAAGACAAGCATATGAAAATCCCACAAACAATACATCAACTATCGGAGGTTTTGCCTTTTACGTTGTTTATTGGTCCATGAAAACCGTGCCATAAACTGACTCGAGCCTCCCTGCTGATGGATCATTGTAAAAAGAAATGTGTAGTGATGAACTGAGGTCAGTTTTCTTTGCGAGCTGCTGCGTCTCTAGTTGGTACTTGAGGTGGGAAACACAAACAACCTTGCTGCCTGGTGGAGTTAGTCGTCCCTTCTGAGTACGTGTTTTTAGTTAGCGCATAAAGAAATATCTGGACGTGAACACTTTCCTAAAGAAAGGATGATGTGCATTTGTGGGTACGTTGCTCGGATCATATCCGTGGTCATAAAGCCTTGGGTGCACATGTTGCTTTAAAAAAACAAGGACACAGTGCAGGAAGTACACACTTAGTATTCCAGGCCTGCATGCAGAGAGAGATTGCACCTGTACAAGCTGCTAGGTGATGTCTGTGTCACTTGGATGACCAGTATCTGTAGCCAAGCATTTCCTTGAGGTGTGGAATTGGTTGTCTCAGGAAAATCTGATTAGTCACCGCTGACAATGCAGAGACAAGGAAATTACTTTCTTGTGCATATCATTAAAGAAAAATCAATATGACGAATGCGGTGGGATCCCAGGCTATTTATTGTGGCTGAAGTCAGGGCGAGGCAGGCCCTCTTTACATTGGCCTCTTGTCATTGCATTTAATTTGTTCTCCCAACAAAACAAAGCAAAACAAAAAAAAAAATGCCAAATGCCTCAGAGAGGGCTTTGATGCACATTCTGCCGTTTCCTCCTCTTTCCATATGACTGAAAACGCCACCAAATGACTCCAACCTGTCACTTAATTACCTCAATATAAATTGGCTCAAGAGGGAATGCAAGTGGTACTTCAAGGTGAGATCTCTTCACACTTGTCTCCTTAATGCTCTCGTTATCTGCAGGGATTTCAATTCGAGGCTCACACCACAACATTGCGAGACAGACCAAGAGGAAATTTAACCAACCACTCACCTCCGCTTATGTGGTGCTTCAAAAACTCTACGGGTTAAATCGCCTAAGTAATCCTTTTTTTTGCAAGTGCAACCTTTTTATGGACGAGGGAACATCAAGACTAAGTGAGTCAAAGAATTGGGAGAAGGTACTGATGATTTGAATATGAGAACTATAAGACAACAGGGATTCACCCACTGACAGAGGATGATCTTAAAGTGGCGATCTGAATTCTACATTACACTCCATATATCTGCCTGTTTGTTTCACATCCCAGCCACGCCTGCTCAGTATTAACCATCCCCTTAACTGCGGATGATCTTGAAATAGAGCTGGTGAGTGGGATTTACTTTCCTGAAATCCACGTTATGAAATACTGGATATGTCATCCCACAGCGTCTTGAGACTGCACCTCCTCTTTCCCTCTTTGAGGAGTGAATGAATTTATCCAGGCTCCATCCCTGTGCGCAAGATCACTGAAAATAGTCCAATGCATATGGTGTGTGCAACAAACACACTGATCTCCTCAGTCAGCAGCATCCTCGCTGTGCTGCATGCTTCCAAAACAGGCTGTTCTTTCCTTCCTCTGCACCTGGTGAGCCACGGGCACACAGGCGACAGAGCCGCGTCATTCAGCTGAGCTGCAGCTGCTTCCTCTTACCGTCATGTTTACATCCACATGTATTAAGTCTTATTTTTTTACCTGCATTATAATATGAGGTTGCAAAATAAGCCTCTATAAGTGAGGGTCGAGGCTACGAGCATTATTTGTAAAATCACACACAAATCTGGAAGCTAATCCTGGTCCAGTTTTCACCTTTCACAAGTGTGATGGGAAACCTGAAGCCTCCAGTGCACATACACAGAGGATGGACTACTACAGTGAAGTGAGACATCTTGTGTCTAGCACTTAAACATGTCAAATATTTGCATATTCATATATTCTGGAATTTTAGGTGCCATTTTGATGAGGATTTTACCCGGGGCGATCATACTTTTCCTCTACAAACACGATGAATGTCAGACACACATTAGACTATTTTTATGCAAGCATCAATACGTGTGTGGAGGGGAAATTTAAGTTTTTCAAATGTGAAATGCATCTTGAGCTTTATTCTAAAAAAATGATATAAATATTTGATAAAATATGTTTATTGATGTTTTTGTTGCTGATGTAAGGTGACCATGAGTGCCATGAAAGGTGCAATTAAATAAAATATATTATTATATATCATTGTTAACTGACAAAGCATGTAGAATCCATCTGTTAAATTGTTTTCTTTGTAATTAAACTTTGTTCTGAAGAATACGAGACAGATGAAAACAGCTAGTTTCAATTTGAATGTCTGACAGGGCATTAATTAATGTAATCTATTAAATGTAGCATCTATTAGTGACTAATAATAATGCTTTTTTAGGGTGTTTTTAATTGAGGTGTATGGTACAACAGCAAAAATAGCTGTATGTTCCCAAACACTTTGTTAATGCTCTTCTATGGAGAAGACTGCTCCGTATAAAACGCACAAGTATTGTACGTCATCTTGTAAAATGACGATGATATCATAGACAAGGCAGGGAAACTCTGTCAGAAAGACGACTGAATATAATAAAGGGCTTGTTCTTGGAAAAGGGAAAGAGTTCATCCTAAAGATTAATTGGTTTGAGAGAAAGGCACCATGTTTCTGAGTTCAAGGTGTGACATTTAGAGCCAACAAGGGAGTGAACTTCATTATTAAGATTTATGAAAATGATTCAGGTAGAAAATTCCATTCACCCTTCCTATTATAAATCCCTTCATAAAAAGCAAATTGAATTAAGTGGTGCATTATTCTCTCTCATTATGATGTCCATATTAGCTCTTTTAAAAAAGCGACTGATGCTGAATAAAAGAGATGCAGAACACAAAGCGCTGTGACCTGAGCAAATGGAAAATGAATCAGCTTTGTGCTGGTAGCTCTTTGTTGTTCGAGTAATACCAAATAATTGAAGAAGGAAGCTCAGGCGATGGAGTTGTCTTTTTCAGCAGAGTCTTGTTTGTTTCTGTAAACCCAGCTTTGGCCATTAGTACACAGGGGAGATGAGGAGTCATTGAACCATTATTGATTGCACACTAGGAAAGTCTAGCAATTTATATCTAGTGTCCTTTTCCAAGGTAAGCAACCAATAAATATCAGAATGGCTGAATTCTAGGCTTTTGTGTTTGTAATTATGACAGTTTATCATTTCCTTACTTTGGGAGACTGAATTTCAGCAGTGGACTGAAGAAGAGGACTGTAGACAACCGAACTGAAAAGCTACAACCTTCCTATTTGCATGCATCTCATGCTCTACTAGCATGTGCACAAGCACACGCATACGTGTATAAGCATTCATACCAAATGCAGAGATTGTGATGCAAATGTGTCGTGCCTTCAAGCTGTATAATGTCCCTTGGTTTAATGTTATAGCACCAATTGACAGTTGGTGATGCTGACTTGCCAAGAATTGTAGCAATGCACCAGCAAAAAAGACTTGTAACCATTAAAATGTTCCAGAAATTGCCTTGCCAGCAGCACAGTAGCATGTTTGCTAGCACATTCACGTCCTTGCGCACGTTCCCCGTTACATGTTCCTGTCCTTCCCTTATCAGCGCAAATGCAAACTCTTCCAGAAACGCAGTCGGTGGGTGTAACTGCATCGACGTTAAAGCTGGGGAAAGTAAATGTACACAGCCTGCAGCTACACATTGTGATTGGTCCAGCATTGTTACTTTTTATGTAATGTGTGACAAAAAGCGCCTGATTATGGGGGCTGGGAATGTTGCTGGAGGCTTCATGGAATATCAGCCTTTGAGAGAGAAAAAAAAGCCTGAATTTTAATAATAAACAGGGAAATTGCAGCCAACATGGCTGCTTAAAGAACATTTGCTTTAAAGATAGAGGCAATGTTTATGGTTGACCTCACAATCGTGTTTAACATACAGTTAAACAGCTGTATAAACTGCACACACACAAACACACTATAGGTCTGTTTAACCTTTATCAGCCATCAGTATGATGCAACTAGCTCTAAAAGCTATTTTTATTTTGACACAATATACAGTGTGAATGATGGTGATGGCAATTAAAATCCGGTAACGTTATTTCCTGGAGATGGAGTGTGAATAATAATGTTTTAGAATGTCAAAACCCCAAGCCAGCATTATTCTCTGTCAGACCCTATTCAGTAGAAGGAGCCAAAATTCACTTACATTCATTTTGGGCCATATTTGCCTTAATTTGCCATCTGTGCTTGTTTAGAAGGGGGTATCTGGACTCAGATGAGTGTGTCTACAAATCTTCCTCAAAGTCCTGCTTTCAAAGTGCTGGAAGGCCCAGAGAGGACCGACATGTGTGGGGTTTTGATGTGCAAGCAATTTCCATTCACACAAAAGCCAGCAGACATTCTCTCGTGCGCTGCTTTCCCTCTCTGACTCAACTGTTGTTTAATTTAACGGTTGATATCAAGGTAATCAGCGATCATTAATCCATTTTCACCGGCAGAATTTGTATGCAGCATTTAGCAACGGCATAAAATCAGCAGCTGAAAAGCCGACCTCTTAAGTTCATCAAAACAGAAAAACCCTTTTAAACACATTCTCACATTTACTTCCAACACGCACAAAAGGGAAAGCACTGACGAAAAGTCTGTGCTGAAATACTGACTGCTTTCTATTTTGAAGTTTCAAGGTGAGTACTGTTGTGGAGACATCAGGTTTCTTTTTACTTGGCTTAACATGCTCCCTTATTAAGGATTCTGGTTGGACGCATCTTCTCGGAGAATCCTAATTAGTGTGCCTTTAACAAAAGATAGAGGATTGCGCCATATGCCTCGCATAACGAGGATTCCTCACTAATTAAAAGCACCTAGGAGAGCAGTTAGGAAGTAATACCTGGTTAGGTTTGTAAGGTTAGGGAGATCTAATGAACATGAAAATGAGTAATACGGCTATAAGTTCCTCTTTGTAATGGCCAGCATTGTGTCTTTAGGGAAACACATCTGTGCATGAGAAAAACATTTCTCCTCCTCCTCTTATTAGGTTGTTGGATGGTTGAAATAGATGATAGGTTGGCCTGATAGATTCAGCACACCAATAGGTTTGATTTCAAATATTGATGTGTAATATATTCACTGTTCACATGGTTGTGCATGCTTAAAGGCCTTATTACACAATGAACTATCCCCCAAATCATTCTGCTCAGCGGGAAGCAAAGCGAATTTCTGCGGCTCCTTAATTGATAGTTGAGGCTAAAAACCGTTCCACTTGAACACTGAGTTTGTTAGAAATGAATTTGTCACAGAGTCCTCTGTGCATGTCGGGATAAGGGGAAAAAAGAGGGTCAGTAACTGTCAGGCCACCGCCGCGTTCAATTTCACGCCAATTCTACCTATGTCTGATAGGATGAATGGAGGGGAAATAAATTTGACCATTGAGTGTTTTGTTGATAATCAAGGCACACAGGGGCGTGTGCGACACGGTGCCGATGTAAGTGCATTGACTATAAACTAAACAGATTTACATATTGCCGTATTATAATATTATAATAGCTGTCACGTTCAAAGGCACTTTTCGTTGAGTTATCTTTTATTCTGGCTTAAAGCTACATGAACGGCTGTGTCCAGCACACACACACACACACACACATACACACATACACACACACACACACACACACACACACACAAATATATCATCTCCACCGTACACTGCAAATGCCCTCCAGACACAGGTTTCATTTGAGCACATTCATTACCTTTTAATTGCCTCTAAATTGCAATGTGACCCATCACATCAATAACACTATCTCTGTAACAGGAGAAATGAACTTCAGCGGGGGTTATACTGGGTATGTTTGTGTGTCCTTGTTTGTGTGTGAATGCGTGCGTGCAACTAATTGCATGTATGATGTTTGTGTGTGGGCCTGGTGTTTCCACTCGGAGCAGTTTCGTTTCTGAAGCGAAGAGAAAAGGTGTGCGCGGGGTACAAACACTGGCTGACACTTGGTGTCCTCAGCTGAGGTAGTCAGCGCGTTTGGAAAGGAGCAGATATTACCGCGATGAAGGTGAATCAAAATGTGTTTCAATTTAATCCCCTCTGATTACACACTTTTGTACCCTACCTAAGCTTGCCAGCAATGCTGATCTTAGCCATTCCCCCTGACCTTCAGTCTGTACAGAGGTGGCATCCTGCTGACTGAAACGTTTATACAAGGAGATTTGATTGAAACAGCATTACCGATCACCGGGAATCTACCAATATTATATTCGGAATATTCTCACCAGAGAGCCGGAGAATTTAATATGTTGGACCCAGAGAACTAATGCAAAGTTTGTAGTTAAGCAGAGTCGTACTCCTGAAAATAAACAAGCAGCTCTCTCTGGGTGGTGGAGGGGGCCGTGCTGCAGGATGTTAATTCCACATGAGCAGATGTCTGATATACAAGTTAACCTGTATTTGAACTCTTTAGGTGTAGAACAGCAGGGATTCTTCACATTGCTGACACTGCAAATCTAAGCTTGTTGATGTTGGACAGGGAATTATGGAATACAACTACTACAGATATTGCAGGTAGCACCACTGCTACACCTGATGCTAATACTGATCGATTTAGCTGGGCTGGTTGTATGACCACTGCTAATTAAAGTGAAAAACAATTATGACTGGTTGTACTTTGAGCAGACAGGTTGATGCGTGTGCATACAATACAGTGGTGTTGTTAGAAGGTGGAGGAACACACATGTTTAAGTGTTACGACTCAATTGCTTTCATCAACCACCCAAACATATTTGGTCAGTATTATCACCATTATGCCAAGCAGCCTAAACACGAAAAATATGCTGCTTAAAAAAATGATTTTAAGTTGCGTTAAAGCAACTTTGATGCCTATAAATGGTAGCAAGAAGAAGAAGAAGTAACCGTTTGATTTTTATTTAAAAGCCAGTAATCCTGTAAGCTGACATCAGTAAACTGCACAAAACACGCTCGTGTTTACCATCTTTGCTGATCTGTGACCAAAGAGGCAAAAACATGCAATGGTACTGAGCCCAGCTTTGACTTCGCTGTTTAACAGACACTTAAATTTCCCATTGAAGTTGTGATTCATCATTTCTTGTGGGAGGAGAAGTGTTCGTGCCCGACAGCAGAAAGTAATTTGGGCAACAGAGTGAATTCTTTGTGTTTCAATCACTGGAAAGACGACAATCCTCTCCGAGGCAATGCAAAATCATTCCTATCATGAGAGTGAATCACTGATCATCTCAAAGCCTCGTAGAATACAGCTAGTGTGTGTTACCCAAACATACAGACTCCAAAATAACCATTGCAAGCCTCTAATCTGTGATGGACACTGCCAAATTGACTTGCACCAGGGGTGTGCTAAAACGTATTGTCTAAATGCACTTTATGCCTGTCAAGAGTTTGTGATAGGCTCTTATTCACACATTTGGCATTAATAATGGGGCACCTCGAGAAACCCAGAAAAGGGACACATGCTTATTCCACTCAGAAAGGACCGGGACAGGCAATTTCTTGCTGTGACAGTGCTCACTGTTAAGTGCCAAGCCAGATCAAGGCATTCACAGTTAAGACACACAACAAAACTCTCTCTACTGAAGAAGGCATTAACAGCTCATGATCCAAAAGTCTCAGGAAACAGAAAAGAAAAGCTCTGGCAGCATTCAGCTAAACGCAGGTAACCGCTACAGCTACAGCCAAACGTGGCACTGAGATTCCAATCCCTCCAGCAACCCCTCGAATCGAGCTCCTGCAGTGTCCGACGGCAGACCTCCACCCTGAACCCTGCTCATTACAGCGCTGCAGACCTGTGCTCTGAGCTGCATACCTGCATCCCATTGCCTTTGAATATTGTTAGCACAGAATTAATTAAAGTCTAATATAGTCCTGTCTTGAGAATGTGGCGGTTTGAGAGGTTGTTAGCAGCAAATAAAGACCAGAGCGACTTCCTGGATCTGAGAAGATGACTCTTAACTGTAAGAGGCAATTAAGTGGGGGAGCAGTGTTACCTGGTATTGAGGGTCTGCAGGGAAATCTTCAGTTAAGTCACACTTTTCTTTTGTTTTCAGCACTCATATCTCAGTTTTTGACACAATGGTGACAGCCAGTTGTTCAGGTTAGAGGGATTGTTTCCTTGTAAAGTTACCAATCCCTTGATGTAATACTCCACAAACACTAAGTACTGCAGCATTCTGGAAGTTCACGGTTCCGCCTTCTAAAGGGACTGTTATTGGTTTAGCCTTATGAGGCTTCCCCTCAGCACCTGAGAAATAATTTAGCACTCACTGCCCAATCATCACCATACACTCACCTGCCTTCAGGAAAGTCTCCACACTCAGCCAAACCTTAATTTAGTCACCATCAATGTCATTGAGAGGATCCTCTTCGTAATGTAGTACTGTCAAGTTTTTCCCGTTTCAGACTGGCTGCTCCCTCCAGGTCATTCTGCTGCACCACTTCGCAGTCAGTGGACAAAGGCATGTATGTTCGTCTGGTCGCAGACACATTGTCCACATGTGTTGGCGGCATTCAGGGAGAAAGGTGTGAGGATCCTGGTCCACACGGATGACTAGCTGACCCTCACCACAGGAGGAGTGGCGTTCAAATGTTGAACAGTTTGGTTGAACCAGTGCCCGCTTTGGTTCTTCCTGGGGTCAACCGATGTCCCCTAACTGGGAGTGGACACGCACCCCAGTTTGGCCTCCTGGCTGTCTGATCACTCCTTTGGTATGTCTGTGTCGTGTCTTGTGTTGTAAAGCGCTTTGAGTGGGTGCTAGACTAGAAAAGCACTATATTTACCGTTCTAACCACTAGCTCAGCTGGGGAGAGGAGCAACAGGTGCACTGGGGTTTTATAGGGGGAGGGTGCTAGCCCCTGATTGGGCGGTGAGTACAAAGGCTTTCTCAGGTGTCAAGGTGGAGCCTCTTAAGAGTAAACCAATCTCAAAGCCCATTAGAGGACTAGCCACCTACTCATAGAGTTGTGGTAACATCCAGGTAAACTTTTTTCATTCCTATTTCTTTTTTTATTTTGCAACACTGGTGTCAACAATGTATTGCTCTAATGCTTCTGCTCTCAACTTTCCAGATATCACCTGTCAATCATTGCCTCCAAGAATATGACATCGTTTTCTTTGGACATTGTTTTGATGAGGACTGAAGACCCTGGTTCAGTATTCAGATCTTCTGTTCATTACAAACAAACTGATACCCCTCACTTCCTGAGAACAGCAGGATGTTTCCAGGGAAAGACTTACAAGACACTGAGGGACAGATTTATATCTGTGGAAGCACCGGGCAGGTTTGTGCTGCTTCTTTCATTCAATTTGAGCTCCCAAACTGCAGGTAATTAGCACCTGATTTACTAAGACAGCAGGTAATTACACAGTCACCAGGATGGATCTGTGTAAGATATGCAAGCTCAGGAAAAAAAAAAAAAAAAGTGATACTAAAGAATCTGATATTTCATGACAGACTCTGAAACCTTTAAAATGGCTTCAATTCTACACTGCCTTCAATCAATTAGCTGGGAATGATTTATCTTAAAGATTTGAAATATATCTTAAATGGTTTCCATTTCTAAATATTTGTAAGGGAAAAAAGTGATGCAACAGCACTCATTAAAGGAAATGAAAAATAGAGACCTAATAAGATGCAACAAACAAAGCACAGTGGAACAGAAGCTCAGACTGGAGCAGGTAGGGGACACGCATGGCAGGGATACAGCTGACGTGTCCCTGGATTGCTAAAGTAACTGCAGCCAAGTACACGCTAGAAATGTTTCATCCAAAAGCAAAATCAAAAGCAGAAAATCGTCATCGCAGCTCGGTGAAAGTGCGGTTAGACTTTAATGAACACAGCGTCCCCTGGCTCATAATTTGTGGACACCTTTTTTTTCCTTCTTAAAATGCAGTGTTGTTCAAGTTATTTTTTGTTCATTCTTAGGTGATTCAGGCCAGCTGCGTCATACATACTGTGGTGCGCTCATAGAGAGACTTCGGTTGAACACAGGTTTATTGAAGTGCCTCTTCCACGCCACAGCATTTTTAATATGCCTGCATGAGTTGCACCTTCCCTGGAGAGGAAAGGAAATTCCAACATAAAAATCCTGGCTGCTCGCACACAGGTCCTGGTCGGTAAACTAGATATTTACTTCTGCTAAATACACTGAAAATGGGGCACTTTGGGTACCCTGTGCTTGTGTTGCTTTAAGACAGTGTCTGTTTAAATCCAGGTTTTAAAATTCCACATTTAAACATGAGACACATGTCTCCTGGGGCCCTGTTGCAACCCAGCAACACAAGGGTTAGCTTTGGTCATCGCTGCTCCCTGGCTGTGCAGCAAGCACCCTGCAGTTCCTCTCATCTCAGCTCAAAAGTCTGTCCAGCCTCGAGTCCATCCTGTTTGTGTTTGAGAACGTTTGAACTCTGACAACAGTGTTCCATGTCTGAGCGAGGACTGCATGTCGATACGAGAAACTGACTGACTGACTGACTACATTTATGTCTTTTTATTGAAGCAGCTACTTCACTAATGAACTGACTGCTTTCGTCAATTTAAATTTTCTGTTCGTCTGGGTTGTTGATTGAATAGGTTGATTGCTGGATTGAACTTCAGGATTAGACACATCATGTGCACCCTCACATATGAATCAAACTGTGACTTTTGATTGCCACTGCCAATTAAACTTCACAAACAGTAGCCAAATGGTTTTCCATATATTGCTTTTATCATTTTTACAGCCATGTACATCATGTTTAAATGATTTGCACCTGTGAGTAGCTTCTCCATTTCCTTTGTGCATTACCTTGAGGGACAACAGTGTCCATCAACAGCACACTCAAAAATCAAGCAGTTTTAAGCATGGTACACATTCAACACATAGCTAAAACATGCCTAGAATTACTCTGTCATCTGGAATTGGCACTCGGCTTTAATCTTTAATATTGCCAAAACGTGTATTTTTAAAAATCTAGTAGCGTTTATGAATAGAAAAATATGAATAGAAAAAAAATGGTCTTTTGAAGCACCGTATGCTTTTGCCAGAATCATCGAACATGATGGACCGTGTGAATTCACCGGTGTTCAATGATTAACCTCATGCTAATATGTAATTTCCCATAATTACATTTTAATACCTGCAATATTCAGATGGCTCATGAGGATGAAAATAAATTGCAAAGGCATCTATTTTAATGGAAGATAATACCTCTGTCTTAATTTCACAGACAGCCAGGTACCTTGAAATCAGAGCATCAGAGAGTAACACAGTGAAACCACACGTCATATGCAGTGATTTCATCTCAGTCCAAGCCCTCCACTTGGCCCAGGCTCTCCTCCTGGAGCTGATTACGAGTTCAAGGAAGGACTTTGTCTTCCATGGAGCAGGTAAAGGCCACAGCCCTGTTGATCCAAGAGGAAGAGGAAGTGGACTCATCAAAGCCTTCCAAGCTCTTTGAAGGTACCTTGTTTGGCCCATCCCAATCCCTTGCAAGAAACAGCACTGAAGGCAAGATAAAAAGAAATAGTTTCAATAATCTCCCTCCTCTATGAAACACAGTTCACTGGTGCAGGCATTATGCAGGAATTGAAGTATTTAGCTTGATGGAGAGCTGTTAAAACTAGGGTAGGTAATGTATTTTTGAAGCATTTCTTTTACTATTAGTTGAAATTCTCTTAACATCTCCCAACATCTGGACAGCAGTCAATGAATCAAATGCTCTTTCATTCGGTCTGAATGAAATGATTGGCCTGTCTACCTATGTACCTGCCTACCTGCGCACACTCTGCAAGTTGCTCCTGACCGGAGTCTTCCGCAAGGCTAGGCAGATAGCTATAGCGAGCAGCCAAAGTTGACCTACTAACATAATAGCTCGACAGCTGTGAGTACTAAAATTAGCCATGTTAGTTGTTTCCATTTGTTGTGATAATGTTAGGTGTTTTTGACACATGAGGTAGTTGGATGTGCAGCATCAGTACTCCTCTCCCCAGCGCTATCTCGTGGACAGCAGGGGTCAGGGCTCATGTGCATTAAGGGATGAGATTTTCTTTTTTAGATGGATACTTTCAGAATCTAGCTTGCTCTTGCTGGTTTCATTACCGGCCCCCGCTTTAAAGCGGAATAATCAGAAGCTTTGCGCTACGCAGTGTTTTGTCTTTAAAATAATGTGCCAGCGTATGTGAACGTGGTGCTCGCTGCTTTGACAGAGCATGAGTAATTTATGCAGCTTCCTTCTGGGATCACTTCACAGTAAATGTTGAGAATTTCAGCTCAGAGACACTTTCCACCCCATGTGGAGGTGTTGATTACCTTCGCACTCAGCTCCTGTTAGAATGTAATTCATTTTTGTCTCACCCTCAGGTATTAACAAGAAATTGTCTAATATCTCCATCTTTACTGCTTCAGTCTCTTAATCACTCCAGCCACAGTTCCATATCTATATGCATCCACTCTTAGTTACTCTGAAATCACAATTTGACTCCCTTTACCTCTGCCTGAACTATGTTTAGCTATAGTTCACTGGTTATTTACGGTTACTTACATGATAGCCCCACACACACTCACACCACCACCATGACTAAGTAGGCAGCTGAATATTTTATTCATCTAGCATTCTTCTCATCATCTAAGTCTGCAAGAAAAAAAAAAAAGCATCGCCGGAATCAGGAATCATCCATGATCCAGGAAGAGTGATAAAAAGGAGGCTATATATAGATGATGAATTACTATCCCAGGGAAAAACAGCTTTTTGAATATTTCATGGGACAGACTTTCACTTCTCTGCTGCAGAGAGGAAGAAGAATTCCCTTTCTTCTTCAAGAAAGTTCCAATATAGATCAGTTAATTACTTCATCATCCTTGAAATGCGCCCTCTATACAGTAGAACCATTAACTCAACATAGAGACATAGCCAGAGTCACACACACTATTTCTTCTTCTGTTTAATCACTTTTTGAGTAGCCCCTCGAATCCCTCAAGCTAAAGTAAAGGTGTCACTGTACAGACTGAAATGGCTGCCACTTTGTGGCGAAACATCCAAAGCAAACAGGTGTTTATAAATCTGCTGCCTCTTGGCTTAGAGCCTGATTTCCATAAAATGATGCATTAACATTTCCACTGAATATTCAGCCCTTTTTACAAGGACCCGCTTGGTCGGTCTTGTTAGTCATTCAAATCAAATTATAAAAAATGCAGATTGGTAGTGTGTCCAAGAGACAGTGCAGTGTCCTACACGTAGGCAGCATATGGTATTGGGAATACCGCTCATTCAAGTGCTTGATTGATTGGTGCGCCATTGCCATCCGGCTGTCAATCACACTTTTGCTCTGTTGAATGAGACCACCAGAATCAAAACAACTGCAAATATTAATATTCATGACAGGCCTGTGTTCTTTCTTCAGTGTTTTTCTCGTGTCGTCTTTGTTCTCTGCAGCACTGACTGCTGGGTTTCATGTGAATGTCACGATAACTTACAGTTTGACTCCTTTGTACTGCAAGCCACTTCCGTGAAAGTTGCTCGTTGTTATTCATGCTATTGTAATTCATCCTCGTTGCCTAATTTTCACTGCATCACTGGCGCCAACAATTGCAGATGGTAACATATAATATTCGTCGAAATGTGTTCGGTTTCGTAATGATTTTCTGAATATATTTCAAAATATTGTTGCCCGTTCGGATGTCAGATGGAAGGGTGGAGGGAATAGCTGCTTGCATAGTACCGCACAGGAACACATGCCTCATGCAAATTCACCCCAGCAGTCTGGTATGGTTGTCCACTAGTGTACGCAGCGTGGCGTGAGGCAAACCCTGTGATAGCGAGAAAAGCCCTCTGTCAGCTCCCATGATCCCGCAGTGCTGCAGCCCTCTGTCCTGTGCACGGCTTCCTCTGCAGCCTTGCTGAAGCCCAGCACAACTGCAAGTCACAATAAAGAACAGCTGACCAGCGAGGAGTCGTCTCCCCTTCACTGGTGCGTTGTGGCGAGAAGACACTGTGCGTTTCACCTGGTGGGCAACAGCTGGAGGGGCTGTTTTATTAAACGCCTAACACCCCCTCCCCACTCATACCTCTGTGAATATCGGTCCTGCCGAACATACGGGCCACACACTGGCTTTTACGATACAGCATGAGGTAACCTCTTTATGCCCACCCCCTCCCAGCCATTCTGAGGATATTACGGTCACTTCATCTTGCACTGCGTTATCTATGTGTGAAATAAGATGATGATAGAATATAATCTGCAATTTCAGAAATAACATCAAGGCCCTCAAAAGGCTGCATTTCTTGCCAGTCGGTGATTAACTATCACTCAAGAGGCATTTATCATTATCCATAACAGGATTTATTGCACTCAAAGCAGCATGAAAGCCAAATGTGGCTCTATTCTGCTTTAGATTTAACTGAGCAGAAACAAAACTTTGAAAAGGAAATTACAATGTTTTCACGTTGTTAGCGCGCTCAAAACTACCAAACAGCCTCCAACCTCCACTGCTATAGCATTATGGACATGAGATGAATCAATAAGTCTTCAAAAAGGGCTCCACTGTCAGCTGTGGGAGGAGTTGATAGAAACCGAAATGTTCAGAAACACTTTTCTGCTGTTGTAGGACGCTTCAGTTTGTATTGAGAGTGAAGCTATAAATCAATACTGTTCCCCTATGTGAGAAGTATCTCAGGTCCTTCCTTGTACAGTGATGTCAAAACAGCAGCTTTGACATGATATAAGAGGTGACAGTGCACACACACACACACACACAAATACACCGAAGATACATTTTCTGGTTCAGAAAATAATTTCCCAAATGAGCCACAAAAATTCAGCCTCTCATTAATTGTCATTCGGCTGCTCGTACTTCTCGGTTGCATCCCGCATCAAAGTCATGGCTGTCAGCTCTCTGGCTCTGAATGAAAGTTGTTCATGTCTACAACTGCAGATGTGAGAAGAAAAAATGAGACGTCAGCTCTAACAGTGGAGTGGATATCAGTCTTTTTAAATGTCTCCGTGCATTTTTGTTGTTCTCAGTGACTCTACTTTTTTCACTGCCTTTAGGTTCTATTCAACTTATCACTTGCCAGCAGAAAATTGCCAAGAACATTTGGAAGGAAAAGAACTGTTGCCTCAAATGGTTAACATGGGAATTGCTGCAAGAGCTGTAAAGACAAATGTTATCCATCACATTGATTAAATTCCTCTTAGCTGGTGTCCTTGGCCAAGTAAGTTTGTGTGAGCGGCTGTGGTGCTAACAGCAGTCCCATGGAGAGTTAGTGGATTAATTAGAATTGGACCAAATGGCCGGTCTTGTAGAAGTCAATCTGCTCCCAGTTACATCACATGTCACCGTTCCTCCTGAGCCTTCAGCGCCCTGTGGCTGTTTTAAACGCTTAATGCGGTTCAGTAAACTGAAGACGTTTTAAAAAATTCCGCTGTGTTTACTGATGTTTAGTTTATAATTTTATACTCCATAGACTTCATTAAAAAATGCTTGTATAAGGTTTCTGAATTTGGAAACGCTTGTTAGTGGAAACAGCAACATCTATAGACCCTCTCTTCCTATGCAGGTCTCTGTAAAGCCCCTGCCCCCACTGGTCTTCACTGGCCAGCAAATGGAACAAGCAATTTTCCAACATTTTCATGAAGGCATTATTTAGCTATCTTGTTACTGTGGGGGGATTATTATTAACCATGTTGAAATTTCAATTGGAAAAGAGTATTTCTTCCACAGCAAAAGCTCGAAATCTGGACAGAAATCTGACTATTTTTGTGCACTCTGGCCAAGCTGTTGTTGGGTTGTTGTTGCTGAGCTACAATCCTACCAAAATATTACAGTCATTTTGTTCCATTGTGGACTGAAAATCCTATTTAAAGCTCCTCTGAGTTATCATTTTATTGCTTTTTTAAAAAAATATTTATTTACCTTGGAGAGGTTTGTTGAGCATGCAGCCGTATTTCAGTATCACACACACACACACACATACACACACACACACACGCACACACACACACACACACACACACACACACACACACACACAGGTCATATTGTTAAAAACATTCACATTCAGTCTTCTAATCTTAGCCAGTAACAAGCTCAGCAGAATCAGTAGGAGATAGCTGTCTACCTCCAAAGCAACGGAGGGGAAAGTGTTATGCGCTAATTCTCCCAGATTTCCCAAATCACATCTAAACTGACAAACTGTTATAGTTGGTACATCGTCATTCTCCAAAGTCAAAGTGATGCAAACTTTCAAACACTTCCAAAGACCGGCCTCTGATTCATATTCAGTTTCTATTATTGAAAGATCTGCTGCAGCACACAAGCAAGCTTTGGCACAAGTCCTGTGGTGGCATGCAATCAGCTGCTGTTAATTCATCTTATTCATATTCTCGGGAAGGGTTCAAAGAAAAGATTTCCTTTACACGATTAGTCTTCACTGGGTGTGCCAGCTCCGTGCTAGTATTCCAAAGGCACATCTTATCGCAACCCCAATCTCCATCTTAAGTGCCCCCAGGTTACGCTCATATTGAATTAGCTCACATCAAAGCGACTCCGAACGACAAGCCTTTTAAGATTAAATGCTCTTTTAATTCTCTGATTACAAACAATTTACTCCATTGGGACACTGTTACCTAGATGAAAAATGATAAAGATCCTATTTTCCACTGAAAGGATGTTATATGAAAATAAGACATTTGAATAGAATTGAAAGGTGAAGGTGAGAGCTGGCAAAGTGCACGGTCAAACACCTGTGATTCAAAGAATTCAATCGAGGATGTTAGTTACCATGTAAAGCAGGCAGCAGATGACAGCACACGATGGATCGTGGATATCGGGCCCATTAGAAATGGTTTCAGAAAACGGCTTTGTGGCCACACTACTGTATGGAAGCACCTCATGTAGAAGTCTTCATGATAGCAGAGAGCATTTAAACAGCTCTGTGGGCTTAAAAACAAATAAAGACACAAGGAACGGTGAGCAGCAAAGAAGATACCGAAGCTTGAAACCACCCTGTCTTGATTTATGATTGTTAAAGGAAAGGATTTATAGAAAATCATGGGCTAATCGCCCTTCTCAAAAGGCTAATGGCATTAACTGCCTATGAGATACAAATGCAGATGGATGCCAACATGGCTGTCTTCAGAAGATGGATCACTTAGCTGTGTAATCAGCGGTTTGGTATGAGCCTTGAATATTTGTCAGAGTTGGTTATACCACGAGTCACTTGGACAGTCGGCATCAGTTGTTGCAGTCATTCAGTGAGATTGATTCATTTCGAGGGAGAATTGGGCTCCACCAGTCCCCTAATCTTGATAGATGTGACAGTTTTGGGAAAGCCGAAGAAGAGAGCGCAGACAGATTATTATGGATGAGTATTTTTTTCTGATGCTGCCTTTATTGCAGACCTTGATTGTTGATTTTAAGAACAAAAACTTACTTTGGATTAGTTAAGTACCATAACAAGCCCTGTCTCCTTTAGCTATCCTCCCCCTCCCTTGTCATTAAGCTGCCAATCAGTGTTAGGGAGTGGCCGAGGATCCAATCAATCAAGCTGATTGGGAGTGTCAGGAAGTAGCTGCTATAAGCAGCCAGAGGTTGCGCCTGTTGCAGACACCATTTAACCAACACAGCATGTTTAGCCAGCATGATAATTAGGGCAAAGTCCTTGCTCATCTCCTCTCTTAAGCTTCAGACTCAATGTAACTCAAACTGCTAATGGCACAGACTATGGTGCTACTAATATGGGTTTTAAATGCCAACACTGAAACTGCACTGTGATGTCTTCAGCTCCGTTTATACTGAAAGAGGTATAGAAAATGACAATACTAATGTTTTGTGTCAGCACTGACTAGGGATGTGCGATATAACCAAAATCTCACATCCCCATATAGGTCATTCATATCCACATAACGATACAGCACATTTTCTGCATATTCAGTGAATAAATAAATGCATAAAAGGACCACATTTCTTATTACATTCTGAATGATACACGTGACAAATAAAAGGTAGTATTAATGTATGAAATGTCCCTCTTGTAGGCACAAGCTCATCATTTTGTTTTTCTGTCTTTCCTGTTTGGAATGACCCCGTCATTGTCATGTTTACTCCTCCATGTTTGTTTGTGTTGCCTTCCTTCAAGTTTCCTACCTGCATCCGTGCAGTGGGGAAGAACGCAAGGGTCGTCTAAATGATGAAAAGCATTGCAGTAGAGAATGTGATTTGCGACACAACAAAATAAGCGACAGAGCTTCATATGAAACAATCATCGCCACACAACGTACATGGTCAAATCCCCTGTATATGGTTAATATCCCACATCGCAGGAGTTATACTAAATAGTCAGTGCTGTGGATGTCTCCGGGTGTAGCTTCTACAATCCAGCCAGTATGGCATGCCCTGTCTTGAACTGGTAGATTCTCTCATTTAAAACTACACGTGAAGCAGCGAATAAACAAACTCACATTTGTTTGAAAGTTTACCAGGATATTGCAGCATAGTGTTAATTAACCATGGATGCACATAGAGATTATAACTTGCTGTGAGATCTGACTTGCTGCTGCTGTTTTTTCAGTGCAATGCCACAAAAGGAGCACACAAAGCGTGACATGGGAAAGGGAACAAGACCTATTGTGAGTTAAATATTGTATCGTCAAAACCTTTTACACTTGGTACATTGAGCCCAATCTGTACACGTGATTCAGTAATACACATTTTAGAGTGACGCTGATAAGCATCCTGCATTAAAATCAGAGGAATGCAGTTAACTGACTGTCGACGTGTCTGGGGGACAATGCTACACATTGAATTAACAGTGTTACGGGTTGGTGTTTAATTAGCCGTGCAGCTGATTCGCCTACCAGAAACTAACTAAACTAAACTAATCTGTAAATCTGTATTTCTGTACAAACTTTACAGACTGGTTTGTGGTTATGGGCTATACTGATACCTTTCTGACAAGAAGACTGTCGACATGTGACGCCTTTTGTCTTGTGTTTCTAGATCATGTGTTTTTGCGTACATTTAAGGACTTCTTAAAGGAAGTTTGGCGTAATATTTTCCCCTGAAAGCGCAGGGAGCTGATCAGGCTAATTATCAGCTAACTGTACTCATTTTCTCCTAGCAGTACGCAGTAAATGATCGTCCTTTTAAGCTACTTTCCGAAACATGATGTGCTTGATGGTGTTATTTATGACTCCTGTTGAATCCTGAAAGCTCTGCATTCTCCTTCTTTTTTAGCTTCCCTTTTATAAGTAACATAAACAATTACTGACCCAGAAACAGCTAATATTTCTCTGTATAATTTCAGCATTGGTGCCCAACATTTTGGCCCTGATGCCTCAAGAAAGGCCAAGGTGGTGTGGCCCTAAAATGCTTTAACTCCAGAGCTGTAAACACATTACTGCTGTCAAATGAAAACTGCATGTTTTATCTGAGTTTGGACAACATTATTTCGTGGTTTTCCAAACATACATGGCATTTAAGATTGGATACCACCGAACAAATGTTGCCAAATACAGTTCCAAGACTTAATCAACATGCTAAAAAAAAAAAACAGGAAAAGGTTTTACAACCTGGCTTCACCCCATGCAAAGAGGAGGAACTGTTCAGGGCAGAAAAGTCTACATAAGCAGGCTACCTGCCAAACCTAGGTAGCCTAATATGAAGTGGCAAACTTAATTGCTCAATTAATGCTCAAAACAATAAGGGAGCCTCTAATCCTTCCTGAAGCAGCTGCTTTGAATGGAACTATGCCGGGAGAGAAAACAACAAGTGCAAAATGAAAAAGAAAACTGATTAACAAAACATAACCAGCGCACAAACAAAAACAGTAACCAATGGCTAATAGGCCATATGACTCAAATACAGCATTTTCTTACTCCATGGTCAGATCAGACCTTCAGTTTTGGAGGCGATGCATCGGTCAGAAGCATACATCCATTCCCCTTTGTTTGTTTTTGTGGCTGACACAAATCCACACACAATAATTACACCTGGGCGTAAAAAAAGATGCATGAAAGCAGCCCAGGAGTGATAGAGTTATAAATAAATAAAGAAATAAAGTGAGTATGACACACGCAATGCAAACAGCAAATTCCCTTGGCAAACCTGGGTAGATCAGCCTTCTTTGGCCAGTCTGAGGTTACAATATATATAATATATAGGTTTAATGTGAGGAATGCATCTTGCATTGACCTTGGCCCTGCTGTTGCTTGCTTATGAGCTGTATGCAGGTTACAGGGTCTAAATATTTCATATTGCTGTACGGTTTTCCCGTCACTGTGCAACTATAGCTGCACTTGAAATATTTCCATCTTTGATTTGCCTCCTATCTACAGAAATGAGACAACTACAACCAAACCACAAAATGGGATTATAAATGATAACAATGCCCATCCTCATATTTTTAAGAGGGTAGTTTCTTCTCTTAGCAAGGTTAGGATCTAGATAGCTGTAGACAAAGTACTTCCAACAATAATTTCAAGGTTATGAACAGAGCTGACAGCCAGAGAGAGAGCCGGTTTGCATTGATTACCAGAGTGGCCAGCTTGAGTAGAGAATATGACCCGAACCCCAAAGCCATCTCTCCACTCCTCCCTCCCCACTCAGCTGAACCAATGCTGTCTGTCTCCCTGAGCTGTCAATAGACCCTGATGGGCCTTTTAGACACTTATCAATATTTAACCAGCCTCCCCCATTGACTCAGCAATTACTGCCTAATTGATTTGAGATTGATTATCATCAGCACCATAATGGCAGTGTCGGTCAGCGGCAAGTGCTGATAAAAATCCTTGGTGGAAAATTAAATTATCTTTTTATGCAACCAGTGTGTGAAGTGGAGTGTGTGTGTGTGTGTGTGTGTGTGTGTGTGTGTGTGTGTGTGTGTGTGTGTGTGCGTGTGTGTGTGTGTAAAGAATGAAAAGTGACTGTACCATGTCAAGGTAGAAACCTCCAGACTTGTGTTGCCCTCAGCTGCGTCCAGTGACACATCCTCTCGCTGTTAACAGAAAAGTCAGTTCGTACTGTATGAGAGTGAAGTGAGACTCACTCACAAGCAAGGCTGTCAGATGATGTCAAATACATTGGTGGTCATGAAGAAGTTTGTAATTGGAGTAAATTAAACGATGGACAGCTCATTGAATGTCGTAACTTCAAACTTTACTTCTTGTTCAAATGATGAGCTAGCCATGGTAAATGGTCAGCTAACTATCACCTGTGACATGTAAACATGTTTCTGTTCGCATTAGTATTGAACGCAACACCTGCATGTTTTTATAAACTGCTGGTTAAATTAGCATGCCTGTAATTTATTCAGTTGACAACAGTGTTGAGGGTAAAGTGTTGATAAAGCACTAGAGTGCTCAAGATCCATTTTATAAAAAATAGTGTTACATTGAATTACTTGATATGCATTACATTTTGAATATTTTCTTATGGAATCGTTCAAATTTTATTCATCCACCACATGATTAGTCACTGTTTTGGATGACAAAATGTGCTTAAATCATAAAACACTGAAGTCAGAAAAATTAAAAAGAAAAATATGGTATGTACTTTAATGAGTTACTGTTCTCTGTAGTTGTAATGTAACAAGTTACACTGGCTTACATTATACGGTAGAATTGCAGGCTCTCTGTTATAATGTAATCTAAGACTAAATTGAGGTTAAGAAAATCATATTTTCATATTTTCTCAGACTTGACAAAGCTACCCAGAGAGAAGACATAGTACAACCATTTTCACAGACTGTGTGGTTCTCCCCATGACTTGTGCACTGACCTTGACATGTAAAGTTGGTGGATTGAGTCTTTTTAGACAATTCACCTTACAACTGGATCTGAAAATAAATCTCCATTTTAGACAGATGACTGAAAGGAACAGTAACCTTTTCCGTTAAACTAAGAAATTATGGCATGGCTGTGAAATGTATTAAAATACATACATTAAATAGATTAAAACAGATAATGCATTATTTTAATCGAAAGCATAAGCACAAACTGTCCATACTGCTGTACGAGTGACAAACACATCAGCGTTTTCCACCCACATCATTACAGTGTGGAGTGATCCCACCATCAACCGAATTCAAATGACTGGACGATAGCACATCCTTTCATAGAAATGCACTGTCAAAGCTGCATCGTTTCACTTGTTCACTTCTAAGAGCTGTGAAAGAGCCCTCTCCTTTTTGGCCAAAAGACTCTATAGTTGATGACAGTTACACTTCTGGCTAATCAAAGCTTTCTCTGCTGCGTGTCTGTGTGTGTATTATGTATGATGGAACAGCAAGGGAAAGCCGTCACATTGATTCAGCTCTGGCCAAAGCTTTGGATGCATTCCTGATGTTCCCTGGACATCGTGACTGCTGACATTCAGAATTTCAGCATAAATGTCTTTTCACATCCCAACTTATTTGTGAAACGCTACGGATGCAAGTGTAGAATGAATAGGTATTGAATAGGTTGTGTAATATATTTATTTGTTTTAATGATCTTGGCGCAGAAGCAACTGATGGTGTGAGAACACCTTCAGTTTATTTGCTTTCTTGGTCTGAATCACAAAAGAGAAAGACTCATTGATTGCAGCTCACACTGCCTTATCGCAAATGAAGCAAGAGCTGGAAATATAAGTCACACGGACTGACAACTCTTAGGTGCATCCTTGGACTGTCATCTTCATGGTATAGGGGTCAAATTAACTCACAGAGCACTCAAACAAACACACAGTAATATGCTTACCTTGTTTCCATCACTTAATTAGTCTATTCATCTGCAACAGTTTTGTTCAGCATGCAACACGCCAATCATTCTCTGGTCCCAGTTTGTCAATGTGAGTGACTGTGAGTGTCCAACAAAACAAGACATCTTACACTGTCACCTTGGCCTCTGGGAAACTTACAATTGGGATTTATCACTATCTTCATTCCTTTCTTTCATTCTCTTATCTGACATCTTATAAACTCTATGACAGGTCCAGTGAGAAGGATTTAGTGGCATCTAGTGGTGAGGCTGCACATTGCAACCAACTGAATGCCCCTTGCCTCATCCCTCCCTTTCCAAGCATGTAGCAGAACGTATGGTGGCCACAAATAATGCCAAAGGCACTCTCTGGAGCCAGTGTCTGGTTTGTCCATTCTGGGTTACTGTAGAACATGGGGATGCAACATGGCGGACTCTGGAACAGTGCTAAAACTGTATTGTACCTGTACATTGGTACAAAATCATATTATACGTATTATACTATTAGGAAATATTACTTTCGTTTTACATAAAATATTCTGACTTCCAACTTTAACAAAGCATACAGAGAAAATATATTCAGTTGATATTAAATGAGCTGGTTGTTAGTTCAGTCATAGAGAAATGTCTCACCTGGTTGCCAGCAGGTGTTCTGAAACCCTCTTTAAAGTTTCCTTCCTTCAACTGATTCCTGCGCTCCCTGCGACACCTTTCTCAGATGAGACTGCAAACAAAGAGCAACACCCCAAGTAAAGGCACATTTGTAAAGGCACAGCAGCGTCAGCTAACCAAAGTCCACAATTAGCCATTAACATAAAGCAACTCTGGGTCCCACGACATCAAATTCAACTCAACAAAATTAGCAATTAACAGACAGGCCTATGCAGCGCCATTGAGATTTTCCCCCACTTACACAGGACAAGGCTAACATTGTACAACACTGACCACAAAAGCAAGCCCTAAAAAGCAGCCATGTTTCATGCTTTAAGCTAATTCATGATTAATAAGTAGGACATTGTCACTAGTTTCTTTCAAAAAGAATAAAACCCAACCACAGCTGCTTATTTATTACTTAAATATTTATAGAGAACAACATGTTTATCCATGTTTAGACAGACAGAAAGGTGCAGAGGGAAGAGTTTCTTCAGCTCGGTCAACAGAGGGCAAATCCGACTATGATGACATTGTCACTTATTGAACAGGTGCTTGGCAGACAGTGGACTGTTATTGAAAGCAGAGAGGCAGAAGTTAAAAAATGACTTATGTCTCCATTATAATGTGCAGTGGTTCGAAGTAACTCACTCCACTTACCCAGCACAGCAATTTTAGCTTCGAGGAACGTTCTTTACCTGAGTATTTCCCTTTCCATCCATTATTTTACACTTTAACTCCACTTGAATTCAGAGAGAAATAGCCTACATTTATTTCACAGCATTTATTTCACTGCTATAGTGAGGTCTACTAATTACATGCAGATTCAGATCTTACAAAGAATAAATGTGATCAATTTAGAACATACAACATAATGTAGTGTTATAGATGAAACAATCAGTACATAAAGTAGATGTTTTTAACTGCCCATTGAGCAGCTGCAGCATGGAAATGCTGTTTACATGTTAATGCATTAATAAAAATTCACCAATGTAATTATTATCAACTCTAAAAGGGCTTTAAACACATCTAGTTATTTTTTTGTACTCTTACTTAACTGTACTGTTTTATTTTGGATTTTTTTAATCACCTCTTGTAACAAAGTATTTTGAATTTGTGGTATTTGTTTTTTTACTTACGTAAAAGTTTTGAGTACTTCTTCCGCCATTGTGCGCCGGTGAGCCAGCCTGGACTGTACAGCACCCTGAAATAAACAAATCAATCCAATCTGGTCATTATTAATATTTCTAATCACACCTGTTCTTTCTTTTCTTTTGTCAATATGTCTGCAGTGAAAAAGGTTGGGGTGAAGTAAATAACAGCAGCAACAATAAAAGTTATCATTATTATTCCTTCATTTGGTCCACGCAGGTACAATAAATGAAAGGCTGAAAGAGAAGACAAGCAGCAAAATCAGACATGGCACGCTTCACATTAAAACGTTTATTGAGCGAGGATTTTGTGGTGATCATAATTAGCTGTTATCATTAGCTGCTCAATTACTAAATGCATTGATACATATCTAATGCAGTTTAAATGCTGGGATGAAAATTACAATGATCAATATCAAATTCAGGAATTCAAAAACAGACAAGACATTCAACCAAAGCAGCATTCCTGCAGATGAATTTGGCAGTTTTCAAAAGTAAAATAGAACATTTCTAGCAAGAAACCCAAAATGCAAATAAGCACATGAACATGCACTGTATGTTGAGCTTTGGTGCACATACAGATAAAGTAAATGATATTTTCTCACAGTGCCACAGAGCAAGAGGTCAGGAACAAAGCAAGTGCTATTCATTACTCCTTTTTGAACACGACAGCTTGGTAGAAGAGGACCAATGCAGGTCATTAGCCCGCTGAAATACCTTCAGCTTAATTTGTTTCTGAAGTGATTATGACTGCACGATAGGCTAATTAGGAACTCTACTTAACATTTTACAGGGACTGTTTGTAAAGCATTAACTTCCACTGATTAAATACGGAATCCTTGATGAGTGCTCGCCTCTGTGTTTGACGGAGGACCTTGGCTTAGCTGCATGCAAATTCAAACACTGCATTTAGGTGTTTTATAGGATGACGAGCAGTCAAGTGTGTACATCTCAATTACTGTGAAAAGATCTTCGTATTTCGGAGGACTAATGAGTGTGTGCATACATGTAACAGCCAGCACTTCATCTAGACAAAGAAATAGGCTGCCAAGTCAAAAACTCAAATCTTTCCTCTCACAGCGCCAAAACAGAAAGGTTTTTTTTCCGTTGTGTAATTTTTCAGTCTCATATTTTGTCTCTAACCTTTTCTGCTTAACCTATCTGCTTACATTGATTTGATTTTGGTCCTTCTGCCATCTTTTCCTCCCACCCCCCTACTGTCCTTCACTTATCCATTCTTTAAAAGTCATCTCAGGTTAGCTGGAATGTCACATCGCTCACGTCTGCCCTCTGGGGCAACTCCTGTTATTTTAAGGGGTCATGTACATTTATCCAAGCAATGAATAAAGCAGCACCCAAAGGCTGGAATACGAGGCCACGGCTGAAAGGACGAAAAACAACATTTGCTTTGGAGAAGTGGGTTTCAACAAGGAACCTTTTTAAAGGTCACAGGTCAAAGATGGCCGCCACCTGTCATTAGCTGACTTCTGGCCTGGCTCAATGGGCCTGGGACTCCACCCAAGAGACCACAACCGGTGACTTCCAGAGATTTTTCAATGAAAGGAAATCTGTTGGAGTGTTGGAGCAACAAATAAAATCCCCTCTTGATGTGCGAACAGGAATATTTCCACCAAACAAAACCTTTGCAACAGCATTCAGATCATTACGGCACACTAAAAACTCCACTGAAATCCACACTAATTAAATTCTTTTAGGGTCAGCAGCTCCTTAAGGTGCTGTGACACCTATTCAATCGTTTGAGGGAAACTCAGGAGGGGTAGACTGAAAACAGCCAGTCTGAAAGCGCTTGTTTCTACCAGCATTTGAACCTGGTTGAATTGTTTTGACAGAAGACAGTTACATCAAGTGCGTCATTTACAGTATGTAAACATTTTAATTAACTCAGATGTACACTCGTGTGCACACGTGGGGTCGGGGGGGGGGCGCAAGCGAAAGAAAGCGTAGCTTTTTTGACCATTAGCTGCTGCCTGGAATGCTTGCAGTGGGTGTAGTGCTCATTAAGCAGTGATATAAAGCACAATCTCATAATGACTAGAGATCTGTTGTCTGGTAAGCACTAACAAAACGATTGATTCGTAAGCAGAGGAAGAGAGGTGGCCAAGAGGAAAGGGAGAAAATTATAATGAGAGCATGAGAGAGGGAGGGAGAGGCATTTAGTTGGCAGACAGTTTCCTGATTCAGCCGGGCTGGAGAGCAGGGGTAGCTGTCTTCTTCCATGTACCTCATCTATCACTGCCTATTTCTAGAAGACTCACCCGTTTCCCCCACCACACACACAGACGGAAGGGAGTGAGAATTCAATCTTTCCTTGCCTCACAGTCATCTGCAGAAATGCATTCGTTCACCCTTCGCGACGGGGCCCCAGAACCTGCCAATAATTGTCCACCAGGGCGGGAAAGAATCGCTGCGGGTACCGAGCTTTCCTCATGTGATCTATTTCCAATCTGCAAAGTCCCACAGGTAGATTAGGGACAAGTGGAAGCAGGGTTTAAGGAGTAGCGGTGGTCTACAACAGCAGGGCTCGTGTGGCACTTACCATTCAGAAGCCCAAAGCCACATTCATCACAAGGTATATATAATATATTTTTAATATAAGGAAAGTATTTAATATACAGAGGATTAGAAACTCTTCTCTGTTGCAGCAGGACTCGTGTGTCTTTTCAAATCTTAAACCTTATGGAGAGCAGAGCACAACAGCTGTGAACACAGCTGTGACATTATTATCACCTTTATATGGCAAACAGTTGCCTATTTACACATTTACATGCATATGTAGCAACATTACTGCTGATTTGTGGGTGGGTTTTATTTTCCATTCCATTTCTCCATCCATTATTTTCCATTAATTACGGTGTTCTATATATACGTCCATTCTGTCTATTTTTATGTGAAGTACTTGATGCATGTCATTTCTGCATTTCTTTGCAGTAAAGCACTGTGAGCTGTATTTCTTGTATTACAACAGTAATAATAATTAGAATTTTTTAGAGTCATGTTTCTGTCTAGTTGCTAAATGGCTACTCACTGGGTCATTGTGACTGGTTCCATAGCAGTAGTATTATTTTGACGTGCCCTGTTTCTCAATGGTTTGGTCATTGGTCAGAAATATTGCCACTTGGAGGCAGACCTCCACAGGTTGAAAATCACACATATTTAACATATTATGGCCATATAAGGTTGATACGGTTAATGTTAGAAGAAAATTGCCTGTATACACATCTGGCAATATCAGGGTTAATTTGGAGCTGTATCTCTGGCAACCGAAGGAATATCAGGCCAATCTTTTTTCTTTCTTTATTTTTTCCCACTAACTCTTGAGGGAAATATTTGGCTCATTAGCCACTAAATGCTGCACTACGTTCAGCAGCTAGTTGCTGGTTGGTGCTGGGCAGATAGCATACAGTGGGATTCTAGAGCTTTCACTGAGAAGAGAGCGGTGAGAGTGAGCTCAAAACAGCGACGCTGCCAGCAAACCAAAACAATGAGCTGAAAGATGCTAAAATGCTCCATAGCTGAGGGGAACTGCAGTCAGCTGATAATTCCCTGTGGCTTCATTGATAAAAGCAACCCCTTTTACAAAAAAAGTAGTCCTGTGGTTCATTGTTAGGATAAAAGTATTGATTATAGCCGCTGTAATGTAATATGGGGAGACATTACAGCATAATAGTAGAACCAGGGCATTGGTTAATGTGCTCCATCCCCACAAATATTTGGACATTCAGTAGATGTTAATCAGACAGCCTGCACCAGCATTGAAAACCTGTTTAAGTATCATGTCATATACCTTACTAACTAATTACAAGCTTCCAGAGCTGCTTAATAACACCATTGACCATGCCACTATGTCATACTATCAGAAGTTTCCGTGGACTGATTACCTGTGTGTCACCATCTATCCAGTTTCATGCTGGAAAACTGTGGGACACCTTCTAAAAATGCTATTTGTGATCAAGATGAAATTTGTAAAATGTTGTTCCCTCAGACAAATCTTTTCCCAGCACGGAGATGATCAAACTGAGACAAGTGCAAATGTTTTCTCAAATGATATGGCCCTGTAAAAAGTTAGCTATTTCCATCAAGATTTCATTTCCTGCGTCTATTTGTTTTTCTATTTGTGCATTTATGTTTACACAAGTTTCTAATGTTGGTGCAAGCTGTCGTATCGACATCTGCTGCGCATCAGAACTGTTGGCTGAGCTATTCAAAAGGGAAATCAATATTAACGCTTTCCCCTGTGAAACAACAGGCTCATCATTACTCTGACAAGCCTCGACGCCTTCCGCGCTGAACATCTCCTGACATAAAGACGACCTTTTCACCAGGACCGCCTGAATCCGGTCAGAACAAGGGGACGATGATCGTATCCACGATCCAACCCTTTCAGACAAAACTATCTCCCTCTGGTGAATGCCAACACAAGTTTGCTGACATCCAGACTCTTCTCTCTCCTCTCTGTGTCTCGCCACTCTTTCTTGGTCATTTGCATAATCCCTGTGACACTCTGATTAATAACTCCAGTGTGATTTGCATATCTATGCCTGAAATTGAGGACAGACATTCACACAGTAAATACAGTCCAGCGAGAAACAAACGAATGTGGTTTTGGTGGGACGAGGGTTCTCCAGGGAGAGGGATGAACGTGGAATATTCTTATGTTCAATCACACACACACACACACACACACGCAGAAAGACAACGCTTACACGCTCTAACTCTCCATCTCCAATCCTTTTCTTAAGCCCTTGGCTCCAGCCAAACACAGAAGGGCTGGGAAAATGGAGACCTTGCTACTCAAGCTGTTCCTGGTACAAACAGTAGTTTAAGAAGATACAACCCCCCAAAAAATGACCAAGGCAGAGCCCTGGTTAAACCGCTCCCTGGACAGTGAAGGCAGATTAGGCGTTGAAGACTTGTGTTTGCTTCAACAGTGCCCCCAAGTGGGAGAAATTCTGGACTCCTCATGATTTCTGCTTGATTTACCAGCAGATCATTGCACTCTGCAGATAATATTAAGTTAAATGTCCATGAAGACCACAATAGCAGCTGTATACATTTCATACAACTGCTACAGACACCAACTAAGACGGATGAGATCCATCTAAAAAAAATCTGATGATGATGACGGATGAAATTCAATTTGATCACATTTTACATGCAGAACTGATCAAGCGGTTATCTTCTACCTTCAAACTACAACTGGTTTTAATATAACTCTGAATTTCTTGCAAGTAAAATTACTGCAGTTATTATAATAGCGACGGTTTAAATGAAGAGTTTTAGTTTCCAGATTCTCCACCACAACAAGAACTCAGCACTTGGAGTTTTAGGGAAACAGCTTTTGGGGTTCAAAGGTTTTTGGGGTTTTTTTTGTTTTTCTTTTTTAAAAAAAGAGTGAATCTCCCCACAGCTGTGCAGGCCTTATGCGTTTGTGCTGGGTGAGACTGGGTTGCACACACACCTTCACACGCATAAAAAATCCTCGCTGCCCCTAGGAGACCAAAGGCTGGAAATGACAAGCTTGCAATGAGGTAATGACATTTCCTCCTGCGTAATGTGGCCAAAGGCATCTCTCTCCCTCAGACAACGGCAAGACGGAGATATCTGGCCAGCTCCGGTGACAAGCTCCGCTCTAATCGGCAGGTACAGCTTTCACTGCAGCTCAGGACCGAGCCACAGAGTAGCAGCTAAATAATTGAACAGGTGCAATATGTTGAGGCAGGGTGGGGGAGGTTCGGTGGTGGGTGAGGGGAAGGAGGAGGGAGAGGGGGAGGACTCACCAAAAACGTCTGCAGTGTCCTCTGCTTGGGGTAAAAGTCATCAAATGTTGGTTTGTGGAAAATGTCAAAGTACTTGCCTCACATTTTGTGGTCCAGAAACATGCTCCCTTCCACTTGATTCCCCCAAAGGCACCAGCTGTCAGCAGCTGCTCTTTTATTTTATTTTCCTTTCATTTCTCAGATTCTCCACCACATGGTCCCTTCATGCCACATTTTGGAAAAACAGATGATTTATTATAATGCTTTTGTTTTTCCTGCTTCTGCGTTCGAATTTTTGCTTCCAGGTTTGTCATCAAGTCTCCAGGTTGCCATGACAACAAATTGGGATGTCATGCTGGCATTTCACCCTCGTCTTACCTCATGTGAACGGCGACATCGTGGCCATACCAATACCCGATTTCACGGTAGAGGTTGTCAGCGGTGGGAAGTGAGGGAGAATAGGTGTGTGTGTGTTTGTGTGTGTGTGTGTGGAGGTTGACTGACCTTGGGAGACTGTCCCTGTGCAGGGTTTAGGGAGAGGGAGGGATGGATTCAGAAAGTGAGATTCTGTGTAGCAGGTATCCAGTCTCAAAGCCACACATGGCGAGTGCCACAGCTGCAGTCAGCTGAAACCGACGTGGCCTCTTTGTGAAGGCGAGGCGCTGCCCTCTGACACAAACAACACTCCAGTGCACAGCTACAGGTATCTCTGTGGACAGGACATTAGGTAAAAGGCTCAAAGATGAAGGGCCCAGGGAACAATTAACAAAAGCCAGAATCAAGAAAATAATGAGAAAGTTTCCAAAGAATAGCAGCACGCTGCACAGAATGTAATAAAACAAGGAGAGAATGTATTGAGTGCTGGTGAGTTTCATCTCTCTCATTAGTTTCCAAGTGAGCCACGCTGAAGGAAGCTCCTTCAGCTGCAACTTTGAATAAATTAGTGTAAAACAGCCTGAAATGTCAGAACCTTTCAAAATGAAAATGTTGCTCAAATCAGCTAATTAGTTAATTTCATCATTGAATAATTTAACTTGGAGATCTTTGCATATGACTCTGTTATTCTATGGGATTTTAAAGTTATCCAGTGAAGCATTTTGACAAGATATCCCCTCACATGTGATGCTTTTCCACTCTTTCTCCTCTAAGTCAAGCTTGTATACTACCAAATTGTGTTCCCAAATATGTTAATTGCTGTCGAGGTTATATTCAATGACAATGGGGAAAAGACTGGCTCCTACAGAGTGTTGCATTATGGGTTGTTTGCAGCATTGATGTTGCAAGGATAGTGGGTGCATTTTATAGGCTCTTATAGAGTTAGCCCGTGGAAAAAGTTAGCAGTTAGCACAATGGGGCTTTCCAACATCTTTACCATCTTTACTGCAGAAATGGAAACACCTTTAAAACTTTTCCAACAGGACTGATGTGAAAGTGTTTCCCACCTTCAAAAAACCTTTTTCTAAAAATGAGCACGGGGTCATCTTATAATCAGGGTTTTTTAATATTTGGGTCAATATGACAACCAAGACCAGGATTTTTCTCTTACCTTAACCAAGCGCTGTGAGTGTCTGACCATAAAACACCATAAAAGTGTTAGCTGCGACAAGTGGAAAACGTAATGAAATCAAATGAAAAGTGCTGCAGTGAGCATTTTACAGATACTTTTCAGCATGAACAGATGTTAATTAAAAACGTTTCATCATTATGTTGATACAAACATAATTCGGGCACCATTAGGTTTCTCTCTAAACATATTCGCTGCTGTAAGTTAGTGGTATGAATGTAATTATTAGAAGTCAGGGATGATATTTCATATACTTCACATTATTTTCTTCTGTGTAAGTATTGTGTGTGTACTAATGAGTGTAAAAAACATCAGTCTAGGAAATGGATGTGGTAAAAGTTTTATGAAGGAGTAGTTGTGCTCTAAAAATCAAGAATTACAAATCCAGCATCCTCATATTTTCACTGGGACTCCCTGATAAATAAATAAATCTGTGTCAAAGTCTTCTGTGCCATCTCTCACTCCAAAAAGTTTGACTGTGCCAATCAATCAAATCGGCCTTTAAGGTGGAATAATGTGTGTTTTCTCTCAAGCATGCCCGTCAAAGGAGGCATTGTGGTGGAAACCTCCTCTGGACCCACAAAGGTGTCACAGTAAGCAGAGGTTGTCAGAGGCTTGTCACTGCCGGGTGGTTTGAAAGCATGAAAAATGCCCTCCCTGGGGACGGAGGGAGGACGAGCAGCGGGGGGAGCGGGAGCGCGTCGACGTATGTGTGTGTGAATGCGTCTAGTGGAGGCCTTAACTCACTTTAGCCTGTTGCATCAACCCCTGTCAATCCTCCACACAATAGGTCTCCATCCACGCTGCCGACGGGTTTCACCTTCAGGGGTGACGGCTATATTATTCAGCCTGACAAGCAATGCCAAGGGGGGAGCAAAATCTTTGCCTAATTGAATGCTGACAGTTTAGGTTCACTCGCGCTCTAAGCTATATGGAGAATGATTATTTGACTGAAAAGGATTATTATGGGGTGAAGATTCCATCAAAAAGTAATTTTGGCAGACTGAGGGTTGAGATTCAACGTCACTTAGATCTGACAGGAAAGCACCTTTGACACAGCTGACAGCTCTGTCTTAAAGCCAACATCCACCTCGCAGCAGATTTAGCACGGCCTGCCTCTCCGTTTCTCCTGGACTTTTTAAAAGTGGCAGTGACTGATGACAATTTCTGTTCTTTGATCATTTAAAAGACTTCATCACACAGGAATCATGCAACGTTATAGCTGTAGCGATATATATATCTTCTGGGGTGGATTTGACACATACTTTCAGCAGCCTGGTGATTCATTTTGGATATAATCTGTGCCAATCTTACTATCACCTAATATTTGCCAGCACTGCTGTTGTCTAACACACAATCAATGGCAAAAGCAAACTTCACGAGTTGATTTTAAAATTTTTATGCGAGCATGCACATCCAAAATCAGTCTTTATATCCCGGTATATGTTTGTGTCGATGTAACTGATAATCGTGACTTCAGAGCTTTTGTTTGCCACTGTCTTTGGAGGCATCGCTACGTCTGCTGCTTGGGTTTGTACATTTTCGCAATACAATATCTCCCACCAGCAAAATCCCATATATCCAACCTGTAATTACTACCGGAGGGCAGATGTCAACAGGTTTTCCCATTTGGCAGCTATATGTTTACAGAGCAATATAACAATATGAATGAATCCAGCATCGTAGTTTCAGGCAGTCAAGTCAACACAGCAGGTTCAGGAAGTGAAAATTCAAGATTTGGATTGAGGATCTGTTAGAGTTTGACGTCATTGTGGTGCAAGTGTGTGTTGAACATGCCTGCCCTTTAAAATGTGTACTGCAGCTCTCGCAGCTAACAGGAGGTGAGAGAAGCTCTGCAGTGAAGCAAGTGATTAAATTTAGAGAACAATTAACAATCAGTAACAGTATGTAAGTAAAATAAGACCTCCTGCAGTATACCAACACCTGAAATTAATTAAGGTTAACCAAGAAGCATCTGTGTCTCACTTAGGGTGTGATGCTCCTTGCTTGTGCAATCCCACTTTGTGATTTATGTTGATGTGTTTTGACTTGCAATTTTTGTATTTTTTGCAGCTTTATTTTAATCGATTATTTGTGATCACAAACAGTCTCTTTAAAGCTGCTGTTCTAACAGCAAGAACATGCTTGTTTGAACCCACTCTCAAACAGGCCTCATGCCACAGGTACGCCACCACTTCTGAACCATAAAATTGACTTGTCACAGTATCCTCAAATTCAATTTATCACCAACACGCTAACTACAAAGAGTGAGACCTAACAGCACAGGGACATTGCATGTCCTTCTGCGTCCTCTTTATGAAATGCGAGTGGGATGATACTGTGTGCATACACACAATTTCATCAGGCTAGTGAGGCTTGTTCATCTTTAGAAACCCAGACTGAATCCCAACAGAAAAGAATATTCTTTCAAAATCTTGAAAAAGCCTGAAAACAATGAACCAAGTGCACAGATTATAAAAGTATCCAAGCACAACAAATAAACAAGATACCATTAGAATATATATAAAAGAATCATTATCCTGCACCAAACAACAGTACCATCTAACAGAAATCATTCTCCTTGAGCCAAGCATGTGCTATTTTTGTGAGCTTCTTTTATTCTTGTCGGTTTTGATAAGAGACCAGTGGAATAGATTATGCTTTTCAGGGGTCTCAGGGGGTTGCCTTGGCTCCTGTTAGAATTCATTTAGTCAGCGAGCCTCTGTGGATTATCCCTGTTTTCAGAGGCCTGCATTTCTGACAGGTCATTATTGTACACCACATTGGGACCTACTGCAGAGAGCGCCATGTAGCGAGCCCCACCATGCAGCCACAGCTCCGCACAGCAGTGTCTATGTACACACACACTATCAAACATGGCAAAAAAAAAAAAAAAGCCTCCTCGTCTGATGTGCCGGTAGTTCAGTGGTGGACCTGATAGATCTCCTGCCCTGGCTCTCCATGATCATTACTGCTGCTTTACAAACCGTGGGCCAAGGAGAGGACTCACACTCGCATGTTCAAGCTGCGAGCAATGAGCAGAATGCTTGATGGATAGACCCGAAGCCTGCATTTACTAAAAGGAACCGTAAATCAATATCAAAGGAGGAAGGAGGTACGGCCTGAGGATGACATCTCTGTTTTCCACATATGTACAGTACTCACACACACATGCTGTCAGTACCCGCAGTCAGTTGCAGATTTGAAGCTAGAATATGAACTTACTGTGTGAAACTGAAATGAAATTGCAGAAATTCAAGAACAACCATTAAACTGGACGTTTGTAGGGGAAGCATTCGTCATTAAAAAAACAGACAATGGGGGGAAAAAGGTGAAAATCTGATGTACTGTGGATGCACTGATGTGTGCTTTCCAAACTGTCAACTGTCACTTCAAAAAGGTTAAGTTTATGACCATGTATGAACAGGATAATCCTCTAAGAGTGAAACAAACTCTGCCATGTTGTTCACTTTTTTAACAAGTGGATTATCCCTCAGTCATCATGACAACAGACATCACAGGTCAGGCAAACATCTCCACATATGTACTGAGAAGTCTAAAATACAATAATCATTCGATAATTAAATCATTTCAGAAAAATAGTGAACTAATGAGAGTGAGATCATAATATCTTGCCAGATAATAATGTCTGATAATAATGTCTGATCAGTTTTTAGTCTCTGATCCATTTAGTGCTAGAAATGAGACACATTCAGTAGTATGTTACATCAGACATAGGAACTTAAAAAAACAGGAAATTAAGGTTTTTGTGAAGTGGTGCCTCTGAGAAATGTGACCACTGTTCAGCATTGCAAAATAAGCTGTAATTACACCTGGAGAAGCACACAAGGGGAGGGGGGCTGCAATTCAGTTGACTCCCCTTGGCCTCTCATAAACTAACATGATTGGAGCTTTGCCAAAGACCTGACCTACCTGTCCGACAGTTAACTGACAGACAGATGTTGCAGGAGAGTATGCCTTGTGCATTCATCCCGAGACAAGCTCAAGAACAACGGCAGACAGCTCACTGCATCCCTGAAGTGATGTGCAACTGGTCCTCCCCACAGAGAGTCTTGCTTTGCTGGCTATAGCTCCTAATTAATAAAACAGCAAAGAACCAGGATTTATGGGAAAGCTCAATGGGAGTGCATACACGTAAGGCCTTTCAACCTGCCCTCGGAGTATTAACAAATGACCTGACTCCCATTAAGGAGCATTAGACACTTTCCAGCGCCGCGCACAGCTAATATTCAAAGCTAATTAGTGAGTGTTGGCCGACTGTCTATCAAACCGTGACAATAGAGCAGAATTACAAAGAGCTGCCATGGGAATGAGTGGATATCTAGATAGGATTAATGTAAACAAGTGAGAAATTGTTGATGATGAGGTTCCTGGCTGCCGAGGGACTATTCCCTGACAGTGCAGTGCAAAGAATTAAGCAGTGAGAAACTACATTGTCCCATTGCAAATTGTGTCACAGGGTACACTTTCAGGAGCCGAGGCGCCTGCTGAATGTTGAAATGAGTCCAGACGGACAACCAGAGAGGCTCACTCTGCAAGGTCACTGTTTCTGAACCTTCCTGGTAATTATTCTTGATACAAGGATTAATATCAGATTCAAGGCGTAGGCCGGGATGACTCTTTTGTTATTAACTTTGCAACAGTGGGGAAACCTTTCAGGATTATTTCAATTCAGTGATTACTTTTGGCCTAGCAGCTGATTGCAAACTCTGCTGGTGGGTTTACTCACCACATTGATTTCCTTGCCAATATTGAGGGTAGAGCTCCCAAGACATACGACCCTGCTCTCTCTGCTATACTCTCTGTAAATCTTATTAGAGATGGAGGCTGATGAAGGCTCCTTCCCTGCACGATACTGAGAGGAGCACAAGGTTAAAAGAAGAGACGAGTTCTACTGAGGTTGAAAAGGTGTGGTCTTCAACTTACTTCAGCCATAAGAGGGAGTAGAGCCTGCACACACACAGTAAATAAGTTTGACGACCTTTTTCAGGTAATTAAACAGAGAACTATTTCAATTATCTGACTGCAGCAATAAAGGAGATCGACAATATTATTCTAACTAAAAATTGTTAATTAGTTCTGTTCACAATATATCATCATGCATTATCAAAATACGTCTGCTTAAGTCTACTGTAATCCTATAATTAGAAAGTATTATTAACACTGATTTTAATGATAAAATGACACAAAAAGCCAGACAACGCTGGTTACATATTGCATAGGTACCGTTTGTTACCTTGAGCAGTTCTGTGTTAATTTATTTCCAGTTTCCTCCCTTGTCCCACACTGACGCTGTGGCACTACTACATTTACTGCATAATATTCATGATCACAGGCACACAGCAGCCTCAGAATGCACCTGGTGGACGGTGGCTAAACTCCAGAGACACATCGCCAGTCTATTACAGGGCTCATACACAGACACTCTTAAATTGTTAACAAAATGCTTAAACAAAGGCTCCGAAGGCTCAATGCGCCTTTCTTATTTTGAGGCATCAGCAAAAACCATTATCACCTTACAAGAAAAACTCAACTACTACTACTTCTTTTTCGTGTAGCCATGCATCTCAGCTTTGCTAGCATCAGTCAAAAGACCATTTGGGTTACTTGCCATGCTATAAGCTACATAACTATGATAACTTGTAAACTACGCAACTCGGCTAGCCTGTAAGCTATGGAACTCAGCCATCTAGTAAGCCACATACCTCTGCTAGCTAGTAAGCTACGTAACACTACTAGCTTGTTGGGTAGCTTGCAAAAGAAAATGCAACCATATTAAATAATGAAGGAGCATTTTCTGCATTTTGTGCTAATGTTGTGGGCATGTTACCACTCAGAATGATGAGCACACAGAGAATTATCAACCAACTCTGCCATGCTACGTAACATTTTAGCTTCTTTCAGCTAATTGTCAAAGTGTGAGCCACTCAACTAAGCAGAAAGGCAACTCTCTTAAGCAAAATACCTGTCCAGCACCAATATGCCAAATAAACACAGATACTACCTGGTGAATGTGGTGGAGCACCCTGCAGTTTAACACCCAGATATTTTTCTCAGGATTAGATAGATAAATAGATGGATAGATACTTTATCAATCTCCAAAGAGAAATTTACATTTCCAGCAGCTCAAAGGGTGGAAACACAAGGGCATGCAAAACAGAACAACTTTCAAGTAAGGTAGTAAGGTAAGGTAGCTGAAGAGCAGAGCTAAAAACAGAGTGAGTATTGGAATTAAATGTGTCTGGTGGCCATAAACGTGACTCAAAATAAATGCTAAATACAACATATGTTGCTGTGTCTGCTTGATATGGAAGTAGGCAACTGCTCGCTATCAAATCGCCTATAAAAAATGCTGATATGTATGGCAGCTTGTTTTGATGATTTTCTGCCCCCTAGTGGCCAAACGTTAATAAATGCAGCTGTAAGAATAAGCACTTTACATGTGGCACATGTTTGTGCTCTTTCCACTTTTTACACAATTGTAAACCCTAGTTTGTACTGTAACTACAATCCCCAAAACAAGCCAAGGACAGGCTGCAAAATGTGAGATAGACACACACACTAACACACACACGCACCAATTGCTGAGTCAGGTCCCTGTTGGTTGCTAGCTAATGATACCAGCTCATAGTAGATGGATAGCCAGTCGGCGTCTCACTTCAGAGGCGAAGGCCAGCTTGGCTGTATTACAAGCACAACAGTGTCGCCATAGCGCTGTTTGGCATGCTGCTCAGCCTCTGTGCGTTAGTCACATAGAGTCACCCGGGGAATACTTTCTACCTCTACTGATCACCGGGCTGCACCTCCCGGCCCTGAGAAATCAACAGCCAGGATTTATAGATTTACCTTAGATTGGCTGTCCCGCATTTGTACCCCCATAAATACTTTTACAGCTTTGCTAATGCCACTGTTGGGAATAAACAAGGTTACGGCGGACAAGATGAGGCTGAGATTTAGTTGGCAACTCGGGCAGCGCGGAGCAGAGCGATGAGAAAGGAGGTGTAGGGTCAGAAAAGGGAGGAAGCAACTTGCTTTGGGGATGAGCACTTTATAGCACAGCAGGATGTACTTTTACATACTTTTACATACAGGCTTTAACAAGCCTATGCAACGACTGACAAAGATCTTGTGCTCTCACCATTTTCATTGCATAACTTGTGAAGGGAGTTGTCGCGTCCTCAGAAAACGCTGAGCCATTAAGATCTGAAGTGCTCTGTATGTACCTTCCATCCATAGGGTTCCAAACATAAATAAGCTAAATATGCAACTGAGTAGAATAAATGAACCTCATGGCTAAAATAAAACTGATGACCTTGGTTGTAATTCTTATCAAAGGCATTATAGATTAATTATTCAAGCACATTACTTAACTTCAGTTTTAAATGCTACTCATTCGGACAACTTCATGAAAGTTGCAAGGTTTAAAAGCATAAAAAATGCATGGGCAAGCCATCAGTCGCTTCATAATGAATAAGCATACCTTCGAATTGACACATTTGCTCTCGGAAAGACTTGTTAGACTGACGACCACACGTACACTCTGGAGTTGACTAAGCACTGTGTGTCTTCCCACTATTTGCTGCCACAAAGTCAGCAAAAGCTCACAGGTAAGTTTGTCCCGGCAGGAAGAAAATTCAGTGAGGGGCATCAGTTGTTTTTACGGGTTCAGTTCAAACAGAGGTCAGCCAGAGGGCAAAGTGCTCACCTCACAAGGAGCTCATGTACATGACAAGCTTTAATTTGCCTTGACAGACAGTGTGTTCTGTCTGCCTACACTTCATTTAGTCTATTTGAGCCAAAACATGATGAATAGCATAAGAAAACACCAATAAATGTCTCTGCAGGCCACAAAGCCAGACGCAAAGCACCATGGTAGATTTATGCTCTAATATTACAACTGAGGAATGCAAAAGCATTTCAGATGAACGGTGTCAGTGGGTCTCTGATCTGTCTTGAATGTGTATTTTAGTTTGATTCTGGTGACTGACACACTGATGGCACGCAGTGAATACAGTCACACCTCTCTGTGACCTCGGCGGCCACATCACTCTGCAGGAAACCGCCTCTTTGAGGATAAGTATTTATCATTCAACGGTGAACATTCACAATGGCTTTTTATTTATCGATGTCTGCGTACGGCTGGGGGGCCCACAGGGTCAAGGGGGTTTAAAGCATTTCAAGAAAATGCACTTTAATTACTTCTCAGCCTACAGCGTACAGAATGTGATGTAATCTATCTACCTGGGGCTGTTTTTTTAATTTCACGTCATCTGACTGCAGTCCAGTCATCAAACACTGAGAACGCGGTGATCAAGCAAGACGCTAAGATCCAGTTTCAGTTCAAGTCATCCAAGAGTTTTGAACTTGGGAGGAAAAATAACAAAAGACATTTTAAAGGAGCAATTTTCTATTTTGGGAAATACGCTTGTTTGCTTTCTTGCAGATGAGAAGATCGATTCAACTCTCATGTCTGTACAGTAAATATGAAGATACAGCCAGTAACCGGTGGGCTTATTTTAGCACAAAGACTTGGAATATAACATTTTTGTAGATATTATGTGTTAATTAGTGAGCTTGGCTTCGTGAGATTGGTGAGGAGCTGCCGATAGGAGGATTTTGTTACCTTTCCAGTCTTTGTGCTAAAGCCCCTGAAAGCCCTGCTGGCAGTGGCAAGAAGACAAATACGCGTAAAACTATTTCTTTAGCATGCTATGATTCTGAGGTACGCAGTTCATAAGTGCTGTAACTACAGATTTTCCCATGCAGTAGGCTTTACATTAACAATGAGCTCAATTAATCTGCACTGGGACTTGCATATTATGCTGCATACCATGCAAATTTTACAGTATTTTATGAATCTAATAATTCATGATATCATTGAGGCTTCGCTCGCACTGATATATTGAAAAAGAAGATAAAAAACAGTGTTTCGGAGGGTCACTTGTTCAGTGTCACTGTCCGAATGGGCGACCTCAGACTGGGAAGATAAACAGCTAAAAGGAGCAGCAAACATCTAAATTACGCTGACCTGGAATACACCAAACTGTGAATACTCACTGCAGGTTGGTAGTCATTTATTTACTGTACACTCCACATGAGCAGAGCAGTAATGGCTGTGGGGGTAGAGGCAGATGGCAAATTGAAGGTTATTACATCCTGTGCTTAAAAAAGGGAGATTCAAAGAAAGCCGACATATGCACCACCACACAAGGAGACAAGATGGAAAGCTTAAAGCTATGGGAAACTTGAATTTGTAACTACATGCTGTAGGTGTTAGTTTCGTCTGTGCCTTGCCATCAGCTCCAAGAAATGCTTTCAACAACTGCTCATCATGTGGACCCCTGCTGTTCTTACCTTATGTTTTTTCTCTTTTCTTGTAGATATAATACCAAGGTAGCCTGGAGATATATATTGGTCACTATCTAAATACAGAGTAAAGTGGACATTCTTTGTACAGTCAGGGTTTTGCTGAACATTTGTCAATGAAAACATGGCAAGCGGCTGAAAGAAAAAAGCACAAGCTGAATAAGATCCAGGCTCAGATGAGTTTGGATTTGGGAGCAGATGTGTTGAAGAGAAAGAAGCATTGCCAAAAGAGAGAAAACAGTTCGTGGGGTGATGGGTGCCGGGGAAAACGCTGCCAAGTTTGAACAAGATACACTACATCTCCATTAGTCTGCACCGCTCACATTTTGCCTGGGAAAAAACAATTGTTTGCTATAAAGCAAAACAGAGCAAAGCCTCTACTCTCCAGCAGTCGCTTAGATATGTATGCAAATCAGGCCGTGGCCCACAAGAGGCCCGTGCTCCCCAGCAGCTCCAGCCCATCGCTCGCTGCAAGGGAACTCTGCTCGCTGCATTAATCCCTGGCATTAATTCACTCAGGGCAGGCAACCCCTGGTAAGGGTGGTTCAGTGTCAGTTTTAATGCCATCCAGCAGCTAGGTTTCCAGTAACGACATGCTGACATTCGCAAAGAATGTGTGAATTCTCTTTGTACCAAACGCGTTCGAAGATGTTTCCATTAAAGTGTCAGCACACATTATGCAGCCCTTGAGTTTTAGTTTTCCATCTTTAATGCAGGATCAAAAGTGAGAAGCCTTTGGTTTTGCCTTGTTTTTTTGAAGATTGACTGAATGTTTCTTTGGGTTTGTTTGTTATTTGTGGCCACAGGAGAGATCTGCCTCCTTCACACAGCCTGCTGGGTTCACTCATACCTTAATGCTTCTGTCCCACTGGCTGCTGCACCTTATTGGTTTGCTCTCAGTTGAACAATGTTGCAAAATATACGGTGATGCAGAGCAGAATACTCAAAAATAATCATTATCTGCTGTGTAACTAGTTATGTGATTGATGTCTCAGGGCTGATAACGTGATTAAGGATGCAAACCTGTGATGCTGTTTTTAATTGACTTTTTCAAATCAAACTAAATCATATCTGACAAATGAAGCCCATTAAGCTGCATGTTAAAACAGGGATTAAAAAAATCCTATCCATTAGTTCTTTGTATATGCTGTTGGCACAAACATCAAGTAACAGAAGTGACTCCTTTGCTTAAAATCCTCTGGCTGAGCCAAAATTTCTGAGTGAATTTACTTTTTTTTCCCCCCAAGTCTTTAAAAACACTGGGTTCACAAGTCATTTATTAAAAATCAATATAAGAAGAAATGTTGATCAAATGGACATTTGTTTTATCTTCATAAATCGTTTGCACTAATTTCATTGCAGCTGGCAGAATTCTAACATTGTGGCAAGGAAAAATGAATTTTAAAGGGATATTCATAATGCTACATTCAATAATTTCTTCACCATACTGACATTTTAGTTCAACTTGAGCCCAGTGTGACACAACACAACATCACAAACCTACTTCTTGCATGACTCCATTTCTATCATCATCCATTAATATCCACTAAAACTGTGCAACTTATCTTGAGCAATATTCTCATTTTCACTGTGCCTATATATCTATACTGTGCAACAGCCCAAAGACACTGTATTTTATTTTGCTTGGCTCAAATCGTACAATACCCATGAACCTCGGCCGCTGAAGCCAGTCAAAGGGGCCAATCCAAGTGGTAATGAATTCAAAACGCTTCGTTGGTGCAGCTGAGAATAAAACACGGTGCCACGTTTCCTGAATTCATCCTAAATTGACCCAGAATCCTGAAGTGACTTGATTCTGTTCGACTTCCAACACTGTCATCTTTAGTTTCTGCCTGTGGTCATTGGATGTTTCGTGCAAAACACAATTGGGGGTCATAGTTAACTCCTACCTTGAAGTTTTCAGATATTAGCTCAAGGGCCAGATAGTTTCTAATGCAGCAGTTAATCTTTTGTATGAGAGTTTTTGTGTGTCTGTTAAAGGGGAGTTAGTTCTCCCTGGAGAATCCTTTTCACTAAGCAGTCGAAGTGTCTCTGGACGAACCAACGCTTTGCAGATGCAGCTAAGTCCAAAGCAAGGCAGCAACCAAAGGCTCATAGTAACTGTCTCATGGGAAATGGACTGAGTGACTGACAGTGATTTATATTAACTTGCGGCTGCATTAAAATCTAGTTTCAGTATAAACAGAAACTTGTATTGCACCAGGCCCAACAAGACCTTGACAATTCTGCACAGAAGCCCCTGGGTAAATTCAGTCATCGGCGTCGTCATTGGAGGCATCTGGAGATACATTATAGCCCGGGGCATGTTGATGTTGCCTTGAGTGCTCCTGGTATTTTCTTTTACACTTTAAAAAAGGTAAGGAGCAAACACTGCGCTCACTTTCTGCAAGTAATATGCAGTATACAGAGTGATGAGAAAAGTAAGGCACATGTGCATGGGCATCTGACCTGCAGCCGACAACGCCTCAGCGTCCAATGCTGTGCACATGTACCCAGCAATCTGTTGGCTCCATGCAGAAAATACACCGCACACCTGGTTAAACCCAAAATAGGAAACATATTATCATGATAATAGTTGTGGGTAGCTGCAGTATTAACCAGAGACGGAGCCTGAGCGGGGGAAAGGCAGAACATACATCTCTATCTGCGTCCACTTACAAAAGGTTATCTTTCATATTGCTCAAATGTTACCTGATAAATGTCCTGGTAACTCTCAATATTTCCACAGCGGGTGGCACATTTGTCATCGTTGAGATGGCGGGCAGAGTAGGGCACAGATGGGAACTCCTCCCTCACACTGGCGTTGACGTATGAGCTGCGGGTCGAACCAGATGAGCACATGTGATTGATAACCCTGTGTGCCTGGATCTTAACCAGAGAGAGGCTGAACTCATGAGCAGGGCTGGGGTTTAATGAACTACAACAGACCTGACAGGAAGGCTGCACAAAAGTCAGATCAGGAGGGATGCAATGGATTTGCTATTTCACACATGTACATCCTGATCTGAAATCTTTTCCCAAACCAACTGGACTGCCGGTTCCTGGAAACTACTACTGTAATTCAGCGGATTAAAGCTCCATCTTAAAGGCTTTATTACTTATTTTATAAAAAAAAGTTTGTTTTCTATTATATAAGACACACAATATTATAGCCCTGTTAAAGGTATATGTAGCCAAGTGAACAGGGGTTACTGTATTTTTTTCTTTGTGTTAGCTGAGCTCTAATTGAGTGTGTACTGTCACTTTAGGGCCAGCCACATATACTATGCAGGACTTTCCTAAAAAAAAACATTTAAAGACTCATACAAACGCAACCCCACTCATGGAGACCCTGCCCTCTGCCTGTATTTTCCTATTTTCTTCTTATTTTGGTGTGGTTGGGACATTTATGGGCAGTGGGTGTGTACCCCCGAGCCAGCAACAGCACGCAGCAGAGATCAGGACTCACAAATAGGTAGCAACCAGGTACTGACAGCAATCTGCACGCATCCAAGGAGAAGCTACAAATATAGCAGACACGGTGCGGGGAAAACGCAGACATAGCAAGGCAAATGCCAAGCACACGAAGCCAGTCCAGAAACGAGAGCCAGTCTGGGGTCAGTTTTCACCCACTTGTGAGCACCGAAGGAGAGGATGGAGACTATGAGTGACACAGGCTCTTCTGGCGGCTGAGCCAGGATGGAGGGGCCAACTCTGAATGTTGTGTCCACAAACAGTAACTGACCATTCCTGCATAGTGTACCTTTAAATCAACTGGTGGCTACAAACTGTCACTACACCGCCCACATTCAGACTCAGCCCACAACTCAGGGATGGTTAAATAGTCAAGTAAGTATGAATTCAGAAAATTTGCATATATGACATTACTCACCACTGGAAGAAGTCCAATCCAATTAAACAGCTCGGCTCCTAGGCTCATCATTCCCTGGAGCTGTCAGCAGCTCATCGGCTGGACTACAGGAGGTAACTTCAAAGTTGTCAAAGAATCACTAAACTTGTCCACGAGACACAAAAGATGTCTCGTGGACAAGTTTAGCTGTTGTTTTTTTGACAAGCTGTTGTATTGAGTCTCAAACTGAGTATGTTTGCTTGCTTCCTGGGATCATGAAGAGGAGTTTCTTGTTGAGATTAGGACTCAGTTATTGCTCGTTGAACTGCGGGTTATGTACTGATCCTGTCTGCCTCCTTGGTGAAGGTCTGAGAACATTTATTATTTTATTATTATTTATTATCTACTTCAGTATCCAGTTACCGTTACAGATCTTCCATGTTTTGTGGGAGCCTCTTCACACTGATGTGGGCTCACATAAATAACAGTAACTTTATAAGAATATGAGATAAAACAAACAAATATTAAACAATAATAATTAGGCTGATTAAGGCTTGTCATTCAGTGATTCTGTACCCAGATGAAGGTGGGAAATAATGTGACTTATTTCCCTATGGTCGACATTGTTATCATGGCGATGTGTGTGTTGTTGCTGCCGAGTTCACACATTAACGTTACACCGGAGAATTTGCTCATCGGCTCCTAAATCACAGATACAGAAGGTGACGCGTTTTCTCTGGAACACAATTTCCACGACGAGTGTAAAAATGTGGTCGTAAGAAAACGACTGAGTCAGGAATAAATATGGACTACCTGTCTGAGCCTTGTCTGCCTGGGTTTAGTGCCGGTCCAATCACAAGGGCTGTGACTTAATTCAATGATTAAATGTTATTTTGTTTTTGCAAATCATTCTGGACCTCTGACCTTAAATAGAAATCAGATGCGGACCTTTGAGTGATAAGCTGAAGAACCCCTGCTGTAGAGGGTGAATTCATCACCACAGATTATATACTTGATCCATGATCGGTAGGTGATGGCAGTGTGGACAAAGATCTGCATTATTGAAGGGAATATTCAGGACAGTTTGAGTAAGAAAATAGCTGTGGTTAAATGAAATCACCTTTCTTTTCCCTCACAGTCAATCCTAAACAGGAGCATGTGTAACAGCCGAGGCTACGTGACCAGAGCTGTGAGGACATTCCTGAACAGAACACTTTGTGCCTCCTGGCTCGTCAGTTCATGAAACAGCCTGTGGTACCAGGGCTGCTTTCTGAATTACCTTAGGTCAGTAATACCATTCACCAATGGGATCCAAAATGGAGCAATTCCTTTGTGGATCTTTAAACCCAGAAGGGTTTTTTTTTGTATTTTTTTTTCTTTTGAGGCACAGGATCCCCGAGCTGAAACAACTAAAATGTGAAAGGAATTTGGTCAAACTTAAGTGTTGTGTTGTGTGATGTATAATGAGATGATAAGACAGACAAGTAGCCATCACATTTATCAATTCTGGAGCTTGAACTCATCTTTGCACTTGTTGTCTCTCTCAGATCTTAGACTCTAAGCCTTACTGCTTGCACTTTAAATGCAACAATATTTCATCGCACATTTGTGTGCAGTGCTCGTATCTGACACCACGACAATACTGTTAACCAGGACACCTGAAAAACCTGAGACACAAAGTCCTGTGTGACCTACCAGTTGAGTATTTAGAGGATCATTTAGTAAGAACTGGGTACAAAGCTATGAACGTGGGAACACCACATATCAATGCTGTACTTTGAGGAAGCATTTATATCAGGTGTTCTTAGGCTGAGCCTCTTATTTCAGTTTCTGAGCACTGCACTGCAGTGTGTGTGACTGTCGTGTTTGTGTTCCTGCTGGGAGGAAATTAAACATGTCTATAAGCTAAAACTGCAGGCATACTAGCTAGCTCCATCACTTCTATTTTAGAAAAGCACAAACCAGCATAGTTTGTCTGAGGCTCACATTTCTGTTAGTGTTCGTAGGCACGCTGAGACCTGAGAGAAACAGGACCCTTCCCAGCTCTATCACAGACATGGGAAGGAACAATGTTGCCATTGTAAGGCATCATATTGCCTATAATCAAGTGGTGGGTTGCTTTTATATGTCATCAAACTGCCAAAGTGGTGTAAAATAAGTCAAAGCAGAGCACATTTGGTCAACCGCTCACCCCTGCAATTTCATGTCTTTCTCACCCTTTCCATGTCTTAAACTTTAGGACATAAACTTTAATTTAGCTCTGACTGACATGCACCCAGTCCCCTCCCAGTATTGCTTCCAACAAAAGGAGGACAAAAACAAATTTGATTTCCAAATCTTCAGTTATGATGGCTGTTGAGGGGAGAAGTTCAACCTCCGAGGTTTACTCTCTATAATCACACAGATGGGGCCAGCCAGGGATTGTAAAGGTAAGCTAACCCACAGTCCCAGCAATTTCCCACAGACTGCAGCCTGGTTTGTTTGCTGTCTCTTCAGGACTGTGGGTTTTCCGCTGTGTTGACAGCCTACCATCTGCTGCAGAGCCAGTCTAGATCTCATATAGTACCTTCCCCAGTCTGTATTTACTCGGCTGTCAGGACTTTAAGTTTGGGACTAAAGATAATCAGTTATGATGGTTTGACTGAAGTGTACCCACAAATGGTGACATATGTTTGACGCTGTGATAGGAAGAAAACATGACAGAAGATATTTTAATAAAATATTGTTTTATTTAGTAATAAAAGAAGAAGATGACATCTGCCGATCATCACCTGAAATTCAGTCAAACAAGGTAGAGAGCATTGTAAAGAGACGTTTAAGAGGCCCAGAAACAGCACAGGTTTACAGAGTCTACGCTCAAGGTATGTCAGAGAACATATGATATGGTAAGCTACAGAAACAAAGCATGGCACTCAGTCCTTCTAAAGGAGTTGAATGAGCTGTTTTAAGTTCCAATTGCGCCACAGTAACTACAAATAAACTGCACCCATTCGGTGTTTTCCAAAGGATATGTCAGAATAAGGATACAAGTGGTTCTGCTGGGCCACAATATCAAGCCTTGGCATCTTGAATAAATAAAGTGTAAACAAAAATGTAAAAAAAAAACTCTATTACAAGGATAATAGGGCTTGTTCTATACATACAGTACAAATACTCATTGAAATGTTCTCCTGCTGCAGATGGCTTCAGTGTGTCACTCACCTGTTGCCTTCATCGTTGTTTTGGTCCTCTCTTGGTATCTGTGCTGTCTTGTTTCGGTTTTGCAGATCTGGCAAATTGCTGTGAATTTATAGTTAAGGTCTGCTGGCAGAAAACAGTTTCAACTGACAGGTAAAGGTTTATTCTCACTTGATGAACTTTTAGAAATTTGCTCCTTCATCTGGTCCCACATTTCTATCATTAAAGTATTTTTGACATCAACAAATGTATACCTTTCTTTCTACAAAAAACACTACCACAGAAAATACAGACCAAAACAACAACCTCACTGAAAAGCCAATTTCAGCTTTGGGTCCAGGTTCACCAACAGATCATCACAGGCTGATAATTCATATCACTCTCATAGACTGTATGTTTTACTCCCGGAGTCGTATGCAGCAGCTTTAAGCCACAGGGGCCCATCTTCCTCATGACACTTGCCGCCTCATACGGATTTAATTTAAGAAAAGGTCGCAGCTGTTTGCTCATAAATGCCAGAAGACTACTGGCCAGAAGAGGACCTTATAAGAGCTGGTGTGTCTCGCTTTCCCGACATGGGCTCACTTACTCAGTGGCAGCTACTGCCATTCACACAGATTGATAGATTGTTCGCTGATGTGACAGCTTAAATAAACGGGGAGGAGCCAGGTGTGTGAGAGGCCGTCGCTGTAGTGCTGCCTGTTAATAAACCTTACATTTAATGACTCGCATTTCATGCAGGTTTTTCTTCCAGGTCACCAGTTTTAGTAGCAGGCTGTTTGAGGATTCTCTGGCAAGTGACATGCTGCAGTCTCCGGCTAGCACTGAAAAAGTCATTATAGGGAGGCTAACCTGGGACCGGCTGTCCTGACTGCTTAAAAAGACATCTGCACCAGTGTGAACCTTACTCAACTTTTTGATGCTCCAAATACAATAAAACCCTAAAACTACTCTATTTGCAACCTTTTCAGCACACTTGCTGGGTATATATTCAGACAGCGATGTAAGGTGACCATTTCTCACATTATTTCCTTAAAAACAAGGTCTGATGATTGACTGTTCTATACAAGGACCATTTAATGTATTTGCACTCAGTAATTTCCTCCCTCTATGGTCGTTTAGATTGGTAATAGTGGCAGTCTGCCTTTCCCGCATTTAATTCAGCTACCCTGAGCATGAGGTTCAACATAAAAAGCCTGAATAAAACGTTTAAAACCACCACACTTCAGTTAGCATATGAACGGTGACTCACAGCTCCGTGTTGGCTTTTGATATAATCCATCACAGGAGCTGTCCGTGGTTGAACTGCAGTCTGAGCTCAAGCACTGTCATCTTACAGCTACATGCAGGACAACGTCTTCAAGTAAATTACACTGCAGACGCCACTGTTCATGCTTTGAACCCAAAGGCTAATATGCTGTCGCCGAGCTAATTGGTTATGGAGTGCACATTAAAACGCCATCAAAATCAATAGCCTTGTTGCATTGGACAAGTTCAAAAGTTGACGTACAATTATCAGTGTGGAGCTGAGGAAGAGCAGGTGGTGGTTCAGGGCTGCCAGAAATTAGTCCTCATCCTCCTGAAGGCACGGAGGACCAAAGCCAACGACACATCTGTGATGGGAGGGGTCCGCTTCATGATCCTCCCACCTCTTAACTGCCCCTTCATGTATGTTCAGTGACATTTGATCCTGTGCATTGGTTTATGCCAGACTGAAATGTTGCTTTTCAGAGTTGGTCACTTGTGGGCTAAATTTTCCATATACTTTAACATATTGCCAACAAGCTGGTGGGAAAAGTGTTTTTTCAATGTAGAATAGCTGCTGACATGGAACAGGAGGTAGAATATTACACCACAAAAGCAAACTATTTGTTTTGCATCTCTTGCTTAAACAGCTTTTCCTCACTTACTCATAATAAACACAATTTCTATCTGCATACAACGTGTCCAGTGCCCAGTGCAATGTGCCCACTTCTACACACCAAATAACCAAACCCAACCAAATGAACGCACAACCTGGATTTCCACACATTATTAAATCCTTGTCCTTGTTTCATCTTGCGAAAGGGGATAAAAGGATACAACGACGAGGGGTTTGTCATAGAGAACGTAGCCGTTGGTTTCCCACAGGGCTTTCTCTGCACTCTGCTCACCGGGGAGTCCGACGAAGGCCTGCCCTTTCATCCGCCCCTCCTTCATTAACACAATGTCAAACCTGAGGGGGAAAAGCAAAGCAGGAACACATCATTAGCACTCGACGCTTGTGGCCGAGCCGAGTCAATATTATACTGAAGCTTTTGAGTGTTACGAGAGAAGCCTTATCTCCTTCTGCAACCACATAAAACAGTGGCTGTCAATCATGTGTCACTGAGGCCCAAGAATGTGGTAAATGGACTGTATTTATATAGTGCTTTTCTAGTCTGATGACCACTTTTTACACACGTCTGCATTCAGTTAGAGGTGACAGGAAGTTGTAGTCGCCACCTGTGACTGCTTTCTGTCTCCTCCTGCTCTTTAAATACAGCCAAATTCTCCATCGAGGTGTTCTCATCTACATAGTTTTCTGTTCCTGTTTGACAACCAAACAAGCCTGAAATGGTAAGGTAATGCAGGCTCATGAATACTACGTTAACCAGCATCATTCCTGAGCTGCGGCACCGACCCATCTTTCAACCCATATTCTATGATTGTTGCGTTGGCTGACAAAATCAACAAACTATGCTGACATTTAAAATGAGATATCACAATAAAGGTTAGAGGTGACACAAAGTATTCCCCATCAACTCTCACCAGTCAGCTTGTATCATCACCAAGATGGCATTTTCAAATTTACACACTCTGGAGACCCTGTTTTGGTCTTGGAGGGCTGGGACAGACAACAAAAGTGGCCTGTTTAAATTTAACCAGCTTATTGTGAACATAGCCTACGCTCAGTCAATTCTGCAAATCACTGCACCTCTGCAAGCCACTGCTCAGTCAGGTCTGCTGTTGTGTTTGGTTGAAATGAAAACCTGCAGGAGTTTGAGTCAAAATCTGGCAACATGATGGTCAGGGTTTATTTTCAAAGCACATTTAAGCATAATTAACTAACACAAACTGTGGTGACCCTCAAACAGGAAAAAAGGCAACATTTAGAAAGCGGTTATCGGAGGACAAACAGTTTCTCTGGCAGAGTTGCAGCTTCCTGTTTATCACCTACATCTGTGTTCAGAGTCTGGCTCTCTACTCTACATAAGCTCGGTTTGATGACTCAGGTGGAATATTTATTTGAAGTACTGCTGATGCACGAACATAAAATGTCCCTCATGATCTCTGCGTCAGGTTAGATACTTATTAATAACACAACACACAGTCAGCATGAATTACTAAAAACTCTCCAGGGAAAGGGACAAATTGCCAAAGTCAAAAATAGCTCATGGAGATGGGATGGGCGGAATTGACACGCAAGCCATGTCAGTAAGAAATAAAGTCAAGATCTGGATTGCAGTTTACATACATGTTCCTCTCAGCTTCTGACGAAGGGTTCACATATCGCCCATAGATGTATTTCAGGTCCTGAAGGACAAATAAGGACGATCAAACACATGAATGGTCTTAAACAATACATGACAACTCCAGAAAAAGCATCATATCCAGTGAACCAAACAAACACGCACAGGCAGGTCAAGTACTATAAATGCACCTACTTTTTCTTCCACTTGCTTTGCGATATTCTTCACGTACAGTCTGCAGGTCGGCTCGCCCGGTTCGTAATTCTTAAACACAGACATCCTTTTTATCTCTGTTTTAAAAGAGAGAAGCAGAGAAGGAAAGAAACTTGCAAGGGGCATTTCAAAAACAGGTACAGAGCATCACAGAGCTGCCTATACTTACATAAAGAAAATTCAAAGTCACTGCAACTCAATACTATCCACTGCATGTTTTATTTAAGACAGAGGGGCCTGAAGGACTAGACTACGAGATGTGCTGAGACATTAAAGTAACGATTAGACGTTTGATCCCAACACCTACCAGCCAGTTCATTTTAGATCTGACTTATCATGCCTCAGCTGGGGTGTACTGCTGTCGAATGGAAAACATGTCTGAACAAAGTGCAACCATTTTTTTAACTAAACATACATCTCCAGCTCAGCGCTTCTCTTTTATTTTACTGTTTGATTTACATTAAAGAAATCAGTAAGAAATAAAATTCTGGTCTTGTCGTGTGATGAAAATGAAAAAAAAAAAGCACCATTCAAACAGGATTTGTTTCCAAAAAAATGCAGCTGTAACTGTAACTGCATTCATGTGGGGGCATGTTTCTGGTCACCTGACAAACGTAAGTCCAATATTTACTTTCCTTTTTAGCCTTGTTTTGGTCTTCATTAACTCTCAAGGGATGTATCTTTCTATTTAGCTGCTAAATGCTAGCCTACGTTCACCAGCTAGTTGCTAACTTTGCATGCGGTGGTGGGCGGGATGTATGCAATCAGTTGGGGCTGTCTCTACGATTGACTCCTTACATATTACACGCAGACATTTGATCCTCCTGGATTAGAGCAGCTTAAACTCAGGACTGAAAGCACAGCACAGTTTTATTCTATTCAGGTTGAGACTGGATTCAAGTGCTCTTCTATCAAAGAAGCACAAGAGAAAAATCGAAATGGCTTGAAATAATAATCCACAATTTTTTTGTGAAAAAAAAAAAAAACAGCTATTCTACATCTCTCCTCAGTCCTGATCATCTTGGAGTGATTTCAATCTGAGAAAGGTAGCGCTGTTGCTAAACTTTCTGGCACGAGCTCCCCATCCTCCAGGGGATCTATCGGTTCCTTTTGTCAAGTTTGATTTTCTGCAGTCGGGACATTTCTTTTTGTGCAGCCACAATGGTTCTCACTGCTCACACTAACTGCCAGTTTTTTCAAATATGCATTTCAAACAAACCACTCTTGCCGCTGCCATTCTTCTTGCAGCACAGAACAGGATTTGTGAGAGGGAAGATGACCGTGAGAGACGTTTAACAGGGAAAAAGAAAAAGCTTTTTTTGAACTTGATGTGGTCACTGTTGTTCAGCATCAATGAGCATTCCACAGAACCGATACCAAACATTTGCTTACATGAAAGAATGTTTGGGTTATTATTGTGAGCGCTTAGCTAACCTGAAAGTTTTGAAAACTGAAGTCTGTTTTTTTTTATTTTCCCCCCTCACTTTCCTGTTACCGACACTCATGTCTTAGTAAACCTGCAAAAAAATTAGGGAAAAAAAAAAACCACACAGCAATGACCGCGGCAGCTTGCACCTTCCCTGCTGCTGAGCCACCGTGCTGCCGTTTACCGTCTCTTGACAGCCGTCCTTTCTCCAGCTCCTTTCTGGAGATGACGTCTGAGGTGAGATCCTGTTCATCGTCGCTGCGCTCCTCTTGCTGCTGGGTGGGCTGGGCGCTGGGGTAAAGCTTCCCAAAACCCTCAGCCTCTGCCGCCTCCTGACTGCTGCTGGGGTTCAGCTCCCTCTCCTCCTCTCCTGAAAGGACACACGGCATGTTAGGGGAGCTATGTGCAGCACATTCCAAATAACTCATAGTTGGTGCTGCTACTGCGTTTCAAGTTGGATCCGCTGGATTGCGTTGTGGCACAAAACAGGAGGAGGACACTCCCCCTTCCAGCACAAATACAGATGGAAGTTTTCTAAGTGTCTAGCAATAGCAGATGGTGAAATAATCACTTCCACAATGTTTACCCATTTCAGTAAACCAAACAAACTGAGGATGGAGAGTGGAGGCAAATCTTCTCGGGCACAATTAGTTTAACATATTGATGTTTCTAACCGTGGTATCATTATAAACTGGTCGAGGCGAAAATAATGATTTCTTTTTCAAGGCTGAATGCAATAAATGCGATCCTTTGGTGTAAATAATGTTTAAGTGCATCTGGCTGACGTGATAATTGAAAGAAGTGTGAGCCGTAAGAACAGTCAGTCTACGTCAGCTGTGGAACCGTCGTCGAATCAAAACCCATTCCTGTTTTGCAAACATGAGTTTGAAAGGCGGTGGGAAAGATAACTCTGGCAGACTTTTGAGGAGTGCATGCATGCGCGCACACGCGTCGTAGATGGAATTACTAAGAGCAGTGAGCCTGTACAAATCCGAGGCGGCGAGGGGGGGGGGGGGCGGCGCTTGTCATCCACATAAGGTGTATGCGTGTGTGCACCAGAGCAGGAAGTGTTGGGGAGCTTTTCTGATACACTCTCGACAGAGAACTAGATCGCTGCTTTCAAAATTATCCTCCTCCTTATCTGTCCCCCCACCTCCCCTTTTCATTTAAATAGCTTGTTTATCGGATCTCACACCCCCACCTTCCCCAAAACAAGACTAATCCAAAAAGCCACCTGTCATAGTTTATCTTTCCCCTGCCTTTAGGAAATCTTTTGTGTCTGACTTTGAGATCTATTTTACTTCTCAGAGGCTTGCCAGGGAGTGAAGTTGTAGCTAGAGAGAAGGAGATAAGGCAAACAGGGAACTGCACAGCTGACAAGTAACACAGACTGTGCCCCCAATGACATTTCCTCATACAGATAATGGTAAAACCTTTTTGGTGCGGGTTTCTGCTGTGATATACTGCTGTGTACACTTGGCTCTGACTTCACCCATGGTAAGGGCTTTAACTTATGTCAATATGTGTATCAAACCTCCTCCTGCAACAATGTGATAATAAACATGATGTATAGCAATAATCAAATCCTTACACTGCCGTTCTTACTCAAAACAGAGGTGGCAGTGCATTTTTTCTTCCAATGCCTGAAGTGTTAGTCTGATGTATTTTTACCAGCATATTGTAAAGGACGCATTTCTGTGGTACTTAACATAATTTAGCTGAATTTGCCAAAGCCTAATTTGCATTGGCACCAGGTTCCATCCCAAGGTGCAAATAATCAATAACAGATAAGTGTGGGGAAACAGTGGATATTAGTCTAAATTGAAGCTGTAACGATCAATCGATTAGCTGATCGACCAAAATTAAGCGGCTACCTTGATAATCGAATATACCTTTGAGTCATTTTTCAAGCAGACGTTCAAAATATTTGCTTCTTCCAGCCACTAAAGTGTGTGGATTTGTTGCTTTTTAGGGTTTTTAATCATTGTAAATGAGATATTGTAGGGTTACAGGGTGCTGGTTGGACAAACTAAATTTGAAGGCGCCAACTCGAAACTAATTTCTGACATATAATAGACCAAAAGATTAATTGATTAATTGAGAGAGTAATCTCACAGCCAAATGAACCCGACAATGAAAATCATTTGAGGTAAGACTATTGAGATCCCAGATCTCATTTATGTGGCAAACCTGATTTGGCATTGCCTATGATTTACTTCAGTGCACTGATGAGTAGAGTTAAAATGATCAGCCAATCAAAAAGTCAGCAACTAGTAAAATCAGTTTCAATGACCGGATAGTGTTCTTTCTAATTTCAAGCACAAATGCCAAATATTCACTTATTCAGATGTGAGGGGTTGCTGCTTTCCTCTGTTTTATGGCATTTTTAACTGAATATTTCTGGGTTTGACATCATCTTGTGCTCTGAGAAAAAAAAGGTCCAACAGATTACTTAAGACTACAAATGATCACAAAGTTGCAGGAAGTGAATATCAAGGAGAGAACTTACCTCTGCCTTCATCATCAGGCTGACCTGGCCCACTTCCTTCCACTATGGCTGCCACCTCTGGAACCGAAATGTGGAATTCAATTTTCCTCTGCCCGGCGGGGAGGGGCTGCTCAAACACATCGGAGGGCTGCAGCACTGGAGCACTGAGGACAGCAGAGACAATCACCACTGGCCTGAACAGCAGCCTCCACAAAGTACCCACAATAAAGCTGGCTCCTGAGCGGCTTAAGGGGTGGGATGTTTTGTTCTGGTCAACCGCAGATATTTCCCAGTCCGCAAACATGCAGCCAGGAGACACTGAGGTGTGTGTGTGTGTGTATTTATAGTTTAGAGACAGACTTTGTGGTCTGTCATTAAGGGCGTGCGAGTGTGTGGTGCTGAAACAATAAGTCACCGAGCCTCACAAGGCCGTCTTTTCGAAGAAGACTTATTGTCTGGAGGTTCTTGTGCTCCTTTTTAGCTGCCTATGAATACTGTCTCGAGATGAGCTGTGCGTAAGGACTGTGACATGCATGAGTGCCTTTGGTGTACCTCTGAGAGTCTGCTTTTGGAGCGTAGAGTAGATCCTTGATTTTGGGCTTCTTTCTCTTTGAAGCCGTTTTTGGTCTCAGGGGTCTCTTGCATGCTTGGTTGACCAGGCCCATCAGACGAACAATCCTGGAATAAAGCAAGCACAGGGAATAAAGCAGAAAGTGTCTGCCCACTACCCACCCATTAGAATTTAAAGACATTTCCCTTCAAGCCACTTGTGTTTCTGGAAACATTATCACTTGTGACTGACACGTTAACTCTGGCTCGACGGGCCACGGCTATGTGACGCTAAACAAATTGAAATTCCTTTGTCTCAGGAACATGTTTATGTAGAGGCGAGTCCTCTGTGATGCTAGCGGCCTGCTCCTCACCTCTCCTTGTCTTCGTCGTCCCCGCTCTCATACTCTGATTCTTCTTCACTGGACAGCTCCATCTCCTCCTCTGGTGGAGGGGGGTAGTCAGGAGGGAAGGGGGGAGGCATGGGGATGGGTGGAGCAGGAGGCAGCATCTCAAACTGCAGGAAACAAAACAACAAGGCTTAGTTTACAAATGCCTCCGGGTTCAACTGACAGACTTCACAAGCGCCATCTTTGCTCAGGTACCTGGTAAGCTGTGCTTCAAAACTGGGATTTACTGGTTTGCAGACAGCAGATGGCCAGCCTCTTGTTTACTATCCCAGTCAGGCTGATGTATTTTTGGTTTTATATCAAATCAGAACATTTTGAGACTCATGCAGTGTGTTTAAATATTTCCTACACCAATAATAAAAGATGAGTGATATGTAGTTTAGTTTATAGGGCTGTAACTTTCTTTTCATAATTGATTAATTTGATGATTCTTTTCTAAATGAATCATTCAGTTCAAAATGCCACAACTTCCAAGAGCTCCATGTGACATACAAATTCAGTGATCATTTTACTCTCACGTGAGACAAAGCAAAACAGAAAATATTAAGGGCTGGAACAAGCTCATTTCGGCCATTTCTGCCTGAAAAACAACATTTACAATTACCAAATTGTTGATAATAACACTAAAAGTAAGGAATTATTATAATAATACTTTATGTAATGTAGGTAGGAGATATTTTTACTTTAAGTGGCATAATCAAACTCCCCTCAAAGAGAGCAATATCTATCTCCATGCAATTTCAGATTTATACATTATGCCAGGAGCAAGCTTGCCCGCTGCCTGCCTTCTGTACTCAGGGCTTACCATTCACTCTCACACAGCCCTAAAGCTAACACATGTGCTTCTGCATATGCAGTGAGGAATATCTCGTTTCGATTTTTCCATTCAATCCTTAGATTAATATCTGCACATTGTTTCAGTAAGGAAAAAGGTGGTAGCTACAGTTTTTGGGGTAATAAATTGCTGCTGAAGGGACCAAAAACCCAGAGTGTTATGTGATCAATAAGCCGCTGATTGGGGAGCTGGTGAACCTCGACATACCTTCTCTGACACATGTGAATACTGGCCTCCTTATGACAACACAGTCTTTCTAGTTTAACAAATAACTTGTATTCATCTACGAACTATCCGCACCATTAGCCTGTTCTTGTCTATCCAACAATAATGTCTGTGTGCTTACCATGGGGGGTCTGGCAGTGACTGGGCCAAAAGGACATGGTAAATTCATCTTGTTCATCAGATGTAGTACCTGTATAATTGCAGATAGAGTATTAGAGCAGGGACAGTTGTATCTAAAGATTCAAACCATGAGCTGTGTGGGTGCTGGTAATATAAGCATACTGCTGCTCTCAAGCAGGCAGCCTGTAACTCGGACTCCATATGTAAAACAGATTGCAAAGCTTTTGCATTTTCATTTAAAATACAGGGATCAAGGTGAGATTGAGGCTGGAGTGAGATACCGGTGGTGAAGCTGAGCATGAAGGCAGCTTCTACGTGACGCACTAGCACCACCAAGACGCCAACGCCGGAAGTAGCAGCAACGGCAAGCCAGGCAGCGCGGCTCCCAGGGAAATGTTAAACCCATAACTCATGCCTCCCACTTATGGTTTATTATTAATACTAGCTCCCCAAATTGAAATTTAAAAGGCAAATGTTTGCTGTTTGATCTTTAAGAGGTTGGATGCAGTTCAAAAACCTCTGGGACACTTATTCCAGAAACGTATTTCCATTTAACAATATAAATCTAAGGGCTAGAAATGCTGTCACATTTGCATTTTTTTGTGCAAATTCCAAAAAAGGAACATATGAATACAGGACAGTATGCGAAGATACAAAAACACAAATATATACACATAGGTGACCGACATCTGCTTATCAAAGGCGTGTGGGTAATGAGTGAAAAATAATATGATATAAAAGAGACAGTGTTTACTCACTTGAACATAAAACTTTGGCACACTCATGAGGGCGTGTGTTATATTTGTCAGAGTGGCATTCGAAGGCGGTGGGTATAAATATTTCAAAGTGGGATTAAATTGAAATTTCAACCTGTAGGAGAGAGAGAGAGGGAGACAGAGAGGGGAAAAAAAAAGAATTACTTAGAGGAAACTCTGTAGCTGCAGCTCTCTGCCTTACATGCAGTCCCCCCCCCCCCCCTCACTTAACAACTCACAACATATGTCAAAATAATGGAGACACGGGAATATGTGGCCCAGCCAGTGAGCTTTAGCTAGGTAGCTTATTCTTTAGACGACAAGCACTCAGCCAACAAAATGGGAAATCCAGCCATTAAGGGACATGGGGACCAGCATGCCACGTCAGCACCAAGGCTTGTCCTGTTGTAATAATAACTTTCATAAGCCAAGACTCAGCATGGCAGGAGAGAACGAATCTAAATCTACTCAGACCTGATGAACAAAGACAAAGACGGGGCCACAGTATAAACTATTTAACCTGCCACTTAGCTACATGATGAAGAAATCTGTTTGCACACAGTCCTGCTGAGACCGAGGAGACTAGTTACAACTACTTGGAGCAAACTGCTTAAATTGTCAGTTTAAATTGTATATTCATTTGATAACTGCATAAAATAATGATAACTGAGTGAATATACACATTTTTTCTACAAAGGGAAAAACTCCATGCTTTAACAAACAGAAAATCAAATGTGTTCTTATGGTGACGCCCCAACGCTGTCAAGCATTTCGGCCATTCCGTTTTCATTTTCATTTCTTCATACATTTGGAGAATTAGCTTGTTACTGAGGAACGAGCAGCTGAATAGTGACCTTTTGGAGTTAGCTTGTTATTGAGTTACTATGAATATATATAGTACATTACTGGAATCAGCACATTACTGAGGAAATAGTGGCTTTTTTTTTAATAACTTGTTGTTGAGGAACTAGCAGTAAAAATGGTGAAGAAGAATCAGCTTCTTAAGGAGGAGTTGTGTCAGGGATGGGTTATTGTAGGCAGTGTTACAAATCAGTGAGTAGGATTTCTTTATGACAATACTAGACTTTCACATGATTTTTGCATGGTTTGATGGTGTACTTTGATTCAGGGCTGGAGAACACTGAAAATCCCCTGGTCAGTGTCTTTGTCTACCAAACTTTTCTATAAGCTGCAGTGTTGCTAACATCAGTCACCAGCACGGTGATCCCCGGGAATACAAACACCCACTGAACAGATCATATTCTTTCAATCACTGTGTGTACTCCAGGTTGATTAGCAGGACTATGAAGTGAAGCCTACATAATTATATTTATAACTGACAATATTAATGCAATGTAGGAATCACTACTCTCATATAAAAACATTAACCACATGGATTTTTTTTAGCTTTCTGACAGCTCTGTCTCATTGTTTTATCCCAGAATACATTCTTCAACTTGCACGTTTATGCAACCCAATCAGGATAGCTCAACAGAATTTATTCACATTAGGGACTTCCAATAAACAATCAGTGTAGTATTGATTTGTGCTACAAGCACATAATAAAAGCAAATTGCATCATATCAGGAGGAGGTGAACATGAAAGACTGATCAAGATTTTAGCACAAGGCAGGCTAGACTGTCTGCATTAGAGGAAGAGGTATCAAAAACCACCTGGTCCCACCAACTGGCAGAACAGACGGCCTGTCAGGCACTCAATGGCAGGCCGACCATCTAATTGGACACAAGAGTGCTGACAGCTCCTGACTACTGCTCTCAGATTCTCATCCAGGTTTGCTGTCAACTAGCCTTCATGCAGCCTCTACACACATTGACCACGTTTGGAGAGCCTGTGTCATATATATATACCAAATAGCAGAATGTAACATTGTAGTACTTTTTCACCTTATAGGGCAAGCTGAGAACAAACACTACAGCTCATCATGTCAAGTATAATGCACGTATAATGCATGTAAATGTCAGAATTTCAGAGAGTGTCCAGTCACTTTGGCAAGAAGAGCTTACAGATCTATCACGCAAAAAACAAATCATAAAAATGGTATGTCTCAATCCAATCAGCAATTCAGAAATCAACAGAAAGTATGTCAACACTTGCTCATATCACGTCAATGCTATCAAACACTGCTTTAGGACATAAATGTAACACCCACCCAAGGTTAGGAGCAATGCCGGTCTCTATGAGGGGAATATCGGGCTCTTTGGTCTCCTTTTTCTTCTGCTCTTCCCCAACAGGTTGACCACTGCAGAAAAAAGTAATGTTGCAAAAATAATTCAACCGAGTTATATGTTCACACTGGAACTGAGTCAGTTCTACTCTAGCTTTGTTTAGATTTCATTTTAAATGGTCAATCTGATTTGTGTTCATTCACTCATCAACTTAAAAATAAAATTAATGTGTGTGCAAAACCATTTCTGTTCTGTGGGGTTTACAGCATTAACTTTAAAAGACACACCAGACAGCAACACCTGGCTCTAGCTTACAGGGAGGTTAACAGCCCATACAATAAAGCACTACAGCTCCTTTTTGGATACCTACATTATGTGTACATCAACAGGGTTTCTTAATTTATATGACTCAAACTTCTTACCGGCGGGACACTGGAGGATCCTTTAATACCGTCACATGATCTTGGCCTTTCGCAAACTCCACAACAAGTTTGTGATCAAGAATCTCTAACTGATGGAGCCTGCTAAGAGCCTAAAATAGAAGTGAGGGTGATTGAATGTCACGCAGGACAGATGAAGAAAAAAATCAGATTAACTCGACATTCATTTTAGCTAAATTTGTGCAAACGAGGCTTTTGAAAAACACATAATTAAAAAGGCTACATGAATAACTCACTCTTGCTGCTGACTTCTCGCTTCTAAAGGATGCAAAGGCTGCATGTTTCTGTGGAGATGGAAAAGCATGTTCAGAATGAACAGCAACCCAAATTAATTTCAAGGGGTAAAGACTCATCAGGTGTTAGTGAGGCACAACCTACCAAACGACCCCTGTTCGAGAAGACCCTGACTGACTCAGCACCAAAATACTTCAAGAGGTCCTCTTTCTCAGCTTGGCTGAGCTCAGCTGGTAAGTGGCGGATAAGCAGCGTTTTACAGCTGTTAGTGGGGACCGGGTCCTCATTCTTGTCCATTTCCCTGTGGGACAGCCGGCACAACAGACCACAAACAACCCGTTAGCAACATGCAGCTGAATCCTCTTCACTGTCACATTGACTGCAGGCATGATAGCGACACTGTGTCGTGTGGTCGTTCATGTTAGTTGAGGTGGAATATTAGAAACATATGTCAGTTTAACGTTAACGTTAACCTGCTAACGTTCACGTATAACGTTAATGGATAGGCTGTGCCAAACATCCCAACAAGTTACATTAATTTAGGGCAAAACGTACGCGTCTTTTGAAAAACAAATATTGCCGAACTAAAGAACCAATCCTGGAGATTTCTTAAATATCCGAAGATATGCTATACCAAATGTGTGCGCTGTACGATTAGCAAGTCAGATTTTAAATGCAATTTCTTTGAATAAAGAGTCATGCTAGCACACTGGGCTAGCTCTAACTTAGGCTCAGTGCTATAACTAGCAGTTAGCTGAACGAAGCTAACGTGCAGCGAATTCCCAAACTGTCTTTACCTTTTCACTGTGCTGTTGCCAACTCTAAAGTTTTCTCTGACCCCAGGGGAAAAATACAGTCACTAGTATAAACAAGTGAAAAGTTTAATTTAATCATTCATTTCAATTTAAGATATATCTTGGTAGCATACCTGCCTGCAGCAGCCGGTAAACATCCGGTTACTTCTTCTTCTTTAGTTCTTCAATGGCGATTGGACAACACTTCCGCCTGCCGCTTCTTCTTCTTCTGCTTTGATTTCAGGTGGATGACAAATAGGAACGCGCATTACCGCCGTCTTCTGGACCGGCGGTAATGTACCTCGTTCTCTTCGGGAACATTGTCTCGAGCCACCGCCACTGATCGAGATAAATAACGAACTTTTATACACACTGAAGCCATTCTGCTCATGATGGTGATAAGTTAAGATTCTTATTTTATTTTATTTTATTTTGATTTACTTTATTTTATTTTATCTTAATTTACTCATATTGCATTTGTGCAATTAAATTAAATAAGAAGGATGAGCTAAAGTACCTTAATGCTGTCAGAATGGGGTGGGAGTTGAGTGTTTTGTTCATATTTTAGGCCCATTTTCTTAACCTGTAAAACTGTTTTCATATTTCAGTATTGCTTCGTAAAAAAATGGGGGAGAAATATTTTGGTAGTCTCACCAGTGGAAATGGGTGCTAAAATAGTCTAGTCTCTGTGTCATAGAAACATATAAACAATGCTAAATAGTGATCTATATGTTCCTAAGTAGTACAATCCTTGTAGTTAGCACTTTTGAAAATTTGAATTGAAACTTTGAGTGTTCTGTCTGCCCTGAAGCTAGTTGGTGATGACAGCTAAGCGTTGACATTCAAAATCAGATTTTCTTTTCACTGCCCTCTAGTGGTCACACTGATGAACTGCGATATATTCAATAAATCACTATATCCTCAGGGCAGAGATCACAGCATAAAAACACTTCCTGTGAATACTATCAAAATAAGAGCCCAAACTGAAGCCATCACTCCACACCTGAATGGGAATAATGGAGATATTCATGTTAATGATTCATGTTATTTACAGGTGTCAATACAGGTATTAATAGTCATGTTACTCATGTTACTAAGAGCATTTATAATGCACACTCTCAAGCAATACCAAGCTCTGTACCATGTAATATATCCCAATAAACAGCACTCCACATTAAGCTGTTGTTTTTCACCAGCAGGTGTCAGCCTCGCCATGTAAAATAACAACTCCTGCAACAGTAATGGATGTGACGTCTCTAACCACCCTATGTAGGTTAAAAATTAGTTTCATATATTTACATATACATATTATACATATATTTTATATTATATTTTCACATAGACCAACCAAAACTAAGAATGTTTTGTTATAAGACTATATGTCTCTTTATATCACTTTAATTTACCTTTCTTATGAAAAAGGTTTTATTGTTCATTAATCATGGCTAGAGATTTATAGGGGTCACAAAATGAAAGGTTTACCACCTCTAGTCCTGAGGTGATTCATCAGATATTGAGTATCAGTTTGGGAAAGTCTGTCCTCCTCCTGTGTAGCCTTATGAAGGCCTTCAGCTTCCCACACCCACCCCCGAGAAAATCTCCCCTACACTTCTCGAGATGCCTCCAAATTCCTGGCCAAATGAAGCCTTTTCTTTGAGGAGCGACGCTGGGGCATTCCTCATCAGGGGGACACAATACCCCCTTTCACCGTGGCCTGACTCTGAAATTTCACAGGTGATGGGAGGAACGGTGGACACTCGATCCTTCTTCCTCCCTCCGACGTAACGCATCAGACTGAGGGAGAGGAAGAGAGAGAGAGAGATGCTGATCAGGAATGGGGTGGCTGGCGAATGAGAGGGAAAAATGAGCTGAGTCTGATGGAGGAGTGACTCAGTTTCAGTGGATGGGGCTGAGAGCAATATTTTGGGGGATAAAGCTGCAGATAAAGTCTTGACGAACATGGTGTCTGCCATACCAGAGCAGGTTGGCAATGACTGCATCTCATTCTCATTAAAATGCCAGTTCCAGCCTACATATCAGTGAAATTGAAGAGTTGAAGGAAAAGGGGTTGGACTATAGAGGACAGGAGGAGAGTGAAAACTGGTGAAGGTGGCAGAAATGAAAATTGAACCACTGTTACTGCCTCTGCAGGCAAGCTGAGGTAATGGCACAGTCAGAAAAAGGCCTCTGATGCTGTCAGCAAGGCAAACCAGTCACCAGGATGATCACTGATGTTTGTATTTGTACTCATTTAGCTGATGCTCTCATCCAGAGAATCATCAAGTCAGTGTCTTATTCCAGTCAGTGGGTTTTTACTGAAGCTCAGCAGCCTCTTGATATTTAATTAGACCAACAAATCAACATCAATTCATCAGAGAAAGGTTAACATGCCATGTCACCCAACACGCTCCACTCTGTGAGAATGTGAGATCTATTTCTCGTCATTTTGTCTCCATCTTTGGTGCACGGCACTTTCAGGAAAACACTCGCATTCAAACTGTGTGCACAGATATATTTTCTGCATTTCTTTTAAGCTATAATCCCCACCTCGCATGCTAATGAGTCACAGCATGGACACATCCTCTGTGATATCACTGCGAGGCTTCTGAAGGGACATTATGGAGCTTCGATGTGTGGTTTGAGCATTTTTATTCAGAATACATATGGGTCTAGCCTGGACTGAGCAGGAATAAGGAAGCAGCAACAAACATATTATATATTAATATATATTATATTATAAAAAATTGTAACATAAAAGTATATCTTATCTTATCATATCCTATCCTATCTTATCTTATGGCTGACTGTGATAAAATGAAAATGAAAGTTCTGTTAATCAAGCCAACAAGCTCTGAATAGTACAGATCAACATCTTTTTTTTCTCTGATGCCAGAAAGGTTTTGGAGCTACATCCAAATCAGTGGTACTGCATCAAAAAGGGACATTCTGTGGATTCTGCAAGGTCTAAAAAGGCACTGATCTTCTTATGTGACTCTCTATGACACAGAAATTTATTAAAATGTACTACTTACATTAATTCATCTATATGTAGTATTTGTAATCTGTAACTGCAATCTTTTCCAACACTTAACGCTTAAAGCTGATCTCATTGATTTTTTGGCCACTTGGGGGCAGTGCAGCAAGTTCTAACCACAAGGCTGACATATTATTTATTACCTTATATGTCTGATACAGCTGCTATTGACACAGACAGCAGACAATGAGCAACACCAGCATTCCTCTCGAGTCCACATCACAACTTTGATATGCTTTTACCTTTGTTTTGGTCTCCACCAGCTCCTGATGGAAATTCCTGACTCTTCAGCTGCTAATTGCTCCACTATGATCACCAGCTGGTTGCTAACCTTGTCTGTGTCATGTTTGATGTTGGGCAGGTTGCGTTCAGTGAGTTTTAATGAAATGATTTTGCTCAGGTTTTCCTACTTTTATTGGAATTGGCGTTATTGGCCAAGGGTGTGTACACACACATGGAGTTTGTACTGATGGGAAGCTTCCAGATGCAGTTTCCCACCTGGCTGTTCAAAATGGCTGCTGTAGAAATAAGGTCAACACCCAAAAGTCTACTCGTGTCTCTCCAGTATTTCATGTCCACACAAATACTTTCCAGTGAGGTTCAAACCTCAGATGAATAGATCTGGCAACTGCATTCATCCCGTCCTGTTTGTGTGTTTGAGGGATTTAAGAATAAAAAACTGCCTAAAAAAAAGTCCTTCCTATCCTAGGTGTGTGTGTGTGTGTGTGTGTGTGTGTGTGTGTGTGTGTGTGTGTGTGTGTGTGTATACAATACTGCATCTTTAAGAAAGAAAATATATGGTCTTTCAGAGGCTGAACCTTCAACAGGGTCCTACAGTCCTCGTGGCCTGTATTCCCTGGCTGGGCACAGAGGGAAGGCTAATACACCACAGACAGTAAACCCAGGTCATGTCCAGCCTATAAGCTTTAAATGGACTCTTTCATGGCTGGGGGCCGCGGGGGCCTCTGTGGTGGGATAGTGTGTATTTCCAGCGGCCTGTATGGAAGCTGCATTGAAGAACTTGGGTCCGGAGCATATGACGCCTCCATTGTGCCTCTAAAAACGTGACAGACAAGACTTGGTTTCATACAATGGGTCTGGGCTAACTGAGGCTAACATCCTTTTATCATCCTTATCTCAAGTATCCTGTATTTTTCTCAACATCTGCACATGAAAGCCAACACATACACCCTTGTGTTGTTTTTACTCCTGTTTGTCGACTATTTCGTAAATGCTTTAGAGGTGCTGGCAGGCGGTTGGTGCTCTGGGAAAAGTCAGGCTTGCTGTTTCGCTCTGTTTCAGGTCTTTCTGCTAAGCTGAGCTAACCAGCCGCTCGCTCCGGCTTCAAGTTGTACAAACGTGACAGAGGTATCGATCTTCTCATCAAACTCTCGGGAGGAAAAGCGAACCTTTCCTTGAACATTGCCATGAATGTTATCAGGAGGAGGCATCAGGAGGAGGCAGTCGCATCCCTTCCTCTTCCTGTCTGTCTGTTTAACGCCGTGCATGTGTGTGTGTTTGACAAAGCCCATCTCTCGGCCTGGTGTGGAATGCCAGATCGTACTGACTGGTTCCAAGACTGCACTTCCTTCAGAGCCAGTGATCCTTCAGTGCAGGCATTCCTGATTACAGAAGCATACAAGCCAGGCTAACTGTTTGAATAGGATATTTATATGTTTGTGCAAAGTAAGCTGTTGTTAACAGTGACTTCCACAAATGCAGAGGCCCTCCTGAAAACTGAGCCATCAGGCAGGGTGGTTTTCATTCATGGTACCTACTACTGCTATTACTTTCTCTTATTACTGTGTTTAATGCTCACAATCTTTTACAACGTGTCAGTCCTTAGAGACTAAAAACTAAAAGACTATATTCCAGAAAGTAGACAGAGCCAGCACAGAGCCACACCCACAGTTAGTGGTCACATCAATGAAAGCTTTACAGCTGCATCACAGGTCCTCCATTAACCTTCTTGTCTGGCACCACGATGGAGGCCTATGGGAGAACTGGCTGTACATATTGATAAAGAAGAGCCGAGAGCCATGCTAGCAGCTCTGTGAGGCAGGACTTTAAGCTAAATGCTAACAAGCTCCCACTGACAATGCTAACATGCGCATGTTTAGCAGGAATATTTTCCATGTTCACCACCTCAGTTTACCCTGCTAATATGCTAACATTTGTAAATTAGCACTCAACCCAAATTACAATTGAGGATGATTATTATGATTATGAGGATGATGATTATTGCTGTTGCAGGTATTTGGTCATAAACTACAGTATTGGACAAATAGAATTTTTGAGTTAGCTGGACAGACTATTAGTGAGTCAAGCAGCAGAAGGGTACCCAATGCAAACAGTACTATTAAAAAGCAACCGATATGTACAACCTAATTACAAAAAAGTTAGGTGTGACATGGTGTAAATCATAAATAAAACAGAACGTAGTAATTTGCTGATCCCTTTTTGACATATACTGATTTGAAAACAGCACAAAGACAATATATTTATTGTTTGACCTCATCAGCTTCAATGACTTTTAGACATATCTTAGATCATATCAATCTGATGCAGCAACATGTTTCAAACAAGTCGTGACAGGAGCAACAAAAGACTTGGAAAAATGTGGAACGCTCCAAAAACACCTGTTTGGATCATTCCACAGGTAAACAGGTTGACACGTAACAGGTGATAGTATCATGATTGGGTATGAAAGGAGCATCCTGGAAACAAGCAAGGATGGAGCGAGCTTCACCACTTTGTGAACACATGATCGGATAAAGGAGGTTACTACATGAGTTTAGGAACACTTTGTAAAACAGTTGTCAGTAAACACAGTTCGTTTGCAAGTGATTGGCTTCTGTTTTTATTTAAGTTTTGTAAAGCATCCCATCGTTTTTGAGCCAGGCTTATAACAATGAGCCATTAATAACGCCTGCTTCTACTTAGAGTGTTCAAGTCTGATTATCAGAAGACAAATCTGTCAAGGTAAAAATGTCCCCCATGCATACTGAACCATAATCCTCAACATCCCCAGCTGACACTACATGAGTTATATTTCATCCAGTCACAACAGACACAACATGTTGTTTACATAAGTCCATTGAAGGCTTGCAGAAATGTATTGTGTTTAATTCATGTCAGAATGGATGACAGATGTACTGCATGAAGCCATCTGAGTATTGAAGACTCATGTGGCCCACAGATGTGTCATGCTGTCGGTATTAAGATCGTGATTTTGCTGTGGTTATGATTTATGAAATAGTTGTTATTGTCTGATTCTCTCTGTAAGGGAAAGAAAAGCTGTCCTCTTTTACATTTGCATAGTCATCCTTTGTGAAATGAAACGACTTCTTGGAAGGAATAAAAGCTAATTTCTGTTTTGCCTTTGAACCTAAACAGTGCTTACAAAAGAAAGGTGTGGTGTGGATGCTTAAAGCTGCACACTCTGGATAGCACAGAGGTTGATAATGATGGCACATAGTGGATCTCAGGTACCGAACCTCTAATTCTCAAGAGTCCCTTCAGGTGATCAGTCGTTATTTCTGTCTTTGCCCGAGTCGGCACAAAGGCAGAAATGATATGAATTGTGTGTAGGCTCTGTTTAAACAGCACTCCCCAGCAAGCATTTGATGGATGGTGATGTCGAGGGCATGGCTAGGTTCAGCCTGTTAGGTTGACATGATATGTAGGTTCAGCATCAACTCAAACATGCACAAAATATGATGCAGTAAAGTCATATTAAAACAGCTTTTGAAATTGTCTGGGCCTGACACCAGACGTCCCAAAACGGTGCAAGCAGCAGCTGCAGTCACAGCAGACATCGCCTCAGATCTGTTTTCAATCACTGTCTGAAACTGAATGACAATATATCAATCTTCTGTGGGTCTACAAGTGAAACTGAACCCCAAATTCCTCAATTTTAAGATCCTTGTAAACAGACTTCAACCTGGTGTCAGTGCACGCACTCCTGCCCTTAACTGCTCTGTGTGATAAATGATCATGAGGGCCCTCTGTTAATGAACCTGCACTCTCATTGGTTAGGCTTAAACCAATTCACATGTTTAGTTCTCTGCTCTAAAAGGCTTGCTGGAGAAAGGTAACAAGTGTGCACGCATCAAACACGGTGTCACCCACTCTGAAAGGAGACCACCGAGGGTCGAGGGAGGTCAGGGATGCGGGGTTAAGGCAGAATGCGAGGAATGTTGCCTGCAGACCTGAACATTGAAACCCAGCGACCACAGAGAGATACCATCTAAGGGTTTGCAGAATAATGGCTGAGGGTCAAAGTGATATTAGCAAGAGTCCGGGTCCAAAAGTAAATTCACACCAAATGCATGAAGCTGTTTGAAGGAGTGCCACTCGGAGAGCTTTGTAGTGTAGAGGCTCTGCAGTTTATCTGCTCGCAATCCTGCAAATGAAAATCAAGCTGTAGAACGTGAAGGATAGTTTTCATTCTCCAAGGCAACAGAGATTACCACTCAGCAAATTATCCCAAATTAGAAATGTACACACCTAACTGAAATCACATGTGCAGTAACATCCCTTCCTACTCAACAGCTTGCTTTGACACCGTTACATGTCTACTCTGAGGTTCCAAGAGACCATAGTGGGCTCTGGCATGAGGCTTGTGGTCTGTGGTTTAATGCTAACTGATCATTTTCATTGTGAGTCGCTCACTCTTGCAATATATCTCCAAGTAAATAAGAAGAGAAAGAGTGGCGGCCCATTTTCTATCAACTTCATCCTTGATGGTGATGTTGAGCAGATATAATCTTAATGTAATTACCACATGAACCATCTTGGGTTAGCTCGTTAGCATGCTAACATCTGCTAATTACCACCCAACACAAATACAGCTGAGGCTGGCGAGATTGTTTTGCATGTATTGGGTTACAAACTTAAAGTATCTATCAAATGTCACTGTGAAAACAATGCGACAATGAAAGAAGAGTTGCCCCTACCGATGAATCTGCAGCTCCCTTTGGCTCCACTGAGCTCGTTGTTTAGATGTCCGGCCCACAACTTTACTGTCTTGGTTTGGTCTCACCATTCTTATAACGTTGCTTTCAGTTGCAGCAGAGACCTGTTGTAAACGAAAAACCTCTAAAAGCCATTGAACACTACCTGCCAAGCACCAAGCAGCAACTTTTACAGCTAAAAAGACAGATTTTTCCTTCAGGAGCTGGTGAAGACCAAAAGCAGAGCTAAAAGAGAGTGACTTGGACCTACATTTACCAGGTGGCCAGAGACACAACTCCAAATCATTAATAAATGAATGATAAATGAATGTGTAAACAGCAACTGTTTGAAAACAAGTTTGCCATATTGTCTGCAAAGGTATCATATGCCAATGCTGTGTTCACAACTTGTTTCTGCTGCACCCACATAGCCAAAAATAATAACCTGTCAGTTTGAGTGTAAGTACAGAATGAAATGGTAATGATGCAAGATGAAAATAGATCACAAAAGGTATTGCAATGCATAAATGTATGGAACAGACTGGCTCTTTTATGGCAATCAATCCATATTATTGAGAGAAAGCTGTTAATGGGTGGTCAGGGTGGCACAACACAGAAAGTCATGACCAAAGTCACTACGACTCATCAAATGGGAACCATGAATGCCTGTATCAAAATTGTGCCAATAAATCTAGTAGATGTTCAGACCTGCTTCAGGTGCTGGATAAAAAGACAGATGATGACCAAAGTCACAAGGAATTATGCCCTTGAGACCATAAATGTCTTTACCAAATGCTGAGATACTTCAGCTTGGTTGAAAGCAGTGGACGGACTGGCAGACCAACATTGCCATCCCAAGAGCTGTGCTGCTACTGTGGCTAAAAAGGATGAAGAATCCTTTTATAACCACTCTCTCACTCTGGAGAGAAGTGGGTATACAACATAAATGCATGCTTTGTGGATACAGTCAGTTGATATCCAGTATATATTTGCTTCCTGTCAATGAAATTAAGGACTAAACCTATATTCATCCTTCAAATTACAGCAGCTTTCAACTTAAAAAGCTGACATGTGAGGTCTCTACTTTCTTCATAGAAACCAAAATGTATGCTGGGACACAGCTGTTCTATTTCAGCACATCACATTTTTACTGAAAAGCCATGTACCCTGTGCTCTACTCTGCCATCCTGTTTGATGTTTCGTCTCTCCACGTCACCCCAATCCACCGGTTCAGCCAGACTGCCCTCTCCAAACTGTTCATTATCTTTCTAATGCACGGGCACCTCCCTGAGCTCGACTGGACCAAACGGTGAATAGAGGCACACAGCTGGACTACAGCTTCTTGCACTTTTTTTTTCAGGACAAATGATTTTTTTCTGGGGACATCTGATAACCTTTGAATTTAGCTTCACCAACAGATGTCTGCATGCATCTAACGGTTTTGGTTTTTGGTGATGAATCCACAACTTTTGGGCTCTGGGTGAAAGATTTGCATGCAAGACAACAATGAAGCATAATCTTGTTTAATCGCCAGTGCATTCTGAAATTACGACAAATTGCCTTCCCTAAACATGCTTCAGAGTTGTCAGCGCCTAAAACCAGCCTAAATTTTACATTCCCATCCCCTCAAATCATTTCTCCAACTGGATCCCAACGGGACGCCGACTGATTTCATGTTGATTTTGTATCAAACAAGAAAGATCTCAGAAAGTTAAAGAACGAGTCCACATTGCTTTGGCATCATCCAAGCAGGCCACGTAATATGCCAGCCGAGAGCGCAATGGCATTGGTAACAAAAGGCTGCACATGTGGAGACCATTCACATCTCTAAGTGATTCCAGTCAGAGCCCTGCTCAAAACCACTGCTAATATGCATCATGCACAGATTCACTATGAGCGGTGGTTCAGACATCAGCCTTTCTCCTTATGTGATCATTTCATGCTTTTAACCTCACTATCAAGCCTCAGATAGTCTTATACCTTAGCTCTGCAGCCATCTGTGGCCAATCCACAAAGGCATTCTGTCGTCAAAATCGGATCTGATGACAAAAAGTATATAAAAAAGAGAGCATCCATCTACCATTGCTTTTTACTTTGTTGGCTCCTCTACTCTTTCACAATTCTGCATTTTTTACTCCACTGTATTTATTTTCCTATTATACTTACTAATTAGTTTACAGATTAGGATTTTACATACAAAACATGCCAGAAGATAAAGCACTGTAATAGATTATTCCAACCAACAGTATATGAAGTAGTTAGCTCAGTCTCTCTCTAAGAGTGTGGCGTTACAGTAAGAATTCAATGTTCAGGGCAACTACAAACAGCTGACAATGGCTGCTTTGAGTGCAGTGGAGGTGTCAGTCAGCATTCTCGTAACAGAGCAGCCTCTCCCAGTTTATTTCACTGCCATATGACCATCGCAAATGACACGTGTTTCTGATCAAATACAGCATTACACAAGAGTAAGACGCGTTTCTTTACTGATGAATTGTTATTATTTGGGTGTTGCAACCGATGAGGCAGAGTTGGACCAAATCGGTCGTATTCTGAGCCAACGGTTGATCTTCACAATCATGAAAACTGGCTTAATTTTTCCCGCTGGCATCGCTTTTGTGGCAATCGAAAACTGCATTAACAGTGAAGAAAGCTTAAATTAGTGGTAAGTTTCTTTCATTTAGTCTTTCACCCGGCAGCACTGGCAGTCAGACCAGCTGGACAAGCAAGACTCAAGACATAATCAAGTGCAGCTGTGTGTGTGACGGGGGCTTGATGGACTATACTTTAAAGATAAAACAATAAGAGACCAAAGGTACAAGAGAAAAGTTTAAAACTGAATAAGCTCCTCTGTAAAATAACTCTATTTGCACTTAATTCTTTTCTGGCAATGTAATAATATGTAATTTTATGTGTTGCGCTAAACTGCGCACCATTATCTAACTGCTAACAGTAACTGTAATTAAGCTAACACTAATTAGCATAGCCATTGTTTAGCTATTCACTGTAATGGAAAGCTAGCTTTTTTGTTGCTAACACATTTATTACACCAGTTTGCTCCAGTTCCAACACTATAGGTACAATGGTAAGTTGAGAGTGGATAAAAGTTGTAAAAGAACAGTCCTTTTTGGTGGTAATTTTCACTCCTGGTTAAGCTAACATCAATTGCCATAGCCATTGCTTGGCTGTGTACTGCAATGGCAAGCTAGCTTATATATTTCTATAACACATTTATTGCGCCAGTTTGATCCAGTTGACGCACTAGCTATAATTGTGAGTTGAGAATGGCTAAAAGTCATGAAATAATGATCCTCTTTGGTGGTGATGTCCAGTCCTGGTTTGTAAGCATAGCATCAGGCTTCAGGGATGCACTTCATTCAGCGGTAATACTACAAAAAATATCATAGTAGAGCTTTAAGACAAACAAGTTTTGTGGGGTTATAAACTGACATTTTGACCTGTCACAGCAGGAAAAGCAGAACAGAGGCGCAGCTGATAAAATTAATTATGGCTCCATTACATTTCGGTGAGTAAGTAAGCTCTACAAGCTAGCATGCACAGTGGGCATTTTTTATCAGGGTCATGGCACAGGCATATATATATATATATATATATATATATATATATATATATATATATATATATATATAACTAATATTCTTATATTATTAAATGCATCATTAGAACATCTGCTGATAATGGGTAAAAACACAGCAGAAACACTGGCTAATCACCCAGAGATTTTTACTGACCCCCCCATCCCTCTCCATTCCTTCCGTCATGCTTTTCCACAGCATACCTGAACACCAAGGGTCTGTACTGGAAGCTCGCCTTGGGGGGCTGTGCTGGATAACTTGCTAGAGCCTGACAGGGTAAAAGAACGCACAAGCAGCACGACTGCTCCGGCTGGAGGTAAATGCTACATCACTCATCTTGAGCAATGTTGTGACCTCTACACCAAACTCCCTGAGTGGTCAAAGGCCAAGCAGGGCAGCTGCACACAACAGCAGTGTGATACTCTCTCCTTTTCCAATCTGTCCCCTGACAGTGAGTTAATGAATTTGCTGGCCAAAACCACAACTGATTACACAACCAAGAATGAAGGAACCAAGTTAGCTTCTGAGTTTTTGTGTAATTAAGCACAGTCAGCTGCACAAAGACTTCATTAAGTTCAATGGAGAATGGATAAAAGACTCATTTGACAATTTAAGTCTGGCCAGTTCTTCTTACTTATATTTTTAGCCAGTGCAAACAGTATGGCACCAGGGATGACAATGTGGGTCAGCTGCATGGTCCACCACTTTGGTCCAGACTGAAATATCTCACAAACTTGGATGGACATCCTCGGTCCTGTGACATCACTGTTGGTGTTCTTCCTACAACATCATGATTAACGTTGCTCCAGGACCATCACTGCAACTGACCAGAAAGCGATAAAAGAGCAGGTCACAGTGGATGAATGGGTCAAGCACAGGACTTTCACCTTCCCCAGGAGACTGGGGGTTGTGTCCTTTGTGCAATGTATTCTTATATTGATGACTTATTTATTTTTTACTCAGTGAACTCATTATTTTCAGTTTCTTTTGTTATTTTCAGTTTTCTGTTGCAGTTTGGGATTTGCATCTTTGTCAGGACTTGGACATTGGAAACAAAACTACTAACAAAACAAAAGATCATGGCTTCGTGTGAAACATACCCTTTTGCAATGTTAGAAAGGCTAACTTCTCTCATGAGACAATTTTTCTGGTCTTTTTCCCGAGTCGCAAAGCTATGACATCACAAAAGCATGATTGGTCAGTTGAAATAATTGTCATGAAGCAACATTTATTATGATGTTGAAGGAACAACACCAATACAACCATATCAGGCAACGCATAGACTCTTAGTCTTACTTATATATCTTATAGATATGACATATGTTCATGTCTTTGCCATTGATAGGACAGAAAAAAACATGATACTACATTTGGCTGTTATTTGGTTGGTATTAATTGTTTTATACCTATATTCAATCACAACATTATGCTAAAATGTCTTTGTTCAGTACCGGGACAGACACCGGGCTGTTCCTTGTGTGCAGATACTTTGTTAAAAATAATAAATGACTGTTTTAGAGTGATGATCTGAAAAAAAGTCAGTTGAACTGAGGGATTTTTCCTTCCTTCCAGGCAGCCACTGATTACAAGTCATGACTGTGTGGTATGAGCACCAACTTGCAGAAACGTGTAACCTGCCTGGCATACAGTAGGTAATCCATCACAGTGAATATCATCGATGTCACCACTGCATGGAAATGTTTGGTGCGTTCAATTGCTTCTGGGAATTACAACATTCCAGACTCTAGACTCAGCTGCAACAACAACCTTTCTAATTGAAGAGTTTGCCAGATACACATCATCATTTTACATTTAAGGTATTAAATTAGAACAATTCAAAGTGAGTCATTTTTTTTAGGTCCTCTCTTTGAGCACATGTTGACGCGCTGAACAAATAACTGGGTCATCAGATTTGTATAAATCCAGCAGTATAAACTAGTTATTGTGTGGTCTTTCTAGTTTGAGTACAATCTTTAAAAAGAGTCTTTGGAGCAGATTTAGAGGTATAAGGAGCTGTTTGGTGAAAAAGACTCAGACTGGGATAAACTATATGGGCTGAAGCAGCGAACATGACCAATCATGTCAGGATACAGGAACAAGGACCTTAATGAGATAATGAAAATATCTTGGAAGCGATCATATGCTCCCTTACAATTTAAAGCCATATGGCGGTCACAGACAGACTAGCATCAGTCACGCATCCAAATGCCACCACATCAAATGCCTACAGTAGCACACGTACCCTGTCATTTTGTAATATGAATAGTGACATACACACTACCTCCTACAACCACTCAGCCAGTCTGTGAACCCTGCCTTATAGGCTTCCATTTAGAGGCCACTGTATTTCAGTGCCGGCCCTGTGGGTGCACACTGCATGCTGTTACAGGGCAGCTCTCAACAACTCAGTTACAGGGTGGGAGTGAGACACAGAGACATATGAAAAGGAGCTCTGTGAATGAAGCTTGACTTCCACTGCCCACAGAGCAAACCAGGAAATGGGAGGAAGAAGATTTTAGTCAGTGCAGGCTAAGAAGAGCAAACCTCTGTTCTATATTGGTACCATGTGTGCAGCTATGGCACTTTATGAGTGTCTTATAACTGCATTAGAACAGGATTCAGTATATAAAAAAATATTAAATATTATATGTTGCATACTGAATGTGTTCATTGGCCTTGCATTTAATGTTTAGGGGGTTTAAGTGAGAGAAGCATGTATATTTTAAATGCATAACTACATATACTCAATTTCCAGTTTATTGGGTACACTTAGCTACAACTAATGCAGCTGAACACAACAGACCTGTGATAAATCCTCCCTTCATGAAGGTTGTATTGTTTGGTTTTCCCTGAAACAGTTTTAGAGAGGTGTTGATTCAGCAATCACACAGCACATAGAGGTGTTTCTGTTATCTAGCTTACCCTCGTTGATGTAAAAAGGGTGAACAAAATAAAATAAACACCTGTTAGTATAATGCAATACAGCTCAGCATCTGATAAGGTGATCGTACAGTTGAATCAAAACCTCTCAAAACCAGTATCAAGAAAAGCACATCTGTGAAATTGTCTAATACTAATATTATGTAGTTAACTGTCACATTCACTGACACATTATCCTGTCTATGATTTATTGCTAGAGCAATTTAATGCTTAATGATTTCAGTGTGTGTCTGGGGTTTCAGTCTGAGTTTCAGTGTTTGTGTTGCAACCATTATTGAATCTAACAGCCTACAGATTATGACTTTCCTGCTGTTCCTAAAATGTGTGTGTGTATTGAGTTCTCCAACTATTCTGTTCAGCTGCCACTGTGAAAGCTGAAGCCCAGATTCTGGTTGAATCATGAACCTGCCTGAGCAGGAGTCATGATAGATGGCTCTTTTACTGAACTACCAAGGGGATTGTTGCTTTACAAATGGCCTAGAACACCAATAGACAACCCTCCTCCCCCACCCACAATGCACAGATCGAGAGATAGCTGAGGCCACCCACGCTCACTTCACAGTGGCCCCCCATATTCCCATTTAGCCAGGGTGATTCCCTGCTTTCTTCCCCCCTGTTGCTGTCAGCAGCCCACCACCGCTTAGGCCACCTGATCCTTTTGCCATGACCTTTGCTAAACTTTACGTCTGTGTCCAACTGTACTAAAACAGAGTCACAGCAACTTTCACCTCGCCACCTGTAGTAAGGGTGGTGCAGAGGGTGTACAGTACAAGCTTCAGAGTATGTCCGCTGTCTGTTTTTTAACAGCCGCAGCCTCACATACCAAGGTCACGCAACTCTCCCAACTCTAAATTTTCGTCCTGAGGGCTCACAGGAGATCCGCCCCGACCAGGTGGTGCAAACACACACAGCTCTACCTTCAGTTTTTTATGATTGGCTGAAAGCATAGCTGCGCAGTAGGTGATAAATTGTCCTATTACGGGAGGGAAATTGTTGTAGCACTCAAAGTGTCCATGAAGCTATCACAAAGAGTTATTGTGTGGTGCTCCAGAGCAATTTTGCAACTTTCAAAAGCCCCATCAGCTTCACATAAACTAAATGTTTATGTTACGGCTGAAAATTGCCATGTTAGAAATCTTTTACTGTGGCTGACAGAGGTTTATGAGAACAAAGTGGGGAGCTGTTCTTTAAAAGAGGTTGAAGAGTCAAAAAGTGTTACATCAAATGGCACAACCAGAAATGCAGAGTGATTTTTGTCCTTTCCCTTCTAAGACAAACTTGTCTGAGATCTGAAGGCCATCTCTTCTTATTCCTTGATGTGGCATATTGTGCCTCATTCAGCATAAATAAAACCGAAATCATCAAGTCATCTCACATAACATCACAGCACCCCTGAAACGAACTTTCATCAGCTGAAGCCATCACTTTAGATGCCTCTCAGCTACAGTGTGCTCAGACAGAAGGACATTCCTGACTTTCTGAGACACATAAAGAGCTTGTTGCATGTCTGGCTGCAAGATTCCTGTTTCCTTTCTCTCATCTGTGGTAGAATCAGGCTGCTTCCCATTACGGACACCTGTAGCCCAGGCAGGGCTGTCTTCAGTTCACAACACAGACTTTCTCTAGTTGAGGCAGACGTGTGGGTTTTAATCAGTGACAACAACAGAAACATGGTTAGAGTAGCTTTTCAGTATGCAAACCACATTCACCTTAAATCTGAATACTTCAATCTAAATTTTAGAGCGCAGCCATCACAATTTGTAAATCACACACTGATTTACGTTTGAGAGATGAAACACAACCAGTACATGCTCTTCACACACAGTTTGCAGTATAGTGTTGTTGTAAATGATGTGTAACACACAAATGGCTCTGTAAATTAAGCATGACAGTCTGATATCCCAAGTGAGTCAGATCTTGCACTGTGTGTCAGGTCTGCAGCTGATGCATGGGTCTATTCATCTCATATTTCTGTGTGTTTATCTAAATAACATAAGCGGCAAGCCCTGCACTAACACTGTGCCCTTATAATTGTATGTCTTGAGACTGCATGTGACATCTCAAAATGGAGACAGCATTTAAAATGTAATTCTGGTGTGCTCCATGGTAGACCACACTGAAAATACACGGTTGTCACACTGCGCTGTGTGTGACAACGAAGAGTCGTTTCAATGGCAAAAATATATCCCAACAACTATATAAAAAAAATCTTGGCATTAAATCCTTCAACAAATGATGCCCTGGCTTTCCACACATTACCTCAAATTGGCCAAAATTGGGTCAGGCCTCAAATAAAAGCATTTCAGTCCCATGATGACTTAACTTACCGATTGATACAAGATTATAAAGCATACTTATTCTTGTGAAATACTGTGGTAGCCAAAAATAATGTTAGTGAAGCGAGGGACCTTTTTCTTGCTTGTGTTAGACAGAGGACTGGAGTGAGTGTGGAGAAAGAGCTCTTTATACTCTGCTCTGCGCAGTGTGTAAACAGTGACAGACAGTGGCGGGTGGTTGGCTTGAGTGTGCCTGTGAAAAGTGCTTGTGTTCCGACACCGTGTCAGGTAAAACTCACATCAAGTAAAATAACGATCCTCATTTGAACATTTATACTGCATATATTAAAAAGAAATATGAAATTTTGAATCTTTTGTAGCACAAAGGCACTGTGTTTTCCTTAGTTCATGTCTTACACTTGGTCTCGCTTTTCCAAATGGCAACTATTTTCCACTGCTGTAGGGTCCTGACCCATGATTTGCATTTTTGCCCCTACATCAGTGAAGCACCAAACAGCAACAGTGACTTGCTAAGTTAATTTTTTTCAAGTGGATGTTTTAGTGGTTTTGAGAATTGATTGCAAGATGTGATACTGATTCCACTTCCTGTGCACCAGCAACACAACAGATGCTTTCCTGATATCACAACTGCACTTGTCCAGGTGCTAAATGAATATTACCTCTTCTGACCCATTCCTCGAGTCAGCCTCTATTATTCATTCTAATGCATTTGAACAGATATTGTGTGGTTGCTTCTAAGCACTTGTTATTTTATGGATCTGGTTTCATTCCTGGCCTGGCCATATCTATATAGACAGCTAAACAGCTAAAACGGGACAGTGTAACTGTCTAAACATTGAGGCATTACACCCCTCCTAATCTGTTTGAGGTTTTGCATTCCTCAGTAAAAGCCGCTTACCCCCACTTTTCATTCATAAAGAAAGCTACATGCAGTCTGAGGCCAGTGATTCTTTCTGATTTGTGGCTATTGTATCAAAAAAATGAATGCTGCAACAAAGATTAAGGGGTACAGTAATTATGACTCTTGACCATCTGGAGCAAAGGAAAGCCACAAAGTCCTCAGAGGAGGGGTCGGGATGGATGGATGAGTCAACAAACCAACAAACTTTAACAAGGGAGGTCTGTTTCCTACTAACAGTCAAATGTTGTTGTTTTTTAACCATTAGCGAGGTCGTCCCCTAACTGTTACCAAGTGTCTATTATTGAAACCATGAAGGTTGTTTTAATCCAAACCATTCTGGAGCCTTTGTTAGAAAGGTGCGTCTTTATTAAACCTTACATCGTTTGTGTTTGCTGCCACGCTGCTCTTGTTTTCCCACGTGGATGCACAACAAGAGTTAGGCGTGCCAATCATTACGTCATGTTCCATCCATCCATTTTTTGAGGCAGTTTCCTGGTTTTAGGTCATTTGTGGCAAAAGAACAGAGTAGTCATATTTCTTTGCCACATCTCAACCTGGATGGTCATCAAATGGGCTGCGTATGCCCTAAGCTTGTACTCCCATCAGCCAGTACCTTTGAAGGGAGGTGGCCGTTCATCAGCTGCTCTCAACTAGCTCCAGCTAGCAGTAGCTAATAGACAGAGCTAGCTTTAACTATTAGCTGGAGCTTGTTAAAGTGAGCTAGCCATAGCTAGTAGCAGAGCTAGCAGTGGCATGTGCACAGTGCTTCCCTGAACAATAGACAGCGCAAGTGCCTCTGCAACAATTTGTAAGCACACAACGCTACTTTAAAATATGGGTCACGTCATTTCCCATTTCAAGGTTTAGAAACTGTCAATTTTTCAGGAGCATAAGCACCATTGTCCCAAAATGTCAGCAGTACAATACCAAAACTCTGCTGCAGTGTAAAATTTGCTATGTAGAAACTTACGTCTTCCTGTAGAAATTAAACAACACAAGTTACTGTACAGGATGACTCCTGCTACAGGAGTAAGTGAGTAGACTGCATAGCCAGAGACATGATTCATCACTTGTCTGTTAGTTGGCTTGGTTATCTGATGGGTTTTGGGCCACCTCATTAGTGGAGACAGTAACAGTTTCAGACAAAGGCTGATTGTCATTATAGTCACAGCTGATAACAATTACATGCACATGCTGGCAGGAATCATGGGAGAATATTTGAGACAGACTATATGTTTTAGAGATACACTTGATTTTTTTTTACCATTAGAATTCTTTAATGATTACAAATTATTACTAATAACCTGTCCAAACCTGATTGATTGTCACAAAACTGAAGGAGTGAAACTGTTAAAAACTCATTTCTGCAATGAAGAATTCAGGATAATGAGTCAATCTGTCAAATGTCTTGGTCATTACCGTGACACTTTGAATTGTACGTCTAATCCATACAGCAGTCCCTTTTCTATACCATTTATCCATATAACCATATAATCATTTTGCTACTACTGAGGCACCAACTGTTGCAGCTTCAAGTAATTTCAAGCGATTACTTCTGCTGCTCCAGCTGCTGCTTCAACTAAAGGTACTGCAGTTACTTTATTAGCTAATTTAGCAGCAATTTAACATTCCTGAAAGCTTCCATGTATCATACACTGTACATTATAGCTGTCTAGTGCTGGTCACAGAAACCTCTAACAGAGGAATTGTGCTTTCTTTGGTGGCAAGTGTGCTGGCAGCTTTTCTTGAATGAAGGGGCAATGTGACTCGCTCACTGTCCAGATTTTCCCCATCCGGCAGGAAATCAAACCAGCAAACTTCAAATCAGACGCACGCCTCGCTGTCCCTGAGGCTGCCATCTGCTGCGGTCGCCATAGCAACTTTCAATTGCATCACCCATTGCTCACCATCCCTGATATCTCCTTTGAAGTGCACACCTGACTGTCTAAAGCAAAGGCTATTTATTATTTCATGAACTGGCATGTGGTAGATAATAGTAACGAGAGCTAAGTCTTGAAACTAGAAAAGGCAACGCAATGCCAAGTAATTCATTCTTTAACGGGAGTAATTTCTTATAAACCAAAATGTAAATACATCCCTTACTAATTTTACTTGGACTTGGACCTCCACAAGAACCCATAGAAGACACTGGAGCCTGCTTTGGGAGTGAGTGCCCCTTCTCTCTGAACCATGAGAGGACGAGATGTAGCATGAAACCTGTTCTGCCCAGACACAAATTCGTCCCTTAGAAATGGCTCTGCTTTCTGCCACTGGGCATCCAGGAGGAGCATCTGATACGGTTTGGCTGGAAACAGGCTGAGTCTGGCTGGCTAGGAAGGACGAGCTGGCTGACAGACGGAGCCTGGTCAGGATCCATGCCTTCAGTGGAGTGAGCCAAGAGATACAAGGAGCTGACTGTCCTCTGGACTGACCCCTGCTTCTAAAAGGCCATTAGCTGAGGAACCCTGGAATCCTTCATTTCCCTGCAATCACTCTTTAAGGTTGTCCAAAAGTGCGTTTTGGTCAACTTGCCTTATTGTGTCTTGTTTCAGGATATTCACACAGTCATTTGCAGAAGCGTCTTGAAACAGGGGAAACCGCTGGGAACAAGTGGAGTTATCTCACACTGTTGGCAGATGATAATAGTTGTTGTCAGAGCAGGTAGCTTGAAAGGTATAATGACCCTGCAGACCCATTTAATGATGAGGACACTCTGATACATATATTTAGCATTTAAATGAGAAATTTATACACAACATGGTGTAGGTCAAAACAGGCATATTACAAAGAGCAAATGAAATAAAATGCCTGCTTAGGAATTTTTTATGTTTTTTCAGGAAGGATACTCAATTTTATTACATGACTGACTTATTGAAGGCCAAAATATATGGTATATACATTTTATAGGTTATTGATATCTCTCCAGTTCATGGAGTACATAGATCTGTGACAAAATAAGGGAAAAAAATAACATGAACATGTGTCTTAGTAAGGCTTTTGGACCATCACAAGTCCCTGTAACAGCTTCAGTGCACTGTGGCATATGATCTGTGAGTCTCTGAAAGTCAATTAGAGAGATGAAAACCATTTTTCCAAAAGATATTCCCTCAACTGGTGTCCTGACGATGTCGGAAAATATTTATTGTGTTTCTTTTAACTTGTCACCCTATGAGACCCTGCAAGATCAAAATAGTCATTTCTCTTTTCTTACCTTTGCATGTGCAATTTATATCTAACATTTGCATTAGTGTTTGGAAGAGGGACAGTTATAAAATTAAGACTAATTCACAACCACCTGCCTGATCCAGTACCTGCACAGGAATATACCACTGAACTGCACTGACTCATTTCCTAATGAAGAATGTCGCGCTAAGCGTTTCATATTTGTTGAATTTAATATATCATTGGCTGCTATGATTCTGAATTTATTATGGTCAAAATGTTTTTATGGATTGATTAAAGTGTCTGTTTCATTGTGAAGTGTCTCCTGGAAGAGTGTGTTATGCTAAAACAGTTCCAAAAGTTATTTTGCCCACTAAAGACTGCGTTCTGCCTTTTCATCATTCCAAGGTCTTTACCAACTTTGTCACTCTCTTACTTTTTTCTTCCTCTTTCCTCGGACGCACTCGGGAGGGACTTGGGGGCGCATTACAAAGCTAATGGGTGGACCCGAAGGGAATTTCCAGCCCCGTGATTTGCTAATCGGGGGCTGGTTCCCTTGTCACTTCCCTGTAATCGTGGCTCCGGTTTGTGGAGCTTGCCCAGCCCTCCTGTCCGTGGACGCACGAAGTGTAGCCTACCGACTGCACTCTGTGCGCTTTGGTTAAAGCCCGACTACCTTCACTGGGAAGGCTGGGCACTGGGAAGGAGGATCGGGGGCCTCGGTGTGGCTGAAAGAAGAGGCTAAAACTCTTCACTTATGGCTTTTTTGTAGGACAGTTTCCATCATCAGTTGGGATTGTGGAAGGGACGTCATTAAAAATCACCTGAAGTCGCCCGATAGTTTTATTCACTTGTGGGCGCTCAACCATGGAGATGCAAAGGTGGTCCACAAGGTGGAAAACGAAAAGGTGGCTTATGGATTCCACTGTAACCGCATTCATCACTTTATTCCTGGTTCTACAGGCCACCAGTGTCAGAGCAGGTAAGATGATCAGGGACCAAACGTCTCTGGTGAACTTTATGTAGCCGAAAGGGGCCGGAGCGGCGAGCGGCTGGGAAAAGTCGCTAGCTGATGATGGAGATTGGGGCATTAACAGATGTACCTGGACACAGCGGCATCATTGTTAACTTCATACTCAGATGTGCATGTGTTTCTCCCCCTTCCACAACCACTCTAGCTGCATTAAAGCGTGGTTACCTTTACAATAGACCTGTGTGATACAGCGCTGTGTGGACGCCACTTATCAAACGCGTAGGTACAGTAAACCTGCTCACTCCTGAAGTGAAGTGGATGGTTAAAACCCTGTTCTGGAAAGCACATGATGTCGGGGATAATTGCTTGAGGTGCACATATTTTGTTGGCCAAAACACTATATTCATTATCACACCGTTTACCGCGGGCTACTTTTACGCATGAATGGAAAGCGTCCGCCCCGAAGATGAAACACCTCGCCTAATTAAATTCATCCTAAGCCGCTGGTATGTGCTTATAGAGCAGGAGAAGGAAAACAGAGCGGCGCTCCTTGCTTTTTAACATTGACCTAGGCTGAAAGAAAGCTCTTTGTTTGAGCTGTGGTCCGCTGGGTGGATGTGGACACGGTTAGCAGGGTGGATGTCCTCAGGCAGAGGACACCAGACATTTGTCACAGACTGGACTAACATGTCACTTAGCAAATGTTTAATTTCACAGAAACCTCACTGAAATGCGATCATACATTTCTTGTCGTGCTGGTGGGATATTGAATTGTGTGATACTGTGCAGTGCTGTAATTCTGCTTTTATGTGGACCGGACGGTCAATATGATCCAACTGTTGATAATCTGCCATGCGATGAGCAGGATAGACTATCCAGGGTAGATGGTTAATGGTTAATTATGAGTCACAGAACATTTTCTGCAGATATAACCGTGTTTTGCTTGCATACAGCATTAGTGTGATAATAAATATTTAGTGTGAAAGTGAGGTGCATTTTTTCAAAGGCCTCCATGGATATCAGACCTGTCAGTGCAGAGTGCAAAGCACCTCTTGGTCTGCAGGGGGCTAAGTGGTCAGGCGGGTTCACCCTATCTCCACACTGGCCTGGTCCACACTCAAGCCCAAAAGCTGGTTTGTGCAACCCCCCCACCGGTGCCCGGCTCTTCCCCTCAACTTTGCACTTAGATGTTTGGTCGGCTGCAGGACAAGGCTGTGTTGTGTGAGCGGTGGGAATGCTTCCCCTCTAAGTACTGAGCATTTGATGATGGTCCTTGTTGCACTTCCCTATGATTTCAGAGCCTTCAAAGAGCAGGCCTGCATATGGGCCTAGCCTGCAGCCATAATGGCCTCAAGTCACAGGGTTCAGGATTACATAGGCATCACACTTTGGCCTATAGACAGCTGTCTAAGGATTTATGTTTGCATGCAGATACAGATACAGGTGGAGATTTAGGATACATCTATCTCCATGATTGCAATTTTCCAGGTGGAAAGCAAGAAATCACAAAAAGTGGGTAAATGCAGTATCATTGCAATTTTATTGTATACTGCACAAATTAATTTATGTTGCTTTTTATTCATTAACCCACTTTAAATTTCCTCATTTTACATTTTTTCATAGTTCAGAAGATAGTGGACCAGAATCATACTTCAGATTGGGAAATCTCACTTTTCCAATCTCACCAGCTCCCGTCTCTATTTTTAAATGTTAAGTATTCTGCTGCAGGCTCTGTGTTCCGGGGTCCCAGTCAGTCGAGGCTGTTTCTGCAGGGTGCCCTCTCCATCCTGCAGTGTACAGACACGTTTTCTCAGCCCCCGGGGCGCAGGCTCAGATGTGCATTCCAGCAGACAAAGCTAGCATTTTCAGAGTCCTCTGCCTAATGTGCTCAAGCGGGAACATCAGCTAATCAGCTCCTTGCTGCACCTTTGTCCTGTGTAGCTATCACATATTTATAGTCATTGCTGAATCATTTGGACCAGCTTGTCTTTCTCTGCACAACGCCGCACGCTTGAAATTGTGTTACAACAAATTCAAACTAAAATTCCCACATGGGCATGGTCACAGAAATCCCTTTTCTATTGTATGACCTGTTTGGATTTAAAAAAAGGTTTAAACACTGTGTGATAACATTCTCTGATATTCATATGGAGGCATACAGTAAAAGGGCTTAATGAGAGGAAAAGCAAAGGGGGGTCAGAGTAGAGGGGGAAAAAATGCTTTGAAAAACTGGGCTGGCCTCGGTGAAGTTTCTCTGGTATGACACCAGCATAAAGCTGTCTTGTTTTAGCCGGCAGCGTGGTGGAAGTTAAAGGAAGGAGAGAGGGAGAGTGGGAGAGGGGGGGATATATAGAGAGAGACATTCTGGCTGAAGATATTATTAGAGTCTCAGGGAGCTGCAGGTGAAAAGGTCCTCCTCCGTTTACCAGCCAATTTCACCTTTCTGTAAAGATGTAAGGGCTGAAAATGACATGGCGGGAGGGGCGTTTATTATACCCGCATGCTCAGGTCTTACATATTGTGCGATACAGGATGAGCTGAGACAGACTTTTTTTGGCCTCTGTCCATAGAATGGTGTCATGTTATCTCTTGGAACACAGTGTTTACATTGATGTACACCTGTGAACATGGTGGAGATTAAATCAAATTAGGCGATCTGTGTTTTATGGTAATGTCATGCTGGTCCTCCCCTCCAGGCATGCGTCTCCAGTTTGCATAATGATGTTTGGATGACACAATAACTGAGCAATATAGGCTGTCTCGGCTGGTCTTAGGGTTGGCTGGAATCTTCTGTCCCCTCCAGACTAAGGAAGGTCCATCCCTTCACGCCACCTGAGTTCTGCTAGTAGCTGTATGGCCTGTTTGCTCAGCCCAGAGGGCAAACTCACACCCGCTCATCAGATGCACTCTTTTAAAACCTGCGCACACTCATTTGACCACCTTAATGGATTGGCCAGTATTGACGTTTTCTCAGCGCCTCTGTGTGAGGGTCGTAGCCTGGCCAAACTGCCACATCTGGAACATATGAGTCCTGGAGTTTGAACTGAGAGCAACTCTGCAGGAACTCACAATGAGCTCCTCAGTTCACTCTCCAAAGTAAGTAGCTGGTTCATCCTCACAAGCTACAAAAAAAGTCTAGGTTGTCCTGCGTGAGGGCATTCCTACGGAGCAACAGTTTGCTGATTTTTCTCTCCGCTGCTTTCAGATGTTTTTATATCATTTTGCTTATCTTTGTTTCCTCAGTGTCCTCTGCTGAAATGGGAGTGAGTTGGATTTCCATTTGAGGCACATATAGTTTCTGCAATCAGGTTCGGGCTGCTTTTGAGCGACTGAAAGTGGCATACTGATGGAGTTGTGGAGATTTCTTTTTCTTTCAGTGTTTGCATATTGTGCCTGCATGCACTTCAGAGTCTTACTACTAGTAGTACTACTTACTACTACTACTGATTGAAGCAGACCACCTCTCTTTGCCGTCACCTTGATGTGCATCTGGTCCATCGTTATCATTGTATAAGGTGCTGGGAGAGAAGGAGACCAGATGTAGGCCAGGCCCTTGAAAATACCTTGAGCATGAGGAAGAGACACAGAAAACTCAAAATATTCATTCAATATGTTCTGCTGCTTCTTCTTTCAGCAGTGTTCAAATTTATGTCTACTATGTCTGAATGAAACAGCAGTGCAATCAGCACTGACTGTCTGCTGATCTCTGTATGAGCACCTTCATATTCGGTCAGGACAGATTCTTGGTGAAACAGGGACTTGTCCCCAAACCACACGCTTCTCTGAACAGTGAAACAGGCTCTTAATTTGCTTTTCCTCGCCACAGCTTGAATGCTGACCAGAGAGTGTTGAGAGCGACATCTCACATTTTTTAAGATCCCTTTGTATCAAGAAGTTAAAAAAACTTTCAGAGGGATTTGACCTCTACATGCCAACCAAAACAGTGGCTTTAGAGCCGCCAGAAAAGGCTTGCTGATGCTTTCAGACACCTTGGCATGCTTATTTACCCCACGGAAACAGATTAGTGTTATTACATTTAACAGTCAGCCATTGTATTGCCTGTTTTAGTCAGGTGTTCTGTGAAGTGAAGTGAGCAGCCATTTTTATTTTGATACCTGTCATTTTTAAGCGTTGCTGTGGGGCTTTATTAATTTCGTCCACCCACTGTATGCCCATTGAACTCAAGCAAAATATGGTCTGTTGCAATAGAATAACAGTCACATTGTTTAGTATGGATTGTTTTGATAGAAAGCCAAGCACATAGATAATGTTTATAAGGACCTTTTATCGGCCCTCGCTTAGTAAAAAATCTCCCAGGCACAAATAGTGAGTGTCAGTATACTTCAGCACTTTAGCCACTCCCCCATCATGTTCACCAAGATAATTTTTTATACTGAGAGTGTTTCCATGAAGAGGAATAATTACAATGCTTTCCCGTGGCCCTCAGTGGCCACCATCAGGCCACACAGGCTCCTTTATGTAAAGTACATCAGATTGAAGAGAATGGAAAACCCAGACAGCCTCTGGTGACCCTTATCAAGGTAAACCTATCCAGGAGTTAAAGAACGAGATCTCTGCTGGCACATTGTTCATTATGCTCTTTGGTTGGCCTTGACAGAGACATTTCCACAGCATGTCCTAACTGAACACTTTTTCATCAGTGAGTAAATAATATTTAATGTATAAATATGATATAATCATAAATAGGGTATATTGTGTCAATGATTCTGTGTCATTTTGATGGCATAGGGAAACAGTTATTGGTACTTTTATGGGATGGTTGTGATGAGAGACTGTGTGAAGTGTTCCACAGTCTTATCTTCCCCGTCTTGTTTGACCTGAATCATGCAGTGGCTCAATCACTCCCCTCCAGAACTGGAGCACATACATCTATTTAAAATGTGGAAAACACACAATGCAACGAAGTGAAAATAAAATACTTAGAGACTATGCTTTTAATCCATCATTCATGTGCTGATCATGGTGTAGATGCTAAGCACACCTTTGACCAAATGTTGCCTACGAACACTAATACGATGACCTAACTGATGTCTTGTCTGCTCCCCTGATCAGCAGAACCAGTGGATGTGCTAAAAGTATTAGAATTTCAAAATTACCCCGAAGGAGTGACGAAAACATCAGGATTTTGCACAAACCGAAGAGCATCAAAGCCGGACTCAGCTTACAGAGTTGCCAAGCAGGTCCAGATCAGTGCCCCCACCACGCAGTTATTCCCTGGTAAGATGCACTTTTTAACTTTTAACGTCTTCCAGCTATCATATGTAAAGAGGTGTTTTTTGTGTGTTTCAAAGGTGTCTTTTTACAGTGGGTTTTCTGCCTTCACAAAACCTTTCAGAAACAAATCAAGCACATTCATACAAAGACCATAACGTTTGCAGGAAATTTGTACATGCAACTGGTTGTTGTAGCAGTACCTCACACAGAAAACAAAATGAAGTATGTCTTGAAATTTTATTGTTTTTAAATTTTATTACATCTGCCAAGGTCAAAATGAAGACATGTAAAAGAGACTGTAGGTCAGATCATTATAGGGTTATATACTGAACATCATCACATACTGTGTGATAGAACAAGCTTTTAACTCTGACTCATTCATCTGTCTCCCCCACCCCCCATCATTTGGCCATGTAGGTGGTGTTTTTCCTGAGGACTTCTCCATCCTGACCACAGTGCGCCCCAAGTCCGGCCTCCAGTCCTTCTTGCTGTCCATCTACAACGAGCAGGGAGTCCAGCAGCTGGGCGTGGAAGTGGGACGCTCACCTGTCTTCCTGTATGAGGATCAGACTGGCAAGCCAGCCCCGGAGGACTACCCTCTGTTCCGTACTCTCAACCTTGCTGATGGAAAGTGCGTTAAGTCACGTGATATAACACACTCAAACACAACCACGCACACCCTCAGACTCACAGCTGAAGCTGGTTCAGAAGGAATCTGCATTGTGGCACACAGGAAGGGTAGTAAAGCCATTGTAGGCGACTGAGGGTCTGGGGTTGAAAAGGTTGAAAGTGCTAGATGGTGCAAAAGGAACGTGCCAGGTGTAATCCAACTGAATTTAAACATGTCCATACCATCCAGCCTGTGCCAGTTTTAGCACTGCATGACTTGGTGTAAAGTTGTCCAGTATTTACATTTTGCTGCCAGCTCTAAAAGCTGGCTTATGAAATTGGCCTTTATCATGTGATCGATCAATACATTGGTTGTCTATAGAAAAACAGGACAGATCGTTCTATATTCTGATGAATCCATACATGAATATTCATTCTTATTAGAGCTGGAGTGATTTCAGTGGCATTTTGATCATCTTAAAACTAGATTAATGACCAAATAAACTAAAACATTCAGACGCTCAAACATTTTCTGATTTCCGCCGAGTGATTCTTAGAGCAAGAAAACAACCCAGATCTTCTCGTTGTTGCACCACAGGTGCTCATGACCGGATTATCCATCTCATCAGGGGTCCGTGGGCACAGAGACAGGTCAGAGACAGGGAGACACTGGATTATTGGGGCACAGCAGGGACTGCTATGGGCAACCTGACCTCATCCATGAACTCACTGCCTCTGTTATTTTAGAGAGGGAGGGGAAAGGAAGGAGGAGAAAGGGGGCAGTCCTAAACTTCCTTTTTACCCCCTAGGATTACCTCACCCAACCAGAAACAGCGCTCCTACCCGTTTCGCATAAATGTGATTATCTGCTCCCAGGTTCAGAAATCCCAGAATTCTCACTCAGAGCTTCAGCTTAGCTGACATGAGCCCGTGTGCAGGGGCGAGGGGGAATAAATAAACAGAGAGGCTGCTGGGAAAATGCATCATTTGAAAGAGTATTTTATAGTGTCTCATAGTGTTATTAAAGTTTTCTTCACTTGCTGAGCATGCTATGTGAGGGTAGTTTGTTTTTTGAGCTTTTAAAGGAAGTCATAACCCGGTCATGATATTCTTGTGACCCAAATTGGCTTAAAATGAGATCTAGTGTGCACACAGTTATCATGGTAGAAGGAAGCTTGGTCAATCCTTCAGGAGTGTCATGTCAGCAATAACTCTGCTTTATGTGCAGGTTGCAACAAAGCCAGCTTTGTGTTGGTCTGTGCTGTTTTGTCCAGTTTTGAGTTTTTGTGACCCGCTGTCTAAGGAGCAGTGTTCTCTGTGGAGGATTTTTAACACTTCTTGGTCTGGATGCATTCCAGCTCCGGGCCTTGTCTAAATCTTCAGTGACTGCAGCTCAGGCTGCGTACAGTCTGCAGTCCCTGTGGATGCATTCATTGTTACAAAGACGCGTACGCCAAAGCTTGAAAAGAGAAGCACAATGATGATATTTATGAGGTGAAAAAGAGCATTATACTTTTCTTTAAAGGGAAGGGGAGGTGAATGGGAGGATTTCTAGCAGCTGTTCCACTGTATACCCTCAGTTTAGTCTAGGTTAAGCTCTTTAAACATGCCTTTAAAAGATTGCCTTTACATTTGATTTTTCAAACACAATGTTGCCGTTCGTCCTCTTAACATAATGCACTTCAAAAGTTGGAGACATTGTTTAAACCCGTTGAAGTCAACATTTGCTTTTCTACCATATAAGGTGAGGAGTAATCCTTCCTGCTGTACAGCTAAACCCAGAGAGTGTTGCACGTTTATTTTCCTCCTAATCTCCATTGCATGCCCTGGAATGTGTTTGTGTGATCTCGCTGTGGTCCACAAGGAATCGGACATTTTTATATAATATTAAATCTTTTAAATTGTATAGATATTATATGATATTAATATGACATCAGATATGTATATTTACCTGAGATAAACGCTTCCTATATTGCCATCTTGAGCCACAGTGCTGCCAGGTCTCATCTTCCACCTCGGAACAATGTTTTGACTGTGTGTCTCCTGCTCTGGCAAGGCAGGCCTTCCTGGATCCTGACACACACTTTCCACAATGTTCACCATGTCTGTCATGCCGAGTAACCCAGAAGGAGGATTAAGTTTGGAGTTTAATGAGTGTAATCCCGTGTTAAACAGGGCCAGAGTGAGGGGGCAAGAATGTGGTCCACTGCTGCCTGGTATGCAATAGCCTTTAAGTGCAGTGGCAAATGGTCCAGAGGCGAGGGAGGTGTCAGACTCACGTGTGACCCCGTTTAACCCTTTGGATCTATGGGTGTTGTCCATCGAAATATATCTCACATAACTCTGACGTTCATGTTTCTTAGAGCATTGGCTTCTGTAATGAATGACATCGCACAACAGAGCATTTGGAGTTTCTTTCCCTTTGAGGCGTGTCATGTTGTATAAAAGATGGATTATGATCCAAATAGAAATGCTGATAAGGTTTCCTTAAAATATAATTAAACAGCACACAATTCCCTCCAATCAAATTTCATGTTACTGGCTTAACACTTGCCCACAAAGTATTCATTGTTCTAATTTTTGCATGTTTATATAACATCATGCTCTGACATCCGTAGTTATGGTACACTCACAAAGTGCAGTTACAACACGTTAAGATGCCTGATGTGCACCACAGTAAGATAGGTCTCTCAGAATGATTTGGCAGCTCTCAGGGACATTTATACTGACTGACTCTGGCTTCTGTTATTTCTCACCTCTTCTCGTTGTGACCTTGACCAGGTGGCACCGCGTGGCCATCAGCGTGGAGAAGAAGACGGTCACCATCATTGTAGACTGTAAGAAGAAGATCACCAAACAGCTCCTGAGGAGCGACCACGCTGCCATCAACACCAACGGCATCACCGTGTTCGGCACCAGGATCCTGGATGAGGAGGTTTTCCAGGTAAACTTTTCAGTGCGTGAGCACGTCCAATGTGATTGAGTGGCTAAAGCATTTTGTTAGGTTACGTATTGGCATATTGATCAGAAACTATGTTGCAGCCATGTGTGACTGAAAAGTTGCCCCAGGCAGTAGCGGCACTCGCTGTGTGTCCAGATTTCAAATGTTGCTTGAAGTGCATGGAGCCAGCGCTGGACCCCTTTGATGCTGATAAAAAGGAATGTGGAGATGATAGAAACCAGGGTGGATCTGGAGAGCTTCAGTTCTTTTCATTTTATGAGGAGGCTCACATACATATCATACATATATCTGAGATATGCGAAGCCCTTTATCCAGGCTGCTGGTGCTGTGGTGTATTCTGATGAGAGCGCAGAAGATTCCAGGCAGAAGAGTCCGAGCTTTTCTTGTTTTTGACCTGCTGCGTGACCACATGCTGATATACAGTTTTCTCTTACTGTATTCTTGCTTTAATGGTTTTGTTGAATTGCTAAGCATCGTTCATATAAATGAAATCTTAGTAGTGGAAACCAACACAGGTGATATTGTGTTCTGCATAATGGTGAAAAGTTCTTGTTGTTGTTCTTGTCTCATCCACACATCAGCTAAGGTTCCTCAGCTTTGCATCTATACCCAAAAAGTCCCAGCAGGCACTAGCTCCAAATAGATGCTCATACATGGCGTCTAGTCCTCCTTACCTGCTCATTGTGTGATATTTTGTGCGATTTGGACCGTAGCCAGGTCCAAGCAGTTGGATTTGGCCACCATTTGGATTTGGTGTCATTATTGCTTGTTTGTTTGTGTTTTTCTGCAAAGCACACATAGGCTTTGGTAAACTTCTCAGACTTGTCAGATCCTTTGTTAAAGCTGCTCATAATTAGCCTCTTGTAATTAAAGACACTTAGCGCCACGGGAGCTTCACATGTAATAGGTTTACCTAAAAAGACCCGGACTTGTTGAAACATTCTATTGAATTGACTTTTAATGTGAGGGTTTTACTTTGACTTGAAATGAAGTGGGTGAGGTGACCCACAACGGATTTTTAACTTGGTTAGATTGATGTCAAGTGCAATAGCAGTGACGTTGTATTTATCCTCATTATTTGCTGAAATGAATAAAACATATTAGTTGGAATTAAAAGGCTGTGATCCTGTCATGTCAGTACGTGTTACTTTGTTCTGGAGGAGAAAGACTGCTGCTTTTACAGGAGGTCAGTTGTGTGGTTTGAGGTGCCACGGGTGTGTCCTGATAAATACAGAAATCCAGTTTCTCCCACATCCCTTTACTGTGACTCAAGGAGCGTTAGCATCCCTGGTAGAAGAGACCTTCTTTGACAAGGATAAAACTGGAGATAATTACCCAGTAGCTCTTCTTTACAGTATGTTGTGAACACTGACGTGAACTCCTTTAGCAGAGCCATTATGGTTGTGACTTGGCACTTGTCACTTATTTAACCCTGAAAACAAGGCTTATTAATTCTTTTAATTTTAAATACTTCTTCTGGAAATATTGCTATCTTTTGTGCTTTTTACTGAAGCCTATATGTAGCCTTTAATTCTCACCAAAAAATAAAAATGTAATGTTTTCTCACATATCTCTCCCTGTTCATTCAGCATGTAGCACTTGGTAGTTATTGATCTGTAGCCACTGCTGTTATACTTAGTTCATGTGCTGCTGGGAAAGTTCAACATCTGTAAATTGAAATGTTTGAATTCAGTCCTGGTGAGCTTTTCACTTTCACAATTGCTTTCCTACATAACCCATGTCTGGTGGGTCTGATCCACAGAGAGTGGTGCATTGTGACACAAGATTGTTTTAGAATCCGTAGAAGTGGGTTTTTACCATGAGCACCAGTAACCACTGAACAGACATAAAGAGCCTGCAGAAACCAAAAAACAAAGTCCTTTCTCAATACCAAAAAACAGATAAATTAATACAAATTTTAAAAATCTCCATCTTTCGGCTTCAGACTTTACCTGATAACATCCTGAGATTCGGGGGAATGCTTCCACCTCCTGGGTCAGTGATTTGAACCGTATGCTGTGAAGCACAGTTCATCCAGAGGTGGAGGCTGGCATGGGGTCAGGCAGATGTAAATAACGACAGACAATGGCTGAATTGTCGTGACAGCTGTGGTCCTCTCTGGTGGGAAGCAAAGGTCAGTGTAAGGCTGTGTGGGGGGCTGTTTGCTTGTGAGAGCGTGCTGGTGTGTTTATGGGTGGTAGGAATGACTAGTCATTATTCTGATGCCATGTTTGAATGATTGATGGCGCTACTCTTGTTTGAAAGCCATTTTTTTTTTTGGCATGCCTCGTCATCACTGCGGGAACAAAGAGCCCTGCGCATTAGAGGCAATCTTGTGTGTGTTCACACGGATTTTCTCTGTGTGTCTCATTATATATAAATATTATCTAATTTTTTTGGCATTATTTGCTTTGTCAGACAGTCTTACACTGAGGTCATTTGGATTCTGACATGCAGGTGTTCACTGATGAAGAGTTAAATAAAAAATAGGCATCATCATCGTAGGTCAGATGAACAGTAACAGAGATATTACTTAAGTTTAACAGGTTTAACATCTCTCAGGCTCTTTGTGATTGTTTCATTTTGTATTTCTTGAAACATGCTGCAATCATACTGTGCAAATAAGTGATATCAGTTTGATGCTACATAGAATGATGTTGTAACATGAATCATGATAATCGAGATTATTTTATCCTCAGTCGTTAGTAGACTGATAGAAAAAGAGAAGACTTAAGGTTAAATCCGTTTGCTTTGTGGATGTTGCTGATGTCTAATGGTAGACTGGCTGAGGTTACCGTGTCAAAATACTCAACACAGATGATCTGGGGACTGTTTTTTTAGGTGCAGGGTTTTATAAGCAGATATGCTTTCAGTTTTGATTAGATGTATGAGAGGGCGCTGGAGCCAGCATTTGCATGGAACAGTGTGTCCAGTCAGAGGTTGGCCAGTGGAAGCGCTGAAAATAGGAGCCATAAGTCAGCTAACAGGGTCTTCTCTGTGTGGTTTTTGGAACAGGTCTCCTGTCTGTTCTCTGTCCATGCTCTCCTCAGAGATCCACAGGGCCTGATGCATGCTGGGATATACAGGGGAAGGAAATGCCTCAGCCTTCTGCATACAAGCAGGTGGTTATGATGAGAAATGAAATGAATTAGTGAAATCAGTTTTGCTGAAGCAGATTCTCTTTCGTTGTATCTCTTCTTGCTACTTTAATTAATTGGTCGCTATGTTTGATTTGATTACAGTACAACCTGCATATAAGAAACTGGAGGAATGTATGCATGGACTAGCCTGTTTTGTCAGTGACTATTTATTCACAGTTTCTTCCAAATGTAACTTTCTACCCCTCTTTAAAAACCACTGTGGTAGGTGAGTTTTTGATTTTCAGGTGTAGTTTAATAATAAATTCAATAATAATAAAACCTTTGCTCCCTTATTCAAACGCTTGAGATTTGTTTTCACAAGCTGACCTGCATTTTTCATAGAAGTCTATTCATACCATACCTGGCCCAGGTTGGAGGTGACCACCGTCGCAAAGGGATCTGGTTTGGATGAATGGGAGTCTTTCATTGCCCTGTCAGGCCTTCCTCATTTCCTCATCTCCTCCCCTCCCTGCATATTCTGCCTGCACACCACCACCTCCTCCCTGCCCACCCTCCCCACCTTGAGGCCTCTCTACCATGCCAAAGCCATGAGACTGTCTATTCATGCCTGGCTGACATTACCTGTCTTAATTGAGCACCCCCATATACATACCTGCCTGTTCCCTCTGTTTCTGCCAGCGACAGAATGAGGAGAGCCCTCTGGCGATGTTTCTCTCATTTAAGGTGGAATAAAAAGTTTCTAAATTTGGTTCATAGTAATGTGCAAATAACATAACTATTGTGCTATGTTATATCTCTCTTAAATTAGCTTTTTTTTCTGTCTCTATGTTTAGAGTTTTGGATAGTTGACCTCCAGCTGTCTGGTGTAAAAACTCCTTTTGCCTTTTCTTTGTCTCTTTGTTTCCTCTTCTCAGGCAAACTGTACTTAATAGACTTTGAGGGAGTGACTAATTGTTGTATGGGGCTGTCTAATTACAGTTAGCTATGGTTGGACTAAAGGTATGTTGCCCTGGGCAAAGGTATGTCAAAGGACCGATGGTGACGACTAGTTGTGTTTTGATTTACCCAGTGATGCCCTGCACTCACCCTGTAATTACAGCATGCAGTTGGAGAAAAGACAGAAGACTGTATCTGTATCTATCCCAGCAAAACGAAGCACTGCTGTATACTGACAGTTCAAAACATGGAGGTCATGCTCATGCAGCTCCTCTGTGGGAATCAAACACTGCTGGAACCTTTGACCCCTTCCATGTCTATTTGTATCCCATGGTGCCTTGTGGTCAGGATGAGGTCAAGGTGGTATGGCATCGGGAGCTGTATACTGTCATGGAGTACCTTTATTTTCCTGTTTGTATTTCTCTGTCCCTGTTCGCTCTGCATCACAGAGCACTGCATTTGTGGTCAACCAGCTCTTCAGTGAAATACTGAAATCACATACAGTAGTTTAATATAACACCATCATACACGGGACACCGGCTTTCTTTGATTTGTTGTATCACTTCCACATAATCACAGTGTGTCATCCTCCAATACTCAGATTATCATGCACTTAAATGTTTTTCAGATGTTAATGATGCATTCAAATACTTAATAAGCTCCACTTAAGGTGAACACTGCCAAGATTGCGCAGCAGTGTAAACATCAGGGTAACATAAACAGCGGATGTGGCAGGTAGAGAAAGGATTCACAGGTCTCAGCTGTTGATCTTGACCCGCTTCTCTCCTTCTGCCTCTCTCTTTTTCTCGTTGACCTCTGACACGGCAGTCATTACCACACAGCCTCGTGGGCCTGTTTCTGTGCTGCACTGTGCTCCGCTGTAGCCAGGAGGGGCATATTTTGGAGCTCTGGCTTTGTTCCAAGTTGCCAGGGGCTTTTATCTCAGCAGTCCACAATGGAAGACAGGCCCAGGGCCTCGGCATAACTCTCCCCAGGTGTTTCCCAGCACAAAACATCTTTTACCATCCCAGCTGCTCCCTCTAAATCCCTGCCTGTCTGTCTCTGGCTCCCTCTTGGTGTTCCCCTCCTGAGCTGACATCAGTTTCTCACTTGCCTAGTCATGGATTTGTGAGTCGACTCTAGCTTGGTAGGTGACTCGGCTGCAATCTTTATTTTTCTGCGGAAAGACGTGTTAAAGCACCTTTAAAGGAAGAAACTTGTCTGCAGATGTGCCATTTCTACCAGAGAAGATTATTACTGTAACTACTACAAGTTATAACAAGTGTCAAGACGATTCATGCTGGTGTTCTTCAATGTCAGCCCCTTAAATGAAAAGCGTTTGTATCTGTTAAATCTTAGACTTGATTGTTTTCATGAATCACACCTACAGTACATGTCTGATTTTGTCTTTTCTTGTTTGCATGTGTATTCATACATATATAAAAGTCTGTCATATAGCTCATGTCCTCCCATGAAACAGTCAGAAGTTTCCTGCTGGTGCTGATCTGGCCTGGGACTTGAACACCATGTCTCGAACAGCCTATTTGTGTGCAGACGGTTGGCTCTCAGACACAGACTAATTAGAGCTGACTCTAGGCAGGGTTCAAGCATTCAGTGTTGGTCTTAGGGTGACACATGAGGTAATACATGTCAACTTGACTCAGACCAGGGCTTGATCTCTCTTTCTCTGTCGAGCCTTCCCACATACACACACACACACACACACGCATACACACCTCAGCTGAGACCTCTCCAGACTTGGCACCTAGGTTTAATGCCCTTCGCCCGCTTGGCAGGTCAATTTTGTCTTTTCATGGTCAGTATAGTCAATGTTTTCAATGGCTAACACCAAAGTGAAGTGATATTATATCTTTCAGGAGTGGTGCATGATTCTTCTTACCCTGAGGATTAACACAACCTGTCTGCTCATATTTTCATAGCCTGAAATGCTATTTTTTATTATTTTAGTCACCAAAATTTAATCCATTCATAGTATTGATTAATCAGATATAACATGTGAGCTTTTAAGGTGCTGGTGGGGGAATTGTGTTATCTTTAAACAGAACCAGGTTAGCTCTTTCCTCTAGTTAGTGATACTGATTTTCTCTTCTAGCTCTCAGCTAGAAAGCTCCGTCTTAACTTGACAGTTACTTTGTAAGCTTTTTGCCAAGGTGCATAAATATTGTGCATGAAAATCTTATCTGATGTTTCAGACAGAACAAGTGAAATGATGCCCTGTTTACACGGTGTAATCAAGGATTGCAGCCATTAAAAATGTAATACCTACAGTATAAACACTTGGTATGGGCATTAATGTGACTGGCCCACTAAACCAAAAGGCTGGAACTAGGCATATTAGTAAGATAGGATCAAGCATTTGGCAATCTGAGGAATGGGCCAAAAACCTTTGTATCTTGTGGCTGACTAAGCAAGGCAGAATGAGGTGTTTGTTAATGTGTTTCATATTTGCTGTGCAGGTGCAGTGTTTGCCTTCCTTGTACCATTAGAGTCCGGGGCTTTGAAAGGACTGTTTTATATGTGAAAGATGTAAATTTAAAGGCATGGCTGTGTGCAGCAATGGTGCTGCTAAAATAAAACTCAGAAAGACTTTTTGGAATTATGACTCATAAAATACAGTCTCTAAAATTGTATGATTCAACTTTACCCAAGGTCAAATGTTAAAAAAGCAAACTAAATTGTAATATCAGATCACAGTACTTAAGACTTGCAATACATATCTAATCAGCACCAAGTATCATGATAATATTGACTGGGGAGATAAGCATATCCTTCTAGCTCTAAACGATAAGCGCTTTTATTGTTAGAGATGCATTGAAGCAGTGAGAGAAAGTAGATTCCACCCATCCAGAGGCACCCAGGGAGGAATCCCTGGACTGTCACACTGAACCTGTGCTACGAGACGTTGATGGATGGTTGCACAGAGAAAGTTTCAAGGAGCTCTGCTTGTTTTCCCATGAGGCAAGCCTAAGCACATGGGTGTTTATACTAAGGTACATGTTTAGGATCCATAGATCTAGTTTTAACACTGGGACGACACACGCACATTCTCTTGACAAGTTCCAGCCTGCTTCTCTCATGTTTCACTGCCAATCGCCTATTCTGCTCTTCAACGTACAGCGTCCCTGCTGACACAAGAGCAGCAGGATTTTACCTCTGGGCTTAGGCATCCCTCCTAACCAAAGACATGCCCCTTCATCCGTCTCCCAGGAACCCCTCCTCAGCTGTCTTTGCAATGTGTAGAAAGGCTCAAAAACCAGCCTCCAGGAACTCGGTTCAAGCAATTACAGGTTCCAAAGAAAAATCCAGATGCTTTCACCAATATGTTTGCTGTCTTGCGGTGAGCTTTGTGCTTTGGCTGCAGGACTGAGCTGATAACAAGGCAAGACAGTGCTGGAATGGAAGAGACCTTCAGCATTGTGGTGTCCCGACCCAACTGCAGAGAGAACACTGTGGTTTAAGCGACACTCCCAAACCTCTGCACTCTTTCCTGCAGTCATTGTGTATTGTTGGGTTATTTTTTTGTCCAAGTGATATTTTTAGTGATGGATTTATTTTTGCACAATCCCCTTTGACACTCATTGCACCAGGCACCATCAGTAACCTTGTGGTCTTGTAGGCTAAGTCTTTAAATTAAAAGTTGTTGACAACTGGATTTGATTCTGAGCTTGACTGATTTTGTGGCCAGAAGTGATATTGTTGTTTGAGCATGAACAAGAAGATATTTGTTATTTTTGCACAACATTTTAACAAGATAGTCTGTTAAAGAGTAGAACAGTTGATGCTTAAGAGTAAACTTCACTGAAAATTAAATTCTATTTAAATAATGACTATAAACAAGCAAAAAAAAAAAAAGAAAAAATGACAAAATCTAAGGATTAAATACACATAATGCAGTATGTATGAGTCATTTACTGTAACTTCTTGTAACTGTTGCTGTTGCTCTTAACAGTAAGCATGTTGCTGTAGCACACACGGCTGTGCCAGCTGTTGCTTCGGTCTTGATGGTACATGTTTATTTGATTTCCTGAGGTAAACCCTGGCACGGATAATTATAATTTTCCTAGCGTCTGAACTTAGTCTACTCCCCGCACGCTGCGCTGAGTGTGGGCTCTGTGGGGTGTGTGTCAAGCCGTTTAATCATACAACGGGAGGATTTACTCTGCCAGACGCTGTAAGTGTATGGGACCCCAGAGAACACATCTATGCCACTACACCCAGTGTGTGTGAGCAAGACTGGACATGACCTTCTTATCAGTGTGTCTGTGCTGCCTTGTCTTGTCTGTTGCTATTGATCTGGTTTTAATAAGCTTTGATATTATTCAAAATTGGGACTTCTAATATCAACTACATATTTTTCAGATTGCCATGCAAGGTGGCACGTTGGTGCATTTCTGAACTGAGTTCCTCTTCTGTTTCTTGCAGGGTGACATCCAGCAGCTTCTGATTGTGGCTGATCCCAAAGCAGCATATGACTACTGTGAACATTACAGCCCAGACTGTGACACTCCCCACAGTGATTCCCTGCAGGCCCAGGAGCCAGAGGAAGAGGTCAGTCAACCAGGGAGGGTGGGGGGTGGGGACAAGTGGAAGGTATTGATCATTGCTCATTTCCATGGTAGACATGATAGCAGTGCAAATAAACCACGACGTTTTGAGAAGTGATTTATTAGACTGGGAAATTTCTTCCAGGTATAGATGAGGTGCTTTGATAGTTGCCTGTGTGTTCTGTTAATGCAGCTCACAGACTGACTTCAGTGTGTGGCTAAGTAGGTTTAACACATCAGGAAAGGTAGATGGTCCTGGCGCACATATTTTAACACCTCTGATCAGCTCTGAGGGCTCTGATCATTCAGGCTGCCTGTATATCCTGAGTCAGTTCAAAAGAAATGTATTCAGCCAGCACAGCCAAGAAACTGCCTGTAGTCTGAGCTGCACAAATAACACTATTTCACTATTTTCACATATTGGGAGATGTACTGTATATTCCACCATTAGGTTGTGCCCTTAAAGGGCAAATGCACTCTAAATAAATAGTTGAAGCAGTTCATGGTGCACATCTGACCACATCCCCATCTGTCATATCATAGCAGGTATCTCCCATCAGCTGTGAAAGATAACATTCATGCTATGATGCCCCTGATTGGAGGTGTGACAAGATGTGCACCTTGCATGAAAATCTTAACCCACGATAAGCAGCGCAGCAGCTGCTGTCTGACCTGTCATATTTAATTCATATTTACCATCACCAAGTGTCAACATAATTTAGTGATCATAGTGTAAATGCTGAGGAGTTCAAGCAGCATTGATCCACATACTGTGGATACAGTTAAAGTTGCAATGAAAGCAGCTGATTGGACGACCAGTTCTGTCTCTGATCTCTCTCTCTGCCTCATTTGTCTTTTTCACCCATAAGGATGCGGTAAACAAGCAGCTAATAATCCCAACTCTTTACTTTTAATTCTTATTCCTGTGAGTAAGATTTGAAAACAAGACCAAGCAGCAACAGGACACAGTCAATATGTGAGTCTCTTTGTTTTTCCACAGATGCATTAGCCATTTTAACGACTCACACACTTAAATCTGTATCAGACTGCAGTGCGACAACTTAACCCTCCTTTTATACTTGCCCATTAATCATTAAGATGATTACTAGGGGCACAATGAAACCTAAGTCAGTGCCAGCGTAATCCCAGAGATCCATCTATGTTTGATTAATTTGATAATTGGAAATACACATGCTGCCAAATACTGCAACCTTAATCCGTTAAGCATGGTGTCATGTTCGGACTTCACTTCCACGTTAAAGCATGAAGTGATAAACTAAAAGTCTGGTTTTTCTCCTGCATAACTGAGTGTGATTATATTGTTTTGTTTTTGCCTCCTTGATAAGGAACTGCTTGAAGAGAACATTACTAAAAGAGGGCGCGCTTTCTGTAAACCAGACCCCTTTAATCCATCTGAACTCAGCAGGCCTGAAGCGTATAATTTACATGGTTCCTGTGAGAAAGTTCCATTACGATATCCCTGAAATGCAGGTGGTATTTTTTGTCTTTGAGGTTTCTCTGTTGTTTTCCTTTGTTTTATGAGCCCATCTGCTTACGTGGTTTGTAGGACCACATGGCTAGCTTCAGCATTCATTTACTCATTTGTTCACCATATTAAGATCATTATGTCATTTAGTAACACAAGGTTTTGATAAGATAAAGATATATAATATGGTCATATGTCATAAATTCTAATAATCCTTTATCGCATTACGCTGTGTCTTGTAGCACATCAAACGATGCTATGTATAATATTAATAAGGCACTTATCCAGCCTCTTGCCATTTTTCAGTGCAGTTGCACTGATGAATGTAACAGCTTAATATATAATGATATCCTATCATTACTACAATTCTATATTCTAATACATTTTGAAATACAAATTATTTGGCTTTGTTTGAACCTGTAGCCTGCTCATGATGATATGTACGATATGTATCATCTTCTTGCTGAAAGAGCACTCTGCTTCCTTGTTGCTAATGCTAACGCTAAGACCTCTCTTCATCCCACTCTCTCTCTCCTCTCCCTCTCTCTCTCTCAACTCTCTAGTACACTACTGATGATTTAGATTACTCTCAGTTCTATGATTACTCTGAGGGAGCCACAGACATCATTCCGACCGATGAGTATTCTGAACCACAGGTAAATGAAAAAAGGAAAAGAAAAGAAAAAGATGTGTTACCTGTGATGTCATCCATCCCATCCCTCAGTTCGTCCTGTGTGTCGTCTGTGTGTCCCAGTGTTATGTTTATGTGCACACAGTACTCCAGTGACTTGATAGTAATATTTTGATTGGAATGTTCCTCTAAAAGTGTTGATGTGTTGCCAAACTTCATTGAAAGACTGAGCAAAGACCGAGGTGTGCTGACCTGGTTCTGCCTGCTCTGATTATGAGTTTATAGACAGAGTGTGCATGTAAACATACTGTGTCACTCCTCCTTGTGTCTGTTTTATGAGGCTGCTTCCTTCTCTCACTGGGAAAATGCCATCTGCTTTGAGTGTTTTTTTTTTGTTTGTTTTTTTTGCATTCCAGCATGTCTTTAAAACTATTGTATACATTATGGGATATCAGCAACATTTTCCTTTGCTTCTCAGAAACTGCCATAAAAGCAATCTGATCACTGTGGCTATTTTATTACTGCAATAGCTCTAAAGAGTTGCTGAAAGGCAAATCCTTTGTGTTTTATTTTGCATCTGTCCCAGATAGATACTTTTATGTGTCCCAATATTCTCCTGTGTGTCACATGAAAGGCGCAGTACTCGATTGTTGTAGAGCACCCTTTCTGCCCGACTGTCACATAATCTAAAGGCAGTTCTAACGTGGTCAGCATTCTGATAGCAGCCCTTGCAGTTGGTGCACGTGGTTACCATTTTAAAGAACACCACGCAGACCAACTACTGTAAATGGCCTGCTGCTGGAAGGTGAGCACATGGGGCCTGACAGTTGGGTTGGAAGAGGCTCTCCACCAGTTGTGGACTGTTCCTTTAAATCATTTCCACTTTTGAATGTTCCATGTTTGTCTTGGTGTTGTTTGTCGCCGCCACCTCTTCCAGAGAAAGAAACGTAGTGTCTCCATGAAAAAGAAGAGGACCAGAAAGTCCCTCAGTAAAACTAAGGCCAAGCCCTTAAACTTCTTGGCTTCCAAAAAATCACCAGCTAAAAAGTTTGCCGCTAAGAAGAAGCGACAGATGCCTGGCTACCAGGCCACAGCGCCAGCACGACCCAGAGGCAATTTTAGGGTAAACGTTCCTGTAAAGAAAAGACCGAATCCCATCAAGATCTTCCTGCCTTGAAGGGAAAATCTCTGATGGCAGACTTAACCTCTTCTGTGTAGAAGTAGCAGAGGCTGTAGCCAGCTTGAAAGGACCCTTAGCAAATAACCTCTGGTTTGAGCCTGTGTGTTAACCCTCGCTTTATATTTCTTTCCTTTTTTCAACATGACTCAGCCAAACAATGTAGAAGGAGATTACAATACAGACATTGACTACGGAACTATAGATGGTACTCAAACTCAGTCTCCCTTTGCCACGAGCGGACCCAACCAGGTAATTTTCATCTTCATTCTCACCTACTTTTAAAAACCAGTGTTAGGCGTTTTGGGAAATGTGAGCCAGGAAGATTTTTACCCAAGGAAGCACCCGGTATGAAAAGACAAAGACACAACCATTCAAATGAATCTATGTGTCTTTTGACCTACCAAGATTTTGGTGTGTGGTGGAACTGATGGACAGGGGAATGTGTTAAAAGCTGCAATGCCGCAAATGAACACATTAGACCTATTGTGACACTGCAAGCTAACCTAGTTAGCAATTGTGATTTTAAAGTATGAGGCACTATGGGCTGTCTGTAGTATAGGCCATGCATTTGTTCTGGAGACAGGTGGCTGTCCATCTAACAGAAACCACTCAGACTTTTAGTGAAGCAACATGTGCTACTTTACCGAAAGCAAAGAAATATGTTTTCTGATATTAAAAGCAGCGCTGTTTGCTCAGAACTGCTGCCTCAGTCACACCGGCCTGTCTGCTTTTATTACCCACACAAAGAGTGGAAAGACTTGCAGCCTCATGCACGAGTAGACAGAGCCTGTCTCAGCCAATGCCACAGACAGCACAGTACAATAAATGATACTGGAGATCTGTTCAAACATATATGCCCTGTCCATCACAACATGAGCTTGCTTTTGATCACTAGTTCTGCTAATTACCTCTAAAGGACTATGATCAACAAGGCTAAGATCTCCTCGCAGCAACCTCTGAATGTGCATTGTCTACCGCAGCGTTTGACAAAGTGGATGCAAATATACGGGCAATTTAAATGTTTCATTTGGCCAGGTGGAGCACCGCCAATAATAACTGTGTAATTGCATCCATTCTGTTGCTCGCCAAAGCTAAATCCCAGTGATCACAGTTTGGAATGAAAGAAAAAAAAATTTGCCAAGTGGTTGTGGTTGTAGCACTTGTGCCAAATGCAGAGTGTACCAGGGCAAGCTCACGGCTGGCTCAGATCACATTCTTTATTGTGACCAGCAAATCTTGATTTTAGCTGTTTGTATCTGGATTCACTCTGCATGTCTGCACAGCTACTACAATCTGACAGACCAGATGTTGATGGAAACTGCTGCTTGTGTCATTTCAGACATCTATTTCAGCCTTTTGAGACTGTCTGTGTCAGTGCATCATGTGTGGTTTTATGATGAGGCAGAAAAGAAGGCTGAGATAGCATCAAGTCTGTCTTGACATGTAAAGTTAACAAACTTTTGATCATCAGATAATCATTGTATTCAGTCATTATGGTAACACTTTATTTATTCCTTTGTATTATAATTATTTAAAATATCTAAGAGGGCATTACTGCACTGCTGTATTTCATGAGGGTGTGATTTAAAGCAGCATTACATACATGAGTATTTGTCACATATCCATCTTGGTAGAGTTTAACACCATTTTTTCTTCGTAGGACTGTCCATGCAGATGTTTAATCAGTACTGAACAGTGTATACTTTTAGCTCTTTGGTTTTTAATGTCATCCATGCTTGATAAATAGCTGTTGATATTCAAGTAACAATCACACAACACGACCAGACCAATAGCTGTTAGCAATAGCAGATATTTTGTCCATTCCTACAAGATAACATGGGATAAATAAGGTGTTACCGTTGCTATTTTAACATTGTTTTCTGCATATCATCATGACATGATAATAACATCTAAAAGTAGACCATTTGCCTCAGTTGCTTAACTAACATCCTCATTTCCTTGGTTGCTCACCATTGCTTCCCCCTTCTTCGCTTGGGTAACACCTGAAAGGCTGTGGAGGAGGATGTTGTCGGTGCATATGTCACCGAGGCCGCTCCCGTTGCGCCGGAGCCCTCCATTGTCCATGAAACAGGGGACAACTTGGACACCGGTGCAGAAGCATATGACTTTAAGGAATACGACCTAAAGGAGTATGACTTGGGCGAGGTTGACAACAGGTTGTATGATTACGGGGCATATGATGAGTATGGCACGGCGCCTTCCAAACCCACGGCGGCCTACGATGATGAGGTGGGGCCCGGGGTCGCCGCTGAAACCGACGTTTCTGAGAGCACCGTAAGTAGCACACCCCGATCTGGTGACTGAGGGGTGTGAGCATGAACGCCACGCGTCGGGAACTCTGTGTTTGTTATGGACTCACTCTGTCTCCCAGTGCACGCCTTCCCTGTTTGGTTGCTTGGCAATGTGTCATTGACATGTTGAGTGTGGAGTCTCGCTGCTGTGTCACTGGTGTGTGATTGGTGGTTTAGTGATTGACAGCTACTATAGGGATGATGCTCACATCTGTGTTTTCTTAGAAAGGGTGGAGCTGATTACTTCTTAACTCAGATAGCTCTGCTCTGACGTACTGTGCACCATCGCAGAGATTATTCTCTCTTCCATTTTCACCTCTCTCCACACACAGCCTTCAAACAGTGTATGTTAGCCCAACCTGCACCCCAGCCTTACATACCGCCCCTTCCCCACCCACTCATCTCTCAGCAGGCTGATGTTATCCATCCCTCTCCTCCTCTGCCAGTTTAACAAGGAGCGTGTTGGCACACGCACACACACGCACACTCTCTCACTGCCCTTCATGCTAGAACTGTTGATCTTCTCCAGCCAAGAGTCACAGCTTGTCACAGTTTGTCATCTAGTTAGTAGAAATATCCAACATATATCCTCCTCTTCACTTTGTCTTTATGTTTAGTCACTTTGGCCCCAGTGCTGTTTAAATTAACCCACTGTCAGAACACCATCAAACAGAATTTTGAGTCTTTGTGCCTTTGGGTATTGTTACCATGCGAGGGCAAGGACTTTATTGGTTATTGCATACCTTTTTAGTAGCACTGTACGCACACAAACCCACATACTTCCCACCTCACTCGCTCCACCTTCACTCCCAAAACACACAATACAGCTGAACTAATTCACTGCCACGAAGGACGTCACGGTTGTGTTCAGCTGTTCATTTAGTTTTAGCCGTGGTGCACAAAGATTAGAAAGGAAGACACTTCACTTTAGGGCAAAGTCTCCTCTTGTCTCTCTCTATATGTATCTATTTGTGTTACTTGGTGAGGTTTGCATGACAACGGTAACCTGTTGGTGTTAAGCAGTGTTTTATTTTGTCACCATTAGCCACACTGCACAATGGCAATGCAATGACAGCATTGCTCCATTTCAAGCACATAGAGGTCCACTCTTGCTCATCACCACTAACATTTTTGCCTGTTTTGTTCCACAATGTCATCTCACTTCGTGTTTCTCTTGATTCACTCTCTGCCTCTGACATAGCTACAGTAGTCGCAACTGAGTAAACGATATTGATTGAGCGAATAAGATTTGTTCAAGCACTAACACACATTCTTTTCACTGGCTGAACTGCCTCCTCAGTCATCATTGCTTTTCATTCACCTGTGGACTATAGCTGCTGTGTGAAGAATGTCACCTCTGTGCTTGCTTTGTAACTACAGATTGCTGGTGTTGGAGGAGCCTTGGGCCAGAAGGGAGAAAAAGGCGAGCCAGCTGTCATTGAACCTGTAAGGCCCAAAAAGTCAATGTTGATGTACTGAAGTGTTATGATCATATAGGTCAAATTATTCTGTTTACAGAGTCAACTGCCAAATTTCTCTCTCACTTGGAAATTATCTCAATCGACAGGTTTCCTGTTTTACTTCTTTAAGACCCTTTATAAAGCGTTGGTCAAACACCCAAAACTTGCAGTAGAATTCTCCCCGAACTTGTTCGGTCGTCCTGCTGTTGCACGGGACAGTGTGAAACAATGTGTTTGTTTTTCAAAGGGCATGCTGATTGAAGGACCACCAGGACCCCCCGGCCCAGCTGTGAGTATACTGTTAAAAAAAGAAATACATCAGTGTTTTGCACCGGAGCATATTTACACACATTGTTGTCACAATATAACAAGCTTGACTGTTGGTGGTCTGCTGACTTAGCTTTGTCTTTTTAGGGTCTTCCAGGTCCCTCAGGCCTACAAGGAGCTCCAGGCCCCGCTGGAGATCCTGGTGACAGGGTGAGTTGTCACGAACGAGCCAATGTGTTCATACAATCGATGATGGTGTAGGGCTGCCTCAGACCCCTAAATAGACACTCAATTAGGCCATTTGATGAAGCCTGATGAAACAGTGTGTCAGCTAAGTAATACATATAGTACTCGTGCATAAACACTTGGAAAAGCTATGCATGTTGGACAACAAGTAAGAAACTAGCACTGGCCAGCTCATGTGTTAAGTCATAAATGTAGGCACCAAAAATCAAACTCAGCTACACCAGCAATGTCTTTCAGATGATATTTGTAAGTTACATGTCAAAGTTAACCAATCTTCAATCCAAAACTTACCGTATTTTCTATTGATATCATGCTAGTAGCTTATTATCAAGTAGCAGTTCAATCATCATTAAGGGTGTAAGACATATTGAATACGATTATTTCCCTAATGGCTTAAATTGACTCTGGGAGGTAAATATCAGTTTTAGCAAAAAGCCAAATCACAGTGATGCGCTCCAAGTTGTCTCTGAACTGAATCAGTTGAACCCTAATTTGTTTTGGGTTGTGGCTCCACCTCGTCCATTATTTTCAATATTCGCCGCTATTGCTAGTTCATACTTTTAGTGCTACATGCAAATAATTCCCAAATACAGTAAGACCTAAAAGGTGTCACATGTGAGTGAGTTTTAACAGGTCAGTTATTATGGTCAAAGATGAGAAGATGAGGAATGATATTTACCCTGGGTTTCCCTCGGTGAGAGGTATCCATATTTAACACTTTGCTCTGTAGACTCTCTCTGTTCCACAGACATGCAACACACTCACACGCACGCAAACATGCACGGCAGAATTCATGGAAAAGGATGTTGGTTTTGGACTGCAGACAGTAGCCTGGTTTACAGATGGACAGGCCTGGTCTATGTGTGCTGGTGGAGGAGGAGCACATGTTAATCAGACTAACAAACAGCAGCCCTACAGAATTTACTGCTCCATCTGCGTGCATGTGGAAGTGTGAGGTTGTGTTTGTGTTTCCCTCCATATTACTGCCACTGTTAATGCCACAGAATGTAATGGCACAATTTCAGAGTCAAAACCAAAAGAGCTCAGGATCAGGTACATATTCCAAAGCAATGTCATTATTTGTATGCATGTGTGTACATTCTTACAGCAGTCAAGAGTGATTTCCAGTGATCTACACCATCATAAATTGAAATTCAACTAGATTTAAACATTATCACCTGAAAACAACAAAAAGCGCATATGCAGAACATGTTAGAAAACCAACAGAGAAGCTATTAATTTAGCGATTTCGATATGATAACGTACATGTCATACAGGAAGAGGAAACCCAAACCTCTATCATCACATTGTCTTTTTTAATTTTTAATTTTCTTTGTACACATTACAGTTTATCTTTTTAAGCTGATCCTTTTATTAATGTGGTGATGTCTCCTCTGTTTTGCAGGGTCCTCCCGGTCGTCCTGGCCTGCCTGGTGCTGATGGTTTGGCCGGGCCCCCTGGTACCATGCTGATGCTTCCAGTAAGTGCTCAGGATAACACAGCACAGGAGAACCATACCAGTCACCTTTTATCATACAACTGCACAACCAGGAAACAGAATGAGCCAATGTTTCAGCCCCTGTGTCTGTGTGCGTTCAACAGTTCCGGTTTGGTGGGGATGGTGAGAAGGGTCCAGTGGTGTCAGCCCAAGAAGCCCAAGCCCAGGCTATCCTCTCCCAGGCCAGAGTAAGTAGAGAAGGACAGTAAAAAAGCCACTGGGAAGCCAAAAGGCTGCAGACAACCCCCGACCCCCACCCGGCTCCCTACACACAGCTGTAGGAGGAGAGGAGGGGAAGGATGAAGGAGACAGTATTTTGGTGGGGAGGCGGAGGGGGTGGGCGGCACTGCATTTCGTTGGCCTTGCAAGGCTAAAAGGAGACATGCCGAGCTGGCTGAAGAGCAACAACATAAAAAGGCCACTTTGAACAGATGGACAGACAGGAGACACTGTTAAAAATACTTTAGAGGCTCTTGACCTGCGTGTGGGCTAAACCAACAGGTGTAGAAAATGTCTTTGTGTGTATGTGGGAGTGAGCAGTTACAAGAAAAGAGAAAATCTGGAGACTTGGTATTTAGGAGTCCTGTTGGGTTCTTGCACAATTTCCCACATTAACAGTCAGAGACACAAGTGAACAAAGAGGTGTACAGTAAAACAGACCCAAAGGCATCAGAGACATTATAATGTAATGACGTATGAAATTGTTTTTTATGCTTTGCTGTGAAGGACTTGTTCTACACTCTGAGCAAAATGAACTATGAGATGCACGGAAATGTAGAATTAAGAATGCCATGCCAACGCTATAGGAGAGATAAATGCAGTGATCACAGATATGCATATGATGCATTTTTATGATAACGACATTTAATAACAGCCTTACATTTTTTTTGTTTGACTGTACGGTGTTATAAAACAACATCCACATAACATACAAAAATAAAACTATCACAGAAGCAGTTCAGCATGGAACAGGGACATGCAACAAACGTACTATAAAACAGATATATGTGGCATGTAGCGCAAACAAGGTGAAGTAGACGGCTGATACAAAAACAAAGGTGTGGGAAAATGTACAGATTAAAAAGATAACAATAATAATAATCAGAGTAAATAGCATTTATTGAATGGATTTTTTACTGATTGGGATCTGAGCTTGTTCTTGTCTGCGTGTCTGCCCTGCAGCTGGCTATGAGGGGACCCCCAGGGCCGATGGGTTTGACAGGAAGATCCGGGCCAGTGGTGAGTCTCTGCTTTTTTTCTTTATTTTTTGCTGTTCTTTGTAAGAATCTGGTCCTTTGCTCATTTGGCACCAAAGCTTTTCCAATGCTTTGTTATTATTCAGCCCAACATCCGTACATATGATAATGAATGTTGTGATAGAACACATGACATCCATTCAGATCAATATTCACACAACACTTCGTGATACAGTGAGTCGAAGCTGGATGGTATCTACTTTTCATCAGTCATTCAGAGATTTGCCTTTTGGACTTCACTGCTTAAAATCAGTAAATATGCAGTGTTGTCAGTTCTGTGCTGTCAAAGGAAAGCATCTTCTGTATGTTTGTATTTTTTAGTATTTATGGGACAAATGGAAGAGACACAGCAGAAACCAGTGTTTGGTGGCTCCGCAGCCACACTGCCTGTCTGTTAGGTGCTACCAGCTGCCAAGAAATTTTCATTCTGTGGCCCCCCCTCCTTTTTCTCTTGGGCTTGTTGACACACGATCCACTATTTATCTGCAGGAAAAGGCCCTACAAAAGACAGAAAGAATTACCGTCAGTTAAATCTGCTCTTCTCAGGCTGAAGGCCTGAATGATCTGAAATGATATGACATGGAGTGGATAAGCAATAACAATGGATTTGTGGCTTTTATCTGCCGCAGATGTACCTCTCTAAGATGTTTCCCTTCTTGATTGATCACATGTTTAAAACCCAACTCTTTACTCATTCAAGCTATTTGTGATTCTAAAATGGTGATTTTGTAATCACCAAATCACCAGCTTTGAATTCATACTCGTCTGCAGACAGATTACAGTATATGCCCCAGATCTCTGCCTAGACCAACAATTTGGAGTTGCATTTTTAGACTAAAGTATATGCCAAAAGACGCCCAGTTGTGTTAATGTGCCTACATGTTTTTTAATGCTACTGCTCGGATGTTTTTAGTTTTCAGGTTAAGTTCATGTACCCTTTTAAGCTGTTGCTTATAACTGATATGCTAAAAACACACCTTTACCAGCCAATTGAACAACGTTTGAGCCAGAAATGTGGAATCCATCACCAAAGAAAAATATTCATGGTAGAGTGATAGAATGTGTAAGAAGTTAAGGGATCTTATTGTCTTCGACTGTCTGACAGTTCTCAGGTAGTCCATGTGTCTGTAGTCAAGGAATGTGTGGATTCATTTTTCTGCAGATGCCAAAAGGAATGTCTAGAATCAGCTAAACATCGCCATCTGCTGTTTACTTTGCACTATTTTTTGCTCCTTAGTCCTGTAGGATACTGCATGTGTCACGATTTGAATGAACAGTATTTATGCATGGTTTGTTTTCTTTGTCTTCAGGGTCTACCTGGTGGTTCTGGACTGAAAGGCGAAAGCGGAGACCCTGGTCCTCAGGTGAGTGAGAAGTGATGATCCGAACAACGCATGAAAATATCCCTCACCAGTGACCGAAGGCCTCATGCCGGCTCATTAGTCTGTTAGTCACGAAGTGGTCCTCATGTGTGTGTGTGCAGGGTCCCCGTGGCATCCAAGGGCCTTCAGGACAACCTGGCAAAGCTGGCAAGAGGGTGAGTGAACTCATTGACCTGGTCCGCTCTCGCTGCGCTGTGTGTGCGCTCACATGCCTCTGTGTTTGCTGCTGTGTGGTTGTTTGTACTTGTGGTCACTGCTCAAACGCTGAGAGGCTTATTTCCAGTTCAACAAACAATTGCTTGATATGTGCTTAAAGGCCTGCGCTGCCTCCAATCCTAGGATCAATGGTTGGGCAGATAATCTGTCTGAAAATGGGAAAACTGGCTGTGGATGTGGGGCGCAATTAGTGTCACGGTGCAGTCATTCTGCAGGGCCAAATATCTTGACCTAATTGGTTACTAATAAACATAAACCAGTCATAGGCAAATTAGCAATACAAGCTTGATTCATGGCTCAATTGTGAGCCAATTTTGTGAACTACTCATATACTGCTGCATTGGACTAATTTAAAAAATGGAGGTAGTAGTTTCAAAAAAGGGTTGTAGATGAAATGGCGCATCCATAATTTTACTTCTAGATTTCTTAATTGATTTTTTTTTATTATTGCTTATTCTGGCATTCAACCACTTCTACACCAATAATAATGGGCGTTTTCCCTCACTAACCTCGCAATTACTGGGTTACTGGGATTACTGGTAGTAAGTCAGGAAGTTGCACATGAATTATGATCTTAATAATCTAACTCTAACCCTTAATGACCCTAAACCCCAGAATAAGGTGTTAATAAGTGCTTTATAATGACTAGTAAAGACCCAATATGCTACTAAATTGCTTGCTAATAAGCAACTAGTGAATGGTGAATATGTTTGGGCTAATATAAAGTGTTACCCATTTTCCTTATAATTGACACACAAGCCAACAAACCACCAGGACCCAGGAAGAGCTGCTGCTGCTCTGGCATCAGGGAATGGGGATTCAAAAAATAAACAACAAACTATTAAAAGTGCAAGGCATGGCAGTGGCATTAGAGTCGTGTCCAAAACAAAGGCCACTTGCTACAACATGTAAGTCTTTATCTATATGTGTAAACTTTTCTGCGGCTGTCTCTTAGGGTCGTGCCGGAGCTGACGGGGCCCGTGGAATGCCCGGAGAGCCTGGCTCCAAGGTATCACATGCCATGACACAACCTTTCAAATGACAAAATGTGTATTGTTTTCATGAATCATTGCTGCGAGCTGTCGGCGATGTTGTGTTGACATCCTCTGCTGTGTGTCTGTACAGGGTGACAGAGGCTTTGATGGACTCCCAGGACTGCCTGGTGAAAAGGGACACAGGGTGAGTTGTCATAAGCTCACTTTGTCAAAATCAGTGTCAAAATGTATCATTTTTGATGTCAGCAGCAGCCTTTTAGTCTTCTACTGGCGCAGATTCCACTGAAGTTGAATCCCTGCGAAAATTGTAGAGTAGAGTAATAACGAAGCAGAACAACAGTGCGTTGTTTTGCCTGAGAAACAACTCCTGTAGATGTTTTTAAGCTTATGACCAAAATGCTGTTTCTTCTTATTTTAAATCACAAAAATGACATTAAAACACAATCCCTTAGTTACAGGGGATTTATCTTCTTAGATTACCATGAAAAAATGAAGGGCCGGGTATCTTTTAGATGCCAAACATTGTGGATATAATGAAATATGTTTGGCTGCAGTCACTGGCCAAGTTTGGAATTTCAATATCTGTGTGAGATCACATTGAGAACTTGCTTAAATTTCAGTGTGTTGAGTGAATAACTGCAATGTCATGAGGGGAATAACTGAATAAGAAGTTGTAATTTGTGTCATTCCACCAACGGACCTGCATGGTTCTACTAAGACTGACATGGAAACATGTGATGAGAGCTTTGCACTGAGGCCAGGTAGCCATGTCAAACATGTCTCTCACCCCAATGCAAGGAACCGCTGTGTAGAAGGCTAATATATTGTTCGTGTAAGTTTCGAGTGAACAACAATGTCCACATGGGTGCCCCATGATTAAAATGTATTAGGCATGAAATACTGCAAGAGTTTTCAGAATAAAAACCATATCAAAGGCAAACTGAAGCAGAATGTGCCCAGTATGAAAATATACTTTGGAAAAGACTCCCACATGTAAGAAGCCCATAGCTGATTGGTTAGACAGCCTAGCCAGTTCATGAAATGATGAATTAACCCAAACCTGTCTGCCTTTCTCTTTGTTTTCTGTCTCTCTATCTCAGGGGGAGCCAGGGCCAATGGGACCCCCGGGTGCCCCTGGAGAGGATGGACAGAGAGTAAGTACTTCCTCCTTTAACTAACACCCTTAATCATTTTGGAGAAAATTGCACTCAGCTGAGGTGAGCCGCGGTCAGTTACATCAGCTGTGGTCCTCCAGCTGAGCCTTCAGGCAGCAGCAGCTGGGCGGAGACTGTGAACCGGGGAGGAGGAGGCTCCGTGTTTAACCTTTCCTCCCCATGAAGCTAACTACCCTGCTCCTGCCCCCTCCCCTCCACCTCGAGGCGGTTGCTTCATTCAACAGTGTTTGGTTAGGTTGAGATTAATTCCCTGGCTAACACAGGCTTTGGAGAGTTTGCGATTGTAGGTGCTGACAGCTGATATTTAGTGTTTCAAGACAAGATGCCAGCATTTGATTCAGACTTTATTTGTTGAAATCCCAGAGCACGAAACTCTGAAGCTCTCCAAGGAAGACCAAGTCAATAAATTTTTGTCTTTTGTCTTTTTCTTCCCTCAGGGCGAGGACGGAGAGATCGGGCCCAGAGGATTAGCGGGCGAGAGTGTAAGCCTTGTCTGCTGTTGGTTTAGTTCCATCAGGCTATCCCAGACACACGGGATCCAACATGTTGCAGCAAGATCCTCTTTAATCTTTTTAAGTGGTGTCTAAGGTTTGATCTCTCTTTAGCCAAAGTATCCACCACTGCTACTGGTGCTTACTGAAAATGATCCATCAGTGCATTGAGCATACAATACAAGTGATTGCTTCTCATTCTTCATAGGGTCCGAGAGGTTTGCTGGGACCTCGTGGTACCCCGGGACCCCCTGGATCTCCTGTACGTACCACCACCTTTACTCCTTTCTTCTGACATCACTTCCTGTAATTCATATGAGGTGTAAGTGAGTTTTCTGACTTGTGTTTTCTCAGGGTGTTGCTGGAGTTGACGGGCCTCCAGGTCCAAAAGGAAACATGGTATGAACATGGTCACAGTAAACTGACTCAAATGTTGCTCTGTCGGTTTCTAAGGCTGCAGAATTTCACTGCCTAGGTGATGCTGATAAAACCCCTCTAGGATGCACAGCTGGGAGGTCAAAAGTCATTCCTCTGCCTCAAAGGACCTGAGAAGGAGAGCAGTCTGTTTAAAGACAGCACAGGTTCAAATGATCAATTGTGACACAGCCCTTTTCTGAATATTACAAGATAAATACTCAAAAGCCCTTAAATACATTAAGCAAGACAACAAATACAACCAGAAAGGATGAACAGGACTTTTTAGTGTAGAGTCAATGAGGAAGGGCTTCTTATTAGATTCAAGATTCAGGATTCAAGATTGTCTTTATTGCCACTGAGCATGTCAATGAAATTTGCATTGCAACCCCCCCCATGTTAGAAACAATAAGAAATATAAGAAAGATAATAAAATAAAACAAAGATACTACAATAAAATAAACTAGCATGCAGATAAAAATATGCATACATGCAATAAAAATATACCAGAAATGAAAATATACTGAGACAATAAGAATATACTAAAACAATAAAATATACCAACAGCAGCTGAATTATACTAAAATGTATATACTGAGTGCAAAAAGTGCAAATTTTTCACTACAACAGTGAGAAATGATTTAAAAGGCAGATCCAAACTGTTCTCCACTGGCAGCTGCCTCAGTAGACCACAGTCCAAAGCAACTACATGACACTTTGTGTGAGTAAGGGTTGCTTTTTCATTACAGTAGAATACAGCAGGCAGTCCGTGAGGCATCCATATACTGGAGTAGATGAGACAGGGTAGGCACACCAAAGCCCTTCTTCAAAAACTAAATGAGTTGATCCTCAACAGCTTGATGATGCGACATAGAATAAGAGTATGAAGTGCTGTGTTTTAAAGGTTGGTCATGGCTGGTGAAGTAATTATGACTATATCTGCAACACCTCTCAGCCTTTTTACATTATGTATGAAGGACCATATACTGTTCAATATTCAACAAAACTGTTGCATTTGTTGTATTATTTCTAACTTAATTAGTTACCCAACATCAGTGTATGGCTCATCTTCTACAAACTTAAAGTCCACTTGGCACCAGCTCACATGAATAGGTGTTAGTGCTGTTGTAATGTTTGCTGCTGAAGGCAGAAGGTTGGCTGGAACCCACCTGATTGTTCACAATGACACAGATGTGTGTAATTCATGTAGCAGTGGGAGAGAGCATTGCTCTGGGACTGCTGTTTAGTGTCGACTTTTGACAGCCTCCATCATTTTTCAGGGACCACAAGGAGAACCAGGCCCACCCGGGCAGCAGGGAATCCCCGGAACACAGGTGAATGAATTAATCCTACACCCATGACACCAGTGACAGGGCGAAAGAAAAGGCGCTGAGTAGATGTGGCATCTTGGCCACAGACACACTTGTTTTAGTCTTCTTCGTTGTCTGCCTCTTCCATCACAAACTCCACATGCAGCGCAAGCACACTTACTTGATTTTCTGTTGACAGCGTGTGAGCTCAGAGAATGAAACACACAGCTGAGCGGCCTCATTCTGACAGCATGGCGGAGAGCTGTTTATCTTTGCAGGAGTAAAAGACAGTGTTGTACTCAGTTAAATTTGAGGCACACAATCAGAAGCTGAACTGTCAAAAGAAATGATCATCTTCGTTTTGATTTTTTGAACTTACTCCTCCTCTCTTCTCCCCACCCTTCGTTATTCCTCCCCCACCTCTCCCTGGAGACATGCAAAGTACACACACACACTCCCCACACAATTTCCCTCAAATATTTTTCCGGGGTTTATCTTGGGAAGGGGAATGTTTCGGGGTTGATCCATTTCAAAGCATCTTATTCTTGTTGGTGGAATTCCTGCAAAGCTGCCACACCTGTTGGAGCAAGCTTCAGGGCCTCAAATTACCCCGTGACACACACACACACACACACACACACACACACACACACACACACACACACACACACACACACTGGCACACATCAGGTAGCCACCTACCACCATTCCTGCAGTACCAAGAGCATGCTAGATGCTAATATGTCTGCTGACCCCCCTCATTACACGCAAACACACACACACACACACACACACACAAACAAAGACACAAGCTTAACATTCCTTTGCTGCTCAACTATTTACAGCACCAACAAACTCTTCAGTTTATCCAGCTTGTGTCAGTGTGTGCGCACGCGTGTGCGTGTGTTTGAACAAGTTGGTGTTGCTATAGCAACAGACTCTCATTTCTACCTATGTGTCTCTGTCCGTCTCATAGGGTCTTCCTGGTCCTCAAGGCCCCATCGGACCACCTGGTGAAAAAGTATGTAACCTTTTTTTGTTATTATTATTATTCTGTGAAAATGTATATTAAAACTTAAAGTATCATAAGGATAACATACAATATAAACCTAGCTATGTTTTCTGCCAAAGATTATTAGTAAAGTGTATTTTAAAATGATGCTATGCCATGCAGATACCAAACTAACTATGGCTCTAAAAGGCTTAGTTTAGGATGGAAAAATGCTGGATATACTGTTCCACATTTGGAGTCTAAACAGTTGAACTAAACTATAAATGTTAAAGTTAAAATCAAATTTAGATGTTATAGTTCATTATATTAGGTAGTCTTTTCTAAGTCTTTTCACCATGTACTAATATAATCTCATCTAATCTTCGGTCTTGTTTGTGTTTTTCTTGTCCTCTTACAGGGACCTCAGGGCAGGTCGGGGTTGCCAGGATTACCTGGAGCTGATGGGCCTCCTGTGCGTGCTCTTATCACCTTTATACGTACATACAGTATATCAGTGTTACAAACACACACAGAACACAAACAGAAAATAACACCACTTTACACCATCACAGCTGCCCAAGCCTTAGACACTATACTTTCTAATGAAATACTCGTTTGCACTAAAAGACATGTCTGCTGGACAGCTCTACACCTGTACAGAATATGGTATAAAATCAGTTTGAGGGAATATGTACTGTGATGGATCAGGGCCCTGTGTTCAACCCACCAGTCCCAACACTAAGCTGACCTGTATATGTCTCTTTAACACCCGACCTGTGATCTCCTCATCAAACTGTAACACAACATGTGGCATGGGACTGAGCCAGTCCTGCAGTTTCCTGCGGTTTCAGTCCATTTTAAGCATGCAATTTGCTGAACAGCCCAGCTTATAGTTGAGGAGCAATGTGTAAAATGCTATCACTGGCCATCATAAATGGAACAGCTTTGTATGTAAACAAAAATTACACAAATTACATTTATTTATTGTTTATTCTGTTCATAAGACCTTGATATAAAAACTAATCCCCATGACTTTACCAGGTGTTTTTAGACTTTGTTAAAAAGGTTAGGCAGACTGTGTTCTGCAATAAAATGGGTGTAGACTGTGGATACACTGTGTATCAGTGGGTTTACCCTGTTGGTGTGTGACACAAACCGAGCCTTCGTGTGAAATACTGCACAGCTGTTCCTCAGAAATCTCTCATGCCATATTTCATCAGCAGAAATATAATAATGTGCCTCTGAGTTTTGTTATTCTAGACCCGAAGTCGCTCATGTCATCCCTGCTTCTTTGCCCTCGCTAGGAGAGGTGTGTAAGTTCAAGAAGCAGGCAGCCGTTAATTGCCCTCAGGCCCCGGAGCCTGGTGATTTACAGCCTTCTGCCTCAGCCTCAGACCTCAAATTGGAGGTGCCAGGTGTTCTCAGCTAAAGGTTTCCATATATGTGTGTGAGGGTGTCGAGTCATTTGTATGGGCATGTCTACCTGCCCCATCACTCTTACACCACCAGTGGCCACCACACTAGTGGCTATTAATCTGTCTCAAACTGTTACTGAGAAAGATTTTTTTGCTTTACTGACACACACAACGTCACTGTTGCTTTTCCCTGATGTTCACACAAACATGCAAAGATTCAAACAGTTGTTTCTGTGAGACACACATCATCTCCTCCACTGACGTGTTTTATATGGATTCAACACTGCTCAGCTTTTAGAAAGGCATATACAGGTTGTGACATTTTATTGACCGTAAATTACAGTAAATAGTAACCAATATAGGCTGCTTTTTTGTCACCCGTGGAGAAAGACCCCAGACCCCCTTAAAAAATCATGCAATTTTGTGAGTTGTTGCATTAGGAAAAACAATGTGAAATGCTGTCTATGATAATTTCTTAATTATTTGGGGCTACTTGTACATTTTTTTTTCCTTTGTGTGAAATGCTATGCCATACAAAGCTGCTCACGAGGACACCACAAAGGCCTTTTCACCCTGTAGATAGGGTGGTGACACCAGTTCTCATATGCTGATGCTTCAACATCATAACTAGCATCAGCTGGCTGTTGAGTGTTAAAAATAACATTGTGACAACATTCTCCTTTTTAGGGTCATCCTGGTAAGGAGGGTCCACCTGGAGAGAAAGGAGCACAGGTAGGTATATTTCAGACAGAACTGAGTAATTTGGGCGAGATTTTTATTTGCATGTGTGTGTCCTGCTGTTATAAAAAACAAAATAATAATATATAATAGAACAGTTAATTTTGCAAGCGTTTACATTTGTATGGATAAACTATTGACCATTGGCCAGTTTAAAATAAAGTGTTTACATTAGTCCATGCATTTGAAAATAGCCTAGCCTGCTAAGTGACTGTAGCCAGCTTTCCATCTGTGAACACCTACGCCTTCCATATCTTCTTCACTGTTCTTCTTCTAGCCTCACTGTTAAGCATTTTCTACAGTAACCATGCATTCTTTTCATTTCTCCAGGGTCCAGCAGGTCCACAGGGTCCTATTGGCTATCCTGGCCCTCGTGGTGTCAAGGTGAGGTTTCAGCTCATGTGTACATTTGAATGACCAGCCGTATTTTTTCATCACCAGTTGAAAAGATCCTCCTTTTTTCATCATTATATTGTCCTCTCTCATGTTTGTAATTCTTCTTTATCTCTCTCTCCTGTCCAACAGGGTGCTGACGGTGTCCGTGGCCTCAAGGGGTCAAAGGGAGAGAAGGTATAAACTCTTAACTTGCTAAATTGTTTCCACATCATCTCTCAATTCACCATCCAGTTTATAGCCACTGAAATAAGATTTCTGCAACAAAGGTTACTACAAGTAAATATGCTTTCCCATGCAAATACCGGAAAGAAATCATTCAAATGTTGTACGCAGCCGATAGATTAGCCAAGTTGCATCAACAGACTAAATTCACCGGTCTTATTTCTGTCAAAGACACACTTTAAACTTGCTGTCCTAATTGACAGAATGTCTAAAACTTCACTTGGTGATGAAGGTGAAGACAACAAAATGAAGTCTAGAAATATATTCATGCCACAGATACTCAGTCTGTAACTGCGGCCGTCTGCCTGCCCTCCCAGCCTCGTTTTCACTCTTTTGAACTGGAGTGGACGGCTGCTGCAGCCTGAGAGGACCATGCAGAGGTCAGTCGATAGCAACCTTCAGCGGAGACAGACTTTCCTGGAGTGACCCTCAATCAGTCGCTGAATGTAAAGCTGTCACGCTCCAGGCTTTTGGTTTCAAAGAACACTGCAGTCCCTCTCTAGCACTTTTGAAGTGCTCAACTGTGTGTGTCACCATGTAGAATTTAAATTAAGCTACTTATTAATATGCATGGCATTTATTTAAGATCGATGCAGTTACACTGCTGTATAAAATCTATTATCTGCCTGTGGGGTGTTGTTCTCTCTACAATGACAGGTATTCATATCATATTTTTTTATTGAATTATTTATGGCAAGAGATTCAAAAGCCAAACCTTGTGGAGAAAGGGTTTGTTATGAATAAAGGATGCGCTTTACCTCAGGTGTGTGTGTGTGCATGTGTGTGTGTGCGTGCGTGCGTGTGTGTGGTCTCCATGATGCGGGTTTCTGGCAACAGACATGCTCAGTGCTGCATAATGCATCAGATAGAGTTGAAAACATGGACAGGTGACAGACTAGAAAGAGAAAGTGTCAAAGAAAAGAGACAGAGGTTTGGCTGAAGTGAATAGTGTCCTTCAGCAACCATCTGAGTGTGTTTATCTTCACAAGATCACACAGTTTGAAGATGGTGTCAAGTATTTTTGAGAAAGTATTGAAAAATTCTTAGATTTTATAAATATTAATGTATTTTGTTTATTACATTAATATTTCCCAGATCCAAAATGCCTAAAAGCAGTTGGTGGAGGTGCTACATGTAGAGTATGCTGTGTGTAAATTCAGCCCAGCTCATCCATCAGCACCAAAATTCTTCTCATGTTGTTCCACCGTCCGGCCAGCAGATGGCAGCATCAATCCTGTGATCCACAGAGGGAGCATGAGCAGGCTGAATATTTAACAGATGTTCAATAGAATATCAGGAGACTTAATAAGTTCCCCAGTGAGATGGAGAAAATAGTCAATTTGAGCTTATTATAAATAACTTGTTTTTTGTCTTATTTTAGGGCGAGGATGGTTTCCCCGGTTTCAAGGGAGACATGGGAATCAAAGGAGACCGGGTGAGGAGCATTTCTGAAATAACATTATCTGTCATACACATAACTTCCTACATGTCCGGTCTGATCTTTATCCAATCACTGTACACGATATTCTCTGTGTGTGTTTGTGTATAGGGTGAGATTGGCATGCTTGGGACCCGAGGAGAGGATGGTCCTGAGGGTCCCAAAGGCCGAGCTGGCCCCAACGGAGAGTCAGGTCCCCCAGGTCCTGCTGGAGAAAAGGTGCTGAGGATGCTTGAAAGCCCACGCAAGAATGATATCTAACCATGTTTTCATCCCAGCTGCTTTTTTTAACCTCGCTCTCGCTGTGCTTATCTGACAACTAGTGCTGTTACTGTCTCTCAGGGTAAACTGGGCGTTCCAGGATTGCCAGGTTATCCAGGAAGACAAGGACCCAAGGTAGGTTAACACCACCCTCACCACAATAAACAGTGTTTTCTTTTGCAATTTCTGACTGAATCTGCAGCAGAGAGACAAAAACATTTGCACTGGACAGCATGATGGTTTCATGTGAATGGATTTACCATTAGAAACTGTACATACTGCAAACAGCTGCTGAGATGAATTATTTTAGTGCATAACAGTGTGACAGTCAAAGCGGGTAAGTGTTACCTGCATCCCTGCGGAAGAAGAGGGCTTCAGTGCTGATCATTTGTGTAATACATGCTTTAAACCCTGCACTGACAGATAGATTTTAAAGTGACACTTCTTGAAATGAAGGATCAAACATTATTTTTTATGGTGGCACCTGTAAAAATTTTGGTGTCTTACTAATAAGGCACCATGCACAAATGTTTTTTTTTTTAAGTTGTAACTAATGGCTTTATTCATGACTAATTACCTTGTAAAGTTTCATGAATCACATATAATCCATTACTAAGAACAATTTCTTGGATGCCAGTTTGGAAACAAAAACAAAAACATTTGCCTGTTTTTCCTCCTCCAGCGTGACAATAATTAATCACAAAGACTGTGGAGAGTTAGACCACTGACCTTCTGGGACGGTGCTGCAGAGCATTTTCATCAAAATACATTTATTACAAGCATATTGACATTTTTTAACTGCAGACTTATTAGAAAGTGAGAAACCAGCGAGCATTAAAATACTAATTACTTGATAAGTGATCTGTAAATGATTAGTAAGTAACCCTTTATTAATGATATCTTATCAGAAAATATTACAGAAATTTAAAACCACCGTTAATAAATTTTTGCACAATTACAAGGACACAAATATTGTAAAGTAATCAGATTAAACAGACACAATAAAGTCTATTTGTAAGGTCTAAGCTGTAGCTGTGATTGTGCTGGAGGAACAGTGCCCTTGTTGCTCATATAAGGTGACGTTAAAACCTCATTGCTTTGCACTTATTTGTCGCACCAAATCATCCCACCCGCTTGTTCACCATCCACTATACATGTCCGGTGATCCTGCAGAACCAGTTTTTGAAAGCATCTGTCTTAAATGAACATGAGTTGATGTTGGGAGCTGGTGCCACCTGGGACTCTGATGGAGCATGTCTGAGCACTGTCTCAAAACAAGATGAACTAAATGAATGGAATAAAGCATTAGACATAACTGAGCAGGAGTGACATTATTTTCTTATTGAATGTCCCCAATGCAACGTGAGGTGAGCTGCTGCAGAATGGGTAAGCTGCTTTTTAATAGCCTGTTCACAGAGTTTGTCTGAAGGAAAAATTCCCGTCATCTTGTCTTGTCTTGGGTCTTGTGCTAAGCCTGTTGTTGTTCTCCTTGTGTATGCGGCCGTGTGTTCCTCACATACTCGTATAAGTTTGGATGATTTGCCTGAGAAGCTTTCTGTGTTCTGCCAGCTTGATAAGCACTGTAGAGATACCAGAGAGGGGAAAGTTTGTGAATTCGATGTATTCTCTTGAAAAGGCAGGAAATGTTGTTTTTATGTAAATTTGACACTTTTAAATAGACTATTAAAGAGTGTTGTTCAATCCAACTGAAGGAGAGACAGTTTCCAGAATAACAATATTAATAAATCAGGAAGGAACAGTGTTTTAAGGTCTTGGAAGTGATCAGTTTTATATTTCAAACCTCATGCTGAATTAATGGATTTGACATATGAGCCATTCTTTTTAGCGTGTGAACCAAGAGTGTGTGACTGAGGATGATACCCAGCAGAGTGCAGATAAATACAGGATGAGCCTTCATTACCATGCTGCCCTGACCCACCTGGCCTCTCTGTTGTTTCTCTCCTTCCCCTCCATGATATCTCCCTCTCCTATTGACAGGGCTCAAGCGGTTTCCCAGGATTCCCTGGTGCCAACGGCGAGAAAGGAGCCAGGGTAAGAAAACACACACACACACACACAGATTGCGCCTGTTTGTGTATGAAAATCACCACACCATCATACCCCAGCACAAAAGAAAATTGATTCCCATTATAAAGGCCTCTGTATGGTGACTTGGCACAAAAAATAACGGCAGCAAAATCAATGTTGGGGAGAGAACAAAAGATGTGGAAACAATTGTGCTTTCATTGAACCCCTCTCCCCGTTTCTGCGCTTGCAAAAAATAAGTCTCACTCACACAGTCTTGATGCAGAGAGAGAGTTCAGGTACAGGTTTTACTTTCGGCTGTTATCTCTGAAACAGCCGAAATCTTCCTGGCTTTTCTTGACTTCGCCTGAACAAAACTGTTGATTCACAGAGGTGAGGAGAGAAAAAGTATTATTCCAGATTATCTTAAATAAAAGTAAAATGATGGAAAGAAGTTTTTTTGAGTACGTCAGAATCACTGAATGGACACTTTGAAGTACTCTCTCCCAGTTATGCCAAGGCTCCCTGCCAAAATGAAACACTCAGTGCTTTTTTCAGAAAATCAGATCTTGTCCAGCGTTGACCTAAAGCCAGAAAGCCATTTCCAGCTATTGTAGAAATATCTATATCAGCCAACCAGTGGAAATAATATTACTTAGCAAATTCTTTGTTGCCGTTCAAAAAGCACATACTGTGCCTTTAAGCACACAACTGCAGTACTGTCATTGAGATATGACCTGCTGTTTACTTTTTACTAACAAATATCTTAGTTATCACAGTTCTACGCTCACCCATTATTGATAGACCAGCAAGATGTGTGTGAGTGCAGCGCAGCATAATGAAGGCCCAGGAACATGTTATTAACATGAGTACACTTTAATGTGTCCTTTAAAATGAAGCCGCTAATTTGGAACAGGAAACCAGTTGCTCTGTGGCTGTTTGACACTCGAGTGTCAAGTGATTTCAACCCTTCTCTGTAGGACAAGTGTTAGCTGTCTGAAGTGGATTCAAGTTGAAGAATAACACACAGGAAGTATGTGGGAGTGCCTTAAATGTTTTGCCTTTGATTATCCAACAGGGTGTTGCAGGCAAACCTGGTCCAAGAGGGCAGAGAGGTCCTACGGTATGTCTTTGTCCCTGCATGATACCCACGATTCATTAAATATTGTCAAATCATCTTGTATCGACCTGATTAGGATGCATCCTAGCACTGTTAGGATCTGACATCATCAAATTAGCTATAACTTGTAGATAATATTACGAGGCTTTTGGCTTGACATGAGTGTTTCTCTCTGTGTAGGGTCCTCGTGGGGGCCGAGGAGCCAGAGGTCCAACAGGGAAACCAGGTCCCAAGGTACGCCAGCTATCCTAACACAACAAAGCAACAACTCTCACACTGATTTAGGCTTTTTTTTTACTGGGTAGCGCTCTATCAAGCATTGTCTTCTGCTGCTCCTGTCTAAATATTAACTGATGAGGATTTGCTGCTGTTGCATTTGTGTTGCAGGGCACAGCAGGCAACGACGGTCCTCCAGGCCCGCCCGGTGAGAGGGTAAGTCCATAATACAGCGAGCCTGGGATGACTATAATACATGTGACCACACAAAGGGTTATATCTTTGTATGAGTTTGTCAGTATCGTCTTTGCATTAATAATTGTTCTTGGTCCATTAAGTGTCATTCACCTACGCCTCTGAATCAGTTTTCCTAGAGAGACTAGACGATAAGTAAGGTTTAAGTGAAAAAAATAAAACATTAATAGATTCAGAGTCTTTCAAAATCTCTATCTCTTTGCTGTAAAAACGTTTGATTTTAAGTGCGTTTGCCTCCATTCCATACAAGCTCTTGCTTGCCTGACCTTACCTTAATGGGTTTACTGGTAGGGCAACCTGGCAGCACCCTGTACACATACTGACATGCTTTAATGCTATGACCCTGTCCCTACTTTCATCTGACAGAAAGCAGCATTTCTGTTTATTTTTCAGTCTCTTCACGTTTCCATTGGGTCTCAGAGTTGCAGTAGAGCACATTTGTCCTTTGCAGTGTTTTGGTTGCTTCACAATAACAACCTTCGAGCAGCGCCGCCTCATTTAAGACCTTGTGTTAGATTTTGTTAGATTTCCAGTGCTGTTTAATGCAATTTGATTTTGCTGCATCACAAAGAAAATATGAAACATCGACTGCAATCTAGTGAAGTCCAAAGACTCCAGCTTTTACTGTGACATTAACCCTTGCCTTACACCAGAGGGGGAGAAGTGGACCTTCTTGCAGCTCTGATGAAGCGCTATCAAGACGAGTTCATCAGAAACCAGAGCCTCCCTTCTGTTAAGTGAAGGCAAAAACAACAATGTAGGAGTGGAACCAAACTCCATAAAGGCACCCTTTGTTTTCCACATGAGCTCCACAGCCAGGCACAGTATATTACTCATCAGGCCTCATTGAAATAGACACATTCAGTGTTTGCAATGTCAGAGGCCAGAGTGAATCATAGGTATCATTTAATAAAGTTTAAGCCTTCACTGAGTGCGCTAGTTTTACCAGTACTCACCCCTGAAGCAGTACTCTCCTAAACCCATCATTTGAATTTGTTAAAACCTCACATCAAATGTGAGGAACTCGCTCTCACTGTACACCAGTGTCCTGGAATCAGCCTCAATCGACTGGATTTTCAGTTTTGGGTTTGGCTATCAGGGGTCATGTTAAAATGAAGTGAGGAGAAAGTGCCTGCCCTCAGTGCTCCAGGACCTCGCTCATTCTCACAATCCTCGGTAGCAAGTAAAGGTTGATCGGCAGCTCTTAACTTTACAAATTCATGATTTCATGTGGGTGGAATGCAATTCTGAGAAATTCAAAGTTTTGAAAATTAAGTTTGCCAAACAGTCGGTTCTTCGGAACTTTGTCTGTGTTGCAGCTGCTGCAGACCGTGTTTCTTTGAATAAAAAATATTGCAAGAAAATCCTGCAAGAATTAGATATCATAAATATCATAGCATTAACTCCAATCTGCTCTCCAATCTCCCTACATTCCAATACCTTATTTTCCTATTTTCCTCATATTGCAGACTCTACCCATGTGTGTCTGCCTTCAACCCATCATTAAATATACCAATCAAATACATATGATGCGCTTCAGTTTTGGGGAGAACAAACACTCATACACAAATGTATATTTAAATAGTCTTGATACATCCAGTTGGCTGTCTTAAAACTCTTCATCACAACCATTTTTGTTTATACTCTGTGATCTAATGGCTTCAGCTAAAGGCTTCAGTGGAGTACAAACAGTACCTTAAAAACACTTCCTGTCTGGCTCATGTAAAATTATTACTACCCTTTTCCACGTAATATCACAGTTTGGCATTTGGCAGGAGTTTACCTTATTTTACCGAGCAGTTTATTCACTTACTCTCACTTTTATTTATTCTTTTAAATATTTCACCTCAGGAATGCCCCCTTCAAGAAATACCACCACTCAAACATTAGTTTATAGTCTTAGATTAGGCCTGGTTGGACCACTAAATTATCACTAATAAAAAGTCAGAGAACCTTATAACTCCACATGTCTCTGCTGCTGGATGATAAAGGGAGTTTGATCAAAAGCTTAGCATTTTTTCCCTCCGCTGTGCTTCCTATACTGACCTGGTGAACAATGACTGAAAGCAATGACTTTAGATCATTTTCTGTATTAAATAGCTTTAATTTGCTTTCCCAAGCTGCTCAGGAAACAGTCCACATGTTGTCATTGCCAGCAATTTGTTTTGTTTTTCTTTTTGTGCGATGCAGCACTGACTGTTTGTCCCTCACCTGCAGGGGCCTCAAGGACCTCAGGGACCAGTGGGCTTCCCTGGACCAAAGGGCCCCCCTGTAAGTATTTTACCTTCCTGGACACTGCAAGCACATAACAGCTCAATGTACTGTAAAACCTACAGCTCCTCAGTCACCGCACAAATGCACTTACTGTATTCCCTTTCCTCTTCCTACTGTCTCAATGGCAAATTAGCCAAGTTTGCAAACATTATAAGTCACTATTGATTCAATTTGAGGCGTTCATGGGTACAGTAATACATAGCAATAGCCCTAATTCTGTGCAAGGATCATTAGTCTAACTGTTATTGAAGCAGAACCCATTTTCTCACTCCCCAGTCTAGGCAGGAGACAAGTGGTAATTTCCACCTATCGATTCAGGTTAGATTCATAGCTGGCTCTTCACTCTCAGCCAGTGATGTTGTTCCTTTCACTAAGAAAACAGAACCTGTTATCTTTTCATGACTGTTCTAGTAGTCTAACTACAATTTTGCCCGTCTGAAAATTCCGTTTGTGCTTCGGATATTTTGCCAACGAAGCATTTTCTCAATACTGCAGTAATAAAAATCTCGTCGCTCGGAAAAATAAACTTTTCTATTAGCAATGGGGCGAATTTCGTCGAGCCATTACTCACTTCAGATATGAATGTGATGGTGATGAATGTACTATTTCTACCCAACAGGGACCACCTGGAAAGGATGGGCTGCCCGGACACCCTGGTCAGCGTGGAGAAACAGTGAGTCCTACGGATGCAATATCCTGTGTGGCTGCTTTTTAGCCTCAGCCTCTAACTTCCTGCTGAGTGTAGAGAAAAAGTCCTCACATCGAGCAGAAAAATCAATATAACTGAATTTCACACTTACAGATAGACAGATTTGGCATATTTCCACTGCAAGAGCAGATATGAAAGTGTGACACCTCATAACTTTTTCAGTCTGTCAGAAATGTGTACTCTCCTCTCACTGCTCAGTCTAATCTCAACCCAATCGCAAGAACAAATGTTGGCGTTGGAGGCTTGAACAAAGCATGGACATGTTAAAACTTTTCTTTACGTTCAAACTTTACATTTCAGTGTTTAATCTTATGCTGTGACAGCGCTGTGGTTCATGTCTAGTTAGGTTTAGGCACTAAAACCACTTGGTAAAATACCCGAGTTTGTCAGCACAAACACAGATTGAACTGTAGTCTAATGCTTGGCAGTCATCACCACCGTCTCCTCCTCCTGCTCCTGAGAAAAATCATATACATCATCATATACAGAAACGGTGATTTGACGCACACAAAAAACAGAAATGTGCAAAGCCAACATTTTAATTTAGGCTGCTAATCTCGTTTTAATCCCAGTAGAATTAGTTTTGTTGTGTTAATGGCTGGTAGTCTGTGAGTACTCGCCGTCATTTAGGTTAAATTTGCCAGCAAGACCTCTTTAGCTCTCATTCTTCAAATTGGCTCCTGATTGCTGGACAGATCTTATCCCCTCAATCAGTGAGCTGCACTTCAATTAAATCCCCCCACTCTTCCTCCCCCACATCTTATCTCTATTGCTCTTGTATGCAGGGGATTACAATCAGCGATACGCCATCTCGGTGGGATGCCAAAGGGGCAGACGTGTCTGTTAAAGCAAAACCTCGAAAGACAAATCCGTTGTGAACGTTGTCTGAGTCTATCCGTCTGTCGGAGTGAATCCAGATGCCTCAGACTCCTGTCTGATGGACAGCAGGGAGCTGGGGAACCGTTTCTGACGCAGCTTCCAGCTTGTTACTTTGGCAAGTTTGCAAATATCCAATGGAAGGATGCTGGATTTAGTCCATTTGCAACAAGGTGGCCTTGTGTAGCATTGCCTGGTCTGATTGAACAACAATAACTGATTACTGATGCAGAAAACCAACAGACATCAAATTTGTTTGTTTTTTGTCAGAATGCAATTATGAGCTAAATGAGAAATAGCTGCATTAACCTGCATAGAAGTTGCAATGATGCATATGCCCTATCCCTATAAGATTTACCTGACAGTAAAAAAACAAAAGAAAGCGAAGTTTGACTTGATCACATCTAGTTACAATCCCCTGCTCTCAACTTCGATTCCTCCACACTTGGTATGCATCAGTGCACCTTGGTTTGACGAGGCTCAGAGGGCAATAAATTCTGCTAAAAGCTTGACAGATCATCGCCTCTATCATTAAAGCTTCCCTTTCCGCCAGCCTCCTTCCTATAGATAACGTAATACACCACACACGAGTGCCTCCCTGCCTTTGCTGCTGTTCAAGCGACAATGATAGAGTCTTCATTAAGGTGTTTATGGCTGTAGATTTATACGCTGATGAACAGGCTCCACAAGCATCCAATATGATAATACATCACAGCAATAAAGATGCTCATAGGCGCTCAGCCCCGACAACACGAGTTGCGTTTGAGGAAGTGCAAATAAAGATTTGAGTCGGTGTCTCTGAGTCAGGGCCGAAGCATGGCTTGAAGCTTTCCGCTGAATAATACATCACCATAAATCACAGCACATAGGGATCAATAGGCCTGGAGTCATAAGTCAGCCAGGAATCTGAGGTTTGAAAACTTTTTTGGGTTGTGGGATAGTAAGTTACAAATGACATGAGGTATATTTATACCACCTCAGTGAAAATTGCTTATGTATGGAGCTAACGCCAGAGGGATTCACAGATCAAATGGAAATCAATTGGTAAATGAGTCAGAAAGGAAAGTCAGTGAGCACCCAGTCTGCACTGATATAATATGTTTGCTTTGTGCAAATTACTCCCTGGCATTAATTGTTTTGCCATATTCACTCACACCATTCAAAACATTACATGTTTGCATGTTTGGAAATTCACCAGTATTTGACAACTCAGATAAGCATGGCAGATATGTCTGCATGAGATTATGTGTAAAGGATACCAGTCACTCTTATCTTCACAGTACTCCTGTGTTAGTTCATTTTAAAACGGACTTCTGTGCCACGTCGCTAATATTTGGGATAATGTAGAATACTTGAAAGAGCATTCAAGCCAGTGCAGATTGGATTGTTCCTCTCCTGGAATACAGAAGTTCATCTGATTTGTGCTGCAGTGTTGGAGTCAATGCAAGAGAGAGTCGTCTGGCTTGTCCTGCTCTGCTGTTTGACTCTGCTTAAGCCTATCCACAGGGAAGACTGCATCAAAAAACGCCAACCGCACACTGGCAATGTAAACCAACAACAAGTTTACTACAAGTAACTCGCCTGGAAATGCCCCCCAGAGAGAGTCCAGGAAACAAAAATACATGGTGCATTTGTTTCGTTTTTGTGCAGGCAACATATAAATTGAGCAATGAATGATTTAAAGAGGTTCATGAGGATTTTTTTTTCTGGCATTAAGAAAGATTTGTGAATTCAGAGCTACATGCAATTGTTGACATCTGTGGAGCAGGAGAACCCAAAACACACTGACGTGATGATGAAACATCGGCTTATGAAGCTGAGGGTAATGTGATAGCTAGCAGATTACACATTCAGCAGACTTGGAGCAACATTATCATTCCATCGGAGTCCCACATCTTGCTTCGTCTTCATATTCACTGGTCTTTTAGCTCTGCTTTGGCTCATTAACTCAGAGAAAATTAAAGGGGTCTTTTGCTGTTTGATGCTTTTCTCTCTTAACCAGCCACTTGTTTGCTTTGGCTCTTTACTTGTAGGTGCTGGGCAGGTAGTGCACTCTGGGCTTGTCAGGCTTTGTAGATGGAAACAACTGCTTACAATTTAATATGAATTGATTCAAACTCAAGCACACATTCCTCATTTGCAAGTCATTAAGGTTAACCAGTGACTTTCAAATTAAATCTAAAATCAGCGTAGAGCTGCAGAGTTTGAGTCAGAATTCTCAGTAGTTTGGCACTATGAGTGACCCTTTCACATACTTGCTGCACATTAATATCAAAAAGCCTTGCTTGATGAAGATCCAGAGACTATGAAAACCTGCTTTCAAATCAAATACTGTCAAGCATTTCAATATAACATTAAATTTTGATGACAAAACTTCAAAAGTTCAGGAGCTAAACATTTAATAACAAGCTATTTGCTTCATCAGGATGTGGTTCGATCGGTTTTGATGGACAGTGGCCTGGCATCGTAAGCAAACAGCATTTTGACTTAAATATTGCACTAGTTTATGACACCACCATATCAGGCTGATCTCCACCCACCTCATACCAGTGAGAAAAGCAAGGACAAAAACAGAAACAACGACAGAGAGGCTTTGGCAGGAAATTGTGTGTACGTCTAGGAGGCCATCACTCTTACTAAGACACTGATGAAGAAACAATGTATGTGGGGGCTTTAAAATGAGCAAAAGTGCCCTGTGTGCCCACTTGCTCTAATTCATTCAGCTTTAACGGTGTTTAAGCCTGCAGTGCTCATTGTCAGCATCTGGATATATATACTGTACCTCTACTACCAGATATACTCCTTTAAAAGTTACCTGCTCCTGCATCCCTCTGTTGCCTGTCTGCTTTGTACATCTCAACCTATGAGGTCATGCGATGCTTCATTTCCATTGTGTAACATTTCTAAGCGTGGTATTTTCAGTGTAATGGTTCCCAAATACTTGACTGAAAGGTCTCCAGTGAAGTTTGATTCCAGCCAGAGACCTCTGTTGCATCTACAGGCTAAAAGCCCTAAATTCATATCACATAATCTTGACATCTACTTAATGAAGAGATCAATGTATGCAATCAAAGACAATATTATGCATTTACCTACAGTCATTTACTTGCCAGCGTTGTAATGTAATAGCTTCTATCCTTGAACCAATCAAGGATACTTCATTACTTGGGTTTTAATAGATAAGATGTGTTTCTCTTGTTTTTATGAACCATGTAAATAATTCTTGTAATTCTTTTCAGGGTTTCCAAGGAAAAACTGGTCCACCAGGCCCAGGAGGTGTTGTTGGGCCCCAGGTAAGAGAAATGTATTATTAAAGAATAAAATTCCCACTCAGTTAATGCTTATTTTTCTGAAAAAGGGAATACAGCAGTTGTGAGCAAGCAGTCGGACAGGTTTTTGTAATCAACATCTATCTAGCTATCTATCTACAAATAGCATCTATAACATCTTTTCAGGGCGATGCTGAGATGTTAAATGCATGTAGATGTAAAACAAGCAGTGTGCCAGTGGTACTGTAGACCAAGATCTTCAATGATTCGGACCTTATTAGAAAAAGAAGTACTGTAGGTAAAAAAAAGATAATGGTGCAGGTGGAAATATCTGAGCATCAAAAAAAATGTGGGAGATCTATTGCATATCTGTTCATGTATTTGGATGTGGGACACCCACTGACTCATGGGGCTCTAAAGTATCAGCATAAATATCAATGAAATTCATCTTCAGTGACTTTTAGAACTGTTTGACCATATTTTACCATTGTTATGTAATTATATCCAACTGTGTGATGACATCTTAGGGACCAACTGGAGAGACTGGTCCTGTTGGTGAGAGAGGCCACCCTGGACCCCCAGGCCCACCTGGAGAGCAGGGTCTTCCAGGTGCTGCAGGCAAGGAGGGAGCGAAGGTATGTGTCCAGTAAACTGTCTTGAAGGGGAGAAAATGGTCAGCTGTGCCAAGAGTATTCCTAACAATTATTCTTTTCAAACAAAGGCTGTTTTTCTGCAGTAGCACAGCATGCTAGTAATGTCCCCATTGCTCCTGTTCTCTCCTGTGGTGGATAACAGTTCTACATGCAAATCTGTTCAGGAGAGTGGGCTCGGCTTTTCGCGTGGGCTGCATTAGATTTATTTTGGTTACACTCAAGGGATGAAGCCAGGGAGGTTGATGGAGGGATCACCAGCATTCAGGTGGGCTGCAAATTGAACTTTTGCAGTTGCAATTAACGTACATGGTTTTGCAGATTGAGCCACAGCAGCCACCAGCAGTCGTATTTTTGGAGGGCATGCAAAGCTCAGCAGTCTCCTGGATTTCTTAAATATAACAGAGGATGAGCAGAAATAAATCTATAGCAATAAATTAACCCAGAAACACACAGCAAATGTTACAGTCTCACCATTTTTCTCTGTGCTGCAAGACTGTGGCAAATGCTGAAGATACTGAGATCTGGGGAGCGTCGAGCAGCTACATTCCCTCCCTGGCTCATTCGTAGCCGGCAATTGAGTGCCCATTAGGAGCAGACAGTAGCCATTTTATAGAAGTATGGGCTTCTCCGAACCAACCCACTGACTCCCAGGACCGCTCAGCATCCCCTGCTCCCCACCCTCTCCCTCAAACCTCCACCTCTTCTGCTTTCATTTTCTCCCTGTCTTCCCCAAGCAGACAGTTTAATCAAGTCCGTCGGCTGACTCCAAACCCCCCCGCTCCTCACAGCCCCGCTTTCCTCCCCACTCCACTCAGGCCTGTGCATCAGTATGCCAGGGGCACTTTGTGGAGGTCTTGGCAGCGGAGTCCAAATCCTCTTACACCTCTCAAGCCCACTCTTCTGCGCCTCCCTGTTTGCAGATAAAGTCAGCCCGCCAGTACAAAAGAAAGGAGAAAAGTAACTTTTCAGAAGTCAAATGTACTCGTTTTGGAGATGTGGTGTTTAAAATCAAGGAAGTAAATGAAGTTGCCCTGCCAATATCGACACTACTCATGTCTTGCAGACAGAATACCAAGAGATGGGTTTTGGAGATTGTAGTTGAGTGTCTGAGGGGAGGGCTGGGGAAGGGGAGAGCACACAGAAAGCTGCAGAGGCTGAACAAATGTTTCTCTTGCACATTTTTACCGTCCTTCCTTGTGGCGAGCTCTCTGTCTGCTCCTTTCAGTCAAAAAAGACCCTTTAAGCTCTACATTGTTTGCTGTTTGTGTAGCGTAACCTTTTCAGCAACAAAAGAATGTCTCCCGATTACATTGATTCTAGAAGACTGAAAACTTTGCGTCTCATGTTGTGGCTGATTGTGTGGAAGCAGCAGTGCTGTGGGTTTGATTAGACATGGGGCTTTTGTATTGACTGTGTGATGGCAGTGCTAATGAATCCACAGAAAACATACATGCTTCAAAATAATTGCAGCTAATGGCCCATTAAAATGGATGTCGGCTACAAAACAACACTTCTTTTCCTGGTGGGATGCGCAAAGCCATTAGTATATGCTAGATTTGCTTTTTTTTTTTTGAATTTAGAGTCCTCTCTTGCTCAGCTGCAGGCTGTGTAGCATGGTGCTATATTTTAATATAGAAATCCCCCAAAAATAACTGCATGTACACGTTTCACCAGAGGGCTCAGAGGCGGAGGATGTTAAGCATCTTTAAGTAGGATGACCATTTCTTAAGTCCTGATTTACAGGTGCAGCTCAGTTCTCAAGCACAAGATTTAGCTGTCATGTGCTTTGCATCCTCAAACCGATCTCGACACCATGCCAACGCCAATTCAACACTTCACAAGCAACAAAGTTACATTAGAAGTTGTCTGTGTAGCTCAATGTTAGATTATGTTAGAAAGGAAGGACTTAATGTTGGTGGTCTGGCATTGGCTACAATTATGCTCATTGTCTAAGACTCAGTTGACGTTTTGCTTGGATGTGCATCATTTCCGGTAGGCAGCGGAGTAGATGACAGTTCTCTGCTTCACCCAGACAATCTTCTTACACCTGATTGGACGAATGCACCACTTGTTGGGCTGCTATTAATCTTGGCTTGTAATTTTCAGACTGGAATACACAACAGCTGTTCTAGAAAGGCTGTCAGATTTCTCAAAGAGTTGAACTACAACTAAATCTGGAAAAATCTGCGGTGAGCAGAAGGCCACGCAGGATAATGCTTGCTTATGTTCGTCTGGTCTCCCTTCATCTGAACACTTCCTTTATTTTGGCCAGTTGTCTAAAGGTGTTTTTACTGACTCTTGGAGTGAAAAATGTTTGCTTTGTGAGGTTGGTTTTTGATGCTCCGGCAGAAAGGAAAAGTTTCTTGTTGCTTAGCAATAAACATGTTTCATTCACATTAATTAGAATCACACATGGAAAGAGGCATTGTCGGAGTGAAATGAATATTGCAATGCTGTGTTGATGAACATATCATGAACCACGCTAATTCTAACACAAGCATTTGGGATTGTGTTTGTAGGGAGACCCTGGACCACAAGGATCGCCCGGCAAAGACGGTCCCCCCGGCCTTCGAGGCTTCCCTGGAGAAAGAGGTCTACCTGGCGCCACGGTAAGAGCCCCACTCCACTTGCACCTATTCATCATAGTTTCCCTTAACATGTGTTTGCTAGTAGAAAGTGACAGAACATTGTTACATAACAAATGGACCAGCGTCTATCTAGAGCTATTCACTTCATTAGAGACACCAGCCGTGGAATTCAGTCCTAGCAATCAGTCGGGTGCAGAGGAAATCCAAAGCGACATCTTACAAATGAACAGGCGTGCCTCCGCATCGCTCCGCCACCACTGACACCACTGTTTTAACTGCCGCAGTGCATCATGGGCCCCTATTATAGAAGTAAAGAATTGTTGGCCAGGGATTCATTTGAGAGATCTTTCCCTGGTTTAACTCAAGGACTTGAATTATTTTTCATATTTCAGTGCCAGCCTTTTTTGGGGGGCAGCAAAGTTTGTCTCTACATGCATTATTTACTCAATAAATTATTAAGTGGGAAATGTTGGCAATTAGACTGTGGCGGCTGAAAATGGATACTATACTGTGGGGAGAGGAAGTGTTTTGCTGCCTGCATCCTCAAGGTCAGTCAGGCTCTGCAGGCCAGCAGCACCACTGATTGTTTTCTGCCATTGTAATTTAGTCCAGCACACAGCCAGAGCCAGCAGAGACTCATTACCCATACTGCCATGTGTTCTTTTGTAGCCCACTAGGGAGCTGCACGCACACTGTCACACACACACACAGACACACACACACACACATTTTGGGCACTAACAAACACACAAGATAGCACACCTCCATGCAACACATTATACACACTCCTGCACGTGCAGAGCGAAAATTGTACGCACCCACATACACACACAGTTTACTTATGACTTATGTATCCATATACAGTATGTGCAAAACAATCCCACCATTCTCAAGCTGCTTTTATAAAGGGAAGGATATGTTTTTTAGATGTGCGTTATCGATGTGTTGTTTTTTCCACATACTGTACGTTTGGCCTTGGATTCATGCTGGTGGTCTACCCGGTTGAAAATGCCAATAGCAATGATATTTCTGTGAGCAGTGATCTGAGGTTAAATGCACTCAAAGCACATTTCTAGTGTTGTCTGGCTGAAGTGACAAACCATTAAACGATGGCAGACAGTCCCGGCTGGACCGGCACCTGATGATGGAGCTGTTGAAATGCAGGCCTGGAGAGCAAATGCAAAGGCTGATCTAAAGTTACACAGGGTTTAAAAGCAATGTCAATGAAGTCCTCATGTGTTCTTTCCTCCTTTTCCTCAGGGCCCAGCAGGTCTGAAGGGAGGAGAGGGGCCCCAAGGTCCACCTGGTCCTGTTGTAAGTATACTCTCGCCTGAGATCAAAGTAGCATTAGGTAAAAGAATGGTTTCTTTCCCCTCTGCATTGTGCTTTTTATGGCATTTTAGATTTGATTTGTGTTATTGATTAGCGCAGAGGCTTGTACTGTATATTTCCTATTTTAGTGGAAAGCACCAGAGGGCAGTTTACATCATTTGGAGAGGGAAAGCTTTAAAAAGTGGCTTCAATTTACCCTGGCTAACTGCTAGGCCATCTTTGTATCACCACCGGGGAAGATTTAGGCAATGCTCTCAAACTTAAGAGAGACAGTTAACATTAATTTATTTGTTTTAAGTTTTACTGCCACGGGTAAGGTTTGGTGAGCCGCATGCTATTTTTCAGCTTTGTAGTGCAGCTCACACATTTGAGTGATGTGTACACCTGCTGTAGCAGCTAGGTCATAAGTGCCTTGCTCAAGAACATCACATCTGTAGCTACAGAGAAAGAAGAGGAATTAGAAGGTAAAAAAGAACAGTCACAGTGACATTACAGGCACACATGGGAGAAAATCTAACATAGTAAATGATTTAAAAGTACATATAAAGTACTTATAAACTCATTAAGCCATCATGGTCACGTCAACCCTCCTTTATTTTTAATTTTCCAATGAAAGCGTCACCAAATTTCCTCACAGCCTGCTGCACACAGCGATTTGTCACAGGAGCGATCATGCACTGGAGTAGCTGGGTATCAAGACGCTTTGCTCCATTGCCTCCTGGCACACAGAGACAGACCCAACACACACACACAACAAAACCACACAGGCAGGAGAGCATCCATATGGTGAGTCACAGTGTGTAGCCATTCTGGGCGTCGCTCCGACACATCCCTCATCTGTCCCCGAGGTTGCATCCCAGCACTCTGTGCCTGCGGTGTTCCTCCCACATTCTTGTCAGATTGTCACAGAGACTCTAGAGCTTCTTCATGAGATTCAGTGGTAAGGTTAGCGTGATGTGATGGGCTGCTGCCGCCGAAAGAGTTTTCTTCTTGTTCCTGATCATGAATTTTATGTGCACACACTTGTATATAAAGCAATAAAATCACAAAATACCAGCTGCTAAAAAATGAAACATTGATGAGGAAAAACACGTTCGATCATCTAATAAGGCCGTATCATTGTCTCCAGACATACATTGTTAAAGTTGCGAATGTTTTATGACCGTGTTTGCAGGTCAAAGTCAGGTTTCAACATAATTTGAATATAGTTAATTCCTTTTCTCTTAAATGTTAACTTCTTCTCAGGAGAATTGAGCAGCGATTACAGCCCTGGGAAATTAATACATTCACAACTTCCTACTCAAAACCATAAATTTTACACATTAAAATAACCTCCACACGAACTTTAGTTTGACTCATTTGCACATTAATATGTATATATTGCAGCCTGTATGTCCAAACTCAACTAAGAAAGTTTGAAGAAAATGCAATTAATACCATTAACACATTAAATTTTTAGGTTTGATTTGACAGAAAATTGAAGAGTCTTCATGATTGACAGTTGTCTGCATTCATGGGAACATGAAGTTACATGCAGGTACACAGTCAGTTAATTCACTGCAACGAGATAAAAACAACTGTGAATGTCATTCGTCGTCATGTTTTATGGATCTAGGTGAACACCGAGTTCCTGTTCCTGAGTATTGTTGCACAGCAGCAGCCTCTTTCATTCAGAAATGCATTTTCAGCGGCAGGAATGAGCTGCTCAGAGCTCAGAGAGTCACCAGGACGTCAGCTCCCCGACAGCAGATAATGCTGGCAGCTTTCAAGGAGAAGCGCCGCTTTCTTGGAACTTAAAAGCCACCTGCTACTGTGTGTTGCTTCAGGTTTCCTCTTAAAAGGGGTTTGTGTGTAGGTGTGTATGTGCGTGTTGATGTTTTTGCAGTGGAGGTCAGCAGAGTCTTGCTTTGTACACGTCTTAATGGCGCTGCTTATTGTTCGGCAGGCTGTGTCCGTCTCTCCAGAATACATCCTCTGCCTTTCATTTTTCACTCATCGTCTCTCTCTCTTTCTCGCGCTGACAGGGCTCTCCCGGTGAGAGAGGTCCTGCTGGTGCTGCCGGTCCAATTGGCCTGTCTGGTCGACCTGGCCCTCAGGGTCCCCCAGGCCCTGCTGGAGAGAAAGGAGCACCTGTAAGTATTTTTGTAATTTTCCTTTCTTATCCTTCCATCGACCTTCTGTTCTACCAGTTTTTAGTTTTCAAAACAGAGTTATAGCAAATATCTTTGTTCTTCCAGGGTGAGAAAGGGCCTCAGGGTCCTGCCGGTCGCGATGGTGTCCAGGGCCCTGTTGGTTTGCCCGGGCCTGCGGGACCTCAAGGTCCACCCGGAGAGGACGGCGACAAGGTCAGTCAGCCCGTCCCATCCCGTTGGCCAAGTAACGTTCTCCGTTCCCAAACTGGGAGGCGTTTTGAGACTGAACCAGATTGCCAATCAATCTTCATCCCCATGTTCACACTCAGGCCATCTGCATCAAAAAATATGTGTCTCTGGTTTCCTCGCTGTTGCCGATCCATCTTCATAACCAAATGTGCCAGCAACTGCAATTAGAGGAGATGTAAAAGTGAAATCGTGTTGCTCGTTTCATCTCCTGCAATCATTATGCCCCTTAAGGCTACTATCAGGCATTCAACTGAGCTGCCAAACATATGTCACGACTGAGGTTTGCTATGCAATGAACTAGATGGCAAAGAACTTCCATCTCCATGTTTGTGTATCCGTATAGTGCTGTGTGAAGATTATAGCTGCAAATAATGGTTGTTTGTGTTGAGCTGATGGTTTTCAATGATTTTTTATAAGCTGTTAACATTTAGAGAATAAGCTAAACTGAGCTGAGGTGGCTGACTGTTTGTGTGTGTGTGTGTGTGTGTGTGTGTTTCTCTTTCCCAGGGAGAGGTTGGAGAGCCTGGTCAGAAAGGAAGCAAGGCCGACAAAGGAGAACAGGTATGGGAAGCAAAGTCCCTGCATTGCTTACTAGCACACACATTTACATCCTTCTTTTACTGCGATTAGTGAGTTGGTGATGTTGCATGTTTTCTACAAGGGGTTCCCACTTACAGAATCACACACTAGCATCATTATCACAGCAACGGTGAGCTGTGTTTGTGCTTTTATGGGATATTGTGGCAACTTTTTCTTGTTTGTGTTCAGGGTCCTCCTGGCCCAGCTGGTCTCCAGGGTCCCATAGGTGCCCCAGGTCCTGCTGTAAGTACAACTGTCCAAAATTTGAAGTTGAGAAACTATCTGACTTCAAGTGGAATCTCCTCAGTGTTCATCAGTAAACAATGCACACTTCGATATGAATATTTCAACAACTGCGACATTGCAGTTTTTGCTAACAAAGCCTCGTAAGAATAAACACACAGTTTAACGTAACACAAACATGCATTTAGTAAGAATGTTAAACCTGAAAGGAAACTTCACAGTGTTTTATATGGATATGGTTTTGATGGAACTGTTGGCTGCAGTGTCGATGTTTTACTTTATTTGAATATGGACCCCAGGAGGAGTAGCAGAAGAGTAGTAGTAGTGGTAGTCGATCTCAATAAAAAGACAACAAACAAAAAAACAAACGGTGAAAATGTGTGTTTTTTTCCTCAGGGAGCTGATGGAGAGCCTGGTCCCAGAGGTCAGCAGGGTATGTTTGGACAGAAGGGAGATGAAGGCTCCAGAGGTTTCCCTGGACCTCCTGGTCCCATCGGTCTGCAGGTTAGCGCCATGCATGTGCATGTGCAAGCACATGCTACAAATACATACAGAAACTTTAAGTAATCCTACACAGTGAGCCATGTGGTGTCAGAACCTTACAGTATTCCAGCTTGCATCATGTAAACAGCTGTCCCTCTAGCTATTGCAAGTCTACATTTTATATAAGAACCTAAATACAAACAGTAAGAGGCATTATAGAGGTCATCTTTTATGCATGCATTTATTTTTCAGTAGTGCTACACAGTTACATTTATTGTGTTAATAGTGTGCATTGAGACTTTCAGTCAGTTAACATTGTGTAAATAATAGATTTGACTGTCGCAATCCACTTTGGGATTTTTGTTTGAGCATGAAAGGTATTTTGTGTAAAGACACATGTTGAAGGAGGCAGCGCCGATGATGTGCACGTGTAAAAATGAATGACACATGGGAGCCTAAACAAAAGCCAATCCTGCCTTCACAACCTCATTTATTCTCATTACACACCAACTGTCACACTCCCGGTTCCACTGTACTGCCACTGTACCTCGACTGGTTCACTTGTCAGATGGTGGCATTTCTTCTTCTGAGGTCTTGTAGCTGTCACACTGGATTAGGAGAAACTCATCACTGCGGTATAAAACATCCAGCCCTCTATGAGCCACAGTCCTGGCTTCATAAAGATAATGTTCAAAAAGACATTCCTGGTGAGCCATGTATGGCTGTAGAGATTGGCTCCTCAGGTGAGGGATCGCTTTAAATTGCACACAGTGCAATCCCAAATCCAGGGCATCAGTTCACATTCATTTTAAATGCTTTATATATTGTTTCATATCGTGCGTGCTGCTGTTAACGTGCAATGTCCTGGATTTAGTTTGTGCTTTGCGTGACACATGGCATGTGTCATACGTGTTTTGGACTAACATTGCAATCTTTAGGCATAAGACTAATTAACAGCTTTGCTAATCCCGCAGTCAGCAATAATCACACGTTGCTAAGGAAGAAAGAGCTGATTAAGCATGCACAAGGAGGTGGGAAGAAGAAAATTAGGGAATTAGTTTGACAAAGAGTATATAAAAGAATTAGGATTCACCTTTTAATTATTTATTTTTGACCTACTGAGTAGACATAACCACTCCCTGCAAACATGTATTCAGATAGCTCATTCACTCACTATATTTTATCATATACAGTATTGCTATCGACTAGCAGTCTGCAATAAAGCGAACTAAATGATATTTGCCAGTCATGTACTCACTCATTCTGCCAGCAGTAGCAGGAGCATTGTCTAGTCATGGCATACGTAAGAATCGGTATCATTGAGTTGCATTCAGTTAAACTGTGTGGGTTATGGTACTGATACACCGTGCTACAGTACAATCAGAGGCAGACACACAACCTCAACAAGCTTACACAACTCTGCTTTAATTAGATCTGTGATATGTATTGTGTGTTGACTGAGCTTTTGACCTGCGATAATTCCACCTTCACCACCGTCATCCTTTCTCCATCACCGCCTGGATATAGTGTAAGCCAAACTGAAAATATGAGGGTAATTCAAAAGGCAGGTCATCTTGACGCAAAAATGTACATGTTAACTAATCTACACTACAACTAGGCTTAATGATGTTTTGTATCCCTGTGATAATACTGTAACGAGGTAGGACCTTCACCTCAGTAGAAGCTCATTTGTTAGTAATTACCTGTTTTATTAGGAATCAACTTCTTAAGCTAAGCACGCTAAGAGTTTACTGCAGAGATTGGGGTCATTGTCTTGATGAAATTACATAGACGACTGCTCATCATTCCAAGGTACTATCCTATCTCTGCAGGATTATATTCAATGGACTTTTAATTGGGAGTAATTCACTTCCCATTGCGATTCCATTAATTGTGTAGACTGACCTGCGCCTACTCTAGTCAGTTCCTCATCGAGCACATTTACCATGCTGCATAATTAGCAGCACCTCTAACGATTAGAAAAGGAGGAGACCTTTACACAGATGAGAGTTCTCAGCACGGCAGGAGTCAGCATGCAGTTACGCACACTTTTTAACATCTGTGGATAACACAGGGGCGTGAACACACACACGGGCTTAGATGTAGGGCATTGCACACACACACAACAGTCAGTTGTCGAGTCTTTTTTCCTCTGCCTGTTGTGAGTATTTGAGGTTGGTGTAAGCGCGTGTAGAGGACGTAATTCTTTGATCTCCTCCCTACACCGACGACAGACTGCCTCTGCATCGAGAGCAGACTCGCACACGAAAGGAAGGCAGGGGACAGCTATTTAACCACAGCAATTATCCGCAGAAATGTCACGGACCAAGCGCGCATACGAGGTCTTGACATCGCTGCTCATTTGACATGCATGAGTGAGCTGGATCTGTGTCCGCACCTTTGAGCCAAGATGAACGAGTCCCTGGCAGCAACAGGGGAAGCAAACAGAAAAGGAGCATTGTCTTGCATCTTTGCGGAGCCAAGGACAGAATTGTACAATAAAATCATTTCACCTTCTCCTCAATGTTTCTGAAGAAGCTTAACCCCCTGTTGTGTTCACACTCGAGTGTGGAGATACATCACCACCAGCAGCTATTTCAGAAATTCTAGCTGAAGTAGGCCCTTTAACACATGGCATATTGGCACGTTTTAATGCTCTGTCTCTACAATGTCTCATACCTCGCTCAAAGAGCTGCTGAAAGACTTGACATATTTGCTTGAAGGATTGAAATGGCTCCTGCCACCACTAAGTAGCGCCGTTTTTGCCTCTGTTCTGCTCATTGTGCAGTTTGTCTGCACATGAGTGGCTGTTTTTTTGAAGGTCTCTGACCTTGCTCAGCCTATATTCATTGAATATTTCATCTGATAGATAATAGGACTAGACTGTAGTTGAAACATGGATTCAAATGATTCATTTATGCATGTTCTGGCCCACAGATCTGTTTCATTTTTCAGTGCGTCACTACAATGTGTTCTGGCCGTCAAATGAGATGTCAGATTACATCTCAGGCAGGAACAGCCGTTGTGCATGCACTCAACAGTCCAAACAAAATGAAGTCATTAAGGCCATCAAACAGCATCTTGTGCTTTGTAACATGATTAATTCTTTCCCGATAATATAATTGTTTATTTGTTGTTGTCTTCTTCAGGGTCTTCCAGGACCTCCTGGTGAAAAGGGAGAGAACGGCGATGTTGGCCCCATGGTAAGAGATGCATCTGCTTCTCATAAGCACTCATATTAATAGCTTGATACACTTAAGCAACACTGTATTTCTTTTCTGCAGGGCCCTCCTGGTCCCCCTGGTCCCAGAGGTCCTCAGGGTCCCAGTGGAGCTGATGTACGTATGGCTGAATGAAAACAATGTGTATAGGCAAAATTATAGACCCTGCATATATTATACATCATACACATCGCAACAACTGGACGTCATCAAGCATCCTCTCCTAAGATCATCTCTTTCTTTATTTCCTGCTGCAGGGTCCACAAGGCCCTCCAGGTGGAGTGGGCCCCATGGGATCCGTGGGCGAGAAGGTAAGAGTGAGAACATGGCCGTGGGCATTCTGCCTGCTTTGCGTGATGTTGGACACCGCGACTGAAATACTGCTGGCCAAGCCCTTCCAGACCACCCAGCTGCCCTCCCCCCCCTTTGTTACCACCTGCAGTCCATCCATTTCGTATGCCCAGGCTTTTTGTCTGAGTTAGTGCTCTGAGACTGTTAATGTCTATTTTACAACACTTCCAACAAGATTCGGCCATTTTACTGCCATTTGGCAGAAGGCTTCACTATAAATACTTAATGCTGCACCATGGCTGTCCAAATGACTCTGGAATATGAAACATGAAGGGCTACCAACACTTTTAAGAGGGCACTTGGAAAACAGTAACATTTAACACCCTGGTCTCAGCTACAGTTATAGACTTAGTTAAGTTAAATGTCTGGCTTTTGTTCATATTGATAACATCATTAAGTGTTAGTATGTAAGAACTATTTTGTTAGACTAGATGGGACCTTTTTTTTTCTGGATCTGGAAGCTGTCCCAGTGTGAGAGTGAAGGTTTACCTGTCCAGACACTGACATTTGTGTAACCACAGGGTGAACAAGGTGAGGCCGGAAACCCGGGACCATCTGGAGAGCCTGGAACTGGGGTAAGTGAGCCCTGTTTTTGTTTTGTTACTAGTTTGTCAAACTAAATTAAATATGGATAAAAGGAATGTCTCATGTTTGTTAGGTCACTGTGTGACCTTAGCAACATGCATTAGCCTCATTAAACATTGCACTCAGCCTTAGCATGAATATTTGCAGGGCTCTACTTGAAACATCTTTAAAAGTATCTTGTGTTTTTGTCTTAGTCAAATGTATTTTTTGCTACAGCACGGTAGGTAACAGTATGAGCAGCCTCAGCAGCATATATCTGTGGGTTATCCCCAGGAAAACAGTTGCTTAATGGATAGCTTTAGGCAAATACAGTACAAAATCCAATCTAACGAGAAGTTCATTTTCCTTCAGAGTGACTCTGTGTGTTCGTCACACTGAAAGCAATTTAGACTGGTAGCTCAGCTCAGCACGGCTCTTCTGCTTTGCGCCCCATGTCCACATGGCCTGCCAAATTCAGTCTCTTCCCAGACTCTTAAGACATAATTACCAGGAGGATGCGCCTGGTGCTTCTGCCCTAAAGAACAATGATTGCAGCCTCCATGAAGCAAGTCAGCATTAAAACACCAGACACCCACTTTGCTGAGTGCAGCTTTTAGCTGTGATTTGCCGTGTTCTGAGAGCTACAGTCGGGCACTAGTGAAGGACTTCGCAAGTTTTGTATCTCCCCTCCCATACTCTGACGCCTGAATTTATCTAGAATTATATTAAAAATTAATTCTTTGTGTTTTTGCTTTCAAATTGATCCTAAATTAAGAGGAGTTTGATCATTTTTCTATAGCACATACAATAGATATAAATTTAGGTAGGTTCACCAACTAGAATAGGGTTCAACTAAACAGTATATGTCCACTTTTTTTCAATGCTTAAATGCAGTAAAAACATCTTTTTTGTGTATTCAAAATTCATTTATTTCATCAAAACAGCCTCAAAATTGGCTCACAGCCATTACATTGTGTTCTTTCACTTTGACTGGTCCGATGAGAAACTAGTGCTTGCAAAAGGTTCCTAGGTGTGTGTTGAATATGCACAAACCGGCTTTAGAGGAATGCATGCGCCATTCGGCTGCAATGTGGATTAAAGCGGTATGATGGGAATTGGCGACAATCAGCGTTAAGGGGTTAAGCTGTTCTGATAAACTGTAGTGTTTGTTATACTGAACGCCAGGTTGAATTTGAAAAGATTTTGAAAGATTGCATGTTAATTTACCATATCCATGTAATTACCTGTGCTACTGCCAGACAGAGATTTATGACTCTTTTTTCTTACTCTTACCCAACACTCATCATTGATGGCTCTATTAGCTCTACTGCCTCATGCATCATTATTTAGGTACAACAGCAGATTGAAAAGATGGCCTTTCTCCAGTGGGAGTGGCAGAGGAGCGTGATTACAAGCATTCATAATGTCCCCTGCTAGTTCCCCATCATGCTGCCGGTGTCATTGACATTTCCAAAGTCAGCGTGCAGCTTAAGTCCCTGTCATAAGCACAGCCCAGTGTCTTTCACTTAGTTCTTGTCTTTTTCCATCAAAGTGCTGCATTAAGTTCTGATGGCACTGGAACAATAACAACCCATCATCGCTACAATATAGCATATAGCCGTCATTATACATACACATATATACACATACAAAATGATTTTACTTCATTATATTCAGCACATTCTATTTTTTCAATGTTTAAAGCTCGTCTTTATCTCATCCACCATCCATTTGAAAAGGAGCACACAATAATGACGCACATTAAACAAACAGCCCTGAAATATACACAGCGTTTAACCACATACATGATATGATATAAACACCATCAAGATGTGGATGTTACCGAGCTGTGAAGTGTGAACGTGTGCAGTACAAACGCATGAACGGTGATTAAACTGTCGCTTTTAGCCAAATGTTTAAGGAGGCTTTAAAGCCACGCGGTAGATGAAGCTGTTGAAGAGTTCACTGAATGAACAGAAAAAGTTGATTGCCCAAATGCAGAGCAGCGAACAGGGACACACAGAACAATCTCTTATTCCAATCATCAGCAGATTTGCCACCAATTCACAATTCAGAGAATCTGCCGAATTCCTTCGAGCCACGAAGCAAAAGTGTTTTTCACCCAAAACAGAAAGCGCTCGCCATTCAGCACCAGCACAAATAGAGTGACACAAGCCGGAGCTTTCAAAGTCTCTTGCAATGACAGATGGTGAAGGGGAGGAAAGGCAGATATGAAAATCATGTCCAGCATATTTATTCTCATTAGGGAGTATGCTGTTTCTAGGAAACATGTCTAAGGAATCTTTTTATCGATGCTTGAAATGCTCCATATTGCACCTTTGAGATTGCTGCAAATTGTCCCTTTATATGAGGACTTTAGAGGCACAGTAACATCACATCTAAGAGCTCGTGGTGCTGAAAATGAGACCTGTTTCCAGTCTCATTTCACACCCGCACTGTTGACCATCCCTGCACCCTGAGATCAGCTTTGGACCCAATGTTTCTCAGCTGCGTCTGACCACAAGTCCGTTTTTAGACCCAGTTCAATTCAGTGTCACTCTTCTAAAAAGTTCTGCCTCCTGTGGTACTGGTGTATCAAATGACCTCCCTGACTCCCCACCACTATAGGGACCTAAAGGCGAGAGAGGAGAGAAAGGAGAGGCTGGCCCCCCTGGAGCTGCTGGACCTGCTGGTGCCAAAGGACCCCCTGGAGATGACGGTCCAAAGGGCAACCCTGTAAGTCTGCCAGATACTCTCAGAATCTGCAGCAGTTCAGTCTGACAGGCTCAAATGTTCGGCTTTAAAGGAAGAGACCCCCACCAGCCCTGAGGCAGGCAATTTTATCCTAGAACATATTCAAGAGCTAAAAAGCCTTTTTATTGAGGGAGATTATATTTTATGCCTGCATGGTAATGGAATGCAATGAGGCCTTTTCTCATGGATTTGCAACATCATCATTAAGTCCATCAAATTGCCTTCAGTGGTTGTAACCAGCTATACCAGGACTAAATCACCGTCTAAATTACTAACCATGCCTTTGACACCTGTATCCAGGGAAATTATGTCTCAGCTGCAGTGCCTCAGGTTTCTTTTGCTACACTGATAGATCACATTTCTCTCCCTTAAAGGGTCCTGTTGGATTCCCCGGAGACCCTGGCCCCCCGGGAGAGCCGGGAGTTGCTGTGAGTATGAAATCTTTGAGCAATGTTTCACCCATACACAGCTGATCACGTTGAAGCCAGAAATGAAACATTATGGGAGTTATTGGGTAGATATTTTCAGTGGCAGACATTATCCAACCTGCACATCTCTCATGTACAGGGCACTGATGGCGAATCAGGAGAGAAGGGAGAGGATGGTGAATCCGGTCAGCCGGTAAGTCGCTGTCATTTCACAAACTTTGGACCGAACAGATGATGCATGAGTTTATATCACGAGCTGTGTCCCTCGTCACTTGAGGGACACTTTAAGTGTATAATGTAACTGAATTATCATAACAATCAGCGGCTTTGTCACTGTGCATGAATGATAATGGTATCTCTAGTTTATGTTGGTTTTATATCATACTAGTCCAGCACAAGTTTGCCTGCAGTAAAAGCTGTAATTATATGTCGTCAGTAAATAATTTACACTGCAGCGTTTTAATTCATAATATTTACTCCATCCGGTAACTGGACTTATCTGCTTTGCAGATTCATTAAGTCTGATTAGAAATAAAAGCCAAACACTAATGCTGGCCCGGTGTAAAATGCAACAAATCACAAGTCTTATTAATATTTATGCATGTAAATGAGCCTTTATCATTTCCTAAGAAAAACACACAACGTATTTTACTCACTCCGTGAATGTTACATATTAGGATTTTTATTTATGAACTCTGATTGCATGCTGATTGAGTTGAGAGGATATATTAAAATATGATAAACTATGTATGACATATACATCCTTCTATTATTCATATTTACATCTCGCTGTGTAACTGTGAACAACTGGGCTTTCACTTCTCAGTGCTGTGAATTGTTTACCAATGCAAATGATGAAAAAATTGGTTTGATTGCTTGCAATTAACTCGGAGATAATTGGATGAAAGTGTCTCAGGGAACAGTATGTATCATTTCAGCCCAGCTTTGGGTTTTGGCATTACATATTTTCTGGACTATCCTGAGCATGAATATTCCCTAAATGTCAATGTGCTCTCTGCGTTATTGTCCTTTTGGCAGACATAACGAAAGATTTAGTGAAGCATGCCGCGCTCGTCAGAATTCATATGAGCACTGACTCATTGTTAATACAACTTGTTTGACTGTCTTTTAATGGTTCACTGCATCACCTGTTTGCTTGCTTGTTTTCAGGGACCTCCAGGCCCATCAGGAGAAGCTGGCCCACCTGGACCACCTGGCAAGAGAGTAAGTCTGCGGCCATTAAAACTAAAATTACTCCAGTATTTTATTTGTGCGTGCATCACTGGTGAGCTTTCTACAATAATCCCAGACAGACAGAGCATGTCATCATTGCATTGATGTGAAATGTCTTGCTGACCAAAGCGTCTGTCAGTTTTAAAACCAGGAGCCCTATTCTCAAACAGATGAACGGAGTGTTTGGCACTGTGCTCTGGCTGCAACAGACGGGTATCCCGCCTCACTGTGAAACAACTCCTCAGCAACTCAATCTTGGCAGCAAAGCAGCAGAGATTCATTTTCATTAAAAGTAGAGTGGGGAAAACAAAGTGGGAGATTTAAGGGGTCAAGCCGTTGCGCTGTCTCAGTAGAAATCCACCTCAAAGCCTATTGAGACATGAATGTAAAAATCATTCTTTTTTTTTTTGTCTTAGCAAGAAATTGGAAAGGCTTACCAAAAAAATAGGAGCCGCCTTTTCCAAACTCATTTACGTCCTCGTGGCAGTGGGAAGAGAGCGGGAGAGATATAGCAGGGCTGACACATTATCGATCCACAGCCCCTTGACTGACAGCCAGAGCAAAACAAAAGCATGACATGGACGTGGTGAAGTTGTTAAGAGGTTATGAGAGGAGAGGGGCCGGCTTTATGATTGCCCAACCAAAAAAAAAGAGAACAGAAATCGAATAAAAACTAATCATTTAATGTGTTGCTTGTGATGATCATCACTGAGACTTTTGTCAACCTTTACAAGAGGAACTGCTCTTCTCCCCAATAAGGAGATCTTCTTCCTGCAGCCTACAGCATGAGGTTGGCAACATTAACATAGTTCCGATGTGATGTGGAGCTGGAAGGCCACATGAAAAGGAGGAGCTATTCTCCTGAATTCGAAAGAAAACTCACAATCTCAAGTGACTGACTGCATTTCAGAGAAAGACTCCAAGGCTCGGCCCACTGGGGAAAGAAACATGCCAGGCATTTTTAAACCGGGTTGATTGCTTTTCTAATGCGCCCGATGAAATTTACATTCTGAGTATTTAGCATGGTATCAGCATATGCTGCACCTAAATGGCCGAGGGATTATGGTAAGGAAGAGGGCTATTTTATCACACGCAGGTCTTTAATCACTTAGGGAAAAAACGGGACCTGAGATGATCCCTGCTACTCCCCGACAGGTTGCTCCTTTGAATGCATAATTCCACCAGCAAGGGTTGTTTAGGATCTGTTGGCCCCCTTTGTGTCTCCTCAGCATTTTGCCTGTAGAAATTTGCAACAGTCCTTAAATCTCTCTCTAGCACAGCCACTGATTTTGAATAAGTCAATTTAGCATGGCAGCAAATCATCAGATTTGCCTAATGCCTTAATACTGGAAATGCATTCAACATTGCCTCTTGAAAAAAGAAATATGAAAAAGTAATTAACCTTATCTAGCTCTAACTCTTTTTTTAATTAGGTTCAGGTCACTACTCTTTTTTTTCCTTTGTCAGTAACTGCTGGCAATCTTATTCAATTAAGCACAGTAATAATCTGTGTCTCATACACCTATGGCTGAAGAGCCAACAAAAAGGCATCCTGGACTAGAAGAACACACCTGCACTTCGCCGCCATATGTCGTGCCACAAGTGAAAAGGCTCTTTGTGACGATCAAGAGTCTGCCTCTTCACTGCCAGTCAGAGGTACACACCAGGAGAAGATGAAAGCTCCAAGACAGGCGGCAAGATCACATTATAGGCTCTCAGTCAATAGCACTCAGGCCTCTGTCGGCCAGATGAGAGTGGAATTTGGATGGAGAGCGTTTTTGAAGAGGGACGACTGGAGGTGGAGTTGAAACAAATCATTGTGGGCCTGAGAGATCCTGACTAGAAAGAAAAGACGACCTGCCAACCCTCGCCGCGACTGAAGGAGGCTGTGTGTGTTTTCTGTGTGTATTTCTACACGGCTGCACGATTGCATGTTTTGGTGGGCGGACAGAGGCACGTCCAAGCCATTCAAATAGATCCTGATGCAACTGAAGTGCACATTCAAGGGCATTGGATTATCATCCCTGTTCGGAGACAGCACCCACCAAGCATTCATCAAGCCAGACAACTGTTCAATATGATCCAATCTAATAAACCTAAACTGAAATGCCAAGCGGCTGAGAACCTGACTAAATCTGTGGTGGGGATGATCATTCCTCATTCAAACCAAAGCATTTGTACGGCATGCATACGCAGAAAAATGAAGTTATGAGTTGTTTTTGCTGTCCTAATGTTCTGGGTAGCCTCAGAAACAGTGTGAATGGTCCATGATGAACATCCCCTTGTGTGTACACTCTTGTTGAACAGCTAGTGTGTGTTGGTGCTGTGTTGAAATGCTAAAGCAGTGTCCTGTCATCCTCCTCAGGGACCTCCGGGGGCTGCTGGTGCAGAGGGCAGGCAAGGAGAGAAGGGCGCTAAGGTAACAAAATCAATTCATCCTTTGCACAGTAGAGCCGTCTCAGCAAGTCCCTCGCCCCCCCTCACCGTACCCACATTGTTCCCCGTCTTGAATTAAAAGCATAAAAACACAGAAGTAATTTAATTTCCATCATAGATTAGATGGAAATTTATGGACGCAGCCTATTTGAGTAAAACTAAGATTCACTTGTTCCTTGCATTGTGCTGTGGCTTCATTTCAAGCCCGACAAAAGGAGTAAATGCTATTTATGCATTAGCCCCCAGGTTTTCAGTTATCACGCTTCTCCTTTTTAATGAGCATCAAGGCCCAATGAAGTTCTGTGAGATGCCATTTGTTCTACACCACCACCTTCCTGGTTTTGTCAAAGTCTGTCCATATGATCTATTGCTTTGTGTGGGAATCAGTGACCATCAGCTCGTGCACGCTGAACAGAAATCACATTTACAACAAAAAGATGCCTCTCTCAGTGGATCCACTGGTTACTTTCCAGCGCACTGTAGTCCTATGAGCTGTCTATATATAATGCATGATGATCACCTTTAATGAAACATGTAAAATGTCATGGACTGCAGCTGTCCAACACTGTGGTTGTAATAGATTCAGTAAAGTCTCTCTGGCTGCCTTCTATCAGGCCTGTAATCTGTAATTACCATGTTTCCTTGAGCTCTGTCTCGTCTCTGTGCATATTGATGTATTTCAGATAACACCTGGTCAGCTGTGGCACGCTTTAATCTCCAGGCCATAATAATTTTCTCATGACCTTCAAATGAACACGTAGCAGGATGTAGCGCCACCTATTGTCGTGCCTGTGGGGGAACGGAAACACTCGATAACTCAGACTGTTGTTTACACGTTCACATTATTATTCACATTCATCCCGTCTACACGCCGCATACTGTCTCAGCATCATTTAAAGCTAAAAGCAGCCCGCAGCTGAATTCTGATGAAAATACTCTGAGATACTGAGTTTCTCCAGAAAACACCCGGCAGCAAGATACCAAGTGTTGCTGCAGAGTTTGGAAGCTGATGTACTGATAGAATTTTTTTTCTTCTACACCATTGCCAACTGTTCCAATTTATTTCATTTTTTACATTTTTATAGAGAACCAGATAGACCACTGTCACTGGCATCATCATTGAAGAAAGACTTAAAGTTTAAATGTTTCTGAAAATATCAGGCAATTATTAGAAGCTTTAATCCAAAAATCTACTTACAGTTAACTTAAATTCCCAAATTGTGCCATATTCTTCAGGCTGAGTCATGTTTTCACAATACTTGTCTGTCCACATACAGGGTGAGGCAGGCGCCGAGGGTCCAGCAGGTAAAACAGGACCGGTCGGACCCCAGGGTCCCGCAGGAAAGCCTGGTCCGGAGGGTCTGCGTGGAATCCCCGGCCCCGTCGTAAGTCAACAACGACAGCAATGATCTTTCCCTATGAAACGCTGCATTTACATTCAGCTGACATGCATGCTCGAACACAGACACACACCCGCAGTGTACACTCATAAAAAAGTACCGCTAAGGCATGATGATAGACTTCATGGAATAATCAATACATCCATTTGGCTTATACTTTAGTTTCGCTTGTTTATTCCAGCACACTTTTTTTCCCCTGTTTGGGCTATTAATCATCGTGCTGAGCACAGAAAATCAATGGCAGGCCAGAGAAAATACAGCAGGCTATAATGCTCACTACAATTGAATGGCTTTTCACAGGGTGAACAAGGGCTGCCCGGCTCCCCAGGACAAGATGGTCCACCTGGTCCCATGGTTCGTATGCACAACATCTCCCTCTCTCACTGTTTATCTATCTAGCTAGAGGACAGAGCGAGGCGAGGAGTTTCCCCTTGCTGCCAGTCTTTATTTCAGTCACATTAGACATACTCCAAACCTTCAGTCTCCACTGTACTGAACATACACAGATCAAGCTGCTATTAAATATCTCACCTGACCTGGATTTGCATATTTCCCATAAAGGTGGACAGTCCCCATAAGACATATCTGTAATACGAGGATGGTTTTCATCTTTTCTGCAGTTTTTGTCCTCAGCTTTTCCCTCTATATGCAGTAATTGGTGCTTTTCCAGCCTCTTTTGTTCCCTTTCATTCGTCCGTCTTGTCTCCTTTTCTGCTTCTCTTCCTAGCTTTTTTTCTACTCTCTCTGTGAAATTGATTTTTAACTTGTGCAATTGTTATTTAGGGTCCTCCTGGGCTTCCTGGTCTGAAAGGTGACCCCGGGTCTAAAGGCGAAAAGGTGAGTGTGGACCCTTTTCTTGTGTCTGCCTGCACGCTGGTTTCATTTCCCAGCCTCCAAATAGGCTGAAAGATAAACCTGAAAACAGTGAAAGGAGCCGTTGGACGGTGATCTTGGTTGAGACGTCAGTCAAGGCTGCTCACTCCTTCACAAAGCCTCCACGACTTTGCAGCTGATCAAAAGCAGCACGTCTTTTTGAATTTCGAAGCAGCATTAATACCAATGTAGGCTTATGTTAACATTTTGGAAACAAAATTAGTTTTTGCCACAGCTGCTGCAAGAGAAAAACTGTCTCAGGATTGAAAATGCAGCTGAATGTGATGTATCACTCCAATCTCTCTAATCTTGCTCTTTTCTTCGCTGCCACTGTCAAATTTGCCGGTGAAATATAACTACAAAGGATATTAAGACAGCACACATTGCTCCGTCTAATTTGCCTCCCACACACTGACATGATGGCTTGAGAGAGAGCGGTGTAAAAGCACACAGCCGAGGCACCGAGGCGTCGCGTGTTGTGCGCTTTTAAATGCTGTCCAATCAGGTCCCGTTCAGAGCTAACCTATTTCAGAAGCATCATCTTCGCGTTGAGATGTTCTGTTTTTGTCTGCTGCAGGAGAGACATTTCAATTACAATTGAAATGAAAACACATGCATTTGGGTTTTGTGTGTGGTCACACACACGTCACACATGTGGGACATTGCTGTTATCTTTGACTGTTCTTTTGTGTGTGCACATTTTTTCTCGTCCCCCAGGGTCACCCAGGTTTGATCGGCCTGATCGGACCCCCTGGTGAGCAAGGAGAGAAGGGAGACAGAGGTTTGCCCGGGCCCCAAGGTTCCCCCGGTGGCAAGGGCGACGGTGTAAGTAATTGATGACTCCATTCGCACGTCGGTCCTGGGGGCCACTTGCCCTCCACCTCTCGCCATTTTTTATCCCCTTTGCCGTTCCGCTGTGGCCACAGGTCTTGCCACAGTCACTCGCTGTTGATTAAAAACCACAGAAAAAGCCATTGCAGTGCAGCTGAGCCCTGCACTGCGATACACATCTCTTCACTCACTGTATCCACGGTGAGGACATGCTCTAGCTTCTGACAGACTGGATTACTCATTCATATTGCTCAAAAGATGTAAAAAAAAAAAAAGCCTCTATTAACGTGGCTTTGAGACATCTTGTTTAAACTTGTTGAACTCTCGATATTAGCAATGTAGCATCCTCAACACCTTGAACTGTACACTACAGATTCTCTGTTTACCACCTGCTTCTGTCTGATGTCTACTGGGAGAATCTAACACTCTGCATTGTGGAAAACACTGATGAGAGTTTCCTTCTGAACTGAAAGGAGGGTGAAGCTCAGGCTCAATAAAGGATTGATGACAGCCTTCATCCATTTTTAAATAAACACTGCAGAATGACTGAATGTGCTGTTCTGTCCTACTGTGGCCCTCAGCCTGCCCCAGCTTTGTGATTTAAGGTGATGAGTTGGATTAAGTATCTGGAGATTAGGCCTAATAAAATCGTAATGTCCCCTTTTGTCAAAGCACAAGAGCTTCAAAAAGTTTTCACTCAGTTTACCATTTCTATTTCCAGGCCTAGAAATGGGCCTCATGTTGTCTGGCTTCATTTCCTGACAAAATTGAGCCTTAAGATTGTGAATTGCTGGCTTCAAAGAAACAGCACCCCAGCAGTGCAGCGTTTGGTCTTCTCTCGATGGCTAAAGTAAAGACTTTGTCTGTCTCACTTCATAAAAATCTCCATAATTCCTTGTGAAAGCGTCTTCCCATTATGCATCTGTTCAGCTCATAAACTAAATATTCATTCCATGTTTCTGGTCCTTTGCCATTATATTATAGCTTTTTCATTTCACTCATTACTCAAGCCTCACAATAATACTTTTCTCTCCAATCGTTCTTTAATACATATCTGCTTTCATCTCATCTTATCACAGGGTATCGCCGGAGCCTCCGGTCCTCTCGGTCCCCCAGGTCCTCCCGGTCTGCCTGTAAGTCCTCCACTGATTCAGTCTTTCATTTGGATTCTACGCTGATGATAGAATGACTTTGCTAAATTGCTGTGCTTATGTCCTGTCTCATTCAGGGTCCGCAAGGCCCCAAGGGATCCAAGGGTTCAAGTGTGAGTACTATCGGTGTGTTTTAAGGCATATTATCACCGTGTGTATGTTAGAGGCCTCTTGGATAATATGTCTCTCTTCTTGTATCTATTCCAGGGTCCCGCTGGTCCAAAGGGAGACACTGGTACAGTTGGTCCTCCTGGTCCTCCTGTGAGTATTTAAGACCGTGATTCTTGCCTGTTTTTCCAATCAGTGATAGAACTGTAGTATTGTGCAACATCTAAGGTCAGGAATCAAAACCAGTTTGTCCCACCGCACCCTACAGGGCCCACCAGGTGAAGTAATCCAGCCCCTGCCCATCCAGTCACCCAAGAAGACCAAGCGCTCCAGTGACATGCAGTCGGACGCCGCCATCATGGACTACGGCGAGGGCATGGAGGACATCTTCGGCTCACTCAACAACCTCAAACAGGACATCGAGCGCATGAAGTACCCCATGGGCACGCAAAACAACCCGGCCAGGACATGCAAAGACCTGCAGCTCTGCCACCCAGAGTTCCCCGATGGTAAGCCCGGTCAAATCACAGGCGTTAATCTCAAAAGTAAAGAGCTGATCTGGAAGCACGTCTGTCTCATCACTGTAAATCACAAATCTGTGTCTCTCTCCAGCCTCTCTCTTTTTCTTTTTGGTCAAGGCGCCTGTTTTTCTTACAAACTGAAACAAATAACAGAACATTTCCAAGACAAAATTGCCCTCATCAGTGTTTGAACTTTTTTCCTTTGCTATCGTTTGGTCGGCCTGTTTTGGTAAATATGTGCCCACTGTTTGCAGTTTAATGAAGTTATTCTGGGCCCTCGCTTTCCTCAGTGCTATTAGAGTCTATCAACATGCAAAGTGAGGCAATAAGAATAAAAAGTTGTCGTTTACAGCAGGATGGACTGTTTCAGGTTCATCAGTCCTCAATTTACTTCTGTTGAGGAAAAACATTTAGTCAAAATTGCTGCGCATAAATTATACCTTGCTTGAGGCATAGTGATAATATTTTATATAGCTGTGTATAAGCCACGAAAATAAGCAGTGAGCTACTCTGGAGCAGGATTTCACATAGGATCAAGGAATACAGCACACTTCATTTTTGAAAAGGAGCTTTGAGCCGTTTTCTGTGGACGCTGTTAGAACGGGATGTTTGAGTGTGCTTGGTTCTCCTCAGGCGAGTACTGGATTGATCCGAACCAAGGCTGCTCTGGGGATTCTTTTAAAGTCTACTGTAACTTCACCGCTGGGGGCGAAACCTGCATCTATCCAGATAAGAAGTCTAATGGAGTAAGTGACTTTGGATTTGTACCCGTGAGATTCATAACCGCCTGTTTCTAATCACCGTTTCTCATCGGATATTAAGCCATCATGTTCAACCAACACATCAGCAAACAGCTCGGCACCACCTGACGTTGTCAAAAGAAGCCATTCGATTTGCTTCAGGGTGAAACTTTTAGCAACTAAATATTCAGTTTTGTGCAAACAGCTCTAAAACCACCAAAAGGCAAATACCATGGAATGATCTGACTCTACCAAGTTTGTGAAAACAATATTTCAGAGATATTGAAATAACAAACAGGTTTATCTTCTGTTGCCAGATAATAAACTTTGATGCCACCCTAGAGGCTGTGCTTTATACAGCAAGAATCCTTTTTTGTTTGTTTGCTGCATGATTCATGACAAGAAGGAATGCCCATGATAATGTCTGCCATTAATGTGCTCTGTCTGGTGTTGTTTCCTGCAGGTCAGAATATCTTCATGGCCCAAAGAAGTCCCGGGGTCATGGTTCAGTGAATTCAAACGTGGTAAAATAGTAAGTCTGCAGTGCTTTACTCAAAGGATTGCTCCACTTCTTCTGTTTTCCCTCGTTCTCACACACACCTGTTCAGGAGCTCCAGCCGCCGATAACCTCAAATTGCAGCACCAGCCATGGGATTGCGAGGGAGTGACCCCAAGTTGCTCCCATAAAGAAATCCCAAAGTGCCTGATGGTTTCAGTGTTCACATTTTAGGCAAAGCCCCAGCAGAGAGAATTCAGAGTGCAAGATACACGCTTTCATCGTGAACACGATCGGCTTTTAGTTAAAAATATTCTCCTTCCCTTTGAACTCGTGCCTCATTTTCATTGTCAGAACATTGCAATTCTTAGACTGCAGCAAACACAGAACAGAGCATCAATAAAACATTACAGAGGATTCAGGCAGAATGCCTCAAAGCTTAGTATTCCAGTAGTCCCCGCTCTGCCCCCGAACAGTTAAAAACTGTCTCCGTAAACATCAGATGCTGTTTTCTTGTACTCGGAAATGAAAGAAGCAAGTTTGTCCTGCTCCATCAAACCGGTGTCATGCGTATGTGTTTCCACTGTGTGCGGCTCTGTGGGATTGAACGTACAGTACGTCTGGTAACGAACTGAGGGCTCCTTCAATGCTCACGTTCAGACGAGGTTCACACAAAGTTAATGTTAATCAGGGTCCTGTGTGTCCTGAAACCTCTTATCTCTGTACATTCAAGTTTTCTAAGAGAGTCAGAAAGGGTCATAGAGTCGACAAACACATGCAAATATAAAGTACTGTACATGTGGTATTTCATTCTCACACACAATGATGAATGGATCTGATTATCATGCCTCGGGGTTTTTGCACATCAGAAGCTTTAATGATTTTGCGAGGATTCCAACTTTCTTGGTTTTGTCTCATTTACTCGTGCTTGTGTTTACATGGAGCCACAAAACGCCAACACCCAACAGAATTGAAGTGAAGCTAAAGATACAGATTTAGTGCAGTAATTGGATCGTGTTGGAATTGAAGCACTGGCAGGCGTCAGTGTAGAAAGCCTTGTGTGGCTGTGGAACGGTGCTCTCTTCAGGTTTGGGGATGTCGACGTGGACCTTGAATCCGTCTGAGCAGAAGTCAGTCAGGCAGGGGGGCTTTTAGGTGACGTAACACGTCCTCTAATGGCCATATTCAAACTCCTCAGCAGTTATTTGGATGAAAGTCCTGCGGCTCCATTCAGTAATGGTACAAGCAATCGTGATGGAGCAACTGGTGGTAATGTTAACTATTAGGCAGTGGCCTTGTAAGAGCTGTTCTGTGAACTAGATGGGTTCAGAGACAGCAGTGGTTACTGCATATCAGCTGGAAAACTTCTGGCTAATTGATCTTTTTATATGAGCCAGCTCTGTTCTGTTCTTGTTTAGAGCTTGTTGACATGTAGAACATGTTAAACGAGCTCTGGTTATTATTTAGCTTGAGTGGAAAATGTTTTGTTAGTTTTATTCTTTTGTTATGTATGACTGTTCCTTCATATTTGAACATTTGTCTTTCATATTCATACTTATATTTCTTTTGCTTTTTATAAAGTACACATAAATCAGACTGGTAAGTGAGAATGCAGACTCTTGCTTGTGTTTTCATTTTGAGCTCTCTTTCTCTCTGTTTGCCCTCCAACAGCTTTCCTATGTTGACGCAGAAGGAAACTCAATAAACATGGTGCAGATGACCTTCCTCAGACTACTGACGGCCTCGGCCAGGCAGAACTTCACCTACAGCTGCCACCAGTCTGTGGCGTGGCACGACGCCACCGGCGACAGCTATGACAAGGCGCTGCGCTTCCTGGGCGCCAACGACGAGGAGATGTCCTACGACAACAACCCTTACATCAAGGCCCTCTCAGACGGCTGTGCGGTAAGCCCTGTCCTGTTGGTCTAAAAGAGCTGAAGTCCAAGAGTTCAGTCTGTCACTGGCATCAGTCAAAATGGCGGCGTTTTGGTGCAAATAGCGTGTGAGCTGTTGTGTTGGCCCTCAAATTGCTCTGTCAAGCTAGGCTTTTTGGATGAGTTATGCCAAAACCCTGATTCCAATAAAGTTGGGACGCAGTGTAAAATAAGTAAAAACAGAATACAATCATTTGCAAATGGACTGTTTAATGACAACAGTGACAACAGGTTTGAAACCTGCTGCTGCATCAAATTCAGAATAATCATAAATTAACAAAAGTCAATGAAGCTGATGAGATGAAACAGAAATACAGTATTTAGTCTTTGTCCTGTCTTTGATTGAGTATACGTCAGAAAGGATTAGCAAATGATCACATTGTGTTTTCTGTGTGTTTTACACAGCGTCCCGTCTTGTTTGGAATCAGGGATGTAGCTAGCTGCGGCTGCTAAGAAACAAACCCATTAAGAGGTTATTTCCCTGCAAAAATCAAGCGTGATTTCCGACACATTTACTCCTGCGCTGTTTCATATAAAAGCCAAAGAAGTGCCAAGCTTTGAATGGTTTTAATCAGTTTCTCATCCATTTGGCACTTGCTGAACAGAACTATTACTCCTATGAAATCACATTAGTAGTGAAACTAGGCAGAGTGAAAAGCTATGGTTGTCACTGATGGCTGTGAAAACTCATCTCAGACACACATTAGTGAAGTTTTCCCACCGGCCCGGTGATGAGCTCGCGGTAAAAGGTTTCGAGCGGTGAGAAGTGGGACAGAATGTGTGTGTTTTTCTGGGATTCGCTTGTCTAACCCTCTGCGTCTCTCTTGTTGCAGACGAGGAAGGGCTATGGAAAGACTGTGATGGAGATTAATACTCCCAAAATCGATCAGGTTCCAATCATCGACGTCATGTTGACTGACTTTGGGGACCCGAACCAGAAGTTTGGGTTTGAAGTTGGGCCCGTCTGCTTCCTTGGCTAAATAAAAACGGAAAAGAAAAAAAAGGACTTGATGGGGCCAGCAAAGAAAGTCAAGTTGAGACGTTTTGGGTACCACCAAACCCCATTTCTAGCCCCCCACCCTTTTCTATGCCACATGCAAGTTTTGAATAAAAGATGGTGTAGCAAACATGTCTTTCCATGTATGTACGTGTAACCCAGGAAAATACTTGTTGCCCTTGTAGGGCTCGAACCACATGACTTAACCACGTTATGGAGCAAAGGTGAAGGACATTTGAACGCGTGGCAGAGGAGGGTGAATCGGAGGTAACCAGGAGAGGGGGTCAGGCGACACGAGGGGACACAGACCTCCTCCCTGGACTCTCCAGGTGCTGTATGAAAACGACTACAATGGTGCTTGTTCAAAAAACACAAAAAGTATAAAGAGGTGCTAAGAAAGAAGGTGTATTTTGATAATTATATAAAAAACTGTAATTATTATTTTGTACAATACTGTTATTTCTGAATCCACTTTCAAAACTTGCATGTGTATCAGATTCTGCTTCCGGCTCTTTAATTTCAATGTTGGTTAGATATGCAGTGTAAGTTAAAGACACCATTCAATCAAATAAATTTATAATTCTGGATTTTTTTTGTTGTTGTTGAACACATACTGTGTACCTGTCATGAAGCAAATAAAGTGAGCATTCAAACAATTCTCTATTGCTAAATTAGACTGTATGCCCTTTGTATATATTGACAGTCCAAAGCTTGAGGTTATTTGCTGTTTTGCCCTTGTGACCGTAGGTGAAACAACTGGAAGTATCAAACCAGCATGAATACGTCAACATCTCCCACTAATGTTGTGATCCTGTGCTAGTAGGAAGCAATCATGGCATTCATTTTTCCTTTATTTAATTCTATTTGTTGTTTTTTTTCTGTTTTGTTTCCTGACAGGCTTTTTATTTTGGTTGTATACCTCAAACTTTCTTGATAACCTGTAAGATGCAAGGATGTTATGCCCTGTATATACCTTGGTTAAGCAATTAAGTTTATATATTTTGGGTGGGGATTTTTTTAAGAGAGAAATACGGTAACTGTTAGACATCCACTGTTCAACTCCTTCTGTGAATGCAATGAGAAGCCCTTTAGGTGACCCATTTTTGTAACTAAAATGAGAATATGTTTTAATGTGCTTTTTATAGTTCATTTAAATATTAAAAACTGGATTCTAAACAACAGTGAGCTGAATGTCTCGATGGTTTGTGTAAAATGACTTTGGAATAGATCTGTGAATGTCAAATGCTTTAAATCAAGGATATGTTAATTCGACTAAGACTCTGGGCTGGTGCAATTCCATCTCTCTTGAAACCAATAAAATACCATCTTACAATAATTACATGAATGGAAACGTGAATAAAATGTCTCCTCTGTTTGTCATGGGAAGAATGAAAAAATATATTTGCTGCTTATTTCCATGCGCCTCTAAGACGGAGGCAGTATTTCACCATGTATCTGAGCCTAATCAGTGTTTGACTTTTCAAGGCTCACAAACAAGAAGAACACTTCAAGCCTCATAATACGCAACCGATGCAAAGGCTGCAAAAGAGTGAGGAGAGACTAGTACAGAATTATTAGCTGCTTGTTCTAAAGTAAACTGTGTTCTAGAGCAAGCCTGAATTGGTTTTGTTTGGCTTTGTGGGGGAGAAGAGGTTGTTGTCTCCAGCAGAGCACAGGAATGGAGATGTGAGCTGCAGTCCGTACATACAGATGTGATCACATCTCTCACATCTGGACAGTGAGCTTAGTAAAAAGGAATGGAAAAATGGCAGCTAGCCTGGCTGGGTAACTGGGTAAAATCTGCCTACAAGCACCTCTAAAGCTCACTGACTAACCCGTTACATCCTGTTTGTTGACCTCGAAGGAAAGCTGTCGCAACACTGCATCTTTACAGGAGGCTCTGCAGGTTTCTTGGCTCTTTCCACGTTTAGTGGTGGTCAGTCCTTCGAAGCGACGCAGGCCGTCCCCAACATTACTTTCTATCATGGCTCAGGGGAACGAACTACTAATCGCGCCTGCATGTGGACATCTGGTTGAGACAATGTGCACAATCCCTTGGCTAGAGACGGGGAACGTTTCAGTCTTCATGTTGATCTGCAGCTTCTTGTTTAGTGCAGACACTAGCAGTGTCATTCTTTTCATCGAATTCTCAGCAGGAAAGCCAATAAGCGCATTTCCAGAATGACAAACTACTCCTTTAAGTTTTTATTTCTCCCCCTTTATCTTAAAGCCGTAATTGAATTCATCCTCAAAGTGTCCGCAGTGTTTCTAATTAGAATGCTGTTACAGTTGTGCAAGTTGTTTCAGCCAGATCACTGCAATCCTGCTACTCCTCTGCCTGAAATTCAGAGGGGAAAAAAACAGACCTAATTAGTATTCAGCCCTCCTGAGCCTCCTTGAAATAAATGTTAGCGATGGCCTGTGTCACTTCAAAGCATTGACCACCGCTGAACCTTTTATTTTCTTCTCGAAGAGTGCAAAAGAAATCCACATAATAACAACTGACAAGTCTGTGCTGAGCTGCAAAAGAAATGGACTTTGTATTCTCTTTTTATCTTACTTTCTTCGGAGGGTGGGTGAGGGGGGGTCTTTGTAGAGACGCGACCAAAGAGAATACTCATGTGGAACCGCACACGCGAGAAAAACAATCAAGAAATGCTCCCCCGTAGCTTCAGAGGAGAATTCAGCTGCACACTCATGTTCCTTTCAACTTGCTTTTGAGTCCTTTAACAAATACCCTGTTTGTCTCTGGAGATTCTTCTTTTTACATATTCAAGACGCACCGTTCATTTAAATGAAGTAATCAAACTTCTTTGAGTTGTTGTGGATGAGCATAGTAATAATCTCCTACATTATCATATAAATGTCAGTTTTGCTATTCTCAACCACTGATTGACAAAACACAGTAGTTAAAGTGCGTTCACTTCCTGAGAGCCCACGTTTGCTTTTGTAAACGGCCGTGTGGTGGGAAAACCCTGTGGCTCGCAGGAAGTAGTGTGTTTACCATTCTGGACCTTTGGAAATAAAGAGAAAACAAGAAAATGCCAGCGCACCTGACAAAAGAAACACATTCTTTATTAACAGGAAATCAGTGGGAGAATCAGCAAACTAGCACAGCACTGTTTGACTAACCGATGACGGCTGAGAAGAGTGTTGCAGAAATAGTCTGTTGGTAACAAAGAGAAGGTATGCCACTTGAAAGATGGAACATTAAAATGTCAAGTGGCAGGAAACCCACTTTAAAAGCCCATCTGAAGAGATTTCTTCTGTCTGCCCTGAACTCTCTACAGTGTCTCCAGCCCTCTGTCTTACATGTAATATCCTTCTCTAAGTCTTGTCCCATTAGTCCCTCAGTGGCTTCCATCCAGAGCACAGTGACCGAGTAGCCTGTCGAGGCCACCGTATGCTCTCCTACACCAGCGAACCTCAGCGGTATCCACCCGTAGGTAAGACTTCTTCTTTGCAGACTGGGTGATGGCCGGACTTTCAAGTAGTAAAAATAAATATTGAAGCCGAATCAGCCTGTTAGTTGAAAATTTTCATGTTGCAACTCTAATTAACTGGAAAATGCACTCAAACCTCTGCCAAGGAGGCAGTCAGTGCTCAAAGCAAAACCCACAGTTCAACTACCAATGAGTGAGTCCACATCTCAGCAAAAACTGCTCTGTAGGATCCCGTCAGGCACCGCTAAAATAATATAGCTTTGTGTGCATTTATAAGAGAACTGAAGCAAACTTTTAAAAGTACTGCAAAAGTAACTTTCCCTAGTAACTGATTACTTTTATATGCAGTAATTAATAGAGTAATTCAATTAGCATCCATCCATCCATCCATTTTCTTCACAGGGGCAGCAGTCTAAGCAGGGAAGCCCAGACTGCCCCTCCCCAGACACTTCCTCCAGCTCTTCCGGGGGGACCCCGAGGCGTTCCCAAGCCAGCCGAGCGACATAGTCCCTCCAGCATGTCCTGGGTCTTCCCCAGGGCCTCTTCCCGGTTGGGCATGCCCGGAACACCCTCCCAGGAAGGCGTCCAGGAGGCATCCGATATAGATGCCTGAGCCACCTCAGCTGGCTCCTCTCGACGTGGAGGAGCAGCGGCTCTACTCTGGGCTCCTCCCGAGTGACAGAGCTCCTCACCCTATCTCTAAGGGAGCCCCCCGCCACCCTGCGGAGGAAACTCATTTCAGCCGCTTGTATCCAAGATCTCATTCTTTCGGTGACCTAAAGTTCATGACCATAGGTGAGGATAGGAACGTAGATTCAATTAGCTTGGAGAATAAATGCAACTGATTACTAATCTTCTGTAACTTCTTCTGTAACACAACACTGCTAATAGACAAACTTTGCAATTCTTTAACAGCTCCAGAGCTGCCTCCCATAGTCCGGTCAGTTTTCAGCCCGGAAGCCGGGTGCCAATTCTGTAAAACGGGTGAACTAGGAAACTGCAGACCTTTTGGATCATTGCTAGAGTCAGGAGGCTAATCAACAATCACTCTGAGGACGGCCTGGACCTCCTTCATTGGTCAGTAACGTTGGTTGCGTTCATTTTCTGAATGAATTAATATTCTGAAGGCTGGACAGGAAGCTTTAGCGCGCCGGATGAGGTCCAGGGGCCGCCAGCTGAGTGCCATTGTCTGACACACTTGCAATCTGCAACCTCACTGCTAGATGGCACTAAATCCTACACACTGCTCCTTTACAACTGCAACACTTCTCAAAGATTTAAAACGCTTGCACTGACCTTATCAAGCTCTTTTCCATTGACTGTAACCAGTGACCGTTTGTTTTAGTTGAGTGTGCGTAATTACGAGGCCATCATTCCCATGAACCATTTATTCCTCAGCAACACTCCCAGTTCCCCCAACATAGATGAGAGAAAAACCATTTGCGGCAGTCCAAAGTGCACCTCAATTCCTCTGCATGAGAGGATGTGAGGAGATTACGCAGCACCCCTGGGACCACGCAGGGACCTGACAGTCGCTGTGGCCTTTAAGTGAAGCTAAAATACTCATCTGAGACAAGAGAGCAGCTGTACTCCATTTGGACCCAGCAAGGAGCGATCGCACTCACCTCACATCACCTTGAGGCATAGCAGGAGGCCTTTTTCTAGCGTCTCAGGTCAAACTGGTTTTTCAAATGGTCAAAATGTGGCTGACAGCGGGACACGAGAGTGGGGATCAAAACCAATTTGATCATGTTTTAGCAGTCCTCGTCACGTGGCCTCATCATGTGGGGGTCATGAATGTCTGAGCAACATTTTATGGCATCCATCTGTTGAGGTTTTTTAGTTGGGGAGCAACCAAATGGCTGACATTGCCTATACTGGAGTCATGCCACAGGTAGTTGAAGAGATACTGCTAAAAAACAAAGCACACACATTTTCCTATGCAGAATTCCTCTGATTTCAACACAAAGATTTTTAGTTTTCCAAGGTTTGCATGTATGGGTCCATTAACTCTGTCTATGCATCTTACTTTTTGGGTAGACACACACAGAGAGAGGGAATAATTTCAGAGCTCTTTGTTGAGCCTGTGTGGGTGCTTTTGCTGCCACAAACAGGTTAATAATTTACATTCTGCAGCAAGAAGATTTTCTGGGACTTTTATGTCTTTTCTTTCAGCTCTAATATTTGCAGCGGGCTATGTTTCCATTGGTGAGATCACTAACTGATAGCTGAAAAATCAGCTTTCTGTCGCCTCCTGCCAACTACATAATGACTCAAACTGCATTTGTCTATGATATTATTAGCATTTCAGTATTTTAATGTCACCTGTGCAAGAGGCCATTGTGGCCATTTACAATTTGTGTTAAAGAGTGGCTGAAAAAAGACCTAAACATCCCCAGCAAACACACACAGCCCGCAGCGCTTAATGTTTGATGGCTTTCTGAGTCGCACCAGGAAAGTATATTAGAAAATTAATTAAATGTTTTGTATTAGTCAATTATCATAATTTCATTTTCGAGTAGAACAAGAAGAATGTTCTTAATGCTGTTCCACAAATAAATGCAGTTGAAAGGGCTTTAATTGAACTCAGTTTGAAGAGTCAGAACAGTCACAGTGGTGAGCGCTGATTGGTCAGCGGCAGCAGTGGCTCCTCTGGTTCAAGTCGGGTAAACCAGCAGAGCTTTAATGCAAACTCCATTCTCTAGTGGCAAACTGGACCAATGTTAAATTGCAATGCTGATGCAAATGACTTCTGTCTTTCTCTAACATAGGTGGATTTTAACTCCTCTAATGGACCCCTAATGTTGCCTAAAACACCCCAACCCTCCACCCCTGCCTCCATCTCCCAAAAAATACAAAATAAAACTAAAATTGATGAACAGTATGCCTTTCCCTGTACCAAATTTCAAATCACCCTTATGTCCTTCACAGACCGATTCCAGCTCCAGAACATACAGCAGGGAGCATCTCTACATGACAAATGGGACGGCGCCACATGTAAACTTCCTTTTTACTATTCCTGTATGACCCACGAATTCAAAGCAAGGCATTAAACATGCAGGCGGAGTGCTCCATCAGCACAAATACGGGTCGAGTGGCAGTCATTCGAGAGCAGGATCCTGGCTCCCGGCTCCGCACAGTCCTCAGAAAGGAACTGGGTAAATCAGCAGGGAAACCCAGGAAAAGGATCTCCAGCCACCCCATCGCCATCACATCCATTCTTAGTAAACTTTGTGTATGGCTGCGTTGTGCTCTAAGCTATTTTTGTGACGTGGTTAATAAGCAGCCCCAGCAGCTTGATGTTCGTGTATTCTCTATAGAAGAGATGAAGGGGTTGATCAGCTACTGTGGGGAGCCAGAGAGCTCAAATTGCGTTCATAACAACTGACAATTACATGTGTATGTGTCAGTGCCACACACTGCATCTGGAACTGCTGCTGTCCTGGGTCTGTCAATACGATCAGTACAGAGTCATGTGAGAGCAGGGCTCCAATCAGGCGACTGCAATGCAGATCTTGCGGCTATTTATTTACCTTTATGAGAAAACCTTTTAAAGATTCCAAACGAGTGCCAAACTCCTGCTGAAAGAAGGCAGAAATGCGAGATAGACACCCAAAACACTGTTATTGTCACCTGAACCTGCTCATAACATTCTAAGGACATCAGGAGAACAGGCCAAACACAAACGCTGAGATTTTCTAGGGTTTGAGTGGATGTGCTTTGTTCCAAGAACAGTTTCCCCCTCAGTAAATCAGCTGCCGGATATGCAGTGAGGTGAGTGTTTGATTCAAGTGGAAAAAAATATTTGACTTCAAACACCGTAAAGCTTCAGCTTAACACAAATGGAACGTGAAAAAGTCAACATGCCAGTGATATAATGTCTGTGAGCTACACCTTGTCACATTGCCCCTGTTTCTCACCCCAAATCAGCTGCTTTCGTAGTGTTGGTTTTGTGTCGTCTCTGGATGTTTCAAATGCGTTTTACGAAGGTGTGACTTTTCACCGATGCCATGTATTGTCCTGGGCTTATAATGATGCTGCATGACTCGTAGTCTTTATGGAGTCTCACAATGTGTGTAGCAGAGAGTAGGAAACAAGTAATGTAGAAATTACTCTAAAATGTGAGTTGTGGAAGACTAAACGTCTTTGCAGGCGGCCCTTTTGGTGGGTTCTGATCTGACGGCTGATTTTATTTTGCTCTGTTGTTCTTTGTGCCTCTTAGTTTGAGCACTCCTAAAGGGACTGTAGGGACAGCAGTCATTAAAGGAATAGTTTGATATTTCGGGAAACGGGTTTATTTGCTGTCTTGATGAGTGTTAGATGAGGAGATCACAATGGGAACTGCAAGTGGGATTGCAGTTTGAAAAAGATAATAAAAAACAAAGCCCACCAGCTTCTCGAAAGCTCACATGTTGTATCTCCTCAGTTTAATCTGTATAAAAACCAAAGCGGGTACGACAACGCAGCGGCTTTACCAGGAGGATGGCTGGACTCTTTTCAGAAGAAAGCAATACTTGTTATTAGACAATAAAAGTTCCCTGATTGTTAATCACTGGTATCATCTCTTCCTGCAGCACATCATGTACTAATATCAATATCCCGGTCCCTGCAGTGGTAATCATGTGACAGGTAGTGACTGGACTCCCTCCTTGGAGGAAAATCTCATTAAAGATTTAGTGGACAAAATGACACTCCAGTGGTAGCCCTGAACTGGTACCTGGTGTATACGGTCTTGTTCTATGTTTGCCTTTCAAAATCCTCAAGCGTACTTCAAGGCCGTGCGTAAAAGGAGAGATAAAGAAGCGGAGGGAGTGATCAGAGAGGCGCACCAAGTGATTGTGAACAAGCCCTAAGGCACATGCCAAGGCTCCCCTCGTTAAAAAACCGGAGAGACCGTCAACAGGCGGTCCGCTGGGACCCATAACAAAGCTCACCACATGCAATGCTTCAAAGACGCGCTCTCATTTGAATAAGTTCAGATGAGCCCCGCTCTGCACTCTCCCATCCTGTGCACGAGGCACCGTAACCGTGCGTGGCAATGAATCCCGAACAGGACAACAGGCACCCTGACCTCCCTACCAATAAATCCTGGTGCACATCCCGGGAGGCAGTGAGCCGGCGCGCTCTTAAATAGCAGGTAAGGGACAAGCGTGAAGATTGTGTTTACCAGCCAAGGACAAGGGAGGCAAATCTCACAGGGCGGGGAAAGACACTGCAGAATAGGTCTTGGCAGCACCTGTTAAAACATTTAGCAGCGAGACTTTTCAAAGGCCACTTCTTTACTTGAAAGGGTGAGAGTAGATCTCAAGAAAATGAAAGCAGAGGAGGATGAAGGGGCGATGGGAGGAGGTCTCCACGTTCATCTTTAATGAATTATGTTGGAATAAAGATTAAGTGAGACGGCATCTTGCTAAAACAACAGCTTAAATTCATCCCCTTAATAATTCAATGAGACTGTTTTGGTTCAGCTGACACCTGCCTTGTGTGGGTGTGTTGGAGGCAAACGACGTTGAGGGAAGGATGTTGTGGACTTTGAAGCAGACCTTGCTTGTGTCTGTACGAGCGGCTGCATAATTGATTCAGTGCATAATTAATTCTCTGAAAATACCACGCTTACTTGGTCGGGCAATTACCACTGTATGTGTGTATAATGTGTGTATGTGTGTGTTAGTGTTTTTTTTTTTGTCTGTTGCTCTCTCAATTTTTGTTTCACAGTGTTCGACAAGATAAAGCCCGGATTTAATTAGTAAAGGCTTTATGTGCAGTGAAACTTCATTCTGGTTAGTTTGGACGCCAATTCAATGTTTTTCAATGTTTTAACTGCGCCTTTAGGTGCTCATTCAATTTCTCCTGCTCTGTACTTATCGCATTAGAATGGCCCTGCTTGAAACCATGCTACTTGTTATTTGCTCATCCTCACACTGCTCTACTGACATTATCTGTTCCAACAGTTCAGACTCCAGCCGTAAGTGCTCGTGGTTAAGTTAATGTACTCTCTTTGGGTTTCCAGTGTCTCATGTTATATTGATGGAATATACAAAAAGTGTGTTTTCATCCACCTGTTATACGTGGAAAACAGACTGGTGACGCCAGAATTGAGGTGGAAATCTTGGCGGTTAATGTTTAAGTAGCAGCAGTGGATAGAAACACAAATCAATTTGCATCTACTTTTACTTTTTGTCGCGGAATTCAGTCAAAATTTGCTCTACATTCACATGGAAAAAAATAGAATACACATGAAGATGAATCAGAGGGGTGGAAAGTAACTAAGTACAATTTTGGCTACTTGTACTTTAATTGATCATTTACAGTTTGTATGTTACTTTAAAGTTCTACTCCACTGTTCAGAGGGAAATACTGTACTTTTTGCTTTATTTATTTTCTTGACTTAATCATTTGACAGTTGTAGCTATTAGTTACCTGTTTTAAGATGTTAAAAAAGCATGTCATCGGCTACATATGACATGAGGGCCCCCCTCCTCTTAGCTTGTGACAACTGGAGACAAAAGATGTCTATGAGGTTTACTAAGAGAGATTTAAAATAAAAAAATGTGTGCAGCAGGCTTTGTTTGTTTTTTCTACCCTTTTAGTCATCTCAGGACCCCCCAAATTTAACTTGTGACCCTTTGAAGGGGCCCCACCCCTGAGTTGGGGACCACTGGACTGAACTAAAGTAATCTCAGTGAGGGGCCATTCCATAATGATCACTTTTACTTTTCATACTCTCAGCACATTTGGCTAATAAAATGATCTGAATGCTTTTTACACCACTGGAGATTGAGGGAAAGCCAAAAAAATCTACAAGCAATATGTCCCATCCACCGTTTCGTCCTAAAAGAATGCTCCTCAGTTGTCACAGTTATGAGAAATTTGTTCCCTCCAATACAAGCTAGAAAGAATGTTCTATACAAGGTCACACCTATCGACCTGCCTCTGATGGATTTGATATTTAGCCCACATCCCCCCATACAGCCTTATTCACATCGCAGCCATTTGAAGTCCTGTCACACTCAGGGCAGGAAAATATTCTACCTGAAAGACTGGCATTTTCATTCAGAAATTAACTATGTGCCGGCAAAGCGCTGGCGTCAATCCGAACCTCTTACATTGTGTCCAGATCCTTTTTATTTTTCACTACAGTTGAAAATTATTAGAATTTGTGTTTCCCATTTCCATTTTTTTCCCTCATCATTGTAATTGCAGAATCTGCAGAACAGGTCAAATTCTGAAATAATAACACAGTTGAAGTTTGCAGCTTCAAAAGTAGCTCACGTACATCTCACTCACACTAAGAACCCATGTTAAATCCATAGATCTACACGAAGCCATCAGCGCTGGTGTCAGACATAGTTAGAGGCACCTGTTGCGTACTTCAATTTGACATCAGTGGTCTAATCCTGTGAGTCCAACAAGCCCCCAAGGCAGCACAGTCTGATCGGTATCAAATGCTGCCTGATTGCACATTATTCCCTCATGTATATGCGACCTGATAAGCGTGGTCTTCAGTCTGCTGGAAGTTCAGGCGCCTGCTGTTTCCCACTGTGAGTTACTGTGCTGTATAAATTGGTAATACTGTCGCAGAAAGAAGTCCTCCGAGACTAACAGGTTGCTTTTCTAATTTGCAATGCCCACAGTGCATGATTAAATGATATGATGTAATCTAATGTCTGTCATCCTCATTCAGCCTCACATAACAAATAATCTATCCGGAACATAAAGCACAGTACTCATTTTAATGACAGGAGAAAAAACTCATTCATCTTCAGGAATATGGAGACATTTTTGTCTTCAAGTGCTTGGAATGGAGTCAAAGTTCAGAAGTGAAGACATCAAGCTTCTTCACACACTGTAAATTTCACTGAACAGTCTCATCGCCTCGAGACATGTTGATTAAAGACAGCTGTAAAGAAAGGCACAACCCTTTACCTCTGACTGTTGTGGATTATTGACAATAAAATCCAGTAAATGAAGACTGCAGTAGCAGAGAATCCTGCAGCTCCGCATTCAAATTTAGAAAAACAGGGAGGCAATTTCCCATTGAGGCAGGAAATGAAAACAGTCAGGGATGGCGGTGAACTGAAAGCTCCTGCTGCAGACAGATAAATGCACTGTTATTGAGCATTTGACCACGAGTCAGCTGAGGTGACATTTTAATGACACATTTCTTGGGAAATTTCACATCTGTGCAGCTTGGTCAAAGGAGGAGTCACAGCACTTCTGTCCTCAGGGCTTTGAGAGACCCTCACATTCTCACACACACCTACACACACACACAGAATGAGTGTGTGTGCTCAAAGCCTTGAGATAATGAAGACATGACAGGTATCACATGCTCTGTCCTCCAGGAGCAAGTGTGCAGTTTGCGCTTCAGTTTGGCCTGGCATGCACCGGGGAGACGTCTGAGGGGACACACAGGGAAAATGATGAGTCGGTGTCCTGAATTAAGCTGCAGTCAAGGGCAGGACATCGGACCCTGACCACACTAACACAAGAATCTCTGAGAATTTCATTCAATTTTACCACTGCAGAATAACGGAAGTGCCCCACCATCATTAGCTACTGCTCCTACACCTGTCAGGCTTTTCATTCTCACACAGTCACATTCAACATCAGCACTCCAATTCTTGAATTTCTTTCAAGCCAGTGGGTGATTGATTTCAGGCACGACGTGAGCAGAAGCAGGTTTCTCATTTCTTGCCAGCAACCTTTTGATTTTGTCATCTGAAATGACAGCAAAATGATGTAGCTAGCTAATGCAGCTTAACTAATTAAGATAATGTTAGGCTCATGAGCTGGTGGTTGAAAGCACCACCGAGATCAACCCAGAGGTCTTGAATATGCATTTGATGGCCACATGTGTAGCTCCTATTTTAGACATTGCAATAAAAAGACTGAAGCTTAAGCTAACAGTTGTAGCAAAAGACATGGAAATAAAGGAAACACACTGCTCTTCTATGGCAGAGCTAGTTCTACCTAGCAGGGATGTCAACGGTTAACCACCAAGAACATATTATGCATGTCAGTCTATAGATTTATTTGCACACACACTTGGGTAAAAAAAATGAAACATGCTAGACCAAGCTTGGTGTGGGAGCATTTTCTTCCAGAAAGGCAACAAAGTCGAATGTAATCTATGTGATTCTACTCTCTGGTTTAGTAGTATTACTAGCACTATGCTGTAACACATCAAGGACAAGCACCTGCTGCCGTCTTCAAGAATGGCTCGCAGCCAAAGATCACATTGCTGCTGGGAGAAAGTGAGATGCACGCTGCTCCGAGGCCATCACACATTTGGTGTGCCAGTTGTCAGCGTTCTAAAGTTTCTGCGTCTTACCAGTGTCTAATTTCCTCCTTGAAAATAATATGCAAACACGGAGTTCTTGAAAACTGGCAAACAGGCCAATTCTCTAATTATTGGATGCCGAAGCAGAATAACACACAATTAGAAGGTTCAGGTGTTGCCGCTGTGCAAATCAAAGACTCACAAATACTGAATTATGCAAGTGTGGACTCAAGAAACTTAAAATCCATAAAATCCAACAGAGTCAGAACAAACCTTCAGCATTAGCAGAAGAGTACAACATTCAGCAGAGAGAGTTTTGATTAACATGAAGCTGTTAATAATAATTTGATGTTCATCTTGTTGACCTTATTTTCAGGAGTTCCAACCCTAACCTCCACTGGAAGATGAAGCAGATTTTAATTCATTCGTAAGTATCATTATCAGCCCTAAAAAAAAAAAAAAAAAAAGAAAAAAAAAAGCAGGTGAAGGCTTAATGGAAAACATAACCATGAACAGCCTTAGGCTTGAGAATTGCATGTGATAATCAATATCTTCCTTGAGTAATTTTGAGATGAAATATAGCCTTTCTGTCTACTTTTTCTGTCAATAATGTCCTTGTAGTCCCACAAGGACACAACAATCCCCACAGAAAAGGCCTCAGCTTGTGTTATTTAGCTTTTGATGAAAAGTGCAGGTGGAGAAGCAGGACTGCTGGTAATAGCAAAAAACATGTAAATGAGAGTTTTGGTGTGTGAGAAGCACTTCTGCTCCTTGTTGGCTTTACAGGATCCAGATGTTTCTGAGAACGCTTTGGGTTTGCATTGCAGGTGAGAACTGGATGCCCAGCACACATTCGTGTTCGACTGATACATTGGGCCATTAACTGCTCCCTGAGTCACTTATTCAGAATCACCAGTGAGTGTCATTGAAGGCATTCAATGCAAAAATGTTTGTAATTTCAAAAATATGAACTTTTGCTGAACCTTGTAATGCTAAAGCATTACGGATTCAGCTGTGGCTCAGCATGGGCAAGCTGACATTTCCTCAAGTATTCTCAGTCATGCAAGGAGGCAGTACGATTGCTTGTGCGCACACCTCTGCAGAAAAGAGTATATCATGTCAAACAGAGGAAAAAACAGCAGTATGGAGAGATATGTGACCTGGGGAGAAGATATACCAGAGAGAAGACTGAAGGAGGACAAGCCTCTTACATTTGCTGCAAGTGTTCCGTCTGTTATGAATCATGCAGCACCATTGTTGAGCCAGTCGGCGGTAAAATCAGCTGAATAATTCCCCCTTGTCATCATCAGTGTGTTCCTAGAGCATGGTATTACTGTGGGCTTGGCTGGCATGGACAGCAGAGTCTCAGGCCAATATTTTGTACATTGTTGTACAGGTTCACGTTAAAACCCGTGGCTCTTCACAGAGCAGTGCTTCACTCCCTGACAGGAGTAACAAGTGTCTCATGGGTGCTGATTCGATACGTTGGAGGCTGTAGTTGGTGGTGAGGTTGAATTGTATGGGCATCATGCAATCAACACCCCTTTGATCCAGTGCCAGCTGTGTGGACGAAGCCATTCTGGAAGTGGCCCTCATGCCCGGGTCTCCTGTCTATGTCAGACCCCCCTGATCAGCATGCTTTCCTGGCTGTTTTGAGCTTCCTGTTGATGCAAATTTCAGTGTTTGGAAATTCTGAATGAGATTTCACCCACAGACCACTGTTACCAGGCTTTGTTCAATGAACTTGATTGAAGAAATATAATATAATTCTAATAGAATGCTAACACTTTAATTTAAGTCACTTTACTTTGCATTTATAAGCAGCATACAAAAAGTGTATAAATGGTTAATAACACACCATAATGTAGTTATAAGCAGATATAGGGATTTTTAAAGTTTATTAATGTACAGTATAAGTGTATTATAATCATAACTCCTCCAGATGACATATGAATATGCATGCATTTTGCTATATTATCATCCATTATCAGTTCATGCACCTCAGATCAGCTCACAGGTGCCCTCGGGAGCAGTTCACTGTTAACAAATATACTAATCAACATGTATATATGCTTACGACTACATCATAGTGTGTTATAAACCATTTATTACTAGCTTATGTATTGCTTAGCCATGCTAAATGATAAATGGGTGACTTAAAGTAAAGTGTAGTTGACATAATCATCATTTTCAGGTCTGTCTTCACACAGGACCGGGATTTTTCCACAGCAAAACTAAAGTGATTCATTAACTGATGTGTAATGATTAAAGCATTAACTCTAATTAAACTGTACGATTGCGTACTTAGTGCAATGTATATCTTTTCACATGCACAGTCTCTGATCCGACAGCAATTTATGTTCACTGTATCGTGGCACTGTCTTTATTTCCAGCAAATCCAGAGGGGGAATCCTGCATTTCCTCTCAGACAGAAATTCATTACAGTATCTTAAAGCAGAAAGGAGAGAGTCTTGTTTTGTTTTCAGTTAATTGCTCTAACCCTTTGGCTAAATTAGCATAATCTTGTAAGTGGCATGCAAAGGCAGGGTGTATTAAACTCCCTTGTCAGATCACAACTTGGCCGGTACTTTCTCAGATATCAAATGTGACTAATAAGCAAAGGCACATTTTATTGTGGAGCATAATAAAGAGATCTATATTTGGTTCAAACAAAGGAGGAGTCATACTCCAGAGGCCCCTCAACTTTCAGCATTCAAGAGGCAATTATATAAGAGCTAATTGGTGGACTGTATTGTAATTAGCTGTGCACACTGGGATCAATGTGTTGTTTTGAAAGATCTTGAGCTTCATTCGAAGAAGCAACACCGTGTCAAGGAGACTATTTCATATCCTTAAGTCAGAAACAATAATATTCTTCTCTGAAGTCAGTTAAATTAGCAAATGAGCTGATGAGAGCCGAGATCCAGCAAAGCTACTAGACTATACCATGAAAAACAAATATAATAATAAAATAAAATGTGGTCATCTTTGTTTGCAGTTGACAGTCAAAGGACAGTGGGGAGAAAGGTGGTTGTTCTCCATCATGTTTCCAAAAACTCTCAAATTTCTCATGGTGAATTGTCTGTTTGGACCTTGGAAGTCAAAGATGGATTTAATTTGAGCTATAAGAATGCAAAAACGAAACTTGATGTACCATTAAAAAAAAAACACATGAAAACAACTCATTTTGTCACCACATGGAAAGTGCAGATGGGAATAATAAAATGAATGACTCACTGTCATCAGCATGCACAAGACCCCGAAACTGATGCAGCTAACAGGAATTCAGCCATTATCAATTAACACCTGTGCCTTTTCACTTGCTAACATGCCACACAGGCTGCAGGAAAGAGACATACTCTGTTTATCCTTACAGGCCTTGCACGCCCATGGTAAACCCACACAGGTGATTATCTCAGCAGATTAGACCTCTTTTCAGGGCTGTGTGGGCAGATGCACACTGTGCTTGACTCCCATCTCCCTGATTTTCCAGCTAGCTTTATTTCACTTGTTAGGGAGGAGCAAATTAGCCCACACCTTCGTCACTGCGTCTGTTTGGCCATCAAAGGGTGGCACTGCTGAAGTGAAGTGCAAGCAGCATATAGGGCAGCAGGATGGTGTTTCACTCACTGTTTTTTATATATCTATATATACATGTGTATATTATTCTGCACTTTGGAGCTTTTTGTAAGATGCTAAACTTGCTTCAGTACGTGTAAGAAGACAAGAAAGTTGAATCTAATCTAGTCTTCCATCAGCACATGGCAGAGGTGCATTCTTTTCACAGCTTTTGCGTGTTGACAGAGACAGGACGGTACCTTTTCCATGTAGGTGCAGCCCTAACAAGCCACGTGAATATGTGGATATTAATCAGAGTTGTTAATGATCCAGGCACGTTCAATGATGCGGCATTCACCGCTGGAAACCACGCCCAGCTCGCCTGTTGCAGCACAGCTGTTCTTATTAGTACATGGGGTGCGGCAGCATCACATAACCAACCTCTCTGCCAACCTTCAACCTGAGCGGGTCTAATTATAACAGAAGATTACTGCTTGCACAAAAGAATAAAAATAATGCTGAAAAACGCGCTTTAAAAACTCTATAGCACCGCACATCAAAGATTCCACAGGGTACCACTGAATATCGCCAATTAAAATACGTGTTATTTTGAAAATTACACATAGCGGAACTAGTTCGTAAATGACAGCCTTAGCAGAGGTCCCCTCAGAAAAAGCAAGTACTGTTCAGACCTTGCAGCTTTGCAGAATGACAAAAGACCCCTCACATTGAATGTGCTGTTTCTTCCCATCTGCTTTTTTTTTTTTTTTTTTTTAACCACCAAACACCACTTGATGTTGCTGAGCAACTAATGCCAGAAAAGAGCAAGGGACAGAATGAAAAAGGAATAACACAGCGCGGGGAATGACGGAGGAAGGATGGTGCAGCAAAAGCACAGATGAGTCGAGCAAAAGGCCAGGAAGGCAATTCTGGAACAAAATGCAAAGGAGACAGAGAAAAGAGGACCCTGAGAGCCGAGTAAGCAGTAATGGAACAATTCTAATAAAAAGTGGATATTGGTCTGTCAGTGTTGTCAAGCTCAGGCATGAAAAACAGCGAATGCATGCATATCTTTATCTAGGAGCTATGACTGGCAAACTGATGTCAGTCTGCCTTTTGTGATAGCAGAAGAAGAAGAGAGGAGCTCGAGAAACTGGGGTATGTGTAATTAAAACAACCAATGTAAAGATCAATCCTTTATTTATTAAAACAAGTGCATCCGCTATAACAGGACACACACTGAAAATACTGGTATAACCCACCTATTTAAACCAGTTTGTCATTCATGATATGTACTGAGTCCTTGCTGGTATGATGTGTATGGAATGACTGCTGATGTAAAATGGGCATCTGTGCACCAGTTTTATTGCTTTAGTCTGTATTATCTGTGGGTGCGGGACAGGTGTCAGACGCAGGACAGGTAGACTTTCATTTTTGCTTCCATCTTTGGAGGAAAATTGCCTCTCGCCCTTTGTGCTCTTAATACAGAAGTGCTAATTTCAAACCATTTAACCAGCTTGTTCCCTGTTGGGATGCTTCAGGTCACAGCTGAGGGACCACTCCAGTGCAAACCTCAAATAAAACCACCCCAAAGTCCAAGTTTCCAGCATTAAGCCTGGCTGATCTGCTGTGTGAGGCAGATGACTGATACGGAGCTGAATAATGTTCGGCTGTCTGCGGGTGCTGAGCAGGTGATTGTAAAAGTGGATGGCTTTGCTGTTTCTCCAGGCGCTTAGTGATCAAATTTTCTGTGGAATTTGTCCCACGTTTCCTGTCGGTGGCGGTGAGGTTTATCTACATGGTGATTTGATTGTGATTGGGCTTTGATGGAATAGTTCTTGTTCCTCGTCTGGCTTTGCTGAGGATTTGTCACGTCCAGTCATATTTTGTTTGTTTCTCTTGCTCGCGGGTGGTGGCTCTCTGTCAGGTCTGGCCTGTATTTGTCACAGTCAGGTGTTTTGTAGTTGTTTGTCTTCCTTGAGATTTACCACTTTTGAAAGCAGAGGAACAAGCAAACATGATATTTAAACTGTGAATGTTACATCTGACTCATATTTAACACGTAAAGAAAATAAAAGTAAATAACACATATTCCACAGGTGTCACATTTCACCTCATGTGTCACGTCTGTGATTTATTGAAATTTCAGGTAGCAAAACAGAAATTACTACTTATTATTGTGTTTTAAGGGGATTTTGTATTTGTTAACATAGCTAACCAAACTATAGGATTTCAATGACAGGGCTCTCAGTGAGGAGGTCAACAGAGGGTCTGATGCTTCTGTAGTCTGCCAAAAAATAAAAATGGGATCTTCTTTTGAGAAGTATTACCTCAAAAACCTCTGATCATATTGAATAAGTAGCTTTTCAGTTATCATGGCATGCTTCAGAGTGTCTGCTGTGTGAAGGCGAGGTCAGCAGGGCCGCAGCTTCGTGTGTTCTCACCACTTACCGCTTCAGGAGATGATAAATACAAGTCCTTCATGCTTTGGTGATGCTGCAAGGAGTTCTGTAACTTGGACCGAGGCCAGTGGAAGACAACGCTGTGACCGCTGACTGACCACCTCACGACACATTCCCACTCCCCAGACGACTCATTAGGTGACCTCTGGTTAAATGAATGCCACACACACACACACGCACACATGCTGATCCCTCAGTGACACAGTAACCTTTAACCACCAGCTCGCTTCTGATAATCCGGCAAATACACAGACACACATGCAAACATTTCAACATGTGTGTGCAGGATGTGGTGTTGGATATGCACATCTGCTTAAATAACTGGTATTACTCACCTCAGTTCTTTCATATTGTACAGCCAGTCTTTGCTCAGTCTAGAAGAGTCTGACAGCTCTCAAGGACACCGGAAAATAGGTGGATGAAAAGGAAAGAGCGAGTCGGAGTCTGAGCTGTTTTCAAGGTGTAAAAGGAGCGGAGACAAGATGGGTGCTTTTAATTTGCAAAACAAACATCACTCTCCATTAAATGGCCTCTAATAGAGTGGTGAATAATGCAGAAGCATTATGTATAGATATATGTGAACAGCATTACACAGGACTAACAGCAGAACCTGCAGTTCACAAATACAATCTTCTGAAAGAATATAGAAATAAGCCCATTGGTCTCCTCCAGTACAAGCCCTGTTTAATTTTAATTACTCCAACTTGAACATCAGAACGAGCTCTATTAAAACCTGCTCCATTAACAATCCATTATAGCGGTGTGAATAAGCTTTGTATCAGTCCTGGATTGTTGTTTTTTTCTTAATCTTCTTTATACATTTGGATTTAATTGCTTTTATCGTTTCACCCAAAAAAACTAGAGTTCAGGCCTGTCTAATTAACATGCAAACATGGGTGTAAGCCTATTTCCTTTCCAGTGTCAAAGTTTCCCCTTCAAACAAATGCGGCCAAGGATGGCTCCGTCGAGCTCATTGGTAAGCAGTGCTTAAAGCGCAGTATTGAAAAGCAGTTTCTTTCCCTGTTGCATTAAAATATGACAGGTTTTTTTCCGCCATGGAGGGAACACTGTGTTGCAGTCTGAACACAGCATGCCTCCCAAAACAGCACACTGCTCAAACTGTATGGAATCGGAGCCAAGCCATCAGCCCCGAAACTGAGGGTCATGCCGAAATGGGGATGAATGAGGACAGGCAACAATGCGGAAAAGAATCCTGCTCTTGAAGGTATTTAGAAACAACGTTTTCCCCCACCTACTGCACGTAAACGTATGTGGATCCTACATGAAGGGCACTAAAGTTACAGAGTACAGTGAAGACAGCTTGTTTGCGACCTCAGTCTGCTGCTCCCACATCAACTTTGGCTGTTTATGAGCGCAACCAGACCCAAGCTGAGCGTCCCCGGTGAAGCCACAGTATTTCTAAGAACAATTAACCCGCCAGCACAGCTTCAGTTGACAGCTCACGTACATGCCAGCAGGATTTATTTTCCACTCACACTCTCTGTTCCTCACTCTTCTCCTCAAATGATTTCATCATGTGGGGCACGCAAACTGCGAACATCTATAAAAATGCATTGAAAGACAGAAGACAGCAAACATTTTGGCATTTTTTAGAAGACTGAGCAGCTCTGAGAGGCTGTACTTATAGGCACAGTGGTGCTTTGAGCGAAATGCTTATGTTGGCATGCTAACATGCTGATGTTTATCAGGTTATATTTACCATGTTCACCATCACAGAGTTTGGTGTGCTACCATGCTCACAGTTGTTAATTAGCAGTAATCACACAGTACAGCTGAGGCGGATGGGAATGTCACAGTTCTGCAGGTACTTTCTCATAAATCAAAGCATTGGGCAAATTAAAATTTCGACCTGGTGGTGGTGCTACATGAAAAGTTAAAGGATCAAGAAAAGTATGATTCGTCTTGAGGCAGACATAGATGAAAAATGTGGGGTCCATCCTCTGAGGACCATGTTCTGCGTATCTGTAACAAAATTCATATTTTACTAAAAGCCAAAAAAAGTCAACCTGCTGGTGGCGCTAGAGGAAAAGTCAGAGGATCACCAAAGTCAGTAGCGTTCATCCTTTAGGGACCATGAATGTACATGGAAAAATTCATGGCAATCCATCCAAAAGCTGCTGAGATATTTCATTCTTAGTCTCTGAAAAGATGGTGTTATTATTCCATTTACAGCACTGTTTTCATCATTGTGTGCATTCTTTGCAATCTGCTGCATACAGACACACAGCGGCACGTCGTCTGGAGTGCATGCAGGTGTCGAGCTGCTAAAAGTTCTGATGTTGATACAATAGCTGCCTTCTCTCCCTCCACGCCAACGTCTCTTACTTCTCTGTATGTAATTCTAGAGAGTCCTGAAACCTCAAGCAGAGGGAACATTCACATGAGCATCAACAAGCCAGAAAAAACACATGTAAAGCATTGACCACCTTTACTGAGAGTGCTTTGCACTTTGAAAGACTTGCCACTGAATACAAGGAGCTGCTGCACAGGCCGCAGACAGACAAATACTTTGGTTTTGCAAGCCCACAAGGGAAGAGAAAGAAATGAGACGGTTAAAGCGTGAAGAGAGCGGAGGATGTGGACGTAGAGTGCCTTCGTCTTCATGGCTCCCCAGAGCAAAGTGTCACACAGCTGATGACCAGATTACCAAGCCTTCAGCTGCCAGCGGTGCACCTCATGACACTGTGCCGCCTGCACTGGCATCTCATCATCCCACTACCACTGCACTGGTGAACAGTTTCATGAACGACTCAAGCACGAGACGTTCATAAAACTATATGTGCAGAACCCATCGCTCGACCTTGTAAATAAAAACCTCACAGCTGCAGCTCTGAATGAGAGTCGTAAAGATTTAAGTCTTTTATCGGTGATGGGGTTCTTTTTTTTTTCTTGCTAAGCCTGTTTCATGTCTGCTTCTATCCCGGTGACCTTGAAGGTTAGCACAGTGCATACAAACATGGAGTGTGAAACGCATCGTGTAAATTGTGAGATGGACGGCGATCCATGAGGTCTCAGCCAGCCCAACGCCCAGCGCAAGAGGATTAGACAGGAGACCAGTTCTTACATCAGCATCATCCATGCATAGCTGTTTGAGTGGAAACTAAATGTCAAACTGTCACCAGTCAGTTTGCACACACGAACATGCACACACACACACACACACACACACACACACACACAGTCGTGTTCTCATCATTTTTGGGTACATTACATAGACTTGCATTTATTTCCAGGAGACCTCCCCTAACCATAACCCAAGTCTTCACCGTGAAATTTAATGATTTATGTTATGGGGACTTGCATTTAGTCCCCATAAGGAAGGCAAGTCGCCACAATTTCACTGTGTAAACAGATTTATGTCCCCACAACATGCATAATAACACACACATATACGTTAGGTTTCCATCACTTTTGGGGACATTACATAGACTTACATTCATTTCCTGGAGACTGAAGTCCTCACCCTAAAATGCATTGATTTGATAGATTTCACAATGTGACTGTGTAAACAGATTTATGTCCCCACAGCATGAGTAATGCATGGCCACACACACACACACACACACACACTCACTAGTTTTTTGCAGGGGTGTGCAGAGTGATAGTAGGCTAACTAAGGGTGGGCACTGACATAAACAAAACTCTTTTCTTAAATAGACAAAATCTGAAGGTGAATAAGAAGGTCATAAAAATCCTGATAGATAGATAGATAGATAGATAGATAGATAGATAGATAGATAGATAGATAGATAGATAGATAGACAGATAGATAGATAGATAGCCCCCTAAAGCCACCAAGTGATGTCACATCCTTGGTGCGCCTCCCCTGCAGTCTGCTGGAGATGAAATATCTGAATATTGCCCCCTCGCTCAAAACTTTTTTCCTGCGCTGCCTTCAGTCGGAGCACCGGGCGGCGGTGGGTGTGATGCCGTTGAACGTGTGGTCGCTGAGCCGCCGTCGGAGCGCTCCCCCTGCGGCTCGACAGCAGTAGAAAGCTGGCTGAGGTGAACGGCGGCTCAGGAGCTCTATGGTAAAGGACTGCACCTTGGAGAAAAGTGACTGCCGGAGCCCGTAAGCATGCGGGTCCTGTTGAGCGTTCTGTACCCCGTCCTCTCCCTCACCATCTTCGGATTATATCCCTCCATGGTGAGTTTCTTTCTTCCTGTTCTTGTCCGATGCTGCCACTTGTTTCATGTCACATAAATGATAGAATTAAGAGCTTTATTAGACTATACTGGTTATAGTTTCTGTACAGCAACCCCGATACGTGGTAGTTTTTTTTATTGAGACTGTCACGCCAAACTTCACTCAAAAGTCACACAATTTAATGCTGCCTTTTAAAACAGCAGCAACATAAAGCTGGTTAGGCACGATTTAAGAGACATAACAAAAACACGTATTGCACTACACTTCGGTGTGAGTTTGATGCACCTAGCTGCACACATTTCTCTAATTATTATTTTAAAGTGTGAGTAATCAGCATGCCTGCAGCCCTCCTCCACCAAGGTGCTGCGAAACAAGTAGCGTGATTCAATTTTAAAACTTCGGACTTTTTGAAAATGCAATACTGTTAGCAGATTATGTGTAGGACGAATTTACAAATAGACCCTATTGTTTCCTCTAAGTATTTCAATGTTGTTTCATCGGGAATATGTTCATCCGATAAGCAAGAAAACCTTGAACTGGCACATTTTTAACGCAGCACTTGCGCACCAGATTTCTAAGAAAAAAAAAAAGTAAAGTACTGTATCAGTCATACAATGAGCAGAACATCGACCCAGCATCTGCAGAGTACTGCGTTAGTTGCATTGGGTTCATGCTGAACAGTTTCTTCTGTGACTAATCACCTTTTATTATTCAGCCATCTCGCCCACTTGTGGATCTTCTTCTGTTTGGAAGCTAAATTGATTAGACTGCAATTGTGAGGGCAAGTGCATTAGGCAACACAAGCATTTCAGAATAAGCTATTGATTGTTTTCTGCCTAATTCATGGCGATGCTTTAGACCTAAAGATGCTCCCACTTGTGCCTCATCCAGCTGATAGTCCAGCAGGAGCCTGTGTGTGGCATTACCTCTTCATCCTGGCTCCCTCCTGTCTTAATGTAATGCTACGCTGCTGTTTCTGTCTGTATCGGGTTTATCTTTGTGCTTAACCTGAAGCAGATTTGAGGGAAATGGAATTGCATGGGCAGTTTTGTATTAAGGGAAAGATGAAATAACCGTGACTGAAGCTGACAAGTCAATGTCCCCCATGATTAATGGATAAATCAATGTGCTGCTCAGGGCTCAGGGTCTCATGGTGGCAAGGGTGTAGAGATGTCCACCCTCTGCTGCTGAAACTTCACAACACAAGCTCTCCGGCTATGCAGTAGCCCGCGGAAAAAGAGATGTTATTTCATATGCAGCTCTCTAAACCTTTTGAACAGATGCTGATGAGGGAACACTGAATGGCAGATAGTGCTTATTCATAGGGATGAGATCCTTGGCCCTCTCCTTGCCTTCAAGCAATTAATCAATTAGAAAATGAACTGATGGCAACTTTTCTAATCAGTTCCTTTGTGTCGGTTATCCTGTGGAAATGGCAGATCTTTCCTAGTTACAGTGCAGCTCCTCAAATGTGAGGACGTGCTGCATTACTTTCATATGATTTCGAAAGCCTTTATTTTTTGACTGGTGGGTGGCTGTACAGAAAAGCAATTGGATGCCTTCAGTTTTGTTATTTTGAAGATCTTACAGGTTGAGGATTTAATTGAAAAAAACTGGATAGATTAACCAACAATGAAAATAATGATGGCAGCCCTATGCATCCCCAGTCTACAGGTTTCCACTATAGCATTAACAGAGAGCTCTGGGTATCTGTGTCACTCTCTTTATTTTTAGAAATGTGTTTCTGCACTGTTACCTCTGGTTATCTCTGACGACCATCATTCAATTCAGCTTCTTTCATCTGTTTGTGATGAAATCAGTGAATACCCATTGAGCAATATGAGATATTGCCGGAGCAGGAGCTGCATGCAAATATGGCTAGCACGGCCCCAAAGACCTTTCGGCTTCAGTGTTTAAAAATGATCTGGGAAGGCAAACCTTTTATGGTATTACACTAAGCTGCAAATTATTAAGCTGTCACTCACAGGCTGTCAGACCGCGTACACAAGGCTTTGTTCATTTTTGCAAGAGGTGGCAGCCTCTGCCTCTTGGCATTTAATGCTGCCTTGTTTTTTTCCCTCACAGGTTCAGTTTGGCAGCTTTAAAATGACCTGTTACGATCCAGATCTGCTGTGGATGAGGTGGCTAAAGCTTGGGCTAATGTTTGGATTCTCCCTTTGTCGTGGTGTGGCATCCGGTTAAGCAGATATTATACCTCTGCAGTGTACACAATCGATCCCTAAGGAGCCTTTGTGAGAAAATGAAATATTTGCATAGCGTAGTTTTCCCTTATGGTCTGTGCCAGCCTGGTAATTACACAGTGGCTGCTAACAGCACTGCGTTACTCTCATCATGATCAAAATGATGGCTGGAATTTGTGTTTTATGATTACACATTATATGCTGCACCTGGAGGACATATTGATTGGAGGAGAAAGAGAGACTTAATAGACTTCAGGAGTCTGACGTCATGCCGGTGCCAGAATTCAGCAGCCCACTTTAGATTCAGAAGACATATCTTTCCTCAGTCATCACGCCTAATGGCTTCAATTTTGTCTGAAAATCCATTTTGAGATTTTAAGTTTAATCACATTGATTTAATATATGTTATATATCATCTTTTTTTCAACATTGCCCTTCTACATAACTCCATTTATGATGTGGTAATGCCAGTATTAAACAGGCTAAGATTTTTTTTTTTGCATGTCAGTGCAGCACAGCACCTCCACTATCACAGTATCTCCACATGAGTGTGCTCATTCCAGCTGCACTAGCATTCATGACTCCTGTAACTGAACGTGTTCTTTACAGATGAAATGAGCAGCAGATTGAGGGACTTTGCTTGCTAAAACTAACAAGGACATGGGTTTTGAGCCTAAACAGTGCTCCCTGGGATTTGTACTAATGTGGTCAGCAAACTATTGTGCCTTCTCTGAGAGTACATCATAAACCTAAATTCTTCTTAACGCTTGCACCTTGGTGGAAAAAACAATCAATGATGTGCATGGCTGCATTGAACAAAACTAGAGGAACTGTGAATAATGTGGATGTTTATTAGCAGTTGCCTTGGGGATTTGGTTACAGCACCAGTGGGATGGATCTTTGTGTAGGCACTTGCCCTCCGAGTCAGCCGCTGTAAGTAGGCGGCAGAGCGGCATGTACACACCCACACGTGCAATCACCCTCACACACACAGTCCAATCCACTACGGAGTAAGAGTTTTCAACCTCGGCCTCTGTTGAAAGGTGTCCGGTTTGGATCGTGACTGATTTGATCACACAGGAAAAATATGAAATGTGTTCACAGCTGCAAAGGTTGTGCAAAGGGGAAATCCTGCAGAGAAAACGCTCCATCCTCTCACTGCTACGACATCCTGTTGATCATTAATCATAAAGGCATTCTTTGAAGTTATTGTGTGTTGTGGAGCTGAAGGGGTCGTCTGCCAGGCGCTGATGTCGGGGTTTTTTTCGTTTAGTTTTTTTTTTTTTTTGCTTGTTTGAAATCCCTTTTCATTAGCATTTATGTGGCTGATGCGCTCCGGCTTGGTAGGAACATTTGTCTGGCACAGATGCCATATTAAAAAGATGAGAGATGCTGTGGGGACACACCTACACATGCACACAGCCATTAAACAATGATAGAAAAAACAATGCTGGAGGTTTCAAATCACTGTTTCCCCCCAGGGGCCAAATTAAAGATGACACCCTCTAACTATATATGTGTCAGCACAAACAAAGCACACGACTGCCAGCAAAGGCATTAGTTGTGACGATGCATGTTCCATGTTTGAAGCGGGGAGGGATAAAGAAAGTAAGTCCACTGGTGATGGATGTGATTGATTCCGAGCAGCAGGGTAAATGCACGCGCTTTCTGCTCAGACTCAGAGAGATGTTACACTGTGTGAACCTGCATGAGTCAACTGAGCTTTTTTTTTTGTCAGACAAATAAATTCATTCTGCTGATTAGCAGAAAGACGTCTAACTCCTTTCTTTGGACTGTTTTGCACTTTTCTGGTTTCTAGTCCATATTAATAACTCCAAAAAGAAATCAATAAGGTAATAATAATACATCGATGAAATGCTTGAAATCACAGTGTTTTTACGACTCTCTAAAGTGACTTTCCCTTGTTTTGAGGTCCTCTGGGTGAATGCATCTCAGTTAATAATAGTGTAAGCATAATTACAGGAGTTGAGACATGATGTTGAAACTACCAGGGGCATAGTTACGGCCCTCTCCCTCTGATTACTCTAATTACAGCCTGAGCGGTCTCCATATCAGACGCGTATCAGTGGATGAGAGCTGAGCGGCTGGGCTTGAGAGGAATGGAAGACATTTGTGGCCTCAATAAATTTATACTGTACTCAATCAACCAGTGAGACGATTATAGGCTGTGCTTGTTAATTTCTTACCAGCAAAGATAAAATGTAATATAACTTATTAAGTAGCTTTAAACAGAGAGACAGATTTAGACTGATGTTGAGGTACTGGAGTAGATTTAGTTGGAGTTTTGTATGAGTTACCCAAGACTGAGGTAACTTAGAATGAATTGCTGTGTGTCTGTTCTGTATTTTGGTCTACTGAAAGGTTTTTTTTTTCCTTTTGCCCCAAGTTAGTGTTGCTAAGCTTTCCATTCTTGCACAGTTGAAATGACAGCATGGCTAGAATCTAACATAACCCTGTTTGGCCGCTTGGCTGACATACTTGTATTTTTAAACAGTATGGTTTCATTTTTAATGGTACAGGGGTTGTGTTGCTTAACGCTCGAAAAACATTGGAGCCGCCTGAACTCCTCCAGCGTCCAGGACCAGCTTCCACACGGCGAGGTGATAGCACACAGTGGATGTGCTGCTCGTGAACTGAGCTACAAATACAGTTAATTAATGATGTGCTCCTTGGCTTTGGTAGTTAGTGCTCAGTTACTATTGGAGGCAGTAAGATAATAAGTCCGGCATTCTAGCAATTGCAGCCCACGTTTGAGCAGATAAACATTTTTACTCTTGTGTGTTTGATTCCTCCACCCTCTTGAAGTATGAAACTTAGTGCAGCCCCATGCAAACTGTTTCAACACCTGCCGTGCCTAGTATGGTTGCTAGGCTGTGATTGGACAATCGCTGTTCCGCAGAGATGCCACGGGAGTGGATTGCACTCCTGCCCTGCCCCAGTCCCAGAGGACTGACTGCCATCCTGTCCTGTCCCTCTGTTGTGCTTTTTTTAAGGGGGAGGGAGCGCAATGATTTGATTTGATGTTCTCACCATCCTTTTGGGGGCTGCACCATGCATCATCATCAGAGTCCACGTCCAAGTCATGCACTGGTCAGGTAGCTGCAACCAACCGGCGAGCAGCCACCAGAGCAGACAAGAGAATAGAAAAGAACAAAAACAGAAACAGATACGCAGTTTGTCTTTACAAAATGGCAAGCTCTGATAGGGTGGTGCAGTAAAGTCCAGCTAATGTCCGGTCCAGCTGATTCAACGTTGTCACATGCAGCTCTGTCGGTATAGGCAGATAGATAGATGAGTTCAGGTTTGCTGTGCATGTATAAGAGCGAGGCGGCTGCATCAGAGTCAGAGTAATGCATTTTAGTCCATCTAGAGATAACATGCAGAATCAAAAAACAATCGATGGGTACAATTTCAGTCGACCAAACTTCCCCTGGTTGACTACAGCTCTGAATTTCTTCATCTAGATGAAAATGTCCACAAGCTAGTGAACCAGCTAACTACTGTATATTTACATTACATGCCCATATATTCTGCTTTTATTTGAAGCAAGTTTAGGCCCATTCTCTCGAAGTTGCTGAAAGGCATTCTAAGAAAGCGAAACTCACTAGGAAGGAAGTTTAAGGAAAGTAGTTACAGCAAATAAATTGCAGTATAACTTCAAAGAAGCTCCTAGAATGAGCTGACCATACTAATGTGATGGCATCTCAGAGTTTAAAGCGGTATTCTGAGGTTATTAGTTTTATCCGAGTCGATCCCATAATTTCAATTACTGCGTATTGCCCGGCTGACTCCAAACCAATGTCAACACATACATCCTTGAGTTATGCATAATCTTGTCTTTGGCACATTCTTCTGCGTCACATCAGAATGGAGGCTGAAGTGGAGAGTCTTTTTCTTCAGCTTCAGTATCTGAACATCCTGATACCGATGTGGAGCATAATTAGGAGAAAATTTAAAGGTTGCTGAAGAGCAAGAAATAATCAGGTGAGCTACTTTGCTGCAACAGTTTGTAAGAAGTCTGCAGATTCTGTGGCATTAATATGGCAGGACTGTCCTTTTCCACGATTGGAAAACTGTTGAGAATGTCTTATGCGGTCCTAATGAGCATGCTTTAACTTTGCAAACACTTACACTGAAAGGCTGCAGAGACATGTGCATGTTGATGACACAGACTTGATTTGATCAATTAAAGAAGGGTTCTCATCTCGGCAGACTGCTCCACTAGAATTATCAATATAATAAGCAAAAAATCCAATTACAGGCCCTCCTCGGGTAAAACGTACCTCCAAAGACGCATTCTTAAGATGAGAGTGCTTAAATTTTTCTGAAATACACCAGCTTTAATGTTGGCTACATTGATTTAGTCCATTTTAGCATTCTGGTGTTAAGTGTGGACACTCGGATGAATAAAAGAACAAAGGTACCCATTGTCGCTTGAGACATCCTCAACCTGATTTTATTTCTTCATAGCGAGACACAGCTTTACGTCACAACGCTGTCACAGCAGCTCAGTATTCTGCTTATGCATGCATGTGCCATACAGTGTGGCCCGCAGCTGTCCACTGGTTTTACTCCACCGATAATGTTTGATGACTGTTTCATTATCATCCTCCATGGTGCTTATGACTGACATGTCGTCTTGTTCAGGCAGAAAACTCATTGAAGCGCACCCTGGAGAAGAGGCACGAGGGTGTGAACAAGATAATGCTGCAGCTCATTCAGAGCCTGGCAGGGGCAGAATGTGCCGAGCTGCTGCAGAATTATCTATTCAATCTTCTCCGCGCTGGGGTCAAAAAAGGCAAGAAGGTGGCACGCCTCCTGGAAATTAATCTCCCTGCACGCCTTTCATCACAGTCACATCTGAGGGGAAAGATGGCTTTCTTTTTTCGCTGTGTCTTTTCCCTTCTCCTCCCTCCATAGCATGCTGCATGTCTGTGTCAGTACACTGGAACCTTTTAGGTCTCAGGATTAGCTGCCAGGATTGCTGCTGCCGCTGTGTTTAGGGGTGTTACCGTTTGTCATTGCTGTCTTAGGCGTTGGCATCAGTCTCAGGTTGCAGAGCTGGCTGCACATGCAAGTTCATCTTCCCCTGCCATTAGAGCTAAAATGTTAACTCATTTAAGCAACATGATCATCAGTTACCGCACTGACATGCACATTCCACTTCACTTGCCTCCAATACCCTGGTGGGTTTTTGTTTGGACAGGTTGATAGATGACTGGATAGATAGCATCTGTTTAGGTCTCTGTCTGGTGGCAGGCGGGATGGCACCATTGCTGTGATATGAGATCTAGCCTTATTGGCATATCTGGCACCTGGATTTGTTCCGACATTTATGAATAGGACTGTTTTTTATTTTTAATATCACACAGTGCTAATTTTAACCTGCTAATACAAGTTTAAAGAACGCATCGCAAGCCAGAGTAGATCCAGGACAAACTCCTAAGAAATTTATAGTCTGTCATGTTGTCTGCTAACTGCTATAAAGAGCTAAAGAAATGATGTAAGTGAGATGTCAGCACAGTGAAAAGCACTTAATTGACAATACAAATCTCCTGCTACGTAACAGACACAGATAACCACTAGTGTAGTAAAGACATGTGTGACATTTGAGAGATATTTCCAATCTGTCACCTTATCCCCTCCTATTGTCCCAGAAGAATTTGGCTACTTAGACTGTTTGTGTCCACTTGTTGCCTCCTCTGTTTGACCACTTGTGCATGACCGCCTGGTTTGCCAGTAAAGTCACTTCACCTCTTGTCCCGTCTTGCCCAGAAACATCACTGCAGCTTAGTGAATGGAATCAGCCATAATGAGACTGGAAGAAGAAATTAGATCAAGAGACCAAGGCTATACTCATCAGAGGGGAGACAGTTTACAGCGCAGACAGTCGGCTACAGTGCAGTATTTGAGCTGAGATGAGTGTCTAATGGTTAAAACAGATCCACTGAGCACTATTGTTCCTCTGCTAGAGTTCAACTGGCTTTGCATGCAAGGGTGCAAAGAGCAGCAAAATATCTTGTATCAAATTATAAGTGCTTTGAAATTAAAGAAATGTTATTTGAGTGTAGGGAAAATTACTGATGTAGAAGCTGTTAGTAGAAGAATACGAAGCGAGTCATTTTGGAATATCCACAGATTAAAACCTGCTAATTCATCAAAAATTGATGATAACATGAAAAAATGAAGGGCAAAACAACACGAAGACAGACCAAACATAATTTTCATTGGAACTGAATAACATGCATGAAAAAAATAAAGCAGGATGCAACACAAGCTAATATCCCTCCCCATTCAGCAGTGTTTTTAGAACTCTAATTGTAAATTGCTCACGGACACGGGTGAGGGCACAGGAAGTGATTCAGATCTGATGACAGCGGGTAACTCTCCTTGACATCATTTACTAACTCAATCCTAACCATATTACCCATATTACCCATATTAACCTATCCATTCACTTTCACCCCCTCATCAACCCCCTACGTCTTTCCCTCAGTCGCACAAAAAGGTTGATGAGGACAAAGTTAATGGTAAATGTAAAGTAGCCAAAGTAAAATACACGTTGATGACAGAATATTAAACAGAAAATGGATTCAATTAGGTGTGTAATTGGCAGGATACCTGTCTGCTGTGACGAGCATGAATCATAGCCTCCACAAGGAGGAATTCATTACCATTATTGTTTGTGCTTCGTAGGTGCACTGTTGACTTTGCATGTTTGAACTGAGTGATCCATGATTTCCAAAGTCAGGCCCACCTCTGTGCAGCAGGCCAGCTGGGAGCTGACAACGTTGTCCAGCTGAACACAGACAGCGGACGTGACTGACCATTTGTGATGGAAGTCTACAAACATCATTTTCTTGACAAGTGGCAAGAGAATAGGTTTTATCACTTGACCGATTCTATTGCTAACACACATCTCTACTATTTTCAAATGAACGTCTTACTTACTGACAGTGTGGAATCTTTTTTTTTTCCAAATGGTTCCAGAAATTTTAGTAGTAAACAAATGTGAAAACAAGACTGAGGGCTCAATCGAGGACATGCCAAGCACACTTTTGACAATTTGCTGCCCAGGCTCACCCGATGATCTAGGGCACTTGAATATGAGCTGCTGACATGCAAACATGCTCACAATGACAGTGCTAACATGCGTCCACTGGTTGTTGAGGGAATTTGCTCCAAACCACAAACGTCAACCTTGTAACGTTTCCGATCCATTAAGAAAATGCAGGAATTTGAAAACATTGACCTGCTGGTGCCACTACAAGACAGGGGGGTCACCAAAGTCAATGAAGATTCATCCGCTGTGCACCGTACATGTCTGAACCACATTTCATGGTGATCTCTTATAGATGTTGAGACATTACACTGAAAATGTCAAATTCATTGTGGCACCAGAGGTAAAGTCAGTGGAATTCTTCTTCTGGGGATCACAACTATCACGGCAATCCATCCAATAGTTATTGAGATATTTTAGTCTGGACCGAATTGGTGGTCTGATGAACCACCTGACACCCATAGAACCATGCTGCCAGTGTGTCTATGAAAGCTATCCTCTATTGTGAGTACAACCACAACAGAGGCAGTTTTCTAGGAGTCAAGTAAATAAATATATTTACACGGTTTCAAAAAGCACCTAATCAGTATGGCAGCTTTTAGCTTTAAGGCTAAGTCAAGCACTAAAACAAATTGGACTAACACAAAACAACAGCCACAAGATAATATGTATTAAACGGAGCAGTTCACACTGTGTTATGCCACTAATACCTCCATTCCTTTCCTGTCATCTGGTTATACTTTGGACATATGACCGATGCGTCATAATACTCAGTACTGTAAATGTCTCTCATGACTTCACTGAAGCATGAGAAGTTTGAGGGCTGATTCACAGTTCAATCAGGTCGCCTCGTAAAAGTGCAGCATTAATAGACACTAGAAATGAGACCGACCTTGTGCGCAGCAATAATCGTGATAAAGTCATGATCATGCGTTATTACTGGCTACTGGACTGTCTGATAATCTTTGAGTCTGTAAGTCGTATTAGATCATTCAATAATAGAGGCCTGTCTTTCAAATAAAAGGCCAATGTTAGAGGACTCTGTGGCATGCTGGGCGGGTACCATAAAGTGAATAATCACACCTGACTGAAGATTGTAGGGTTGTATTTTAGTGAAACTGTCATAGAATATATATTATATTCTAAAGTGTCTCCATGGGTAATATGTTTGTTTCTGGAATACAGAGCACAGGATAATTCTCAAAAAACTATTCATGGTCAAAGTAGTCCTCATGAGTTTAAAGGATGCAAATAAGAAGGTTAGTTAAATAGTAATTGAATTTAATTTAATAAACATGCAGAAGCCAGTTTCAGTGGCAATATAAGATATATTATACCGTATAACATGTTTGCCGCACTGAAACGTCTTTGTCTATAAATGGTTTTAAAGGAGAAACTTCTAAAAACTGCAGGAAGTCCTCAGCCTGATACACTGTGAACAGAAACTCTTGATTGACATGATGCATTGATGTGTTTTTGCTTGTTACTCCAGGGCTTACTTTTTAAATTACACAAAATTGCATTTTACAAGTGTTGGTTTTCTTGTGCCTTCAGCACTATTTGCTAACACGCTGGTATTTTCTCAGGTTTTACGCGCTGTGCCTAAAAGTAGGAGGTCATGGAGCCACTTCAGAGCTTCCTTCCAGTGAATTGTACTGCTGAAGAGCTGGGAGGTGGGAATCCTCCAAAAGTCAGAAAACAGGCAATTAACGAGAGGTTAACGGGTGATGTGTTCATAACACATTTTTAAATGGAGAGATTTAATGATTGTGAAGGGGATCAGCTGTGTTTGATAGGCTTGTTGGATTTTTAGAAAGGGTTAATGCATCACGGTGCTGATTGGGAGTGGAATTCATGTGAAACATGAAAACACATGGCCTCAGCACCGCTGGATCCCTTTTTATGATGAAACATGGAGGAGTGATACATCTTGCTGCTGTTTTCTGGTTTCGACTGTAAACATATTGAATGCTGGCACAAAATATTGTCTGTTGGCAACTTTGCTGGCAAAATATTGATGACTGCTGTATATCAGCCTTCACAAAGCCATGAGTCAAAAAGAAAGATCAAGAATAAGAACTACAGAGGAAACATGAATGTGTCTTGGCAACCTGTTATGTTTTTGTGTGTGCAGTAGATACTGCATGTAACCACTTATGCGTGCATGTGTGTGTGTGTGTGTGTGTGTGTGTGATGCCTGCACAGAGAGCAAAACTCTGCTGGGAGAGCTTTGAGCTGCTGGATGCTGTTTTGTGAGGATGATTAATGACTAGACTTTGGTGCGCGGCTCTGTGAAACCACTGTAGCCTTGAATCTTGATCTTCTTCTCTCTACCAGACAGAGAGATGGAAAATATTGAAAAATTAACCTCATCAACAAGACAGTTTTGTAAGTAAAAGACGATGTTATTGAACTACACAAGGTAAGACATGTTCCTCATGTAAGATGCGGCCATGCTTCGGCCTAATCAAGTAAGTCATGCGCCATTGCTTGTATACAACCAGTCTTTATGTCTGCGCTGTCATGCATTAGTGAGTGATTTTTAATCAATGGGTAAACATCAGTGAGATGGATTGTGCTGCCAAACCCATCAATCAGCCTAACTCTATCTTGTTTCACTTCTCTGGGTTTTTTTTCCTTCATTTTTTCCACAGTACACGTCGGTGGCCTCCCTGTTTATCCCTCACCTCATCTCATCATCATATGCTTGCTGTCTTTGCACTTCTCTGATACCTCTGCCTGCATACCCACTCTTCCACCTCCGTCGCTTTCCCTCTAATTGACAGTCAAGTCCTCTTCCTTGTTCTTTGTCAGCATTGTCCTCTTTGCTTTTTTTCCCAGCTACTTACCCACCTAATAACCACCTCTTCAACTCTCCTATTTGTTCGTCACCCCCACATTTTCTGATATCCCACTGGGATTATGGTGGATGACACGGCGTGCCAGCAGAGTCTTTTGTGGCAAAGCACATGAATATTTATATGATTACGAAAGCGTCTCAGGGCTTGCTTGCTTGCCTGTTGTTACTCGATGAAGTGTCAGCTAAATTTCTGTATCGCTAGAGAGTGCATGGCCACAGGTTCTATGAATAATTGAGGAAAAAGTACTCAATGTCACTTGAATATGCTCAAAGTCTATGTCTTTAGGTTTCACTGGTTATTTTCTACTCTGATGATCTACTGTGAGCCATGCGGTTATGAAAAATAATGCACCCTACACAGTGCATTATTCATCTAAAACCCACTGATTGTTTAATTGTAGCCTAGCAACCGTAACTAGGCACAGAAGGCCTGTCACACTTCAGATTTCTCTGCATGTTGAAGCTGTGTAGCCATAATCTGCATAAAAAAGGGTTTGGAGGGTGGTGTCTCCCATGTTTTGCTAATTACCAAACTGTACCAATAGCCCAGCTTTAGCATGACTTCCTTGACTTCCATGACTTCCAAGGCCAAGGAGTAATAACCTGTGGAAGTAAATTGCGTCTCTAGTCTTACTTTTTTCCTCATCGTACTTTATGCTGGGGTGCACAAGCGCCACACTGTAATACAAGAGCATTGTTGTTTGTTTATGTCCACGCCTTCTACATGGATCATCAGTTGGTTGACTTTAAATGAAATCTGTAATCAAAAGTCCATTGTTTAAGTGACAAAAAACATTGAGTGGCAAATCTGCCACCATTACAGTAAGCTTGCCAGGCACAGCAACACTTCATTTATTTGTATAGTACCTTTCAGACAAGAACTGCAGCTCGGAGTGCTCTGCAGCGCAGAAATGACATGCACCAAGTGCTTCACATAAAATAATAAAGAATGAACATAAAACCAGGGAGAGAAAATAAATTCAAAATAAGATGGAGAATAAAGCCCACCTGATAATAACAGCAAAAATAAAGATTAAATAGAGATGCTTAACCCAAACCAGCATAAAACCCATTGAATAATAATGATAAAATACATGAAGTGAGCTGGCTTCCCTCATGTCTATTGGTAGTGTGTTCCATAGCTTTCGGGCGTAATAGTAACTAAAGGTGCAACAGTAAGCATGACAGTGTCAGTGTCAGAGAAATTAGCTGTGAGTTACAGTTATGTATGAATGAATGTAGGTGTAAGATACTATCTGGATCCATGAGGTGCTTCATATCCAGCTTTACAGTCATACAGTCCTTTGTAACACAGACAGGAAACCAGTCAACATTTCCCCTCAAGATACAACGCTGAGCTCCCGCTTACAGTGCCAAGTACAATACCCAGATAGCAAAATGAATCCGGCCCATACATGTCCACATGTTTATGTTTCTTCTGGCCCAGTATATGTCCGGTCCTGTGGCCTGAGTCTGGCCAACATATTGTAAGATCAAACATAAAAGAGCCTGATCTGGCGCAGTGCCTTTGGCCTGATAGTAAAAGGCTGTGGTCCAGGTCTGGCCCACATACTGTAACATTGTCATGTTCATAGTTAGGTCCAGCTCTGGCCCGTACACTGTGTACTGGTTTTAAATTAGAAATGTCCTGCTGACCAAAACTTGGCCCATGAAGGGCTGTTGTTACCATAGAGATCCAAAAGTCCTGGCCCACTTGAGGGCTAACCTCTGTATTATGTTTTTGTGTCTGTGTTATTTTCACTGTGTTTCTAAAAATCTGAAACATGATGTGAGGTTTTCTGTTAATATTCTAGATAAACTTATTATATTAGTAAACTCTGACTGATGGGAACAGCGTGTGTGTGTGTGTGTGTGTGTGTGTGTATAATGCTGGCAACTTATATGTTCATCATGACAATGTTGATATGCTGATGATTAGCAGGTATAATATGTGCTATGTTTGCTAATTAGCACTAAATACAAAATAAGACCCAGCTGACAGGAACTTCGCACAGTTTGCCAGGTGGTGGTCGTAAAGCATGAAGCATTAAGCATTGGATAAGTTACAAGTGTGACCTCACAGTGGTGCTAGATGAAACTTACAGGACCGTCAAACTTATTTGGATCCATCCTGATGGAAACATGATTGCCTGAATTAAATTCCATGGAAATCCAGTCCCTCCAACAGGACAAATGTGAACCTCATGATTTTGAATGATGAACTGAAGAATATAAGAAATGTGGCAATATGTTGCTTGCATTTTCACAAATGTGTGTGTGTGTGTGCTTACACTGCCTGTGTTGCTATGTAGTGTTGCTATGTGTTAAATTCAGTGGGAGTGTGGATGTGAGTGAGTAGTTATCATGTGTATATACAGCATGTGTTGCACATTTTTATTAGGACTTTAATACAGACTAAGTCTACCTAGCCTTGAGCTAAGGGACATTCAGATCAACAAGCAATTAATTATGAGCAAATATGGCCTGAAGTATGATCTGAAGTGTGACTCCTGCAGTTGGGTTTAGCGGGTGTGAAGGCCATGTTACTCCTGTAATGGCAGCAGACCCTCATTGATTTCATTCTGTGACACATCTCGCTGTCAGCTTGCAGAATGTGTAGGATGTGCATCTGCTGCTCATGTAACATTTCTAGTTTAACGAGCATTTCATGCATTTTTGCTGAAAAACAAAGGGAAATTGACTGCTTTTAGATGTAAAACAACCCATAAACCATGATTCTTACGAGCTTCATGACGTGAATTTGGCAACAGTAATAAATGAAAGTGACTTGATAAGATGGTAACCCCGTCTGGGATTCCAAGTCTTATTTATTTTTAATGACTGAAATGTGTTCAACAGTTTTAGCTATTGGCATGCAAAACCTTTAATAATTGCATTCCTGTAATCCCAAGTAGAACAGTGGGAAATGTTGAGAGCTGTGCATCAGTTTTAAGTTTTTTTTCACAGCAGGGGAAGCACATAGCACACATAGTACTCCTGTGCTTGCTTCACAAACTAAATAAATGAGAGTAAACCACCAGACTTGGGACAGTTAGGGAGTTTTATGTTCAAAAGGTAGAAAAAGAGTTCAGTGTAACATTAGGCCAATGAGTTAGGATTGTTTTTAGAATCCATTTTTCAAGCTTTTAAGCTGCTCTTGTGTTTATGTTGGTTATAGGCTGTTTGTGTTGAGCTGAGGGGCAGACATCCTCCAGTCATTTAGAGTGAAGGCAGCCACATCAAGTGTAGATTCCCCACAAATCTTAAATAATAGATGTATGAGCTTTAAAAGAGAAACTGTGAGCAGTCCAGATACCCAGGTGCATGCACAGGGATTGTCTTGGTAAAGTAATATCAGATGTACTAGTTTGGGGATGGGACACTAATTAGTGTGGTTTGTCAGAGTAGAAAGCAGAGTGTTTGTGCATGTTCATCTTAACAACACCAAAAACAAAGGCATTTCATACTCTTAATAGCGGCTTCAGAATATGCATCGCAGATTAATTTCATTGTAAAAGCACCACTAATAAACAATAAAGCAAAGTGGACCCAATTTTGAACCTTGTGGTATACCTATGTCTGTGCTTCACAACCGTCCACACACTAAATCTATCCGTCATCCAATTTATGGACCAGTTATTATTATTATCTTAGGAGAGGAGTGTGTGGCTACACTCTCATCACTGTGGACTCTTGTCCACTGAAGTGTTTTCAGAGTAATTGAATCTGTAGCAGCACGTGTTGCTACGCTTGGAATTACTTGAAGCCAACAGCTTTCCAAAGAGAATGTATGCAGTAAATGTGGAATCAGTGGCCTTAATGTGTACGTGTATTTGTTTGGACTCGCAGACTATCGGCCCAAAGGAGGGCTGGCAGGTATACAGCTCAGCCCAGGATGCTGATGGACGCTGTATCTGCACAGTGGTGGCACCGGAACAGAGCCTGTGCTCCAGAGATGCCAAGAGCAGACAGCTCCGCCAGCTACTAGAAAAGGTAAGCGCATGTAATAACAGGGATATTTACTACCCCAGTGCAGCACACACACACACACACACAGAAGCACCCACAGTCTCCTGTTCAAGATGAGAGCGATAGGGGAACAAATCTATAAGCTCGACTGTCCTTTTGAGGAGTGTAACGCTCCTGATACTTTTGAAGGTGTTTTACCCTGTGCATTTAGCTCAGGTACGCCGCTGCTAGGCTTTGCCACGTTGGCTCTTTTTCAGCAGTAGCCTTTTTCACATTCAGGCACACACGCAGGGTCGTCTGGGAAAACTCATCAAAGTGCCTTTCAATTAGCTGCAGTGAAAGGAAAGAAGGAGAGAAGAGAAAAGCATCATCTACTTGTCAATTAAACTATACTGTACTATACTCTTTATACTATACGATACAGTACGATCAAATGTTCAGCTTACGAATGGTAGTGTTTTATGTTGTTATTTATAATGGCTTGTATTATTCTAGGTGCAGAACATGTCCCAGTCCATTGAGGTGCTGAACCTGCGAACTCAGAGGGATTTCCAATATGTCATGAAGATGGAGAACCAGATGAAGGGCCTCAGGACCAAATTCAGACAGATTGAGGATGACAGGAAATCCATCATGGCCAGAAACTTCCAAGTAATCCACAGCCCTGCTTAATCATAGCCTGCTTTTTATCAGATGTTCAATGGATGTTTAGCCTGAAATACATAGTATATGCCTGAAATGCTTTTCATGCAGCATTGATTTCTCCAATGTCATCCACATCATAATCATGCTTCCAAGCTCGATTCAGCAGTGTAATTTTCATCTTTTAGCTACAGAAAGACTGGAATAAAGATGGGAATGACTGGCCCAGGGTCAGATTCAAACACAGGAAACTCAGTTCCATTCCATTCCTGCAGGTTACATATTTAAGCATTCTTTGACTTTTATACAGCCACTAAGTGTACTGAATTCTTTTAGCATCAGCAAGTGTTGTACTGGGCACGGCATTCCTTCCTTTGACACCCGTATCCAGCTGGCAAGTGGTTCCCTTTCCCTTCATTTGGAGTAAGCTGTTGAGAAAAGCCTGGATAAGAGCTGAGGAGCCAATATTCGTGTTTTTTTGGGTGTGCATGAAAATAAAGAATATATACAGTACAAAACATGCAGAGGCTTCCTAATTCAGAAAGCGCTTGCATCTCTGCTTGTTTCAGAGGCTGTTTTGCTGCTGCAGTTGCCCTGTGTGGATTGCACTGGACAGCTGGTATGGGAGCAGGAATGTCTCTGGTGTTGCAAGTTGCAAGACACCGAATGAGTTGGAAAAATAACTGTGTGGAACAACCGCTAGCACGGCAGAAACCTCAGAAATAAAGCCAAGGCTGACCACTAACAAACGTGAATATCACATGGAAGCTGGAGTTAAACACAGGGATAGACGTATGTTTCATCAACTTCACCATATTCACACATGCTAGATAAATGTGTGGTTTTAAAATAAGTACAGTGAGTTTATTTGCTTCATGGATAACAGTTAATAGTTAATACTGGCCACATGTCAGCGTGGAGCACTGGAGCAGCAGGAGATGTGATTCCTGATCAGTTCGCAGGGCTTGCTCCTCTGTCAAACTGTATATCTGTTCATGTATTTTGTTTGTCTCTGACCGTCGCACCTATCCGCCAACTTCCACCTCTCCCCGTTTTCCATTTCTGCCGCTGTCACTGTCACTTCTGCAGGAGCTTAAAGACAAGATGGACGAGCTGAAGCCGTTGATCCCCGTGCTGGAGCAGTACAAGATGGATGCTGCGCTCATCTCCCAGTTCAAGGAGGAAATCAGGAACCTGTCGGCAGTGCTGACAGGCATCCAGGAGGAGCTTGGGGCCTATGAGTACGATGAGCTCTATCAGCGGGTTCTGCGACTGGACAGCAGGCTGCGCAGCTGCATGGGCAAACTAAGTAAGCGGTGAATGCATGCGAGTGTTTATATTACAGTATTTGCATGATGTCATAAATTGTTGGTGCCATATCACTGTGATAGCGAGACTCCTTTTGTGCTCATTGTATACTGTTGTTTTGTTGCTGCAGAAGAAAGCAGCTGTGGGAAATGTAGCTTTGAAGAACAGAACAATACTCTGTAGCCTGATTGATGTTGGAGAATAAGACCACAAACAAGAGTGTTCATTAAAAGGCGCGTATATGAAGCAGGTTACTTTTAGAAGCACGCTGTCAGTTGCTGTAATGCTTTTCTTTGTTGCTTCGCCCTCACGCCCCTCGACAAAATGCTTTTCCTTTAAAAAGTAATGTGTCTTTACCTTTTCTGTCTCCTGCCAGGGAGGAAAAAATGTGTGTGTTTTTGTGAACTGTTTGGTGTATTGAGAGCTTTTAGTCCATCGAACAGTGAAATGTTCTTTTAAAAAAGGTTTTTGGAAGTAACATATAATGTCTAATTGCCTCAGAGTGGGTAGAGAAGGGTCATTGTGGACTTAGAGGTACAACCACAGCCTCCACTAATTCTACAGTGAAGTCGTCTTTGTGAAGTATTAGTAAGCTGAACAGTTATTAAATGTGTTTCTTTATACTGGCTAAATAAGACTGCACATGGAGGACAAAATGAAGTCCTTATAAATTCTTATATTTTATCTTACAGTTTTTATGAACACTATAGATATATAGAGACCAAATAACTGCTAATTGTGCTCAAATTAAATCTGCTGTAGTTTACCAAAGCAGTCAGCTCATAGCTAAAGATTCTGATGACACAGGAGGTCAGTATAGGCACGGTCTAGGCATAGCCAAAGAAGTAATATGGGCCAGGCATGAGGAAGCTGAATTTCTTTTGGCTACAAACAGCATTTGCACCATTATGCTTCAAGTTAAATAAAGCAGCTCGCTGCCAGTGCTACCTTAGTATGCACAGAGGGCACACTCTCTGGTGGCACAGGCATGAAATTGGCTTGAGAAATGTAGTTAGAGACAAAAACCACCACAGCACATCTTATCGCTGCATTTCTTTATTAACAGCGTGTGGGAAATTAATGAAAATCACTGGACCTGCTACAATAAAGACATCTGGAACCCGGTTTGGGGCATGGATGACTGATCCCCTGGCATCGACCAGAAACAACAGGGTGAGTTATGAAAGCAGGGGAGTGCTTTCCAAGGGATGTGCAGTGTGTACAGTAGTATATCTGTGTTGTGTTTTCAGAGGGGGTAGAATATCAGAACAGCTGAAGATGGGACTAACTGTCATCATGCAGTGGGTTTTGATTTCAGCTGTGCATTTTTTTTATAGAATGATATAAATTATTTAGAGGCTATCACTGTAAAAAAGAGGCTGGAAAAGGATTAGATTTGATGGTTGACATGTTTATCAGCTCTATCGGGTCAGCTGCCTCTTACTACCAATCCTCTTCATCCCCTCTGATGTAGGTCTGGTATATGGACAGCTACACCAACAGCAAGATTGTGCGTGAGTACAAAACAATGGAAGACTTTGTAGCAGGAGTGGTTTCCCGAACCTACAGCCTCCCATTTAAATGGGAGGGAACCAATCACATTGTCTACAATGGATCGCTTTATTACAACAAGTACCAGAGCAACATTATTGTCAAGTACAGCTTCGAGACAGGCAGCGTTCTGGCCCAGCGAGCCCTGGAGTTCGCCGGCTTCCACAACATGTACCCATATACATGGGGGGGCTACTCCGACATCGATGTCATGGCTGACGAGCTGGGAATGTGGGTTGTGTACGCGACCAATCAAAATGCCGGAAACGTGGTCATCTCCCAGATCGACTCCGACACCCTGCAGGTCCTGAAGACTTGGAACACCGAGTACTCCAAAAGGAACGCGGGTGAATCATTCATGATCTGCGGGACGCTCTACATCACCAACTCCCACCTGTCAGGGGCAAAGGTTTACTATGCTTACTCTACGAAGACGTCGACGTACGAATACATAGACATTCCTTTCCATAACCAGTACTTTCATATCTCCATGCTCGACTACAACGCCAGAGAGAGAGCGCTGTATGCCTGGAATAATGGACACCAGGTAATATTTAATGTCACCCTATTTCATGTCATAAAAACTGATGATGACTCTTAAACATAATTTTTCAGTCACAACTAAAGCACCATTGTTTGTGATACGAGGACCTGCTAATAAGTCACGCTGTCTTTTGTCAAAAATGGACAATGGTTACTCGCCACGACTGGAACTTTTCTGATTCGTGGATCTGGATTCTTAGCTGAGCTGAGCATGGACGTCAGTGACTTGATACCTTACTGGAAAACATGTTAAACATTTTTTACACTTTTCCGTTGCTGCTGATCAGACTGGTATGCCTTATTTGCTCCGTGTTGGGTCTGCTAGCTGAAGACTTTTGATAGCTTCTGCATGAATGTCCACATTTTGTCTGCAGTGATTTGCTATACTATATAGGTGGTTTTTGTTGCAAATATGTTTTGCTTACAGTGTTTGCATTATTTGTCTATTTAAAAGTCTATTTAAAAGTATTTAAACCTTAAAGGCAACCTCTCCTGCAAATTTGCTACCATGTAAAGCTATCTGATTCTAAAACATAGTAGCCTTTGTGTTAAAGACGGGCCTGTAAAATATTGCTGTTATGTAACTCTCTGTGGAAGAAGAACATTTGTATTTTTTATAAAACAAAACCATTGGAGAATATCTGTGCATTTTCATTAAAATTCAAATATTGTACATTTCATTAAAATGGTTTTGCCTGGTAAAATTGATATCCGGCATAATCTGATGGAAAAACAATTAGCTGTCCGGGGGCCTGTTCCGATCCTTAAGATATGATTCCCGCTCTAAAGCCCATCACACCTGTCTATGCAATAATGTGATCACCTCCCCGGAAGACGACCTGAAGACGTGGCTAGCAGTAGCAAACTCAGCTGGCTTAGCTTCAATTTTTAACAGCTCAAGGACAAAGGTGCATTATTCGCGGCTGCACCAAGAACCAAACTGAACTTAATTTGTGGCTTAAATTTGTGGTCATGTCACAACTCCTTACAGTGTGCTAAACCTTTTTACTGTGCAAGTACTAATAAGCCTTCAGAGTTTTTCATCTACCATTTATTTCCAGAAAAAAACTCCACACTGTACCACACACACCGATGAATCTTGCAGACACCGCTTCAGTGAAAGGAATAACGGAAAGTCATAATTCATACAAGGTACAGTATCACAGGGCTAAGAATAATGTGCATATACATCATGCTAAGACCCTGTCTTTATATTTCGTAAAAGAAAGGCAAGGATGAATAAATATTGGTAACTGATGATGGGGATGGCGGTATCTCTCAATATTGAGGCTTTCTGATGAGGCTGTTCAATCAGCACAAAGTGCCAATGAACTGCTGACATGATTCACAGCAATCTCCCTCTCCGTGCCATCGTGTCTGTGTCTCCAATAACACGGAGATGTTTGCTTTATGGTACCTGATGGGGAGTTCTGAATGTGTCACAGCGTGGTTCGTCTTCTTTATGGGTAAACACAGTCACGTTTCCGTGCACATATAATCAGCGCCTGAGGCAAAGTACATTTGCATGCGCACATAAACAAACACAGACACACGGTGGGCTGTAATCTGTTAATTTCACCTGCAACCACAGGGAATAGCAACAACAGTGTCTGGCTTCTGACTCAGCCCACAACAGCCTTAAAATGAACCAGAAAGTTAGATTTTCGCTAACAAAAGGTGGTAAATAATGAGAGGAAATTCTTTTTTGGCTTGAGAAGCTGCTTCATTTTTTGATTCCCCATCTTGGGCTACTCAGTGTCACTCAGTAAAAGCACACGCCTCCCCACTGTATCCCGAAATCCACCACGAACAGCAACAACAAAAACAGACCAAAAACTTCCCATCAGTGGGTATTAAATCAAAAAATGGCTCACGCAGAGAGTTTGATGAGCATTGATCTTCCTCCTCTTCCTCCCTGGACACCGTGCCTGTTTGGATGGCTTATTCACGGGGACAGGAGCATCAGATCAAAGTCCTCATGTTTGACCACACACATCTTTATCTGCGCTCAGCGGCTGTCACAGGATACACAGCCCAGGCTGGATGCGCTCCAGTGGTTGCTTTATCAGACTGTATCAGAGCAGGCCTCCACTGGCTCCAGGCTACTGGAGCCACCTGTGGTTTGTTGTTGTCGACTGGGCTAATTCAGATTCTTTTAGGGTCAAAACGGCTCAGCCCAAAGCGGGTGCGCCAAGTGGGAACCGGGCAAACGCATAATACAATATCGCCAAATGCAATTTGAATTTCTGTCGAACAAGTCATCAAATTTCAGAATAAAAGTGTTGACCCAAATGTATGGCCATAGATCATAGGAAGTAATGCAAGCACGGGTGTGTCACAGTGTGGCCAGGGCTGACCTATGTTAGGACTGGCTGATGATCTTGCCAGAAATGGAACCATTAAGGCGCCACATATGAGCAGAGTACAGGCTACTCTTTCACAGCACTCACACGTCACCCACTCTTTGCAAATCAGCATATTAAGTAATGTTCTTCAGCACACTCTACTCCCACATTGTCTTGCTAGTAAATGGCTGCTTTAACGTCATCCATAAATGCCAGCAGTGCATTATTTTCATCACATGCGTTCTCTGTTGCTCTCTCACAGTCGAAGGATATGTGGAACCCTAATCAAAAACGTTCTGTACCATAACAGTGCCTTCTGGTGTGTTTTAGCAGAGGGGATCAATGGGGATTTTTCTGCGGCTCCTTTCCATTGATCCAGAGGTGGCTTTGCAGGGCTGCTGCACACTGTTCCATTTCAGCTAAATTAATGGGAGCCCCTAAGAAAAGTCATTTTGTTCACATGCTCTAACGACTAGGTGGTCCCTTCAACGACCTCACTGAGCTCATAATTGATTTCAAATTCTGGAATAGAACTACAAACCGAGGTGCCTGGAAACTTTTCCCTTGAATTTGCTGTAAAACTTCTACCTTGAAGGGCTTCTGCTCGCACTCAGTTTTCTGCATTGCTTTGTTTTTCTGTGTCATCTGCCCAGATTTGATTGCTCAGGGCCTTATGCTGTATGCCAATTCCCTCAGAAGCTGGGAAGCAAAAGCGAGTGTGTGTTGCACTTTTGCAAGACAGTAATTTCCTTTAAGTCAAGGAAACACCTGCCAAAAGCAGTTAACGTTCACGTAGCGAAACGCAGCTTCTATCATGGCTGACACATCAACAGGAGAGACCAAAGTTTTTGATAAATTCTAATTGTGTTATGAAATCCCACCCCTCATCTCCCCAAAGCCCTAATGCAATATACTTCTTATGAGAGACATCCACAGCCACTTGAGCAAAGTGAGAGTTTAGGTGCCACGCTAAAGTCCAAATGCTAATTTTTGCTCTCTTTCTCTGTCTCTCTATTGAGGGAGTTTCATTGGCATGAAAAGAGGCTGATCAATCACTCAACATGGGAGGAATGACCTCACAGCATTGTCAGTCGCTGTAGCAGATAATTATCACATCGCCCGAGTTGTGTTTCTGAACGTGACGCGCCTTCACATGCCCGCCGATGGAGCTATCTGCCGCTAAAAGACGGCCGAGAGGTAGACTTGAAAAACAGGACAAATGATCATTTTACATTGCTTGCGTCGCCATAGCTATTAATGGGAAGACTGCCTGGAAGGATGCTGCGTTACAATTGTTAAAAGCCAGAAAGGCCAAAAAGCAGCAAATTGATTTCTGATTTGAATTTTCTCAGCTCTCAGAATCCCAAATCCTTGGTACATCTTTGCTCTGCATGTGGTTCCCTTGGCTTTTCTGAGATACTGGCATTTCTAGGATTGAGAATACCTGTACAGAAGGTGAAACAGTCTCTTCTGTGGGTTGATTTATGATTCAATGAGGCATCGGTGTCATTTGCAGCGGTTTCTACAAAGATAACAGTACAGTGAATATTACCACAAGAAACTGAAAGGTGATATCATCCTTGAGCATTCACTAAACTCCCCCACTCTAGTACACTCAGTGTGTCCTGGATTTCAAACAGAGGCAGACAAAAGTCTCGTTTTTATACAGCAAGTATCAATCTTTCTACTAAAAATGGCTGAAAGTTAGCGTGATTGTAAAAAACACTGTCTCCAGCCGACTTGATGTATATAGTACATAACATTTTCAGCTGACTTTCTTTAAAACAAGAATCTTGTGCAATGGTTCTTAGATAGCACACATGATATTATGCTAAAAGACTGAGGCTAAAATTGCATGAGAAATATAAGACTGTTATTCGAACCCTGTTAGGCCGTTAGCATAGGCTGACGTAGCTTACATATTCTCAGGCAGCACTGCTGATGCTGAAAGAGGACGAGTTGTGTTTGGCAGATGTGAGACTTTCACACATTTCAACAACGCTGGGACAGTGGCAACAAAAGACTGGAAGAGTTGTCTAATGCTAAAAGAAAACAGCTGTTGGAACATCTCACAGCTAATCAGGTTAACTGGCAACAGGTGAGTCACATGACTGGGTATGAAAAGAGCCTGCCAGTGAGTAATAAGAGTAATGTTTCTCAGTGTAAAACTGCAATGAATTTTGATGAATTTCATTGTCGACAGAACATGATGCCATTAGATTGAGAGAATCTGAAGAAATCTCTGTGCGCAGGGACAAGGCTGAAAAGCTACTGGCTGGTTGTGATCTTCAGGCCCTCATTGAAAACAGATAGGATTCTGTGGTGGACATCACAGCAAAACCATCAGCTGTGAACACAGTTCATCGCTGCAGACACAAACGCAAGCTGAAACTCTACCATGCAAACAGGAAACAATATATAAACCAGATCCAGAAGCTTCTCTGGTCCCGAGCTCATCGAAGATGGACTGAGAAAACATTTCACTTTCAAAATTACTGCAGAAATTTACAGAGTGCTGTTAATGGAAGAGGCGATGCAACAGAGCGGTAAACATGACTTCATATGTTGTCTTTGTGCTATTTTCAGTTACATATGGGGTTTCAGTGTTTTGCAAATCATCACATTCTGTTTCTACATACATTACAGGGTTATAGCAGCTAAGATATTGTTGCTCTGGTTAGTGTCAGACTAGATTATTACTCACAATATGTTAGTAAGGCTCCAGGGCCATACCTACAACTGTTGCTTTTAGTGTTTGTGTGATTCCTCATTCCATTGTAATGTTTGCATTATTCTGTTTATTCCTTTACTTGTGAATAAGACATGAGGATGTATATAACACAACCTTAGCTGTGACACAAGCTTTAATCCAGAGTCCTATGGTCATGTAAATATCCCCACAGACAGCATTTATCAAAATCCCTTAATGATCTAATGAGTGGAGTCCTTCGGGAATGATGGACTGCGTCTCAAAGGGCACGGCGGAGTTTATGTCGGCCTCGAACGTGCAGCCGCAAGGTTGCAGGAGATGATTCGGTTGACTCTTAGGCCTATTTTATTATCTCCTGCTCTGAAGATTAAGCAAACGATCTTGTTTTGAAGCAAGTTCAGCTGAATGTTATTAATCTTTCAGGCACTTTTGGTTCTGGATGCCAAGTGCCATTTTAAAAGCTCACTCAATTAAAAAAAAAAAACTTTTTTATTTCTTTTTTCTATCTTTTTTTCTAAAGTGGAGCCTTTGAAAACATCTGCCTGGACTGTAATGTGAGACTCTATGCAATCCACATCTGAAGAAATGAAGCAACAAGGTGGGACATGCTCCTACCTTCCATCATTTTCTTCCCTGTGCTTTGAGCCCAGAGAAGGTATCTATGTGTGTTTCAGCCTCATCTAACCAAAACAAAAGTAACTGAGGCCTCACATCAGCATCAGGACTCCATTTTCATTTTATGTTGCAAAGTCCAGATCTTGTCCTGATTTCCACATAAATCATAGACAAGCTTTGTTATTTAGCTTTTGCTGCTGGCTCGTATAGAAGTTTGCACTGTTCCCTGTATGTTCCCTGGCACGTCCCATGCAAAAAGCTGAAATGACTTGTGGAAATAACTTGAATGAATGCTTTCCCCTGGAGTTTGATCACTGTCAGAGGCCCCGAAAGCTAACTCTGTTTTATGTCTTTGTCAAAGGGACTTAAATTAGTAGCCAGATAAAGGCAAATAAAGAGACGGGCAGAAAAAAGAAAAAAAAAAAAAAAAAAACTGAAATATATGAAACAGCTGTCATTTGAAATAGAAATGTCTGTCAGACAACACAGCAGCAGGTTCAAGCTCACCTTTATAAATGCAAAAGGGTAAAATCGACCATTCAGGATGTCACTTCAGTGTCACTCAGTGAGTGCTGGTGGTCCGTGTATTTAATTTAAGTTCTAACTGCTTTGGAGCCTTTCACAAGCTGTGAGAGCCTGTCCCTTTGTCCACATCCATAAACCCTGAGACCACACCAGCATGGAGAACAGGTGTGTTTACCTGGCTCCTTATCACTGCTGCCAACAGTGAAACGAAAGTTTCTATTGGCCTGATATACAAGCCGTTTCCTCATTTCTTCCACATCTTTCCACTTACGTCCTATTCTTCTGTTGTTGACATTTACTGGACAGACATGAACTTAAACACTTTTTACAGTTAGTTAGCTAATATTATAGACGTGCATTTGCTCAATTAATAACTACAACCGCTTGCATGTCTGTCGAAGGTTTAATAAGAATATTTGACACTGATCAGTAACTCAGATTTACCTAAGATCTCCAGCAGGCGCTGAAACGGAAAAACTAGGTGCCTGTTGGAAATGCACTCATTGACTAGAATGGCAGCGATCAACACTGATGTTATGCGCCCGATGGAAACTGGGATTTACTGCTTAGCATACAAACAAGAATAAAGTAAACCCCTCAGGTGAAAAAAGTGGCACCATAAGCCTTGTTTCCACTGCATTTGTGCGGCTCAGCTCGACCCCCTTTGGTACATTTCCCATTTCAGATAGCACGCCCTCGGCGTTGGCAGGACTCTTAGCTGATGAACATGGCGACGCCACGTGAAGCTTTCGTGATATTATCTGAGACTCGAACCCACAAATGCAGCAGTTGCTGATTCTCAGTATGTGGCCGTCACAGCAAAGAGACAAACTTTGTTTCAGAAAAGGCTGAAGGCAGCAAGAAAAAACACAACTGATTCTGGGGAATCTTACATCAGAGCGCAGATGACGAGGCGAGTCTGGTCGCACCGTGCTGTGCTAGTGATGATTCTCTCTGGCCAATCAGTGGCCAGCAGTCTTTGGAACTTCTGCCCACGGAAAACCAAAAATGTCCAGTCCAGGTGCCCTGGAGGCTTCAAGTTTCCTCACCACACCCGCTGCATACTGGACCCTGAGTGGCTTCTGCACAGTGAATCTCAAACAGCCAAGTGACAGAGGGGACTTTAAGAATGCACCCACATAATAAGCTCAGATAACAAGTCTCCCGTCCAACATCCATGACCACGGATTCATTCTGTTTACCTAAATGAAACTCAGATAAAGAGTATGGATAATCCTTCACCTGGAGGCTGCAAATCAAAACCGGCTCCTGAACAGCAGCAGCCCTTCTCTAACGAGGACCGTGATTGAACCCTACGAGCGAGATGTTTATCTGCTATCGAACATAGTGATGGATCACGCTAGGGTGATTAATCTTTTAGAGTTGCTGTTATCAATTATGAAGCACAGTTTGTCTTTATTCTCAGAAAACAACTACACGCTCATTCATTCCTCAGGGCGACTCCAGATATTTCACCTTCGTTGCATCAGTTGTTCAGACTCTGTTCTTTGGTGCTTCCCTCTGGAATACAGATTGGCAACTATTAATCTGACCGTCCAAAGCAATAACATGAATTCATAGTTCCTCTGTTGTCGTGTTGTCCGTCTAATCCACAAACCACATCGCCGGTGCTGTTTTATTAGCTGCCGTGACCTCACCCGTTGTTGTCCCGATAGGGTGATGAATGACTTTCATATCAGCTCGGTGGCACGGCGAGATATACTGCAGGTGATAGGACGTACATCATGCCAGAGCCAAAGAGGGGAAATTAATTAATTAAACAAAAACAACCGCAGGCACAAATCACAGCAGCCACATGCAGCTCACAACAACAGAGATTTACCAGGTGTCTTTCTTTTGCTTTTATCTCAGAATGCGTTTCATTCATGTGAAACATGGTTCACTTGAAGAAAAGCAAAGGCAACAGCCTTAGTTTTCACTGATTGCCTGCTTCTTCCACTGTTCCTTTCTGGTTAAGTACCGTATTGTTAGTTTAACAGTGTGAATCAAAGTAATTGGTATAGACTGATGAGTGAATCACTTAGTAGACAAAGCCATCTGAGTGCCTCTGTGTAAAAACAGAAGAACTTGCTGAATCATTTATGGTCCAGCTTAAAGACATTAGGAAGAAGACAGCGGTTAATGGGATGTACATGTATCTAGGGATTCAACGGTCATGGTATTATTTTCCTACTATTCAATCCCATAAAAAATGAGCAGCTGTCATTGCCAACATTGATTTATTCCCGCAGGTGTGCATTAGTTTCAGAGCCAGTGCTTTTTCATGGCAAGCAGCCAAAGATTAACTATGGCACATCAATATGCTTCGTATAGAGACGTCCTCATCGAATTTCTCCTTACTCTGCTGCCTCAGCTGCGTTTCTGCTTTTGTTACAGTCATTCCTGTTGGATTTATGGGAGGGTAAGCCTGCAGTCAGTGTCCCTGTCACTTACTGTAGCTCAACTTTGTCTGTCACAGAGCTGAAACTTCATCTGTAGAGCAGCTTCCAGATGGAATTACAAGAGAACACGGGTGATAAAGTATTGGGAGATTTCAGTCTTTTTCTATTATTCTGTGGTGTGAGTTTTGTGTGTGTGTGTATGTAGACATGTATTACTCATAATTCATGTTGTGTGGACATAAATCTCTTTTCCTTTTGTGGACAAAAGTGTGGACAAATCCCCATAATGTAAGTCATTCAGTTCCAGGATGCAGACTTTCAGGTTCGAGTTCGACATGAAGTGGTTGGTGTTTGGGTAAATCTCCAGGAAATTAATGAACAGTTCCAAAAAGGCTGGTAGGCTTTGTAAAACATAAAACAGAATGTGATAATTGCTGATCATTTCTGACATATACTCTTTTGAAAATAGCAAAAAGTCAATATATGTAATGTTTGATCTCATCAGCTTCATTGATTTTTGTAAATATCTGCTTATTCTGAATTTGATGCAGCAACATGTTTCAAACGAGTCGGGACAGGAGCAACAAACGACTGGGAAAGTTGTGGAACGCTCCAAAAACACCTGTTTGGATCATTCCACAGGTAAACAGGTTGATTGGTAACAGGTGATAGTATCATGATTGGGTATGAAAGGAGCATCCTGGAAAGACTCAGTCGTTCACAAGCGAGGATGGAGGGAGCTTCACCACTTTGTGAACACAGGATTGGATAAAGGAGGTTACTACATGGGCTCAGAGACAATTTGTAAAACTATAGTCAGTAAACACAGTTTGTTTGCAAATGATTGACTTCTGTTTTTATTGACATTTGCAGAGCGTCCCAACTTTTTTGGGATCAGGGTTGTAAGTCAATCAGATATCCTCTGATGTGGTGTGTGTGTGTGTGTGTGTGTTCTGTGAGCTCAGGGGTTGCACAGGTAGGTCATAGTTTAGTCATTAAGACATTCACACATTAATTTTGGTAAAATGTCAAGCTTGGGGACCCGACAAACTCACAGATCAAATCAACGCTTATGAGTTGTGTATTGGGGCCTTGGAAATGCTTTTGCATAGTACACCTCGAAAAACTTCATAAGAACAGAAAATTGACTGAATTATTGAGATAAATTAATGTGCAACAATAACAGCTGAGAAGGCATTCGTCTTTGGTTATTAGTTGCATTATGGCAGCCTGGAAAGAATTCCCTCTGTCCCTCAATGAAGTCACTGGCGATGGTAAGTATATGAAAATGTGAAGAAGTTTCCCAACTGCTCAACCCTGCTTACCATGCATATATAAAGCAGGTTTCATCACTGTGACCCATCATAGCATCCTGCAGGATCTAAGTCTTAAGGTGGAGACTTTCATCTCCACCTTAATGGTTCCCAAGGTCGCTGGAGATGTTACCTGAGCAGTTAAATTAGGAAGTGGCTGCTCCATAGCTTTAACGTCAGCCTGTCTTCATTCTCACATGGACAAGATGCTCTCCGGCAGTCAGGAAATGCTGCCGTGTGATTGACACACAAATCATGTGCAAACGAAATGAAACCCACAGGAGTCTCTGCAGACGGGGCTCAGGTTATTGAACCACCTTCAAGGGCGTATGAAAACAACAGGGAATTGGAGCTGAAATTAATACCAGTACTGAGGGGGAAGAACTAACCAATATGGTTGCTCAGGAGGGGATTAAGAATAACAAATAGCTCAATAATTATTACAGTTACGCTAATTAAAATTTCTCCTCGTACCCTGGAGAAATTAATCCTGTCTGACTGGGGCCCAGTCTCACAGCTTGGTGTCTGATTGGATGCAGTGTCTGAACCCTGATCAGTTTGGCTTGTATAAAGCTGTACTGTTTTGTCATGATGGACTGAACTGTGTAATTACATCCAAATTACAGTTGCATGATATGAGACAGTGAACAAGGGACTGCTTTATTTAAAACCCAAACGGTCATTACCTCAGCTGGACTCACTCAGGCATGCTTTTCAAGAAAGGTTGTATCATCATTCATTATTTTATATGTTGTCCAATAGACCTCAATAAAGGTTTCAACTAGAATAAAGTTCAAATGTAGTTTCACCCAACAGCATCACTGGAAAGATGGTTTTGACCTGAGTGAGGACATTTTTTAAAAACATCATATGGCGCTGTCAAGATGTGAATTGCAAGAGTAATCCAAAAGTTTTTAAGTAACTGCACACTGCGAATTATTGTGAATCTTGCTGAAGTCTTCCAGCCATGTATACATATAAAATGAAGCAAATGGAATAAATGTAAATATAGGCAATATTTCCTATTTTGAATGATAATGAATGGTTGAAAATAAATAAAGGAATGAAATGAATTCTGTCTACGGGACTGGTTCATCAGAAAAGTCCTTCAACTGTATTTGAAGTAGCTGAGAGACATGAATTCTCCTGCAGTGACAGTGAGATCCTCTGATTCTTCACTGGAGAGGGAGAGAGAGCGGCCTGGAAACTGGGACGAGGACTGTCTGGAGTAGCAAGTGTGAAAGCATCAATTTAGACTGAGGATGAATTGAGGTGATAGAATAGTTTTATTCCTTTACACTTAACAGAGTAGACAGGGGAAATGTGCATGATTTTAGATATCAGACTTAGATCTTGAATGTTTTGGAGCCATCACAATTAATTGTTAACTTATGGGTCACTACTTTCTAATTATCTCACCCAGTTATTAACTGTGTTGATTTTTGGCAGCTGCACCAAGAAACTGTGAGATACACACAGAGCTGCAGTGTTGAAGGAGAGGGATACTTTCTTCTACTGGATGCCATTAATTAACCCTCACCTACTGTATGAAGTGAAGTTAGCTACATGGGAAAAACTACCTTTCATGATGGGATACTCATGTGCAGCATGCAGGACAGCACTAAAAGGGTTTTTTTTGACTTTTTTTTGTCGTTTTTACTGTACACTGTGTGATAGTCCACACTAATGTATTTTGGCCATCTGATCTGATTACAAAGTATGGCCGTGCAGAAGTGCAGTGGATGAGTTCAGCAACACTGTGGCTGCTCTTTATCACCCTTGTAATAACAGAAGAGAGAGTAATTCCGTTGATAATGAAATGTGACTCGATATATTCACCGCCCCACTTGTCATTCTGCACGCACGCTGCTCTGTGTGTCACTTTTTGGAGTGAATTAATCATTCCAGCTGTTATTTACGTCCAGTGTGTCCACAGTGGTACGGGCCAAATTATTGTCGTAAATCTCACTAATTCTGGAGACTCTCCAGTTTGGGTGTGTGATGGAGCAGCATGAACTTAACAGCATCAAAACTTTGAGTCCAGAAATGTTTCCCTCATTTCCTCTTGTTTGTTTGCATTGATACAAGACTTTACAAGAGTTACAAGAGCCCGTCCTTTACATTACACTGCTTATTAATGAGACAACTAAACAAGCTGACTGAAACACGAGAAATGTAAATGTGAGTGGCTGAAATGCAAATACTGTTGCATTTGCATGGAAACAACCATGTCCTCACCCATTTCTGTCTTAATTGGAAGGGAGGTCTCACACCAATTGATGGAAACCAAAAGGTAGAAGTGGAGAACATCCTCCTCCGCTCTGCTCATGTGCTTCTCGTTACACTTGGCTTCATCCAGGTCCCATCTGCAGCTTGCATGTTTCTGAAGAGATCTTATTATTTTACGTGCCTTGGATTAATATTCAGCACTGGATTTACATACATTCAATTTACGCCTGCAATCAGCATGTAATTAGCGGCAGATTCACAAAGGCAGGAGTCACTTTTGCAATCAGCAACTGGGACTGCGATCTAGTCACATTCTGAGAGTGACAGAGAGCTCAGATAATTCTGAGATCAGCAATGTCAGAGAATAAATGATAATGTATTGATGCTGCACAGAGATACTCATTAATGAAGTAATTAAGTGGATTCCAAATTTCTGTGCTGTGTTATAGCTGAATTTGATAAATCAGAATTACATTCTAAGGTTCAAAAATAAAAACATAGATGAAAAGCATTCCAGCTTTCACAACAGTTGATAAGATAAAGAAGCTGGAAGATACCACTCATGTAAAATGAATCTCAAGAATTCAATAGTAACAGAAAAATAAGATTAATTGTCTACAGCCGCGCTCGCAGCACCATGTAGCTGTAGTTAGGGATGATAGCACTTTGAGCTAAATGCTATCACCAGCATAAGACCATGCTCATAACGTCAACACTAACATGCTGATATTCAGCAGGTATACTGTTCACCATGTTTACCAAACTTAGCTTATTGGTTAGCATGCTAACATTTGTTAATCAGCCCTAAATGCAAAGCTGAGGATGGCAGCCTCTTTAGGTTTGCAGGTATTTGGACATAGACGACTAATTAAAGATTTGACCTGATGGCGGGGGATCACCAAAGTTATTACAGGTGAGGTGGACATGAACATCTGCACCAGATTTCATGCCAATCCATCCAACAGCTTCCGAGACATATCAGCCTTATCTACAAATGTAACCTCATAGTGGCATCGGAGGAAAACATCAGGAGTCAAAGCCAATAGGATCCATCGTCTGGGAACCGTGACTGGGTGTACAAACCATGTACTAGATTAGCAAATTATCACATTCTGTTTCAAGTGTGTTTTGCACTGCATCCCAACTTTTTTGGAGTCAGGGTTGTGTTTTAACAAATTCAGATCAATAGAGCCACAGCTGGCAGCTACAGTCCCTGTTTCCTGTCAATTTAAACACTTTTGGGACGAGTGTCTAAAGTTTTTCTCTCAGTTGCCTCGTCGAAAGAAAACTTTCAGCTTTCCTAAGACATTAATTAAGAACTATGTGCAGTGAAGTCAACACCAGCTGTAATGCCTAATATGTTGATTGATTATATTTCCCCCGTAGCTGCCAGAAAGGCTTCAGTGCTGCTGGTGTGCATCTGATCCAGATCAGACCAGCTCATCTAAAAGTAAGGAAAATGACTTCAAACTTCTCACATATGGGTGTGACTTCTCTCTGTAATGGATATGGACAGAGTGGCCTGATGGCATCCTCTGCTAATTGTTTTAAGTACATACAGCATATCCCCCATAATCATTAAATGCTTTGACTTCCAGCCAAAATGTGTCAATCACCTGAGAATCTTGTTCATGCCACTTCTCTCCACCGTCCCTCTAAGATGTCAGGAGTGTGAAAGGAAACACTATTTTCTTGTCTCTTCTCTCTCCAACAGGAAACACTTGTGCACTTTTTCCATTTGAGCATGTTGAACAAAATGCACAAAAAGGCTGTTTGAGCTGTTCTTGTACATCTTGGCCACTAAGCCTGATAAATACCCGTCCTTAGCATTCAGCGCACGACTGAATTGCAGCCTTGTGAATCCTCTTGATCCAGAACTCTATCAATTCAGTCTGCCAACACCGGAGCCGTCTGAGCTTGGTGATAACAATTTGTGTGGACAGCCCCTGTTATTAACACTCCCATAGGTATTCAAATGACACACACAAACACACACACAAGGCAGCATTAAGACTAAAGGGGAACATACTGCATTGGACAACACACAGAATAACAGTCAAAGAAACTGTCTGTAATGCTGAGGCACCTGCTGATCAAAAACCACCAAAAACTGATGCTGCTGCCAGCAGAAACTAGCATGAATGAAAATCCTAGTGGCCACATACTTAACTCACAGTTCATTGAACCTCACTAATATTTTAAATGTGATTTCATCAAATGCACTGATGTGGAGGTTTGCAAACATTTCACAGGGTGTAAGGGACAAAATCAACTTCAAGAAGTCTCAGGATAAATCTCTTGAGATGTGTCACCTCGTTTCAAGCGGTTCCCAAACAAACGCTAACAAATGGAAAGAGAACAGTACAATATATAATACAGGAAAGACAAAAGAGACAGCCAGCAAATAATTAATCAACAATGATATAACAAAACAAAGAAAAAGAATCACAACTTTAGACTAGGCACGATCAAAAGAAATAGGAAAATGATAGAAAACAAAACATTTGTAAATAAGGAAAATACTGACAAAACCACCCAGACACTGTCAGGTTTTATGGACATGACCTCAATCTATGAGACAAATGAAGTGGTACATTACTTCACTGTCAGCGTCAGCGCTAGCCTCTGTGACAAATGCACTGCATTTCCTGTGGCTGCTTCAAGAATAAATGCCACCCTGCGCTTTGCCAAACGACGGCTTTTATTGTGAAGCAATGTTCAGTTGGCATTAGCAGTGATTACGGCTGTAGAGGAGTGAACAGTGACCACTGAAGCTGATATCAGTCAGATGATCTGCAGACAGTAATGCTGGATTGAATTCAGCCCTGAGATGACGGACTCCGCCACCAACAATGAAAGTTATACAGGGGGGTAATTACAGAATGATCATAAATAGTATGAGAGGGTTGATTTGATGAAAATAATAATAATAACTACAATAATGAAACTCTAAATTTTGAGCTCCACATGGTTTTGGTTAGCAGAATCAAAAAAGCTAATTAAATTCCCGCATTGTAGGTTTATGTCCTCTCATCTACATTCTGGCTCTCACAGCACAGACCTCTTGAAATAATGTGCCCCTTCGGCACTGCATTCGCTCTCCAGCCTGCAGTCCTCAGCCTGCTCCTCCCACATGCACAGATAGGCAAACTTCCGAAATTCACCCGTTACGTTCCAGGTCCAGACTCTGACTGCAAATTTGTTTTAAGCAAGCCTTCCTCCAAAGCCACAAATCCACTGACCTCTGGTGTAATAGCTTTGACCACATTAAATGTTATGACAGCCGGGGTCGCGGCGCACCAGCAGAGCTGCCGGAGAGCCTCTTCTACAATATGAAGCGTTTTTAAATAAGTAGATGATCTAAAATGCAGGTGTCGCTTGACATTCTTTCCATTTTGCAGTATTTATTTTTGATGTTACTGTGAATATATACACTGTACAGTGGCATAACATCCAAATCCACGTCTGATACGTCCATCTCATGCAGCGATCCTGCAGCTAGAGCACAAAAACATGGAATTAAAGGGCTCTGTGTCAGTTTCTAACACACGCAGGTCTGTACATCGTATGGGAGCGTACAATAACCTGCTTTGAGCTGTACGATTCATTGCAGTATTGAAACTAGAGTAATGGTAGGAAAGTGTGTTTTCGGAGAGCTAATTTGCATTCATGTGTGCTACAGGAACAAGCCATGGTTTACCAAAGAGCTGAGGCAGGCGACACACATTGAGGGAGCTCACGAGGCAGAAAATAGAGAGGAATACAGAGCAGCAAAGAACCAGCTCAACAAGGAAATAAGTATACAAGGACATGTTGGACGGGCACTTCTGTACCTGATTCGGGCCAAGGGCTCTGTCTGCAGGCCTCGCTTTAAGGAGGCAATTAGGCCAGTTTTGTATTCCTGATACAATTACCATACCATATATGACTTTCAGTATATTTTAGCATAAATAACACATCTATCCTCTGAATTGGAACAGCGAAAACACGTTTTTGATACAAGGATGCATTAACTAATTGTTGCAGTTGAGGATTAGGAAAGAGCCATGATGTGGCTCATTGTGTACACACAAGCACAGATTGTTAGTGTTTCTTCTTCCTCTTCCTCATGCTCGTGCAGAACCTTTAAGATTACACTAGGACAGAGTATCCTTCACCTACCATTACCGCCAATCACACGTCCTGTCACACCACTGATGTTGGGATCTCTGCCTCTGAACAACAAAATGAAGCAATTTTATGTGCACATGTAAGATCTCCCCTGGCTTTTTAGTTGTTCTTGAACTATCTTGTTACCAATCAACAGCTCACATTGCAGTGAGGTGGACAGCACAGACTCACAAGGTGTCGTAACTTCTCACTTTCATTTTCTTGCCCAAAGGCAACTATGCAACTGCAGTACAGTTGAAAACGTGGACTGGCTTGGGAGCAATACCCTGTATTATCTGCAGGTGAAGAGAGGTTTGCATCAAACAGGACCAATCAAGTCCCCAGTTCTTCCCTGGCTATAAAACAAGCACACTCAGACAACCAGCTGTGCCTGGATCTTCAACAATGGTGTCTCCCAAGAGGAAAGTGATGTCCTTGAGTGGAAAATGAGATTGTTTAAGACACAGAGGAGATAACACTGCTTACTGTGTGACTTGAGCTCTAGAAGAAAGATTACCGACCATGGGAAACTTTTACCACTATTTGGCAGCCACTCTTTGGCAGTATGGGAGATTCTGACATCTGCCTCCACAGTCCCACCGCGTGCATCCTGGCTGCTCTACATCGAATGACATGGTCGAGATCAAAAGCAGAACAGATGCTGTATAAAATTGGTTGGAATTAGCCCACATTACTTCCAACTTCAGGGACTGCTGTATGTTAGAGTAAATGCTAATGTGCAGGGTACTGTAAGCATGATAATGCCTATAGGTTATCAGCTGAAATACATTTGTTTTATCAGCATTATGAACAAGTGGTATATTCTTAAAGAGGCAAAGAGATTTGGGGCTTCCAGCCGATGTGCCAGGGTAGCAGTCCTCTCTGTGACAGTCCATAAAAAGCTGCCTCACCTACACTTGTTGTGGACCACATTTCTCCACCTTCACCTCTGTCCAGAGCAAAACAGTCCATTGTGATGATGCTGGGGCAGAGGAAAGAAAATGACAGGGCAGAATAAAGATGAATTCAGCACTATACAGGCGTTATACCCCACAGCTAGCCAGGTGAAAACCTTTGATTTCCCACTGTCAACATGAAAAATTTCTGTCTGGGTGGAGATTTCCACTGCCCCCACCCTCTAATCAGTGAGTCCTGCCAGGATGGAGACATTATGTGAAGATGGACAATGATGAATCCATCTATCACAAGAGGTGGGCAGACTTTGGCTTAAAGGAAAAATCCCCCCCTCTGAGTCTCCCACACTGTTATATATTACCGATCTGCGATCTTCAATACATTCTTATTTTGTGATGACGTGCTGTAATTGACTTTCTCACTGTAGCCACATTTGTACTCAACCTGTCACGGCCACTTCTATTTCAGCTCATGATTTTCTATATCCTCTCAAATTACTTTTCGGGTCTCCGTGATAGAGAGTGATGACAATTTTTTTTTTTTTTTTGTACTGAGAAAAAGTGAGAGTGAAGAGAGAACAGGCAGTGTTGTATTGGTTCAAATTACAAAAGAGGAGCATTTTGTTTTTCACATGCTGCCGATCCACCAAGATGGGAAAAAACCCAGTATTACACAGACATTCTAATGCATGACAAGCACACAACGCAATGGAGCAATGCTACTCTTTCCAATTAATCACCACTTCCTTTAGGAACCTCTGCATTAGTGTGGAGGAAATGGCTTGTCTGCAGAAGCCTCTTGTAGAATGTTCTTTTCAATTTATATGTTTGCAGAACTTTGGTGCAAAAATTACTAAAAAAAAAACAACTTTTTCTTCTCTTTTTAATTCTCAAGGCCTGACACAGAAATCTGACATTTGCTGTTTATGTTCTAGACAGCTCAAAGTGTCTGTGCTACCGTATTGCTGCTGCAGAGATACACTGATGCTGCCAGGTATCAATAAGAACAAATAAGAATGAGCCTACAGCCGTGCTCGCATCTCTGTGTGCTTATACACAGTGAGGTTTTAGGCTGAATGCTCACGTCAGCTCGCTAAGATGCTGACAAAGACGATGTTCACCTGCTGATGTTTGCTCACCCTCTTGGTTGTCCTGGTTAGCATTTGCTAAATGTAAGGTGAAGCTAGGGCTGATGGGAATGCCTTCAGTATGCAATTACAATTCATCATATGAACCTCATGGTGGTGCTATAGGAGAAGTCTGGGGTCACCAACATTATGAGTATATGTTGTTTAGGAACCATGAATGTCATTACAAAATTTTGTGCCAATCCATCCGGGTCGAGATGTAGCACAGGATAAGTGAAAGCTATTAATTGCTGATGGTGCTTCAGGAAAAGTCAGGGGCTCACCAAATTCAGCTGCAGCAGGTCTACACCTCATCCATCAATAAATTTGTTGTTGTATCACAGGTGGATATATCAGCGCAGCACCATCCCTCCACTGGTGCAGCAGTCCCGTGCTCAATGCCTGTGCCCCACACACTCACGGCATGAAGAGCAGCAGAGTTTCTGAACTTACTTTTACAGCTGCAATTACACAACACTGACAGGTCCTTGTTTACCTGTTGTTGACTATAGTAAGACTAAAAAGAAAATCTTGTGTTTGTGTGTGTGCATGTGTGTGTGTGTTTTGGGACACCAGAATATTATTCTCTGAGCCTTGCATGCACCTTGACAAACTCTATTCATTTAAGGCATCTTTTTAAGCCCCGTTGTGCACCATTCCCGACAGTAGCACAATAACACACCCTTATCGAAGTTATTTGGCTTTGGAGTACATACTCTACTTTTAAACAGCACATCTTTTCTGCACCCCACTGCACGGAGGGCTTTCATGTTTTCCGCTGCACCAGGCGCTTCGGCGTTGTGTAAGTGCCGTCCAACGTGTCAGCATTCAGCACCAATTAAACAGGTTGATGTGCCCATTGTGTTTGGTGAGTAAATGTGTTCCCGACTCTGATGTGGAAATAGGAGTGGGTTTATCAGCCCTTTGAAGACTGTGATGCTAGTTTGATCGTTGAACATTGCTGAATGAAATGATGTCTGTGACCTCCATGATAATCACAAGGCTTGTGAATCTGTACACCCAGATAGAAAAGAGGCAGGTGGGTCAGACACAGCAATGAGCTTTATAATAAAGTGTCAAACAGACTGGTGCCATCCCGAACTTCTCTTAGGTACAGTTATGATACATTCATGCACAACATGATGGACTTGCCTGTACTTCTTTTTACAGTTCTCTGGGATTTGAAACGCTTTATACAGTAGGTGCTGTCAGATCAGCAGGGAGGGCATGCTGCTGTTGAAATGCACCATTACCTTCAAAGTCAAGCCTTGGCTGAAAATCAGAGCCGATGAGGTCTTGTAAGGTGTCAGAACTCTAAAATACCCTTATCCGCTATAGGGAAGTGCATTCATTTCCTATAAAAGAAATCAGCACATTATACAGGTAGATTTTCATGAAATGCTGCTAAAATCTTTATTTTTTCATTTTCTACTACCCATGCAATTGTTTTTTTTTTCTGCTGCTATTTCATTTTTCAGTCTTGTGGGTGTACAGACTGTCCTGTAGCCGGAAGGTTCCGCGTTTAATCTTGCAGCAATCAATGTCCATCGACAGACATGCATCCTGAGCAAGTATCCCTGAGCTAGCAACTGACCCCTTACCTGATCTCTCACCATAAGTTGCCATGTGTAAGAGTGTCGGCTGAAGTTTAAGCGTACAGCAGTCCCTCCTCTGCAGCAGTCGGTGACATTTTAAAATACGAAACAGCGATGCAGACATGTCTTTGCTTTTGGCAGTTAGACAGAGTCTTGTACCACCTTACATCCAGCCTACACTGAACGTTCCCTCCGTTGTATGCTGCTTGAATTATCCAGGATATCATTTCATATTGACATTCAGTGAGGAGCAGTGAAGGAGTTTGTACCTGCAGGCAGAGCGAGCAGAGGTCTTAATTAACACGTCGTAAAGTGCAGTGACAATAAATAAATGAGCCCACACACACCACTCCAGGCTATTTATCAAGAAATTATACAAGTAAATACTACATTATCTCTCTATCTCAGTATCTCTCTGCCGCCTTCCCCCATCTGCTCAGTCTGGCCTCCTCTCTCTATTCATTAGTCATTCTTTATTCATTTTGTAAGCCTGCATTTAGCACTTAGGAGCGTTGGGGGAAGAAAAATTGAAAGTGCTGTGTGTTTGTATGAAACATATTGAACACTTGCAGGAAAGATCACACTATACTACTGGTGCCCGAGCACAAGGGACGAGGAAGGGTGCGGGGACACGGTTAAAGCGGACTGTCAATCGAGTCGGCATGCACATTATCTCAAAGTGCCACTCGCTTCCCTCCACGGGAATCCTCCTCTCTCAGACCATTAGGGTGCACGATGAGGAAGCAAGACTTCTCTCCATAAGATAATCTATACGCTGTGGATTGAAATGACTGATGGTCTAAGGGTCAACCATAAAAGACAAGGAACATCCGAGATGGAGGAAAATCATTACTCTCCTGGTTTACGCCTCCTTATCGTGCTCCAACAGCCTTGGTTTGGAAAGAGACGGAAACATATGCAGAAGGCCGGAAGAAAGGATATGCTTGTGTTTTTATGCATGTCAGGTGTTGAGGCTGCAACTCAAAATTCCATCTCATCATTCCCTCCACTAACGTAAATTACACACTCAAACCCAAAACGTGGATGCTGCCAGTACAGGAAAATAAATCAGATAGCGCTGATACATGTGGCTGCATCGAAAATGAATCACACCGCAGAAACAGTGTCAAGCAAATCAAGTCAATAATTCGATATTATACAATTGAGATGTTTAAAAATGTGTATGTACCATGAACCTCAAGGTTTGCCCAGTGTTGGTCATAGAACAGACACCTTTAATTTAAGACACATCTGCATAGCGTGGTATGTAGATTTATTCATCAGAGGCCTCGGGAGTTGCTACATCACACTGTCAAGGTTTTCAAAGAGCCAGTCTCTTGTGGTCTAAGCTCATAAATCACCCATACTATGCCCAGCCCATCCACATTATACGCTACCAAGGTAGGAACATGAGAAAAATACATGTAAGAAAGAGCTTTTTCCATAGTTCTTTTCAGAGGCATTTACCTTAAGGCTATGCTTTGTCTCTGCCGCCTGCTTTCCTACTTCTGACAATCCTTGGGGGCTGGTGTGCATGAAAAAGTAAGGAACTGATTGAACTTATAGCACACCGCTGTGCTTATAGTCGCTCTGACAGTCACTCACATACAACAGCTGTGCGAGAACGGCGGGCTAGTTCTATTTGCGATACAAAAACATGAAAAAGGACACGGTTATAATGGCGTGCCACAACAGAGTGCTCCGTTCCCTATCGGCGGCAACTACAAGCAGAATGGCAGCGTGGTCGCAGGGGTATATGCAAGCTATTTCTCACTACACCTTTCTAATTAGCTGCCCATGGAAGTGCAGGAATTAATGCTTCAAAACACCAGGGAGGGGTGTTCATTTGCAGGTCCCGTGTTTGCTGCTACTCTGCTTAGCAGCTCAGGTTGAAAATTCAACCGCAGGTTCCGCTCACTGCTGGATAACAATCACTTCTGGGACGCACACATCATTTAGCCCCAGGCTAGGTCACCTCCATCCTGTATACATAAAGCTTTAATCTGACTTCACTGGAGGAACAATAGCCTTCAGGTCACCTCTACTGTCAGACTCTCTTTATCACTGGAATAATGTTGAGAGGAGTTTGGTTTGATGAGACATCAAAGCACACAAAGTTTAAATAATTTAAGTATTTCATGATCACGTGTAAAACTTGAGAGCAGACCTAAAAATCCAGTCTGAAACATGAGCTGTTCTGGGGTTCCAGGAATGTTAGATGGGTGGTGTTTCCATTTTTTAAAGACTCCTACAGGCCATTATCCAAAGCCAAAAAAACACCTCAGAGGCAAATTTGAATCAATTTTACAAAAGAAGTCCAGATCCAGACTGGCAGTGTGCAACACATAGAGGTGGAAGTTACAAATCACTGAACTGATTTAAAATAGCTCAGATCAGTGAAATTATTTGAAATCGCCGTCCAAGAGGTCCGTCTGTTAAAGCCCGACCTTTAATGCACAGCGTTGTTCTGATAGCTGCCAGCTGCTACTTCAAATAGCTGAGTTACAATAGCCTTGATAGCTGCAGTGATTTCTTCCACATTTTTTGGATTTTGGCTAAGGCACAGGTAAATGACCTTCCCAGACTCGGTCCCCTAAAGCTCTGATTGGTTCGTTTGATTCTCCAATCATGAAAAACAATCCCAGACCTTTAAATTTTAGATAACATTTGTGATGTAGGCGACAGTTCAGCACTCTGGGAGCAGGCTTGATGAAATCATCAACCAATGTATTGCTTTGTTTTTCAAACTAGAACAGCTGACAGGGGTAATGCATTTCCCAAGGCTGCAACAGGGCTTTTTCTGTAGATGCAACATTTGCATTATTATCAGCAACCGATGGTGAACTTGTTCGTACTACAGATCCAATAAAGTCCAATATTCACTCTTCTGTTTCGTCTCGACCGACTCCTGAAGGAAATTTTGGTCTCTTTAGCTGCTAAATGCTTCACTGTGTTCACCAGCCAGTTTGAAACTGCTTGCTCGGTGCAGGGCAGGTACTGTGTAGTGGGTTATTAGCTGCTTGAAAATAGCTGCCCGCTGCAGCCAAGAACAAAATTATATATAAAGCTGTGAGACTGACCCAAACTGGAAAGTTGAGGCAAAACTGAGGAAAACAAAAACATTGAACTGCAGAAATAGTCGATTATTCTCTGTGGGCTCATCACTGTAAGTGACTCCTTATGCGTACAAGTGTGTGGTCCATTGTTGATATAAAATATTTGAGGATTTGATATCTACATTAATTGTAGTGGAGGTTTTCTTGTGTCCTGTTAACTCAAGCCAAGTGTTCCAGTGATGATGCTGTTGAGGCACATATTCACTGAAAGTCACTCCTGCACCAGCCTGCAGGGTTTCATATTCATAACCATACCCTGACCGGAAGACGAGTGTCAAACACTTTGACAGCGTGTCAAGTACAAGAACCTCGTATGATGAACTCCCACATCTCGCGGAGATGTCATTGTCCTTTCATCCGCCCAGAAAAAAGCCCAACAGCGTGCCTCTGCTGTGAGCGTGCAGCTTGCTGAATAAACCATGGATGAGTCTAAACGCGTGGACATTCTTTGTGTCAGGGCTAGGTACAGCAGCGCTGAATCAATCCCCCGAGGCATGAAGGGGCCTCGGGCTATTATAAGGAGAGCTCTTACTGTCAAACCCAGAGGAGTAACAGTGCTGACAACAGCACTGAAGCAGCTTGAATCAGGTGCTCAGATTAGCCTTTAAACTGCTGTGTATGACTAGCTTCAGCTAAAGTGGTGAGGTAGTCAGAGAGTGACAGGCTGACAGTTGCCATGTTGATCAGCACTGTCTGATTGAGCTTTTTAAATACTTGTGTGCTGGCATTCTCATGAACTCAGTAGAACTTATAAGGCACTTGTCGATCAGCACCTCAAGCATTTTTGTATCTTCAGCGCAGTGAGAACACTCCAAAGCAAGATTTATGGATTTTCCAAAGATATAATAGTGCCTTAATTGCGTGTTGACTTTTTGGGGAAAGTGTGATGAAATCCTGAGCAATCTTAAGAGCAGTCTTATGCATGTTCACAAAGTGTGGTGGATAGTTTCTTCTGCTGGCTTCTTCTTCTTTTTTTCAATCAAGAGTATTTTTGAAGTTTTGTAATGAGGGCACCGGGGAAACAGTTTTAATGCAGCCATAGAGATGAAGTGAGGAACAGAAGAAACACAGCAGAAAAGTCAGCATCCCACCAAGGGCCCAGTCACAGAAATGCCAAGTGTTGCACAAGCAACCCTGCCTTAGAATCTTCACTGCATTAGTGCCATTGCACAGCACAGCCAAGACCATCTATGAGGCTCAGTCGTAGACAGAGAAACTCTTGACAGATCTTCCAAATCCAACTTTTCCATTGAAAGGCAATGCATCTCTGAGTCCTATTACATGGCAATGCAGTGCAAAGGTACTTGTGTGACGCCTGCAAAGAATACCTTCACAGATGGCTAGTGAAACTGTAGTGGCTGGAGTATTCCTCATTGTTGGACTTGAAATGAATTCAATATCGTCCAGGCAGCCATTGCTTTCTATTTTTTCCAGTGCAGAATGAAGCTTGAAACTCAGCTGGGATGGCTAATCCATTAAAGTGACCACCTTATTTTTGCCAATGCTAGTATCATGTGGTGCTGCAGTTGCGAGCGGCTACCATTCATGGATTGCCAATCTAAAGCAATTTGTTTTTGGGTTTTTTTGGATATTGGGATTAACTGAACCTAATGGCTGCCTGGCAGGTAGGAAATCAATCTAGAAACTTGGGGGCATGCTTTGGAAAACGGTTGACAGAAATGGAAGTATAAGCAATTTGTAGTTAATTGGCCAAAACATGCAAAAACCACTGGTGCAGTTTTTAAATCCACCAGGCTGACCCATTATTAGTGGAAAAACACTACCACAGTATGAAGACGTGTTGACATTTCCAGTAAACCTGTGGTCAGCAGTTTGCATTTACAGTGTTGCCTCAGGATATGAGGCACATTGTGAATAAAAACATACATAAATAAAAACACTGAACCCAAGTGGGGCTGGACAGTGCCGAAACATTTACCATAACTGTGAGATGAGGATGACTTCCTCTATAACATCATGGAAAATGAAGCACACCCTAAAACACAGTGGGGACTGTGGGAAAAGAGTATAAGATCAAACACAGGAAAGTTTCAGATGATGATTTTCTTGGATCTCACCTTAACCCATTTCCAGAGGCCTTCGAGCCCTCCAACCTGATCCTAGCTGTCCTTTTGGACAAAATGAAAAGGCACCGGGAGATATGTGATTCAGGGAGAGACTGGCAGACAGCTGTTGGACGTGCATGTCAGATTTCAATGAAGGGATGGCAAAAAAGAGCTTATAGAGAGGCAATATCATGTTACTGAGAAGACTTGCTCATGAAGAACACAAGAGTCTCTAAACCCACATAAGCTCACTGTGTAAGCCAGTGATATAAGATGGTCTTGCAAGTCTAAAACATGATAAGGAAGGAAAGTGTGTGCCTTGCCAGTCTGATCCAGCTTATCCATTGCTCACATCCCCTTTGTTTGTCTCAACATACTCACTCCCAGCTTGTCCCAAGGTGTCCTGACGCTTGGTCAGCTTACATACATTAAATTGCATATATTGGTATTCACAAATGAAATCAGACTTCACTTGTGGTTTCCCGCTACTGCTCATCTCAGTCTCCCAATCAGCCCTGTGCAACCATCCCACCTTCCTCCAAAGGCAGACTTTTCTTTGTCTTTACACGACGTCATTGGACACGTTGAGAGCACAGGCTCTCTATAGACTTGTATCCGTTAGATACGCCCCGTTATGTCCTGCCAAGGATTTAACAAGATTTAAGTTGTTGATTAGTGAACTGTAGAGGTGCTGGTAGGTAGATTTTACGACCTTTGGATCGAGCCAGGCTAGCAGTTTCCCGATGTTTCCTGTCTTTGTGCTAAGCTAAGCTAACTGGCTGCTTGCTTTATTGTACAGACAGAGTGCCATCAATCCTCTCATCTAATTTATCAGCAATGAGCATGTTTCCCAAACTGTCAAACTATTCCTTTAAAAAACATATTGTGAATTTGGTAGCTCCTACCACTAAAAAGCTGTTGGAGGTTGGAGGTTCCCACAGCACAACAACGAAAGCCAGCTACACACACAGGTCATCTGCAGTCGACACTGTACTGTAAATCAAACAGGATAATGCATGCTAACGTTGTTAGCCTATAAAAGAAACATGAGTGGAGAAGAGGAAAAGGTAGATTCACTCTCATTGCTCCGATGGAAAGCGAGGTGATACCCTCAATGCTGCTCATGCTTTATGAAGAAAAAGAAAAAGCAATATATTCTCTGACTTAAGATAGCGGATCTGCAGTACTGGCAGTATTAGGAAAAAATGGTTACACATGTGATTTTTGGAGCCTCGGTTGGATGAGGTACTTGCATGCGATACAATGGCCTCAGAAGATTTACCTCAGTCCAATCAAATCCACTACAGCAAAGACACGTCACAGCTGAATGCGGACCACCACTGTGAGGTCAGAGGGAGCCATCTGTCCAGGCGGCATCTGTAACACCCCCCCCCCCCCAACGCTTTAGCTGGGACACACGCATGGAAGGGTCTTCACAAAGACATTTTTTTCTTCATTCAGGAATACAGCACACAAAACACAGGGGTACTTAAAACAATAGGAAAAATGTTGCCCAACCTGTTTATCCTGCCCTTTCTTTTTTCCTTCCCGTAGCTGACAGTATTTCAGGCTTTGTTGCTTTGTTTGAGCAGAATTAGGACAAAAAAAATTATCATGAAGCGACAATGCGAAAAACTTCTGAAGTTGAAAAATCTTCAAAATCTCCATTGAGAAATGTGAGGGCAACAATTTTGGATTTTCACCAACTCCAACATTTTCTATTTTTAATTTGCCCAGTTTTTCCTACAACTGTATCTTGTTGTTTTTTTCTCTACTTTAATCTCCCCACTGCACAATTATCGATTTTTATCTGCAATTTGTCTTTTTCTGCGAATACTTTGTCCTTGTCCTGTCTCTTATCCCGTCAGCGTCATTGTGCTTCTCCTCTAATAGAATTCTGAAGTTATCCATTAAGGTGCTCTTGTCTTTCTGCCTCTTATCTGATGTCTCTAGCTGCCTCTCTGCCTTCATGTGTGCTTCGCTCTTTCCAAACCTGCTTCCGTGGGAGGCTTGTCATTTTCTCTCACCTATCTGTTACCTTTCTCTTTGCTTGAAATAATGCACGGTTTTCACTTTCTGCTTTCTGTGTGGGCCTGAACATTCTGTGCCGGTGGCTTCCACTTTCCCGTGTCTGTCTCAGCTGTTCCACTTTCCCGCTCCTCTGAATCTGACCTTTACCACACACTGCTGGTTATTGCCCAGAAGGTCATTTCTATTTCCTAGTTTTGACTTGTGGGTCTTTTCTTGCAGTTTAACAGCTAGATTTTTTCCCGGGTGGCTCTTGGTTAACAAGGCAGTCAGAGGAGTGCAACATGCACAGTAAGCCCACAGGTCAAGGTCTTGGATTTGCTCTTATCCCGAAGCCTCATTGAGCATTCTGAAGCATTTTGCTGGATGATTGCCTTGTTAACAGTGAGAAATGCCTCGGTGACTGAAAAAAATACGTATTTAATTTGACTAATGGGTTTACTGCGGTGACTTTTTTTTAAAATTGGCTTTTCTTTCATTTTCACTGGTCATTCCAAGCGTGTCACCGTACTGAGCCACTGATCCATTCATCTATATATTTTTAGTGTAACCCACTTATCCTCAGCAGGATACCGGGTGAGATTGCCTGTCTCTAGGTGAGATGGGGTAAAAGCCTGGAGCGATGCGCAGTCCATCACACGGCTGACACATAGAGACAGACAACACTTACGTTTACGTGGACAAATTAGAAACTCGCCTCACCTGCATGTCATTGGAATAGAGCACCCGAAGGAAGGCCACGCAGTCACAGGGAGCTCATGCAAACGTCGCACTGAAAGGCTGATTCGTAGCGTTCTCTGGCTGTTTGACTGCGACACAGACAGAGGATGCAGCATTCAGTATGCTGGATTAAGCAGTGCTGTTAATGTTGGGACTGGCCTTTCCGCTATGATGTCACATATATGCTTCCATTTGTTATGCACCTGTTGCTCTATCTATTACACAAGAGCTCATACAGCTGTTTTACATATCATTAGTATCGATGTGTATGGTATTTGATTCAGCCATAATACTGTTTTGATATTTTTCTCCAAAATCATCATTTTTATACAAATTTTGTTATTATATAACTCTACACAGAGGCGCTTGTTACTGGTTTGAAAGATTATTACCAAGTAAAACTGTTATTACTATTGACTCGGATGTTTTCTAAGATACAGATGAGCAATAAATTTCTTCACTTCAGATTAGCAACTGTCTTGCTGCAGGGAAAACCACAGATTTCAGTAATGTTGAATCATTTAAGCTCTTACTCAGGCATGAATCCATGACTTCAATCTGTAAAGGTGATTATATCTACACCTTCCTGGGAGCTGTCTTGTTTATAAGCTGATATAAAGTCACAGACCACAGTCAGAGTCAGGCAAGATAGCAACTTAAAATTACACCAGAGATCCATGAAAATGTCTAAGTGGTAATACATCACCATGTAAAATACTGCCATGATAATAATACAGCTTTGTCTCTTTTTTCAGTCTGAAAATTGAGCTTTTCAGGTTTGGAAAGCAACATTACTGAACAGCTGAAAATGCTCGCGAAAATCCCAGTTTGTGGAGGCTTTCTCACCCCAAAAGCAGAGGGCAGGTCAGAAAGTGAGTTCTGAAAGTCCGAATTCAGCGCACTCGGCCAGGTAATTGTTGAGCGATTGGTATTGATCGACAGCTCTATCAACCCCACGCAGATGTGCAGTATTATGGTCATCTTTACTGAAATGGGACTGTGGGAATTTTGATGGATACATTTGTGAAGAAGTGCAGGTAATGCTGCTGTAGCTGCTGTTTGACATGAAGTGCTATGCCTGCACTGATACAGTCACTGGACTGGCTCCAGACAGTACTGGAAGAGTAAATAACCTAGATACCCAGGGCCTTGATTTTTATCTCTCCTCTTCTGCTCCCTACTGTCTAAATATTAGAAACTTTTGAAAGATTATATGATTATGAGTATTGCATCTCAAGCACAAATTGCTACAAGAGAGTAAAAATACATGGGAAAAAGTATTACTTCACCCAAAAAGTAATCATTTTGGTATAGCAACAGCTTTGAAAAGACATTTATATATTAGTTATATATGAATATGGCTATTATATATATTCCCCACTCCTTAAGGAGATTTCCTAGAATGTAATACTGTATATAGTGTTGTACTAAGTGCAGGTAAATGGTAAATGGACTGGATTTCCAGTATATAGCACTTTTCCAGTCTACTTTGACCACTGAAAGCACTTTGCACATGCCACATTCAGCCATACACACACACACACACAACAAGGACACTGCATGGACATGCAGACTAGAGGAGCCGGGGATCCAACCAGCAGCCGTGGTGAAAAAAAAAACACAGCTGCATGAAATAGCAACAATGTTCTGAGACAGGTCTTTCAGTTGGAGATTGAGTTTCTAAGCTGCGGTTGGTTCGCAGGTGGAGGAATGTGCAAATGCTCTATTTAAATGAAGGTGAGCAGAAAATGAGTCATGTATTAATAATCCAAATACAAGATTATTATACACACAGGCTCCGTGCTTCTAAAATCCTAGGTGGGGCCCCGCATGTGGACACATTCTACAGGGCATGCTCGCTCCAGTTTATCACAGTCGGTTAAAGTGAATACAAGGCAAGAATCAATGAAGGCATTTCTTTCCAAATCCTGAAAAGGTGATTCTGGCTCACAAAGAGGAACAGCTCTTTGTCCCACCGAATCAGCAACACACATGCAGAGGTGTGGCAAAACATGGGAAGTCAAGACCCCCATTAGAAAAGAGAGGGGGCAGAGATGCTGAGAGACATTACTCACGCGTGCTTCTGATTGGTGCCTGCCTCAAACCCCTGTTAAAGGCTCTGGTAACCACGTGAGACTTCTGTGTTAATGATACACAAGTAAAAATCTGCTGTAATGTTGTAGTTTTATTTGTTATAAAGCAGCTTTGTAGCAAGACTTGAGGATTATCAGTGGTGGGGGGTTAAAGTGGTGGTTGTTTCTACAGTCTGAGAGCTGCAATAAAACTTTTAATAATGGCTGCCACTGCCACTGCCTGCGTTACCATCTGTCTGGACGATGAGGATGACATTATGTAAGTAAAACTAATGAAAACAATGATGTGTGAGGTTGCCCTGACACATCATAATATGTTGACTGATTGCTCGGGATCTCCTCCGCAGCAGTGGTAATATCTCCTCCCCGTAGCACTGACAAGGCGACAAAAAGCGGCGATGACATCCCTCCTTACGAGAGCCTCATATCTGCAGTTAATGTGCCGAAACATTTACTTCATCTTTGTTGTGATGCAGACTTCACCGTTGTTAGCGGCAGACATTGTTGTCGCAGCCTCTATTGTTTACCCATGACAGACTCCCACTGTAGATGAGGCCAACTGAGGATTATGTGTATATTAGAGTGCAACTTTTTATTTTGTTTTTTTGCAATGGGGTAAAATTGAATCACAAAGAATGCATATCAAGTGGGTCTGCAAGCTGTTCTGAATAAGTGCTGCGTTCAGTGTTTGGGTATTATTATCAGTAGGGGGAATGCTGGAAGTAACAGTTGCAAAATATCACTCATTTTATAAATATTGACCATTTTCTCTGCATCATCTCTCAGTGTTTCATTAAATCAGGTCAGATCAGCTCTGATTCTTCATGTTTGTATTCTACCAGGTGCAGTACGTACATTTTACGGCACTTTTTGGCTAATGTGGAATTGATTTGGTCTGAGTTAGACGGTGCTGGATCATGTTGCTTCAGTCATGTTCGTTAGCAACATGTTTTGCAGCCTGAACAAAAAATCAATCAGTCTGACTGTGCATTGCGGTGAATGGCTTACCTTGCTGTTGGAGTGCTGTTTTTCTTGCAAATGGATTTTGATTAAGGTCATTTCGCTGAATTCTCATTATTTCATTTCAGCATCCCATTAGTTTTCTCAGAAGTGAGAATGGTCCTTTACTCTGGATGAAGTGTGGGAGAAGAAATTCTAAACAGGATCCAAAAACCCACAAATTACTTGTAATTTAACCACAACTCATTTGGTTTAATTTGTACACGCATACAAACATGACTGACGACTTCACTGGCTTTACTGTTACATCCCCTTTAGCAAAGCTGCGTTATTAATGATAATATATAATGGAAATTCCCCCTCAGCAATAATCAGTCTTCGTCACAGCACTGAAATCTGATCAGATTCACATTCACCATCTAAACACAGAGAAGAGGAACAGGCAGGCAGAGCGGTGTCCCTCGTGAGATATATACCTCAACACAAACCAGAATCTGTGAAAGATGATCAAACAGAGATACATGAAAGAAGGTAATTTAAGAATTTAAGAGATTCCTGGTCTATCCAGTATCTCCAACGGCGAGTGCTAGGTCACCATCTCCCCCTACTGGAGAGACACCATTTGTACTGGAGAACATAATCAAACGATGTGCAGTAGAGCATATTAGACAAATACAGACTCTCTATGTTGTAGATTAGTTTATAGATTGCAATTTGCAGCAGGCACACTGCGGTGTGGAGAGGCTGCACGGTGTAATTGTTGAACTATAAAATTAATAAATAAATGGCTTAAAGCGTGCACCAGTCTTAATGCAAAGTACACTATTATACATCAGCATACCAACTGCCAGGCTTATTTGTATTCCAGGCCATCCCTCTGTAACCCTTCAAGCACTAGCACAGGAGGATCGCATGGGGACCAGGTGGGAGAACTGCTCCAGGGCCGCCAACCTTTTGTCACAAAATGAGTGGACTGCAATTCAGTCAAGGAATGGGTTATTGATTTTCACTGATTAATGCTTCCTGTGAATATAAATAAGACTTGTATTACTACAATAAACATATACCTGAGGGACTGTCTGAAAGTTATTAAGACAGGAGAGAGGGTCACAATGTTTAGCAGGGGGAGGTCTTTTCTTCTGTCATCCTACATTTTTAGTCTTCCATTGCCATGCATTTAATAAATACATAAATAGCAATTTCCAAAGATTCCTAAAAGTGCATTTATGCAGAGGGCAATGGATAATTGCCAGTTTAAAATGGGATATATGGTTTTCATCATTTTGACATGTTGTGGGAAAGATGTTGCAGTTTTTTTTAAGTCAAGAGGAGGATTTAAGGACAACATTAATAACCCTTGGCTGTTTAGCCCCACTCACCACCCCTTTAATTTTCATACAGTCCCTAAGTGGATGTCTCCATGGTAGCAAGCCCAGGCGCAGTTGCACCACTTGCATGCTTGGAAGTGTTTTCAGGAACCCTTGAGGTATGAATGAAAAACACTTGAAGGTGCCCACACTGTCGTATCACATATGTAAAAATCCAGAGAGGTGAACAGGAGATGCAGACTGACGGGAAAGTTAATAATGCCCCTCGTGGCTCAGAAGGTACAGTGGTCGTCCACCTATCAGAAGGTTGGTGGTTCGATCCCTGGCCTTGGCAGTCTACATGTGGACGTATCCTTGAGCAAGATACTGAACCCCAAGTTGTGAATGTGTGTGTGAATGTGTTAATGCTTGTAAAGAGCAGGTGGCCTAGCTACCAGGTGTGAATGGGTGAATGTAGGCATGTGTTGTAAAGTGCTTTGAGTGGTTGGAAGACTAGAAAAGCACTATATAAATACAGTCCATTTACCATCATAGGGGGCCATTAACTGCCATTAGTAAGCCTTAAACTACAAACTTCCAATAAACTTTAAAATCAGAAGACCACGGAACTCTTAAATAAAACTAATAATAAACTTTATGTTTATAGCACCTTCCATACAGGAATTGTAGCTCAGAGTGCTTCACAAGAAAGAAATCACATGCACTAAGTGCTTTAAAAAAGAGAGAATGCACATAAAAACAGATAAAATGATGAAGTTGGAGAATAAAACCCACTTGATAATGATAATTATCGATGATATGATAATGATAATAAGGATGAAAATATAAATAAAGACAATGCATAAAACCACAGAAAAAAAATATTCAACTCTAGGTAAATAGGGTAGAATAAAGATGAAAATAAAAACAAGGATAAAGCATCAAATCAGGGAATAAAATAATAAAATAGAGATAGACATATGTAGATTACATAGAATGCATAAAATCAAGTAAAATACAACATTTAAAAAAAGTTTCAAAAGTTTCAGACTTGTATCAGAAAGTTAAAGACTGAAGTGAAGAGATAAGATTTTAGCTTTCAATTGAAAATATTCAGCGAGCTGCTTCCCTGATATTGACTGGTGGTTTTTTCCAGAGCTTTGGGCCGTAATGGACAAAGGCTGCATCCCTGATTTTCTTTCAGCTGTTGCTGAAAGCCTCCTGTATACCAGCAGCAGATGATCACACTGTTCTTGGAGGCAAATAGTAAATGAGGGAGTTAGCGATGTAACTTGGTCCTAGTCCATTCAGGGCTTTGTATACAATGAGGAGAATCTTAAAATCAACTCTGAATGTTACAGGAAGCCAGGAGAGCAGCTAAAACTGGACTCATGTGCTCTCTGCTCTTGGTTCTGGTCAATAGCCGAGTTGCAGAGTTCTGAATGAGTTTAAGTCTCTCTCTGAGGTGTTAAAGTCATCTTGAAATAAAGGCATGAATCAGTTTTTAAGCACCTGTTTGATTTATAAACAGTGTATTTTAGTTTTCATCACATTTTTTTTGTGGGACTTGAAGCTTAGATCTGAATCTAGGAAAACACCAAGATCCATAACTTCAGATCTAATCCAGGGAGTTCATTTACCCAGATTATTAAACATCATATTTCTTTTTGTTTCTTTTTAAAGATCCACAATCCTTCCTAATCGAATTATATTTGTGTTTAGAACTATAAATGGACTGAGACATGACATAAAAAGCCGATGGCATGATCCTTTATTGTAAAGATCAATTATGCAGCTGCCTCGGAGGTAACCTAAGAATCAGCCGAGCTGTTGCTTGGTCATCGGCTCAGTGGCGAAAGCTTGAATGTGTGCTGGAAGGACAGACTGAAAGTTGGAGGTATACAACAGTAGATAATAATCAGAGGTGCTGGCCACACTGACCAGCAGAGGACAGTGTCATCCCATGTGGAGGAGGCCTGCGGAGACGTTTGATGATGGTGGTGCGTTCAGTGTGTGTTGTATGGGTCAGTCAAAACAGTAGGATCGCTAATAGCATTAACAACTTGTTAATTGTATTTAATCACAAAAAATTGAAGATTTACAGTTGAAACATCCCCCAAATTTAACTTTTCTCTTGCACAATGTCGAACTAACCTGAAACTCCCATTAAACCAGACCTCCATTATAAATTTCACTGACACTTCTCTTCAAAATTTGCGCATTTCTTTCCTGCGCATGAGTGAAACCAATGAGTAGTTTGCAGCCCTGCAAGGAATGCTCACAGAACACCAAGAAATGAGCAAGGTTCATCCTCCGAGAAGCCTGAACGTGCTCAGCAGAGAGCCTGACATGACAGTTTGATGTTGTTTTTGTGCAAGTTAACATTTTGTTATTTTTGACTGCGTTGTTTTCTTCTGAAGAACCACTGCAGAGGTGTAATCATGGACAGTCAGAGTCCACTTTCTCGATAAAAACAGTCAAAAAGTCTTCCATTCTTCCACTTTTATTAGGTTACACATCTTCATAACAGATTTACGATCATTTAAATGAAGAATAACAACAAAATGAAGGAAGTACATATGCATAGTATTTCAGATATATCCAGATAGTCATCTTAGCTTTGTAAAATATTAAAGGCGTTTTCCATTTATCAAAGCACCACAAAGTTACAGTTAAGCAGAAGAAAATGTGTCTTTTGACCTCCTCTAGGTGTCCCAATTACCGCCTATCAAGCTGCTTTGACACTTTCTCATTTAAAAGGGTAATTTGCAAGCTCCCCTGAATTCTAATGTGTATTCATTTCATACAGTCCACAGACAGAAAGTTTCAAACCTGGCATTTTTCACTGGTGCCTGGTGTTTGGAAATGTATTGGTTGCTGCCTGTCAGTGAGATATTTTTAGTGGGACTGCTCGAGGAAATATCTGCATATCCTGCATTCATCCCCTCACAGTAATCACATGTCACACAGTCTTGTCCATTTCTATATGCTGACTTTGTGAGTAGCAGACATTCACCAACACTTGTCTCCTTGCTGCTTGTCTCTCTGTCTCATCCTTTGCTAAATGCTGCCTGGTTTACATTTCCCTGAGGCTTTCAGGGTCTGGTCCAGCTCTGCACCGAATCCCCTCAGGCGGCACAGCATCAAAGTGAACGCATGCTCAACGTGGTTTTTCTTGTTTGAGTCCATTTTTTGAAGGCGACAAGTGGAGAAAAACAGGGGTGAGTGAGCAGCCGTGAAAGACTTGAGGGACACATTTCTCGCCGCAGACTGTGTGAGACATTACACTTTGTCTCTCAGACAAAACTGCTTCAGCCATTCCTAATTCAGCCATTTGTTTGACTTCACTCATCTTAGGTCTAAAGGACCTGTTATAAAACTTCTGATCATGTCATCCACCCGACCCCCCACAGTGGCTGTATGCCCCCTCAGCCTGTGGACCACTTAAAGTAAGTTCCAGATGTGCATTAGGCAAATAAAGCTGGTTTCTCTCTTTAGTTATACACACTGAAATCCAGATTGAGACTTAATGTTTTGTGTTAATGTTCTCGTACAGCTTCAGTTTTGTAACCATCCAGTGTGTAACTGCAGGCTGTAGTTCTCTCCTCTTCTTTCAGTCAGTGCAAGTGAAAAACTGGTATGAATATTGCATCAAGCAGCAAGAATAACAAGCTTGTGGACACAAACTACTCCCTGCTATGGCATTCAGGGCACTGTAAGACCTGTTAAAAAAATGAGACCCTCACAATCTATCAATAAATGCTGACTTTCAAGGTAAAAATAGCAGCGCTGAAATCAACTCAACACAGAGGCCCAGCGCTGGAATTAGAAAGTGTGGTGCGATCCACCCTGAGTTACATAAACAGCAGCAGGCTTTCTCCCCTCGTGCTCAGGTTTTATTTTAAGAAAACCAGGAACTCCCAGAAAACAGCATATGTGTGTGCTAGAAAGACCTGGTTCTTAAAAACACATCGAAGAGACATCTGAGCGCTGAAGAACAGTGAAGGGTTCATGACACTTAGCTCCACAACAATGTGTACAAAGCTGAAAGGCTCATTTCAGTCAGTTTGCAGAGGATATTCAAAGTTCGATTAAGTTTTGTTAAATTCTAATCATCCTACCCTTTAATTTACTTCCAGCATGCTGAAACAATGGAACATTTTTAGGTATGTGGAGAACAGTTTGGCCCTCAGTAGTTTTATCTCTACTCACAGCACTGAAGCTAAAGACAAAGGTGGTCCGAGTCTTCTGCTGACATTTGGTGGCATTAGTAAAATGGTATTTCATAATGTCTTTCATGTTTTAGCGTTTTCAGATCCATTTGCTACACTTGTGTTTGTGCACCCTTTTATTCGAGCCAGTGTTCCCAAATATTCCTGCTTCCTAAAGAGACATTCAAGTTTGTGCCATCGTATATATTTTATTTTCCTCAGCGCTCTCCAGCATTCTTGTGCTGTTCAGCTGTCTCAGTCTCAGGTGGGTACCTGCTTCCTCGAGCCAAGCTGGTCTCTGCCAAGCGCTGTTCTCCACAGAGGGGAAGGCAGGAGGAACGAGGAGCAGAAGGGAGAGCATGTGCAGGGTTTCTGGAGTGCCTGTAGTGATTCTGTGTCCCAGCGCTATCTCAGAGGAGAGAGAGAGAGAGCAACAGAGAGAGAGAGAGAGAGAGAGAGAGACGGAGGCTGGGAAGAATAAGGGGTCAGTCCAGGGTTTGTCCTCGAAAGGAGAGGAACTGCTTCTGTATGTGTGCGAGGAATGAGTGCGTGTGTGTTGGGTTTGCTTATACTGATGTTTGAGGTCATCGCTCTCTCACCCTGTACACAGCGGACACGATAACAATCCACCGCCATGAGTCGGCCCACCTTCTTTGAGGTAAGTCCGGATGTACAGTATTAAGCTACTTGCCACAGAATGCTTCTGAATGAGCTGAGCTCTTTAATCATCACTTTCTGATTCTGATCCGTTTCACAAGGCCGCACTCGAGCTAAACACTCACTGAGCAATACTCAATAGAGGTCAAGCAGAATTTGGAATAATGTCTCATTTGTTTAATCTGTGCAACAACCAAAGTGGGGAAATGGGAGGGCTGTGTGCCGGATGCAGAGCCAGGCTTGCTGATGGGTGTAGCTTCATATTGAATGGACAACCTTTGCCCTGCCTCAACATTTGCACTACACTTTTCAAGGTTTGTGGACGTTTGGAAGCTTAAGGTCCTGTTTGCACCTGAGATCAGATTTGAACAAACTGTACTTAGAGAACTTTTGAAGTCAAATTGCCCTTAAAGCCTTTAATGGAACACCACAGGAAATTCAGCCTCGCTACATAGCACCATAGCAACCTCATCTTAGCTGACGGCCACTCCACTTCCACAGCACGATGGCGTCTAGTCCAATCTTATCCCCACTATTAGTATTAGTGGTTGTTTGAAGTTTCTGAGCTCTAGGCTGAGTGCACCCTTTTCTTTCTAAGAGTGTACTGAGACAGATGCTTGGCAGTCAATGTGCAGCATGTGAAAAGTCAGATGAGTGCTTCGCTGATTACTTCCCGTGATTGAAAGAGAAATTCTGTCCAGTGTGGGTGTGAAAGCTAAAAGGACAGCGGTATACGCTGGGCAGCTTCAATAGTATCGCGCTCAGTGTTTGAAGCAATGATTCAAGATCAGCCATTACAGTCATCGTCCTTCACATTAAGAGCCGCTATTACAACGAAGAGACTTCTCCAAGCTTACTCAGATCATTTAAGACGGATATTGTGAGAAGACGAAACCAGATCACCTCAGATGTCAACCTGAAAGTTTTTGGAAATACACTTTGCCTGCAAAGAAGAAATGTTGATTTGAAAAACTCCTCAGCAGCCCTCAGAAGCACGTACGCACATGTTCTGTGTGACCTGTGCTGTCAGCAGCGCCCTGTTCTCCCATGAGAGGACAGGAGCATCTGATAATCAGATTTACAAGGGCACGGCGCAACCAGCAGCGCACACGGCCCTAATGACACCCTTGATGCTCTTTGTGAACATGCAAATGCATCAACATGCACCCCTAGAATGCAGTCGGGAAGGTTAGCAGATGGAAAGCAAAACAAACCCGTCTCCCAGGATGCCCTTTACTGAGGCGTCAACGTGCCCCGTGCTCAGATCCTGCACAGCATGTTTGTCTCGCAGGGTATTTCTCACTGCATTGGGAGGTTTTGCTGGTTTCAAGAACTCAAAGAGAGTGTAATTGTTTTTTTTTTTCTTTAAAAAAGGGAAACATAAATTTATTGTTTGAGATGTGATTGATCTCATGAAGGTGAAGATGCTACTGACACAAACCAAGAAAGAATTCACGACTAGAATGCTGTAAAATAAGTTTGGTCACAAGATTAAATGACTTACCAAACTGTGTTTTTTTGCAATGCAAACAGCAGATGGTATATGCATAGAGCTCTCTCTCTCTCTCTCTCTCTTACTCTCTCTCCCATTCTCCTTCTCTCTTTCTTGACTGTGCACTCAGCAAATCTTTCCGTATCCATTAGCGGGTTATTACACTGTCCAGTAAGGGAACCAATTTAGCCAGGACAGCTCTGCTGAGCCGCACAGTACGGAGTGCTTTCAGGGCAAATTGTGGGCCGCCACCCACCATCCTCCTTGCATATGCCGTACATCACCACTGACATGGTCTAATTAAGATGAAAAAGATGTGTGCAAGAGAGCAGCAGGACAACACGCTTCCTCCTTTCCCCCCTCCCCAACCAGACACAACCGGCCTCACTATTCAGGCTGAGATTACTGCACTTGATCAGCAAAACTGGACTCGACAGGAGGGCCACTGAGAAGAGTTTTAGCTGTGCTTACCCACATGGACACATTTTTATTCAGATTTGATGCACATCTATGGTTGATTGAATAATTCTCATAAATCACATTGCTTTGAGTGCTTGTTGTTGAGCGAGTGTTTCATGCAGGCATCAATTGTGCATATTTTATTATTATGTGATTTGATTCTAAATTAAAATTGAGACTACATTTCCTATAATCCCTGTTGTTTGCTCTTGCAAGAAGGATAAGAGCCAGAACAGAACAGCCAGTAATCATATGTAGACCAGGGAACATGTAGCGATGTAAATGATTGTGGCTTTGTTGAAGATAAAGTGCCAGGAGGCTTACGAGAAAAATTAATTACATAAATCAACAAAGGTGCATAGAGATATTATACGATAGAGTTGACTTCCTTTCAGATTTACAACCTGTGATGCACTTCCAGCCTTGTAGTAATGGATAGGCACAGTCTTACTGTGGGAGGGATGTGAAAGCAGGGCCAGCTCTTACTGCCTGCATGTGGTTTTGTTGCTGAGGTGGCACCTGGAGGCTGAGTCTCATCGCATTTAGTGAATATTCAGTGAATGAGTATGAGGTGTGAATGAAAATCTCTCTTAATCTCTTCAATGCGTGTGGAACTTGTTAGCCGGGTCTCGTGCTTAAAGGTGGTACATCTTGTGTTTTTTCTTCAGGTGAAGGTCCTGGATGCCAAAACCAAAGAGCAGCTTTGTTTTTTAGATAAGGTATGCTGCCATATTGCTATGACGACAGTTTTACCATTTTATTTCCCCTTAGGCAGTCTCAAGGTTGGAAAGATAATGCTCCACACTCTGACTATATGCATTCTGCATCAGCTTGCTATGCTAACGCTAAGTGAAATATTCAAACCCGAGAATCCATGTTTTTTGGCTGTGTCATCCCACCAATTGGACACTATTCTCCATCATTTTAGCTCCGTGGGTTTCATCTTTTTTTGTCTGCCCTGCATGAGTTTTTAATGACTGTGAGCTTTGCTTTAGGTGTTTTAACCAGAGACACTGTCAGTCTCTTCACTGATGATACATCAAGGTTACATATTTTATGTTTGTATTCCACACAGGTGGAGCCCTACTCAACAATCGGAGACATCAAGGGGCTTTTCCACAAATCATGTGAGTTTTTGGAGCAATGAGTTGAGTGTTCATTTGTTTACTGGTTCTATAATATACTATGCAGTCTAAGATATCAATTTGAATTAATATTAAACTGTTGTTTTATTGTTTTGTATCTTAATTGCACTTTTCTTTGAACTAAAACTTGCATGGTTCTTAGAGTGAATCATCTTACAGTATATCATATCATGCCACATCCCCACAGAGATCTTCCGTTAAGAACTATTTCTTGTTTGCGCCTCTGAAGTACACAGTGGTTCTGTCATCAGTGTGTGTCTGATCAGAAATGTTACCAAATGTTTGCCATGCCTGAGGCCATCAGCATCCATCAGAGCAGCAGAGCTCAACATTATTCCATTGTGATCAATTATTATCAGGCCTAAGGCCAAAATCTGTGTGCACAATGCCAGCTCTGTCCAACTGTGTGTGTGTGTGTATGTGTTTGAGCCACTCAGATCCTCACTGGTATCCAGCAAGACAGGCCCTGAAGCTTGACCCCAGTAAGTAGCCATGTTGTGATTGCTCATGTATGTGTATCTATTAGTGTCTCCTTGAAGACATTACAGGCGCAGCAGGCGATGCAGTGACCATCCAGCCATCCAGCGTCTGATGCTGTGAAGAGAAAGAAAGAGGGAGGTGGTTCAGCTGCGCCGCCATTTATAGGTTTTGACTTTGCTCAGCAGAATCGGATCTATTGTGTGTACATGTGATACTGTTCTCTGTAACAGTATGTTACATAATGTGTTGTAGGCAAGGTAGGTATGAATATTTAGCATCATGACTCTAAGATCGTGTCTATATTCTGTGGTGTGTTTATCCTTTGGCTCCACGAACGCATTTTCCTGCAAAATGCAGCTGTAAATGTTGCATGTATCACAGAATTATTCATCATTAGATAGGTAACCTTTAGTAGAACAAGCATACAGTTGTTTAGGTTTGTTTAGTTGTTTTGTCAGTTTGCGGTGTGACTTCCATCGTACATCATGTGCAGCATCCAACAGAGAGTGTCCAGGAAAGCTACAGAAATGATTAAAAAGCACTGCATGGTGTCTGTGTGGGGCCTAATGTTTCTACATGCCGAATATTGATGACATATTGCAAAACCTAGACGTGATCAGTGGGTGAATTTAAAAGGAGATTTTGAAAGGAAATCACTGCCATGACCCAGTGCGACCCTCTGGAGCTGAATGAAAGCCATAAAAATCACCCCGCCACCACTGTGAAAACTGCTGTCTATTCTTCCTTTACGCTCACCATAAAAGCAAGAGTGTTTAATGTGCACCCTCTTTTCATTCATTTGGGCCTAAATTAAAATAGAAAAGACACATGCAGGACAGGAAAAGAGCCGCCATGAGGTGTGATGTTGCAGGGCTTTTGTTGAAGGCTATCTTGTTGCTAAAAAGCACAGAGCGGAGACTTCAGTTAAAAGCTATGTGGGCCACTTACCCCTGAGGATATTCTAAAAATGTCATCCAATTAGTCCAACATATTATCTGTGGCTGTGCCCCCACAAGCTTTCAGGTAAAGAGACATGTGCTGGGAAACTGATCAGACCTTCATTAAAAACACTCAGTTTAAGCCACAGCGCTGTGCACACGACTGCTTAAAATGCACATACTCATAACGAATATCTGTATGACTGTAATTGCAAATTCTGTCAATGCGGCCACTTCCCAGCTCTGAAAAGCTTGTTTATCGGCTCGGCAGAGTTACTTTAGGGAAGAATTTCAGAAGGATTTTGCGCACACAAAATATTTCTTCTCCTTCTTTGTCAGAGGAAAAATCACTCAGAGATGATGACATCTTACAGAATCTACCGGTTGGGACCACTGCCACTATGTACTTCAGAGATCTGGGTCCACAGTTAGGATGGACTATGGTAAGAAGAGCACACGGCAGCATTACTGATGTGCACACAGTCACAGTCACACAGCTGGAAAAAAAATCAGTGTCTGTCTCTGCAGTTGTTGGTTGACATAACATTTTTTTCTGTTTGATTGTATAACACCAGTAAAATAACTGCTACAAGGTTACTGTCATTCAAAAGCATCTTGTTACGTTACAGCATACCTTAAATGAAAATCCCTTTGCAATTCCTTGCACCTGCTGGTTATATTGTGCAGAAGGTGCGTAGCTTACTGCACGTCTGCCTTTGAAGGTACTGACTATATCGACTTTGTATTGGTCGGCCCGTAATCTGTAACTGTGCAGGTCAACGGCAGGGATAACAGAAGCAAAATCCCCTTTACAGCTCTAATGATTATGTTTGGTTACAAGTAAAGATAAAGTCAAGTTCATACAGTGTGTGGAGTTTTTTAGCAATTCAATTCAATAATTTGAAGCACATGAAAGTAAAGAGAAAGTGAGGATAGGAGTGTTGTGGAGCTGTGCTTAGCTTGCACAGGGCCCTACTTGCAGGTGCTTCTTCAGATTTGAAGCAGAGCTCGTCGCAGCTTGACAGACACATCTGCATTTCACCGTGGTGCTCTTGTCCCTTTCACCCGCGAACACTTCCATGCCATGAGGGCTGTCCTCTCCTCCATCCCGAGCTAAACCTACGCACTGAAACAACCGGTGAAGCTTTGTGATACTCTGCTTTAAAATGTAATACAAAAGTTGTCCCCATGACACCTCCAGGGCTCCACAGTACAGAGAAAGTAAGAAGTGTTAACTTTTCTTTGTCTCCAGGTGTTTCTGGCAGAGTCCATCGGGCCCCTTCTCACCTACCTCCTCTTCTATTTTCGAGTCCCGTACATTTACTCACACAGATATGCCTTTACCTCCAGTCCCCATCCTGTTGTCACGTAAGTGGAAGCGAGACATTTCTACTGCAGCTGTATGTTATGGAAAACATGCACATTCACTTTCTTGTCAAGACTTAGATGAAAAGATTCATTCTGCTCTCACTTACGCATCTTTTCATCCAAGTCTAAAAGTAGATTTCCTGAAATGTCAAACTATGTTTTAATAATTTTGTTTTTCATTTTGGTTTAAATAATGAAGTAAAATTAAATCAGAAACTGCATTATCTGATGTCAGTGTACCGTTTACTCTGACACGAGATAATAGAACTGGAGTTGATGGAGATCAATATTTCTTGCTGCTCTGACAGGATGGTTAGGACTGTGTCTTTTATTCATGCTGATCTGCTTATTGATCCACATTCTCTTCCTCTTGGGTTGTCATTTCATAGTAGTACCTGAAGGTTTTACATCTGTGTTCTGTTTTGAAATCTTTTCAAGCTTTTTAATCACAACTCCTCAGTCATTTACACATGAATTCTTGATAATGTGTTGCAGCTGGCTGCATACGTTTCTATTATTGCGGTTTGTTCTATTAGAGTATATTGCAGTTTCTTTGCTGAATCCTACAGGTTTTTGTTGCTGCAGTGACACCAGAGATCATTTAAATGCAATCTCATCTCAAATTTGAAAGCAGCCATAAAACCTGTGTGAAGCAGTTTGCATCCTGTGACAAAATGTAAGCGCCTCAGTTTGTACGTCAGACCTCAACCTCCCCCTCTCTGTCTCTCAGACTAGCCTGTGCCTGTCATACCTTCCACTATATGAAGAGGTTGATAGAGACTATCTTTGTGCACCGTTTCTCCCATGGGACCATGCCTCTCAGGATAATAGTAAGGGTGAGGACATGACTACCCTTGAAAAGAAGAGCCTCTGACGATATGCTCGCCTCTTTTACAACATGTGGCCTCTTTTTCCCCGTCCCATGCCAGCTGTTGTGATAGCGATTTTAGCCTCAGGACTGCTTCTTCTACAGAATGCTGCTTAAAACTCAGAGCACAGCCTTCAGGAGCAGATGTAGTCATTCTAGGTCTTCTATTGTGTGCTTTTTAGTTGTTAAAAGATAGAAATTGGATCAAAGTGAGCATGAAATGTACATTTTAATGGTCCAGTTCATTGTACACCATGCAATGCTAAAAAGAAAACCATATTTGCATATTCAGACGTCTGTATTGTTTGCTTCCTCTCGCAGAATTGTGCCTATTACTGGGGTTTCTCAGCTTGGTTGGCCTACTACATCAACCACCCTCTTTATACACCTCCATGTAAGTCAGCTCATGCACACACACACACACACATTTTTCTCTGTTTTCTGTATCTTATCAACACCAGCATATCTCTGTTCGCAGCATATGGAGAACTACAAGTCAACTGTGCATTGGTCCTGTTTGTGGTATGTATACTAGTGTTCACTCAGGACCGACATAAACTCAGTGGACATGGATGCATGACAGTAAGGTGTGAAAACGCTTCTTTCTGCTCCAGATGTGTGAACTAGGCAACTTCTCCATTCACGTGACTCTGAATAATCTCAGAGGAGATGGTAGGTTGTTGAGGTTTATGCTGTTTACTCCCACAGTACTTAAAGGAGGAATACTCCACGTTTTGTAGCCATTGTCCAAACCACTCATTTAGATTTTGTGTGAAATCGTTTATCAAAACCACCCTAAACCATTCAGTTGTCCCCATTTGCTTTGTAGTCCATGCTAACACTTAAGCATGAGATGTGTGTCTACAGTATATTTTTATCATTTAGTGAACTGCTACATAAAATAAAAGGTAAATGTTTTTTAAAGGTAATCTTGCTCTTTATTTGTTCTTACAAAACTGTTTCTCAGGATCCAGGGTCAGAAGGTTTCCTGTGCCAACTAAGAACCCTTTCACATGGCTGTTTTTCTTTGTGTCCTGTCCAAATTACACATACGAGGTAAGAGGAAGCATTTATAGTGATTCATTTGGTAATTAATATCAGCCATGCTTGACAGCCTGTTAGCCTGTATATCTGACACACACTGCAGGTTGGAGCTTGGGTGAGCTTTTCCATAATGACCCAGTGTCTGCCTGGTACGTACTGCAAATTATGTTTTTGAGCATAAATCCACTTCCTGCACCACTAACTGTAGTTGCACCAAAATGTGTATGTTCCAATATTTGCATGTTTTTTTTTTTTTTTGGTTTTTTTTTTATTCCAGTGGCATTGTACACATTACTGGGGTTCATTCAGATGACCATCTGGGCCAAAGGAAAGCACAGAGCCTACAGCAGGGAATTCAAGGACTATCCCAGCCTCCGGATGGCCATTATCCCCCTGATTCTCTGAGAGTGAAAACATGGGCCATTGTGTTGTATGAGGGTTCATTTCCACCCTCACAAAACAAGGACGTTTGCTGCTCCAGAGTCCAGCATTATGCAAGTTTTTTATATCAATGAATGGACTGAGAGGAGTGGGAATGAGAGCAATAACATTATGGCAATACACTGGAGCCTTTTAAAAACAGCTTGGAACATTTGAATTGTTTGTAATGAGGTCAATCTTTATTGCTGTCATATTCTCTGAGCTGTGTTAACACACAGTTACAGGATTTTTTTGCTATTTGGTTTGTTTAGGACTTGACAGAAGGTTGAAAAATGGCACTTTGGCATTTTAGCAACCCCGACTCAAGGCGGCGAGTAGTTCTCGCTGCAAGCTGCCCCATTAGCCCACATGTTGCATCATTTCTTTCCATGCAATGTCTAACGCTTACAGCACTAATAACGTTTTCAGGTTAAGTAAAAGAAATGATAGAGATCCTCTATAGCTCATGATAAAGTGCCTGCGGAAGCAAACAAACAGACTACATCTTAAAATGGCATCCACTGGAGAGCGCAGCATCACTTTTAAGCTCTCAGCAGGAACGTTGATACAGCAGACATTTCATTTTGCTAATATTAAGCTTCTGCTCTGGACGTCTCAGATTGTTTTCTTCAGAGAAATGGAAACTGTACTGTAGAAGTGTGACTTCTGGCATTAATGTGTAGAGGGCTTATCAGGTAGTCAGTGATCACTGCTGCCCTCGCCCTTGCTGTCTAATCTCAGGTTTCATTCAACTGTTTTCTAGAAATGTGAATGTGAGTGAAAAAGCGTAAGAACAAAACATTTCCACATCTTAAGGAAAATGTAACTTTATTTGAAATGATGGTCCTTTAACAAACTTTTCACTTTTGTGGCATTGTGTCAGCTTCCTCTAACGACACCAGGTGCTGGTGGAACGTAGGCATAAAAACATCACATGATATCGAAATAAATTTAATAGCAGCAAGAGTATTTTGTAAAAATGATCAACTGTATTGCACTAGCAGATTTCTTTTAGCCGATTGCTAAACGTCTTGGAAAAAATTGTGATGCTTCAATCAAAGCTGCATCAATAAAGTGCTAAGTCTATGCTCTGAGTGCTTATTTCACATGTCTAAAGAAGGCAAAAAAAAAAAATCTTTCTTGGCATCTGAAGCAAAAAATATGGACCTATGCTTTTTTTCACACGAAGCTCCCGTCACAGCATGATATTGAACTTGTTTGACATATCATCAGTCAAAGTTACGGTCCATGTCTTCAATCTAAAGTTGTGTTTCATTTCGTTTGCAAGGCCTACAAGGTGAGCAGGACGTGGAACATGTAGCAGGCACATAAATGTTCCACACTCTCCAAATTCATAGCCCACTAACCCGGTTTATCGGAAAAGCAAAGTAGAGCCTGTGCAGTACTGCCACATGTCAAGACACCGGTCAGTCGTGACATCTGCCCCATTTAAGTGGCTGCCTCCTGCACACACTGCAGGCTAAGGCCTAACGCCACGCATGGATCAACAAGGACGGCAAAGAGACGGCTTTTTGGACGACATAACTGGTTCATCTCATGTGTTTTTACACTTGTCGTATCCCAAACTGATCATGCACCGTGCACTTGTATCTATCAGGCTAGGGGCGGGACGCCATGATGACTCTATAAAGGATCTTCTGTAGACTGTCTCATTTAAAGAGGAGGTTCAAGTTCTTCCAGCCAGCTTCCATTCATCCGAAGCGCACACACACACACACACACACACACACATAGGCGGCATACTTTGAACATGCCCGCCCCCTGAAATGGAAGCCAATGACCTTCTTCTAGTTGAGCTCACTGAGTTCACCTTCGCAAAGACTTGATGGCTGCGGTGTCAATGTATCGCTGCGCCCCAGCAGCTTTTGGATGCAGCACAATAGCGTCATCCTCTCGTGACTGTTGCTTGGCGAAATTCACAAAAACCTGCAGGGATATAGAAGCGTTAGGATCAACACGTCGTCCTCTGAACCACTACGATGGCTTTGTCCTTGAAAAAAGTGCAAGCAGAGGGCATGAGAGGATAAAAGCCAGTGTAGCAGGATTTGACAAATAATACATGAGGAAAGAATAACATGATAATCCATATCTGTCAAGACAAGCAGCAAATCAAAACGCAAAGAGATGAAATACTATAAAGACAGAAATACACAGCCATGCTAACAGCTCTGTGAGGATGTACTTAGCCACAGCTGTGCTTTCAGCTAAATGCCGACATCAGCATGCTGACAGGCTTGTGACACTACTAACACGCACGTGTTGGCAGGGATAGTATTAACCAGGTTTACAATCTGTGTTAGCATGCTAACATTTCCTAATATGCACTGAACACAAGATGTAGCCGAGGCTGATGGGAGTGTCAGTTGTAACTTGGTCACAAACCAAGCTACTGGACAATTTAAAATTTTTGACCTGATGATGGCACTATAGCCAAAAAGATTAGATTTCATAACACCTCATGTCTTCCTGTGCTCATTCACCTGATCAAGAGTGGTCTGTGACACCGAGTAGTCCTCTATTTTGAGCTTGTCTTTGTTGGCCAGGACCATTTGAAAGATCCTGGCCAGGGAGGAGGAGGAGATCTTGTACTGCAGAGTGTTGTAGTGTTTCTCTCTCTGGATGCAGCCAGGGAAGGTGCTCTCCATGAACGCTTCGGCGGGGTTCAGGTCTGGGGCGCAGCCGGGCTTAGCTGCCCTGATCTTCATGGTCACCACATAGCCATCGCCGAACCTGTGACATTAGTTAAAGCGTCAAAGATCGCTATGCTCTTCGGAGGAATCTATTTGAAGAATTTGACATGAGGAGTAAAATGACTAACTTGTATTTGAGATGCTGAATGGTTCCCAAACACTTAAATGATCCATTAACCATGATCGCTAAGCGGGTACACAGCGCCTCACATTCCTCCATACTGAAAAGACAGATTAAATTAGAATGAACACCTGCTCATGAACACACAGTCAAACACCCACAGCGGGCCACGTACCTGTGTGAGGTGAGGACCACGGCTCGTTTGTCCTGAATGACACTCATGATGGAGTTCCACAGGAAGCGTCTGGAGAGAGGGTCCATACCTGTAGTGGGCTCATCCTAATGTACAGGAATAGTGACGACGAACACATTAACACACACACACATCACCTAACCATGCTCATGTAACTCAGCGTGGGCCTCACCAGCAGCACCAGCGCAGGGCAGCCTATCATGGCGATGGCTGTGGAGAGCTTCCTCTTGTTTCCTCCACTGTAGGTCCCAGCACTACGGCCCGCATCCTCCGACAGGCCCAGCTTCCGGATGGCCCACTCTGCAACCTGAGCGCGAGGAGGAGACGTGCCTCGCGTTACCACGCAGTCCAACTTCTTCTCCTTGTGCAATCTTTCAATATTTCTCAGTACTTTCCACTGGCAATATTTCTTTTTATATCATATTTTGTATAAAATGTACACATGTGTAGTCAACTTCTTATTTTGTATTTTGTATTTTTTATTTTCCATTGCCTTGATATTGCTTTTATTGATGCTGCTACAACACCAAATTTCTCCAGCTGGGGATTAATGAAGTTTATCTTATCCTATCTTCTTCTCTACGTAAAGCTATATATTTGATACAGGATCCAAATCAAGCAGGGTAACAGATTGAAATGACACCATGTTTACTTTGTAGTTTTCTAAATGCGTAGAGCTTCTAACAAAACTTCTTTCATTCTTTGAAAGGCAGAAGTACATGATGATCATTTGTGGTGTCTTGTGAGACTCTGTTTTTTTCTTCTCCTCTCTGTGTTTGTGTTTGCTCGATGAAAAGAACCAGAGATTGCCAAAGATTTGTATGTACAGTTGCGATGTCTTCAACTGTGCTTCTATTTTGGCGTCACTGAAATGAAGTTGCTGCTTTAATTGCCTGCTTCGTTCTTCTCCTCTGGCTCATTTTCCCTCTGTGCTTACAGTGAAAGGATGCACTTCTTTATTCTGATTGCAATTAAAATGAAAACAGCACCTTTTGCATTTGTCTTTTTCCACCTCCACAAGAAGGGGAATGAGTCAGGCGTGGGGATTGTGCTAATTTTCGATTCGCTTTATCATTTTTAGCATTTACAGTGCTGCTCACGCCTCTTTATTTCCTGACAAAAGCTGCGTCTCACCCTGCTGATCTCAGCCTCGGGGACTCCTCGAAGGCGGGCGTAGAGGTGTAGATGTTCTCTACCTGTCAGCAGCTCGTCTATGGCATCAAACTGTGGGCAGTATCCCATGTTCTGGTGGACGTCCAAGATGTTGGTCAAAATACTGAAGATTCAGGGGAAAACACTTGAGGTGAACAATAAGAATGCTGACAACAAGCCTCGAAATTTAATAAATTCGATGTTGGTTACTTCCTGCTATTTGTGAAAACAATATATTACTAACCAGTGACCAGCGACTGAGGCCTCCCCTGAGGTGACGTCGATGTCTCCGGTCAACATTTTAAACGTTGTGGTCTTCCCTGCTCCATTAACCCCCAGGAGACCGAAGCACTGCAGGGGATCAGGAGATAAAAGGCGAGAGATGAACAACAAAGTGACCTGAATGCTTCCTCTGTGGAGTAAATTGCATCACACACACCTCTCCAGGTGATACTCCTGCACAGATTCTGTCCACTGCGGGGATGATTGTTCCTGTGTACGTCTGGCAAGACAAGATGAGAACAGCATAAGGACAAAGATGGAAGTAGATTTTTGTTTTAGTTTGAGATTTATTGAACATTGATCTTAGCATTTTGTCTTTTGTCTATGATTGATCATAGTTTGGATAGAAAAATGTCTCACCTTGGACAAGTCTCGTATGCGTAAAATGTCGTTAGTCTTCTTACTCTTATAGATTCGCTCTCTCTCCTCTGCTACATCTACATCTTCATCCAAAATAGGAGGCTTTGGGCCATCCAATGTCCTGTAATGTAATGTAAAAATGAACCACTCAGCAAATCAGTCAGTCAGTCTATGAGCGAGTCACATCACACTGCGTTATCTGGAAAAACATCCCTGCATTTTATTACACACACTGTAATTTTTAATGAGCAATTTCTCAGCGTATCTGGCAAGTTTGGTTTCCTAAATCAAGCTCTGCTCACTTACCAGTGATGCAGGAAGAAGCGATACTGGAAGAGAATATTAAGGACGAAGTAGACGAATCCCTGAACAGCCATGCAGAATAGGTTCTTCCCAATGAAGTCCCAGTTGTAGGGGTCTGGACTGTAGTCCTCACCTGAGGAAACACAGAAATGTAACACACCTGTCAGTCTCGCTTTCACACTCTTTAAAAATGCTGCGTGTTTTTAGCCTGGCATAAGGCATTTAAGTCACAACAAAAGCTTATCTTGAATATATTTTTCAGTAAAATCAGTGGTTGTTATTGTAATGTAATATTTCATATGTTGCTCTTTCAACTGCGCAGAGCATGTGGTGCACAAGGGGGTGGGGGTTTGTGGGGCCTCGAGTGTGTTTCAACTCTGCATGTAATCAGGTTCCTAGTTTCCCGGAGTGTTGATATGTGACAGTTGTGTTGCTACAAGTATTTTCTTGCTGGACTGTGAGATTAATGAGCATGTGTGTGTTTTGCATTACCAAAGCGAGCGTAGATATCAGTCACAGCTTGATTCATGGCCATGTCTATGAGACCTCGGCCCAGGCAGTAATGGGGGAAGACGAGCAGAAGGGTCTTCAGCAGCTGGTTGACCTTGTACAGAGCCTAGAAATCCAACACACACACATTAGGGTGATACTGAAGGGGCATGGAATTGACAGATGCAAGTCCCCGTGGTCTTACTGTGGTGCCCTCAAAAAGGTCCAGGATGAAGGTGATGGCACTGCTGTTGATGCCAATGAAGAGGTTGATACACGACAAAGAGACGTAGGCTGTGCTGGGCACACTGAATATGAAGGACATGGGGTACATCATGGGCGTCACAGACCAGCTAAAAGACAAAGAGAGATAAAAGAAAAACATCAGTGAATGAACAAATGCAATCTAATGCCAGAAACCAATGATATACTGGCAAACTACTGTTGTGGGCTTTGCACAAAATTTATCATCAAAGGTGCTAAAGGTTAACATCAGTGAATAAACCCTACTTTAGTTTGGAGAAGGTATAATTAGCATAAGAATTAACAGAAGATTGGCAGCCTATTAAACTACTACAAGATACAAAAAGCTGAATAGGATGCAAATATTGCAATATATGCATATGTGCATAAATTGAGTTTATATGTGCCGTGAAATGACATAGAACATGTCCCGTCGCTGGCACTCGGCTGGGTGTGTCATTAGCAAGCGTGAGCTGTGCAGTAAACTTGACCCACAGGAGTGTAACAGCAGTCGGGTGACGACAGTAGCTCAAATTTAGGCCAGGTGATGAAAAATATCTGCTACCGGAGGCATCGTAAAATCTACGTGTCTACCCACGTGTCCAAAACGTCAAAACTCATCATGGCAGCCAGACAACTGATCATGGTGGGAACAGAAAGAAAAAGGACAGGGTAATAAATCTTGCATTACCCTGCTGTTAAAAATCAGCCAGTCGTTGTGGAATCAATTCAGGTATTAGGTGTGTAATTTCCTTTTGATAGAGAGATAATTTGCTCTTGGTTTTGTCAATATTTTCACAAAATTACAGACCAAAGCTAAGAGAGGAAAATGCTGAAGCCTGTAAGGTGGCATTTAATTGTGTTGGCACAAATGAGAAAATACTACATACTGGCACAAAATGTAACTTGTTGGCATCGTCAAATGTAATAATAAACATTTTCAAACAGCCAAACTGTAGCAGGGCCTATAGTTAGACAAAAACCTACCCATAAAGCATGAGCAGGGCAATGAGTGGTTGGAGGTTGGTTGATGAGGTGTAGCACTTCTTATCAAAAAAGATGAAAATTTCCACCACCATGGCTGCACTGATGGAGTAGTTCACCTGGAGGAAGAGCACAGACACAGTAGATCCCAGTATAATCCCTAGAGTGTTACTGGCATTTTCCAGGCTTTGGTACACATCCCATAAGGCAGCAGGGTAACTATACCATGTCCCAGAGAAAGTTGGCCATCCAGTAGACCAATGGACTGACACCACTGACAAACTGCAGGTGCTTGGCCTGGGTGACCCTCTCCTGGATCAAATAGAGGACGAAGCTGGCTGGAACGAAGGACATGGCAAAGATGACGCAGATGGCGACCACTGCGTCCACTGAGGTGGTCAGGCTGGGGAAAGGGCAGAGGAAGATGATCAGCTCAGAGTAAATGTTAACCAATCAAAAAGAAAAAAACTATTTGTCCTTCCGAGAGGTGTGATCTTGCACAAACATTCAGCCATGCAGGACTAAGTAGATCTGCAGAAGGCAAAACTCCAAATCTGCATTTGTCGTGTCACACTCTTTGCATTTCCTTGCAAACCCGTAGAAAAGGGCACTCACACAGTGATCTCAGAGAGCTGTTCTTTAGTGAGGTTCAGCGGATGGTTGATGGCAGTGATTCCGTATTCGTCCAGGTTCGCTCCTTTGGGCAGGTTTGTGCGGAGGATAGCATTGTTGGCCACGTTCATGAAAGCAACCATGGCGTGCCAGCCCTTGTTGTTGTACCACACCTGCCGAAAGAGAGCGACGGTGTCCTTTGAGCAAGCTGATCACAGTGATGAAGGTTTCATCTGGCTGGTGAGGCTTCACTGGACTGACCTTGACGTTGTTTTCAGTCTCCATGTACCTGAGGAACGTCCCCACGTCCTTCAGCGTTTGTTTCGAGTATTTTCCCTGCAACAGAAAATTTTAGGTCCCATTACAAAACTCAAGAGCAAGGTGATGGGCACACAGACTATCGCACACAAATACAAGCAAGCACATAATGTTGAGTTTTGAAGCCATACCCCAGTGACATTGAGCAGTCGTCCCAGCTGTGCTGCTACATCCTGGATGGTCTTTGCCTGTAGCTCTAAAACAGGAAGCTGTCCTCCCGCTGATATACCTCCATACCTGGACACCACAGAGAAAACCCTGCTGACATCTACAAAGCTTTACTGCAACTCCAGTTCCTGCTGCCCAAGAACTGCACCATTAAACAGCGCATGTCCATCCATATAACAAGCTTCAAAATGTATTTAAGATTTGGACCATTGCATTGACATTTTGAGATTACCTTTGTTCGTTCACCCAATATTTGCTCTTCAAGCTGCAAAGAGATGGACAGTTCATTTATAAAAAATAAAATAGCGCCACAAATACGCTCACACCTTTTTTAAATGAACAGTTCTGTACCTTTACATTGACAAGACATACAACTTTTGCTACAAGAGCATCAGCAGAGTCCTTGTTTAAACACAAATCTGGATCAACCAACAGCAGAGAATCTATAGGAATCTGATGCTATAAGGTACAGTAACTTAATGCATCTCATAACTGTTTGCATTCAGCTTTTGCTTTTTGGACAAGTTACTAAGTTCTTTCTTTTTGAACTGGTTTGAAGGATCTTATACCTGGTTCTGATGAGGCTGGGGTAGGTCTTCACCAGGTAGTCCGAGATGTTCCTGCCTGTTAGGTCCATGAGAACATCTCCTGTTGACTGGATCCTCTGATGCATGAAACACACGCAGTGTACATTTAATATGAGACACTCCTCAGCACCGGTGGACCTCTCAGTGCAATGTCAGTTTAAAACGTGGAACTAATGCGTAACACACAATACACAAGAGTGTGTGCTGCAGCTAGTAGTGTACTGGGTAGAATTTGTGTGTGTGTTGAGGTCATTTTCAATATAACCCAACCACCTACCTGTGGAGGTGGCAGGCCCCCAGCTCCCTCAGGACACACAGGGAGCATGGTGAGTTTCCTGGGTGTGCTGCACCGACAGGGGGGAGACGGTGTGAGGGAGCTCCATCCTGGTCCGGCAAGCGTGTCTATCAGGGCAGGGTTAACCAGCGGCATCTCCCACTCCGTGGTGATGTTGTTACATGGAAAATCTCTGCCAGTGGCAGAAAAAGACCCGTGTAGTTAAAGAAAACAGCAAAGAGAACAGGCTGGGAGAAAGATGGTCTAAACCTGTGACGGCGACTCACTCGAGCGGTTCATCCACCATGCAGCGAGTCCCAAAACCGGGCTTGTCCAGCAACACTTCACCAAAGTATCTCATCTGAGCATCCATAGGACGCTCATTACTGCAGTGGACCAAACAATAAAAGACATATTGCTACGCCAACATCAGAATCTATTTGAGCCAAATTTAATCAGAAGTATTGTACTAATCTCATTAAACTGGTCTCTTCATAAAAGATAAATAGTGCTCCGTGACCTAATGTCCATTACACCCACCTGAAGAAGGTGTACTGTCGCCCATACATCCAGGGACTGAGAGTCAGACTTGGATACTCTCCGAAAGGTGGAACGATCAGAGTGAATGTCAGTGCCAGGAAAACAAAACTGGCCGGCAGCACAATCTATCGAAGACAGAGACATAACTGCAGTTTAAAATACAAAACATCTGGAACTGGCCCTGGTGCACCTCGGATATTCAACTCTAATTCAAGTATAACTGAAAAATGACCACTACTGATTCAATCTAATCCTCCTAGGCCTCAAATATCCATCATCTACAACATACCATATCACAACACAACACACAGAATGCTATTAAGGTTACTGGCAGTGCTGCATTGGATCAGGATTATGATTTGATAGATTACAGCAAAGCTACCTGGGCGAAGAAGTCTTTGTAGGAGCGTGTCGCGTGATGCAACCTCTTGATCAGCAGAGCAAAGAACTGTTTGATGATCAGACTCAGGCCTCTGACCTGGTAGGATCCCCTGCCTGCACTGCCTTCTGGGACATCACATGGGCCCTGGCCGTCTGTCTCTGGAGTACAGAGCTCAAGTCAAGTTGCGCAGTCTGATTTGAACATGCAGCATAAAGGCGAAATAAAAGCCAGCCAGCAAGCCAAGCATGTTAAATCTTCTGTGAAAAGCGTCAGAAAGCGTTTACCAGCAGAACTCTACTCGCTTAAAAGATGTATTTTATGTTACTGGTGTGCAGGTGAAAGCTCTCAATGGGAATATGTATATATGATGAATATATCAGTTGGTCACATGTCACTAGTCAAAATGCCCAAGCCGAAGCGCTCTGCATCACACTGTTGTCTGGAAAAACACTTGTGGCATAGTATGTTTTTTCAAATGTCTTCAGGGATGGATTAAAGAATAGTTTTGACATTCTGGGAAATGCACTTATTATTATGGTCAATGTGAAACTACTGCCAGCAGCTGGTTATCTTAGCTTAGCACAAAGACTGGACACAGGAGAGACTCCAGCTCTGCCTGAGGGTAATCACCCTGAGGTGAGATACAATGTGTTAGTTAGTGAGCTTTAGAAGTGTTGCTAGGCAGATTTTGCTCTGGTCTCAGTATAAAGAGTGTTTCCAATCCAGCCAGGGCAATTTCCCAAATTGTCGAACTTTTCTGTGAATTTCTCAGCTGACCTTCACATATTCTTTTTAGTCAAGGTTGAATAGGTTTCAACACATAATAGACCGTAAACCCTCTTAAACTACAGAAGTGGATGTATTTTTCCCACAACAGCAGCATTTGTCCAGAGCCATAAGCTGAATGTCACCTTTTGGCGGTTCCATATCAACTGCCACTCTGTTGAATCCACAGAGACTAGTTCGAGAGATCTGTTGCAGTGATTTCTTGCCTGAGAGCGGCACGATGGGATACAAAGGATATGGTTCACTCGTTGAGGGGTGAGGTGGAGAAAAAAGGGCCACAGGACTTACAACTACACATTCAGACACACAACCAATCGATGGGATGAGAAAAAGAAAAGAGAAGAAAAGTGCTACAAAACCTTTGTGCTTGTTTTTACCTTGCACGCATTTCCTTATGGTTGCATTCCCATCAGCAGTGACCTTTAGGAAGATCTACAAGGAAATAACTTATTTTATTGTCAGGACCAGAGATTAACAGATGCTCTTGATTACAGAGTCTTCTGAAACAGAGCCTAATCACTGTGAAGGTGAAAGTCAGGCAGTGTCTGCATGACAGATTGCCTCAATAAAGCTCTCCATGTTTTCTTCTGTACTCGCTATAAAAATTGCTGTTTAGCACTGAAAATGAAAATATCATTTGGACTTTTCTAACTAAGAATCTTTCTTACTTAGGGGGCAGTCATTGTCAGTTTGATCTATTTTCTCATTTTCCAAGTCCTGGGACCACAGTGTGAATTTGCAAACATAAATTGCTTTTTTGATTTTCATAATACATCACAGCTGCATGTGGGTGTTAAATACAAGCAGCGCCACGATCACTACACCACTTCTGTTTTTTTATTATGCCCACGTACCTCCTCCAGCGATGTGTCCGACACACCAAAGCTGCTGAGGCCGATGTCCACCAGGGTCTCCTCCAGCTCCCTGAAGAGGCTGGCGTAGGCCCTGGGTTGGAAGTTACGGTTGGGCAGCAGATAGGTCAGCTCCTGGCCGACGGCCTCGATGAGACGAGCCTGCGGCACGTGATGATGGACCAGGGCTGTGATGCTCTCCAAGTTACCTGGAGATGAGTGGCAGAGGACGATTCTGCCTTATTTCAACTTCCATCACTGCTGTTTGTTTAATATGGCATTGCCTGCCCCATTACCTCTCTGATACTATAAGAAGCACTGGAGAATATAGCTCCAGCAGCAACAGTAAAACGATACTGCACCTGACAGGTGGCATGTTAAGCACAAATGCACCAGCAGAAAATTAAGAAGGTGTGCAAAATCTCAGCAAGGAATAATGGAAAACATTAAAAACCACATTAAATCACAGCATGACTGGACAAAACTGCATATCCATTGGCCTTTAACAGGTCTACAGAGGGCCTAGAGAGTTCACTGAGTACAGTCAGTGCAGGGTGTTTCTAGGCGTGTAAGTAGACTGACTGCAATCCAGTACAAAAGTGCCATTCATCAACATGACAGCGAGATTATCCTCCTTTGCGTTATTAATTTAGAAGCTGAACGGGCTTAAAACAGGCTTCACTGAGATTGACAAAAAACTTGGCAGCACACTGATCTCAAATTCAAAATGCAAATGAAAAACTGGAACCAGTGGTGACCTTACCATCCATCTGTCTGTCCGGGGTCTGGCCCTCCTCCTGGTTCACCTTAAACTTTGAACACTTCGAGCAGACACAGGAGCAGTCCTCGGTGCAGTCGCAGCTGGCCTGCAGGACACGGTTTTAGGGGAAAACATGATTTACTTCACAAAGACTCATTTATATACAAATCACAGAGGGACTTATGACGGTGACAGCACTGCTTTGCAATAAGATGTTATCCCATGTGTTTACTTCAGCAGTTGAATAAATCCACATCCATATATCACCATGCTTATTTGGTATTCATGTACTTATTATTAACCAGAGTTTAAAGCCAGGATTTTAGCATGCTTTAGCCTACTTGCTGTTTCATATGCTGTTCCAGCTAGACAAGAATTATATAGCAGTAAATTAAATCCACCGTCAACCCCAACTTTAACTTTTAAAGCCACCGCTCTGTTCCTAATGTGCTCAAACACACACAAGACACCATCATCATTCACCTTTGGAGTGTCGTGTTTCATGCGTCGTACAACAGTGAGGTAGAAGCCAGCGCCAAAACAGTTCTTGAGGAAGATGGGGGAACCGCAGCAGTAGAGGCGGCCCTGAGAGATGATGGCCACCCTGTCACTCAGCAGGTCGGCCTCGTCCATGTGGTGGGTGGACATGATCACTGTGCGTCCTGCGACGGCAGACGGAGGGGGACAGTGACAAAGGGATGAAGACATAAATAGAGACATAAAGAAGGATTGTTGTGCTGTGAAAAACTGAGGCAGAAAAAACCTCTCCATTCATTTTTACTGTAAGGATTTCAGTACAGCTGGCCTGAATGCAGTATAATAAACGCAGTAGGACCAAGAATATATGACATAATAGTGATAGCTACACTGGAAGCATCTGTCCTTTGACATTTAAACAAAGAGCTTTGATTCAGATTTTGTTTGGATATCAGGATTAGTGGAGGAGCAGTCAGACCTGTTGACAGTATCAGTGATGCAATGTCTTGTGCAGGGTTTAGGTTGAATTATTTGCTGACAGACAAACCTGTGAAGTCTTTTCATTATCTAATATTCATGTGTTGTGTAATATAGCATGACAAGCAACACTGCTACTTTGTTGTGTTATTGGCAAGGTTCAAGCAACGTCGCCGTTTGTCAAGGAAAACCTAATAATAAACCTTAATTCGTAATATTATATTTATATGATATTTACACTATGACTACAAGGATTATGGTCCCTCATTTTCCTGCTAACTATAGTTGACTACATGTTTGTCAGTTATTACAAAACAATACAAAATATGAATAATCGCTGTTTTTTGTAACATTTTAAATTAAGACATTAGTATGAACTGCAGATGGATTGTGTCCACCTCGGTCAGGGGTGTCCAAACTCCGGCCCAAGGGCCAACTGCCAATTTTTAATTGGCCCCCAAGAAATTTTATAAATACAATAGAATATGGCCCGCTATTGACACTTTTGCTTGAGTGCATTGCACTTCTTAGATTTAACACCAGGGGGAGCTACTGTTGAACAAGGCAGCTGCCCCACCAAAAAAGGACAATCACAGAACAAGTTTACCCCAGGTTACCAAACATGGCAGAACCAAAGAAATGCAAGGTGAAAGCTTCAAGGCAGCATCACTGCTCCCACTGAGTGCAATGCCGTTCCCACTTCAGCTGAGTTAAAAAATATATCCCACAGTATCCGTGTGTTAATAAGCATGCATGCACATAACTAGTATGCAGGTACACGTGCCACAAATATCAATAATGCCGCATCAGTTCTGTCACTACTCCGCTTTTGCGGAGCGTACATCGCTGTACGCAGCGTACAAATTGCGCAAAATCAGCTCATCCCAATTGATGCAGATTCGATCGCTCCTTTATCAAAGTGACATTTGTCCGGATTTTTGGCCGGTGTGGCATCGAATCAGCTGGATGATAAGCGCCTCCACCGATTTAAATACCCAGCGCAGCTGATCCTCACAAGACTAACTGACTAAAATTATTATGCACTCTTGTTGTTAAGTTCAGGTCAGTCTGTTAATTTTGATAATAGTTTCTAACGAACGTTAATAGGTGTGTTAATAGGCCTAATTACTTAAATAACGAGCTTGAAATGTACCTATCCCATTTTCCTCTTAATTGTTCTTTCTGTGTACTGGGGGGGTCATCACCCTGACTAAGAAGGAATCTGAGGCTGCTGTTCTGAGAATGAGCTGCCAACCCTTTTTCTGAATAAATCAACAAACATCCATTTATGGAAAGCTGTGATGAAGGCAGTTTTCTGTAATCATATTTAACAATATAGCATATTTGACCATCTGTGAATCGATTTTTCTAACTTTAATAGACTAAAGGTGAGGCTATATACCTCACCTCTAGAAAGTGACCCAGCCCCTCCTATATTTTTCTGTATGTGGCCCTCAGTGAAAAAAGTTTGGACACCCCTGACCTCGGTGCTCGTAACACAGTTTAAGGCTCCTGCTGTCAGTGCATTATGATTACAGTTAGAGCATGAAGCAAGCCAAGGATGCCTATTTTAAGGAACAAATGAAGCCACCAATTGTGTGCTGATATTGGAAAATATAATTTTTAATTGCATCTGTCTACCTGAGGGGATATAGCAGAAAAGCTCCATATACCATGACATCAGGGCTCTATACCCCCTTTCAGCCAGCAGAGGTCAGTGTTACCTGCACGGTATTTGAGCAGCAGGTCCCAGATGGAGCGTCTGGAGTAGGGGTCCACCCCTGAAGTGGGCTCATCCAGGATCACCACCTTCGCTCCACCAACAAACGCCAGGGCAACTGATAGCTTTCTCTGCATGCCCCCTTAATTAGAACATCACAATGGTGCACATATCATCACATATACACCTTATATATCCAGGTGCATTTTGCAGCAGGTTTTTTTTTTTTTTTTTGGATAAAGCATACAGACGGACCTGAGAGGTTCTGGGTCAGTTCATCTCTCTTGTGGGGGAGACCCAGATCCTGCAGCATGTTCTCCACCTCCTCCTCAGCCTCCGCTATTGGACGGCCTTTCAGCAGTGAGTAGAAGAGGATATGCTCCGCTACAGTCATACTGATGGAGAACAACAGAAAAGAGGGGAGGCAATATTCCAGTCACAACTATAAAATATACACTCAATGTAATTTTTGTTTGCCTTTTATTACACTAAATGGTGACTGTTATTGAGGTAAAACATAAAATGCAGTTGAACAAAACTATTCATTTGTGATCAAGACTTGAATTCTAAATGTGTGGAGAGTTACATACTGCTGAAATAGGATGTTGTGCTGAGGACACATTCCGAGAGACAGGCGGATGGTGTCCATGTCTGTGCGGATGTCTTTGCCGTAGATGGTGGCTGTCCCGGAGGTGGGGGGGAACATACCGGTCAAGATGGACCTGGGACAAAGAGGCCGAGAAAGAAACAAGACGTCACCCGGCTACACACTGACGCTGCAAAAGTCAACTGCAGGGAATTTTTGACTAATTTCTACTGGAGTGTATCACTGATGTGTGTGAGCATGCTTGCATGCACAGCATCCTTGTAGCATACATGGTGGTGGTCTTCCCTGCCCCATTGTGGCCCAGAAAGGCAGTAATCTGGCTCTCATAAAAGCTGATGCTAAGGCCGTCCACAGCTGGTCTGATGCTACTGCCGAACACCTTGACCAGGTCCTGGATACAAACACCCTTCACCAGGTCAGCTGGCTCTGCTTCAAAGAATGGCTGACCTGAATAGAGCATAGACAAACACATGCTGTATATGTTACTAATTTGTCTGCACCAGAAGTGAAAAGTAAATATCTAAACTGCTAAATACATTTTAATAAACAACCAAATTCTAAAAAGTCATTATTGTATCTATCAGTGCTCAGAAAGTAACAAAAGCCTTATTTTATTTTGCAAACGTGCACAAAGAGGCAACACACATGTGAGATCAGGGGACTGGAATGCCATACGGTGTAAAGAAAACAGCATCCATCACTTATTAACTAAGACTGAAACTGAAAAGCTCACGGTGTGTGTGTTCACATATGTCAGCAAGTGCAAACACACACAAGGACACTGAGTTTCCACACAAAGAATGCGACTGGCAGAGAGGGAAAGTGACAGCAAACAGAAAAATGGTCTCTGATAATCAAATGAAGCTGTAATGTGCAAGAAGAAAATCCTGATAGAGCTGTGTGGTATTCATTATACCCTGTGGTAGAATATAATGTGCAGCTCCTGTATTAGCTCTTTAACAAATTGCACCTCTCTGTGTTAGAAACCTTCTTTATACCCTCACAAACTATTATACCATCTTTCTCCTGGTTCTCCTCCGCCTCAGTCTGGTTCTCCTTCTCCAGCCTCTCACGTTCATCCTGGTGTTCACACGAGGCCATCTTCTCCAGGGTCTTGGGTTTCTTCTGGTCTTTCCCTTGGTCTTGGTTTTCATCCTCTTGTTTCTCCCCCTGCTCTTTGTTTGCCAGGTTGTCAAAGCCTTTTTTATCCAATTCTGATTATTAAAAAAAAAAGACATTGGTATATTACGACAATGGACAATAAACTGAGACGTACGTTTGAGCATAAACCCAAAAGCTTTTTGTTATGCACAGTAAGTGAATGGGGAAAATGGTTTGTAATAAGCTTACCTGAAGCTGGGGCCACACTGTTGAGCCAGTAACAAGGCAGGAAGGGGAAGTAAAATGGTCGACCGATTCCATATTGTCCTGTGAAGAAAAAAAAAACTCTCTCCATATATAAATATAATACATGAGCTATAGTAAAAATGTAAAGAAATCAAACTAGTGCATGGTTTTACAGCAAAATGCACTGACCAGGGAAGACATTGTCCAGGTACCAGGCCAGCACAGCATAGAGTATGGTGTCCAGACCCATCATGCAGATGGAGGTGAGAAAGGAGAACTCGTCCCCCTCCAGAGGGCTGGTCTGGATGTTGTCCCACTGCAGACCCAGGCCCTGTTCTTCGTACCGTGACAGGTACTCCGTCCCAAAACCAAAAGCCACCTGGGACAGCAGACTCTGAGGGAAGAGGCAACGATAACATTGTCTTTGTTGGACATTTAAGGCCCATCCTTCAGCTGTCAGTCGTGTAAAATTCAGCATTTTAACAGATCTATTAAGTGTGTAATACAAATAAGTGGGAAGAGTCAAGTATCAGGTGCAGGCTGTGCTGTGGCTGAAATCGAATAACTACTGTCTGTATGGTAGCATGTTGTCATTTGAAGCATGCTAACTCATTAGAGGGAGGTGCTGAGATGTGAAACCCACCACCAGGATCTTCATGTCCTTGGTGATGCGGTCTTGCCAGGCGAAGCAGAAGATGTGCGGGAGGTAAAGGGTGAAGTAAACGATGCCGCAGCAGGCTGCCGCCAGGTTGGCCTGGTTGAAGAAGACGCTGAGGAGGAAGCACTGCATAATGGTGGCCGTAGTGAAGGTGAGCAAAAAGAGGAAGAGGATGATGGGGTTGCTGTAGTTCAGTACCCTTCCCCCCTGTAGGCCGGAGACAGAGATAAATACACAGGGTGGTGATTTCATGACTGAATCTGCATAGAAATGCAAAACTTTCTGCTGTGCATGGTGGAAACATGGTGACTGATGTAGGGAACCAAATAAAAAAGTTTTTATAGAAACGCTTGATTTAATGGCTTTGGAGCAGTGGATAGACCTGTTAGGTTGTGATACATGATACTTATGTATCATGCTTAAAATTAAAATTAAATAAGAATGATCTAGTGTCTAGTGTCCTTTGCATTATAATGTGAATGAAAGAAATTTCCCCACAGCCTATTTGAAATATGCAGATACGTCAGTATATAACACAGAATTCAAATGTAATGTATAATATATAAGGTATAATAAATCTCACACTGGTGACATCGAATATAGACATTATTTGGGTTATCTTGGTGTAAAACATGGCTTTACACATTTCATCCACTAGAGGTCAGAACAGCCCATTTTACTGTAATGCGTTATCAGAGCCACTGGATGTTCACAAGAGGAGACTTATTGAGTTTTCCAAGATACAACAGTTAAACATTACCCAGCCCATTCCTGCAAAGGTGATCATGTAATTCCCATGATGTCATGGTATTCACACTTCTTTCATTATTGATTTATATGTGTGTAACCTGTGAGTCACTATTACCAATTAATTATTTCAAGGAAAAAGATCTGGAAATTATTCACAGTAAAACTGGGTGATTACATAAGTCAACATCATCACAGCTGCACTGAAGGAATCATTAAAAAGATTGAGTGGATTTATTCTGATTTCTGGCAAAATCTGGATTCTTGTATGAAACTTAGTAAAAATAGCAGCTGAAGTGAAAAATCAAGGTAATCACAAATGTGCTGGAACAAAGAAGAAGAAAACCTTTACACTCTCTAGGAACTTCATTCATATACAGTATCTGTGCACTGCATCTGTATTCCACCCACTGTGAAACCAGGCCAAACAGTCTTCTGCCCAAACATAAAGTGCTTATATGAGATAAATTAGATGGCAGAGGGATGAGGACCTTTACAAGCTTTTTGGTAAATCCTCCCTCACCATGATGATGGCAGTGAGGAGAGCAGTGCTGGTGCCCATCATGATGAAGCTGTCAATAAACCAGGTGGACCAGATGACGCCGTTAGTGACCCCCATGGCCTTCAGGGTCTCCTTCAGGCGGAGTTCCTTCTCCAGGACAATGCTCTTGACTATCATGGACACAGAGTAGACCCAGGCCAGTACCATGAAGATGGGGAAGCAGCGATTCAACGTCAGCATGAAGCTGGACAGAGAAGGGGAGGGAGGAATAAGAGCTGTTAAGTGTGACTGAACTTTGTTCGAAGTTACTAAATTATCCTGCTTTCCACTCACAGATCATCCACATAACAAGGGTAGGGCATCTGCTGCAGGTAAACACCCAGCGGCCACTCCTTTCCTGTGTGCGTCTTGATGATCCCATGCTCTATTATGTCCTGGAGGTAGGCAAAGCCGCCCCAAACATAGCGGAGGTCATCCATAGGATCCGCTCTGGGGCCGGGGTCCCAATACCTGAGCAGCACACACATATGTAGTTTATCAGTTCATCAAGTTCATCATCATTACACTGAACTCATCATTTCCACTCCACTTTGATCCTCACCTGTCTTTGACCTTATTGGTGCGCTCCACTGCATCAATATCCATACGGATCTTGAACTTAACATGAGGCGGGACGTTGGTGGTCCAAGGGTACATATTTACAAAGACAAGGCCTGCCCAGAACTTGCTGTCCTCCAACAGGTCCAAGGCCCGATGAGTGACAGTGTCCTCATCAGGCAGAGCCACAAACTTGTCCAGGATCACACACTGGGTGAGAGAGAACGAAGAAGAGAGAGAGACAGCCATGAATGGACGGGTGTTAATACAGCTTTACAGGGGAACCAGGGTAATCTGCTTCCTATTAGCTCACTGCAGCATTACTTGACTTGACTTGAGCATTACATTCTTAAGATTTACATACACCGCACCGTTGATTGTAGCCATAAAAGTAAGCAATCCATCAATACAAAACACTTTTAAAAAATGTGACCTTGGCAAGTCTGGCAAGTTTTGTTGACTTGCTCAGTTTTTGTTGATTTGGTCCTGTGTCTGACTTCCTGCTGGCTCGATCTGCTCTGTATAGATTGACTAGGTGTTCAAAAAGAGACAAAGCACACATTCTCCGCGGAGCAGAGTGGAGAGCTTCTTCTGGGATGCTTCTGAAACACACTGCAGTGCTTCTGGTGGAAACACAAGCATTGCCTGGAATGGCCATGATCAGCTCCTGCCACTCTATCGAAGGCAGAAGCTGTGCCAGGGGGAATTTGCAGGTAAACCATACGTCTGTGAGGCTGTACTTATGCACAGCAGCACTCTGAGCTAAATGCTAACAGCAGCATGCTAACACATTGATGTTAAGCAGGTATTAATGTGTTAGGACATTTCCTCCTACTTAGTACAAAAAACAGCTGAGGCTGATGAGAATGCAGCTATTTGCATGCATTTGTTTTGCAGCTATTTCAACCAAAACATGAATGGACACATTTCAAATTTGAACTGATGATGGCGCAAAGAGGAAAAAAATCAGGGGACAATTCATCCTGAGCATAAATGTGTTGCCAAAACATTTACCTGAAAGACATAAAAGAGTGAGAGAATCAAGGGTCATTGGTGATTCATAAATAAATGGTGGAATTGTCATAATGGGTTCATCCCCTGGGGACCATGATGTCTGTGCAAAATTCAAAGCAAATCCCTCCAATAGTTGTTGAGATATTTCAGTCTGGACAGAAATGGTGGACTGACAGAAAAACATTGCCTTCCTTTGAGCTGCGCCACCAGCACGGCTAAAAAGATGAGAAGGTCACAGGTGGCAGTATTGGCTGGAGTAACTGTGATCCTCATCCATCCATCAACATTTGCAGTAACACCTCAGCCACGGTTGTCTCTTCCGTGCAAAGCATGTTGGATTTAGCCATTCACTGTAGGCTAATGCAAATGGGGAGGGCCTCGATCCAAAAGGAAACACTGTTCATGACAGAACAACAATTTACCATTGAGATCCCGTGCACAGATACCCCACGAAACCAACACATACACACAATCTGCAGTGCAAACATACACATGCATCCAAAATACACACATATAGTGAATGCATTTACACACAAACAATGTACACTAAACATGTCCACCTAATGATTCAGCTCTCAAAGACCGTCCCTTAATTTACATTCACCTACAAACAGCAGCCCCACTGTGTGGTTTTATTCGAATGCATGCCACCAACGTGCAGCCAACCGGCCATCAAGCCCACGGTCATTGTTGGTGCTTTGTAAAGGATGGAGGATGGAGTGACAGCTGTATCTAATCGGCCTCAATCGTTCCCACTCTCCCTGTCACACTCAAGTGCTGTAAGCTTCAACTTGGACAAAAACAAAGAGCACCAACCATCCACCCAGCCATGCCCCCAGGTGCCCCCCGTGTCACCCCCCAGCGCGATAGGGCTCTCATTCCGATTAGGCTCCGCAGGGAAAGGCGTGATTTGAACTTTGTTTCAAATGCATTGGTCCACTAAATGTGGAGGGCCCTCACAAGAGAAGGTTTGTGGTGTTGTTTTGTTTTTTTCCACTCTGTCAGCAGCAAACAAAAGACACTCGACAGCTTGTTTGTTGCTCTGGCTCTCGCCCACCTGGGTAGATTGCCATGTCTCTTGAGGGAGGGGGGGGGGGGCAAATTGCAGAGCCCAAAGACAGCTTATATAAATGCTCGCATCACATCAAGAATGGTATTGAGCAAACGGTGGGTAGGCAACCAGGGAGGCGAAATCAACAAGTGTCAAGACCTGTGCTTAATTGGATTATTTCATGAATAGGCCTGTCCTCGAGCTGGACCTCTCAGGTGAAGTGAAAAGTGGAAAAACAGTCCACATTCCTGCTGTTGAGTCCGATGGGAGATAAAAGTCAGCGAAAACAATCCTGACACCTTATTTTCATCTGGAAATGTGGAGCCCCCCTTTGACTCGTCAGTAAAATTCCACACGCTGATGTCTCAAAATCCAGTCAGTGGTATTTGAGAGGCAGGTGATTTTGCGGAGGAAATGCTGAAAGGATAAATGTGTTTTAGCGACGCCCACTCACATCGCCATACTGGTTGAGCATCCGAATGACCCGGTCAGTGAGGTTGAAGACGTCTCGCCAGTCGAAATCAGGCATGTCGGCTGGACGATCCTCCGGAGGGCCGTTGTGCAGGAAATTAAGGATGTGTTTGGAGGAGAACGGCGCCTCCTCTAGACTCCTGTCAATGAAATCCATCACCGATGGATTGCGGATGGTGTCCTGAAAAAAAAGGAAATAGGGGAATAAGCTTTATTTATCCTGTTTGGGTTTTTTTTTTTTTTTTCATTAAAGAGCAAGGCCTTTTCCTCTGAGGAAGATGTTGCTAAGACACTAGTGGGGGAAAAAATCAACAAACACAAACTGATGGCAAATGTGACATAATGAGGAAGATTAGAATGGAAGAGGTAAGCAAACAAGGACAAAAACTGAACTAGATGGTGTTCGTGGAGAGAGAATAAGAGGTAAAGAGAAGGGAAGGGAGGACAGATGGAGAAGGGAAAGAGATGGCATATTTTGGTAAGATAAGCTTCTACAGTGAAGCAGGAAACTTTGTGAACTCCCGAGACCTCAGCGAAAAAAAAAATCAGTGAGGAAAAGATGAGGATAAAATAACAACAACATCATTAATCACCTCATTCAAACGGGACAATTGTTTGGTGTTGGATGTCAGCTGAATGGTAACACATAGGTAAGTCCTGATCATATCTGCTGTACTCAGTGCAGGAGGGCTGGGAAGTGAATTTAACTTTAAACCACAGCTGAAGCTAAGTCAGCTGTTAGTTTGAGGCAATTTAAATGCAGTGATCTTGCTGGCAGTGTTGCATCTTGTTCATTGTTTTGACCAATTTTTGGTTGCATTTTCATGCAGTTTTTACCACGAACACATGATTTGATTAATTTGCTTATGGAGTACTGGTCTACAATTCTGTTTAGACTCAGTCACACTGTTGTCCTACCCGGATCATCTTGACTTGGACTCCGTCTTGAAAAAAAGCCCAGATCTGAGGTGCCACTTCCTCCCAGGCCTTCCCCATCGTCCTCAGTCTCTCCAGCTCCTCAAATGTAGTGTTTGCCTACAGGAAATATGGAGGCGTGCATGTGTGTGTGTGTGCGTGTATGTTTATGTGGCAAGATCGGCATTCAAGATTAGGAGGGGAGGAAATTATTATCAAAAATAAACATGCAGACACAACTATTCTCACAAATGCCTGCATCCAGGTGCACAACATTCAGAAATATAGGAACACATGCAAATGGAAATACTTTGCACACATGTGTAGAAGAAACTAGCGTGGGCTCAACTTCAAATGCACACATGCGAACACGTGTACATGTGTACACAACATTCAGAAGCTCAAATGCACACGTTGTCACAGTTCTCCTAATCTCCTGCTACATACCATTCCCACATTAAACTCTCTGTGAAAACAGGCTTTGCAAAGACAACACACACATTCTCACACAAAGAATTCCCGCGGGCCTGTTCAGATAACCAGCAACTGTGCAACAAATGCACTCTGTGCCAAATCGTCAAATATTTACTGCACGCTTATCGTCGAAACCCTGGATGTGTGTGGGTACAGTGCTTTGTGTGGCAAATACCGAAGGCTGGCTATTTCAGAGTTCACTCATGTGCAGTGGGGGATGAAAGCGCTCAAGAGTACACCCAATTAAACGCCTTCCTCTTGTGTGTGTCTGATTTTGGGTGACAATGGGGACAATGGAGCCGGGGTGACAATGGAGGCCGTTGGTGACAACTGGCCGAATGCATTCAGCCTGCCCAGTGAATCCCAGTCAGGTTCCCACAAGCGAGCGCTTCCTCATTCCCCGAGGCAGTTCAAATCAGCAGGCGAAAGCAGGAGGAGCGCTGGGGGGTTCCTCAAGGTGATTTCTTCAAGGGGGGAGTTGAGGGATCATGCAGCTCGATAAGATGTGGGGTATTTTGTGCATAACTTAGCAAATACCTGCATATGTCGCAACAAAGTTAGCAAAAAAAAGACACCATCGCTTATATGCTGCCTATAGGCAATGCTTGACCCCTGCTGTCTGTTAGGCCGAGAAGTACAGCTGCAGTCACATAAAATGTGACAGCATATGTTTGAATGCACAGTGCTTCTCTTGGAGTTTCATACAAAATAAACTGTTATTAACATTAACAAAGAGCCAGCTGAGGCCATGTTTTTGGTCTTGTAAAGTAATAGATTAACCCCTTTAGTCATTACTTCTTAGTGCAGTTAAGATCCCAATCTGAGGGAAGAGGAAAACAAAGAGGGCATTAAAGGTCAGGAAAGAGGAAACCCGAGTGCGTGTGCCTGCGTGTCTCTTTGTGTGCGATCACACGTCTTTAAGGACAGACTCTTGCTGCTTACATAACACTGAAAAGCCATGGCGCCAGTGGACTGTGTGGCAGTCACCACAGCCGATCAGCTTGTGTTCTCCCATTGCGACCAAGCCATCCATGACCGCTGCTCCCCTGAAGGGCTTTGACCAACGCGTATCTACATCTAGATACAAAGGGCTGAACATGACATGAGGAAAGTTGATCCCCTTTTGAGGGAAAATGCATTGTTCGCTGGAGTAGGCCTGCTTGCTCCAAAGGAAATCAAAGATATGGATGTCATGCAGCCTGTCCAATAGAAGCTTTACAGCACACGATTGAATTAACCCACGGTGCTAGACCACGCTTTTGATGAGCACATTCACGAAGTGGCCAGTGCTGCTTACATTTCGTATGATCTGCCTGACAGCCGGCGAGTCAGGGGCGTAGAGGATCCGTCCCATCAGCATGGGTTTGACAGAGTTCCACACAATCCTGGTGGCAGGGTTGGACTCCAGTTCCTTCATCAGATCATTGCAGAAAGGAGCTGCACGGAAACGTTTTGTGTTATATACGTGACACGTTCTATTGAAAGAGAATATGGAAAATGGATAAATTGTTTGAGTGCTCATCCAAATCCAAATATACCATGCACCACATTTGGCAGGGTGAAGATTAGGTGAAATTTGTAGTTGAAAAGGAGAATAAATATTTTCATGGCAATATTTTTTGTCCTTCTTTGTTGCAATATAGATTCGATTAGATTATATAGAAAGACTTTTTTTTACATATTTTTTCATTTAGTCCTTTGTATAAAATGTACACATATATAGTCAGCTTTTATTTTGTGTTTTGTATTTCTCTACTCTGTTGCTATTTTTTCCTACTGCTATTGTCTGCTGCCTGTAATGCCCGAGTTTCCCCAGATGATGATTAATAAAGTCTTATCTTATCTTATCTCACGTTATCTTATCTTATCTTATCTTATATAGAATGTTATGGGTGATGGATCCTGTTACAACAGCCATCTATCTTAAAAAAACAAAGGAATTCAGAAAAGAGAGGGGAAAAGGCTCCTATATGACAGATTTTAGGAGGGATCCAAAATGTATACGAGCAACAACAGAACTTGGCCTCACAGTCATTCTACTAGATTTAGACTAGATTTCTACTAGATCTACTACATTCCGTCAGCCATAGTTATCCGTTGTTATGTTAAGACAAATTACGCTGCAGCTATACGATCAATTTTTTCAACTGTCTTTTGGCTATAAATAAATGGATGAGCTATCATTTCTTAAAGGCAAATGAGGACAAAACTGGAATCCTACTAGTCTGCTGTAAAACAGAAATGCTATTTAATAATCTTAATTTAAGAAATGAACTCCCTGGATTAAATCTGAGGTTATGGATCTTGGTGTTGTCCTAGATTCAGAACTAAGCTTGACTGAGCCTTGACTGAGAGAGCTCATTCAGAACTCTGTAACTCAGCCTTTTACCAGAGCCAAGAGCAGAGAGCACATTAGTCCAGTTTTAGCTGCTCTGCTGGCTTCCTGTAACATTCAGAATTGATTTTAAGGTCCTCCTCCTTGTATACAAAGCCCTTAATGGACTAGGACCAAGCTACATTGCTAACTCCCTTCGTCACCATTTGCCTTCTGTGATCACCTCTTTGCTGATTTTCTGGAGGTTCCCAGCGACAGGCGAAAGAAAAGCAGGGAGGCATTTTATTATTGTCTGTCATGTGATCCTAATATATGGTCTACTCACTGGTGCTGTTGTCGTATGTGCCTTGGCTCTGCGCCCTTCCACCGCTGATGCCCAGGAAGGCTTTGTAGTTGTTGTCCTCGTACCAGTTAAAGGAGGTGACTCGGGAGAAAGCGCCCTCGGTATAGCCACACACCAGGCTGGAGGCAGCGGCCATCACCTGCCTGAAGGACAGATTCTTCTGGAAGAGAGGAGTTAGGACCTGGAGAAGCTCTTTGGAGCTATTCCTCTGATGCAACTGTGGAGAGACGAGAAGGGAAAACAGAGCGTGGGAGCTTTTAGATGAAACATAATACTTTATATAACAGTAAAATATATGTGAAGTAGTAATATGAGTAAATCACTACAGACAACAAGCAACTGCATGGAAAAAGTGGAGACATGGTCTTGTACTTTGACATTCATTAACTACAGAACAATGCTTTGTACCTGGTTGCAGTATCTGATTGCACCAGTGCAGTGTTGTAAAATGAGCTCCAGCTGTGGTTGGCGCCTTTGGCTGGTCTCTGAACAAATTTATATTTGCATGACCAGATGATCACCAGATGAAGGAACCAGGTGTAGAGGAATGTCCATATGTGCAAGGTGCTATGTCATTTCCACAATATTTATGAAATTTAGAAAAATACAGTGAGCACATGCCCGCAGGAAGACTGGAGGATGAAGAGTTTGTTTGCGTTTCACTACACCTCACTTAACTGACAATTGCATTGTCACAAAGATAAAAACAAAGCTGTTTCTCGTGAAAAGATGACATTTTGGGGAAACACGTGTTTGTTTTCTTTCTTTGTTTGGTCACACAGTTTACTTTTCCGAAGAATCTCTGGAAGCTTTTTGAAATCTTCCACCTCTGATGTAAAAGGCGACGAATGACTCATCTATCGTAGATACAGGGACAAGCGTCTTGCCAACAGGATGTCAGACTGTAGGCTACACTACATATCCCATGGAAACATCCACAACAAACAGAGCAGCATTTCCACACGCCCACACACACTGAAGGTTTAAAATACAGGTACGCCACAAATTACATGGACACGGTTGCACAAATGCAAAATCTTACCCCAGACAGTAATAACACACAGTAAGTCAGAATAGACACTGAAGCGTATCCATTGCACACAACTCATCCAGTAAGTCAAGCTAATACCGACTGATGCAAGTAATGAGACACTTGGCACAAGTGAAAACATGGTTACACTGATGACAGTAATCCAAGCAAAAGAATAACAATATGTGTGGACTTAATGCCAGTGAGAGAAAGACATCCACACACAAAGAGATCATTCAGTCACCACTGGTGTTTAACCTTCCTCACGTCAAGAGGCTTCACCTGTTCTGCAGCCTCACTGTTTTTTTCCACTGGGATGGTCCCATAATGATGATGTATCTGTTTTTGAGGCTAAAGAGGCCTGTTCTGGATTTAGCCTTCCTCATACGCACTAAATGATATCCCCCCACTGTCTGTGTTTGCGTAAAAACCCAGGCAAGAGGAAGCAACTGTTTCCTGGCGGCTAAAAATAGCGGCCGGTGAACTTTTGAATGGAGCTCAGCCGGGGTCGCGCGAGCCGCGCGTTACCTCTCGCAGCTTGTCCGAGGTGGCAGAGACGACCCGGACCCAGAGGCGAATGTCGATGCCGTCAGAGTGATTGTCCAGCACAAGAGGAAGCTGGAGAGAAACACAAATACATTGTTTTAGTATGAATGCTTGACTGCATGTTTCACTTTTGCTGCAAACATTTCATCTCCAAACTGTCAGTGTGCAAGTATTCAGATACAATGTAGTCAACGCTTTGTGCCATAAAGTAACATTTCTTTGTGCTATTCAACTACTAAAACATATTTCTGGACACTTCCCACCTGTGCAATATACATATTTATAGAGAGAGATTTACAAAAAAAGATATTTTAGATAATAAAATGTGTGACGTGCACCACAGAGAAATACGGCCATCATCATTCATGTTTTAGTTGTTTCCCTTGTATCTGCTGGGCACTGCTTTCTCTTGAGGACATGCTGGTTTGTCCAGAGATCCTCCAGCCAGCTCACAGCACAATAGGCTAAAGGTCCAGGAAACAGCATGAGGCCAAGACACAGAACCGCCAGAGGAGACATCCTTCCATATTACATATATAGATCCAGCCTATCAGGGAGCAGCGAGCACAGATAGACTTTCCATATTGGACAAAAAGCCCAAATGCCAAAAAGGGTTTATTTTTCAGCTGTTCCCAATCCGCCGCCCGTACAGATAAAACAAACTATACCTCAATACTGGCACTATGAAGAACTTCATTTAAACAGGCACGTAACTTAATGTGTGAAGGATTTAGCATTGAGCAGCGAGGGAGCACCCCACACCTCACGCTGGCCGGTACAAACATGAAACACGCTCTGTGGAGCCACTGTTTGGTTTGTCTGTTCTGGGCTACTGTAGAAACATGCTGGTGCAACATGGTGGACCTTGCCCCCTCTGTAGATATAAGGAGTTCATTCTAGTGTAAAAAAAAAAAACATGACTCTTATTTTCACTTCTAAATATCATAGCCCATTTCTGCCAACAGATCTGCCTAAATCCTACATACTGGAACTTAAATCCAAATCTCACCTGTCCAATCATATATTCATATATAATCTCACCCTGCTGACCTTTATTGGTGTGGTGACTGAGCTCACTACTCTAATTCAGGAACAAAGACCACGCCCTGAACACAATCCATTTCTGCACAAAAGTATTAAAGCTCACTGATTCATTTATTTCCCCGGTGACTCAGTCTGCTTCTCTCATCCTCTCATCCCTCACCCTTCTTACCCTACTCCTTCATCCCTCTACCCTCATCCCTCATCCGTTCATCCTTCCTTTCCTTCATCCCTGGACCCTCACCCTGCTCTCCTCCATCCGGAATAGGCATCAAACCTTTATAAATCTGTATCTTATTGACGTCTTTGTTAGTGAGACTCCATTCGGAGTTTGTGCACCCACATACAGGGAAAAAAAATCAAAATCATTGCTAAACCACAGTAGCACTCACATTATCCACAGTATGCACTGAAATGTACCTGCGGCCTGGTGTATATCAGCCAGCTCTAAAACTGAGAACTGCAGAACAGAAGACTGCTGTTCTCACTAAGAATCTCGCTTACGCAAAGGCTCGCCATTATAGGAATTCAAATCATGGATTGGCCTCCATCCTGAGAGTCTGGGGTATTGAAAAGATTTCTTCATCCCCTGGGGGAGGCGACATTGAAAACAAAGTGCTGTGCAGAGAAAGCCACCGGATGTGGTTTACATGAGGAAATGAATTTATCCTGTTTTCCATGAATGTTCTATGATTTATGATTATTCTTAAGTTTCTTAAAAGGTTTGATAATTTATATGATATTTTTTAAGGATATATAGCATATGTATATATACTGTGACTAAAACAGGTTTCAAAAGTCAAATAGTATCACTATAAGATATGTCAGTGGCTGTGCTGATCATGACCTTTAGACTGAACACTCACAAAAAAAGGTGGCATTTGAGCTTTCTGCTGCTGTAGCACAGACAGAGACAGACCACTAGACCACTTGGCCCACTCCCGGTGGTTGCTTCCCGATGGGGATGAGGCAGAGGGCGGCCATTGTTGCCGTCTGGCTCACTGTGGCCCATGTTTACACTCAGTGCCCTGTGATTACTCAAGAGAGGAGTGTCTCTTCACTAAGCTAATCACAGACAAGCCAGCTCAGCTAATGCTTATGGCTGTTTCACAAGTCGTCTGCATCACCCGCGTTGCATCTATTTGAAGCGCAACGGCAGAGCTGCAGCAAACTCTCCATTAAGGCCCTTGCAGACAAATAAGCCCCTGCTTAACTGCAATGAGGTCTCCCAAGCAGTTTCTTCATCTCACTGATGTTAGATCACTCACATTTGGAGATAATTTTGTTATGTTTGCAGTTTTGTTGCCATATTTAGAAAGAATTTAATTACACAGTCTGTGAATTCCAAGTAGACAACTGGAGATTAGCAGGAACTAGATTAGCAGTCTACAGTTTGATCTAATCTTGCATAAAATGGCTGTTTCTAATCAAACCCAGCGAGTTATTAATAGATGTTTTTCAGCTGTAGTTTCTAAATATTGATAACTAGTATTGTGTGTTTGCAGTGATGAATTATGGTTGTGTATTTATATATATAATTCTCACATGAAATGTGTCTTTCATGCTCATCTGGAGTATACACGTCGGCTGTCTTGTAATACAGAGTCCTTTAAGATGCCTGGAGAATTATGTAATAAGTAGTGCAATGGATTGGACTTCACTTACTTTAAATACAAAGCCGACTTCCAGAATGGGGATGTGGCTCCCACCCTGTGAGTCAGAGCCCCTCTAAAAATGCTGCAAGCTGTTAATCCACTGCGGCTCCTGACTGAGACCAGGAGCTAATACACTGAATTCACAAAATATGATGTAGCTGTGCAATGTTGCAATGAGGGATATCATGAAGTTATGTTGACTACAAAAAAGTATCATAGAAGGTTTTTCAGTATTTTGCACAGGCAGAGTATAATAAACAGGTAAAATGTAGGCCAAGAAGAAATTATGTAGTCGTTTAGGAACCTAAATATGTTTCCAAGTGCACAGGCAGCGTTTTCAATTTCCAGAATGAGGATGTGAATAATGGGGATGTAAATCTGTTAAGAAAATCATTAACTTGTCAGACAGATTAATGCCTAATCAGACACATGCTGTGGTTAATAGTTAACACTTTTAACACAACACACTAGTCAGTAACTTTATTGCAAATGTCATATCTTGCCAAATACTATATTGCCTTTTGCCATCTTAACATCAGCTCTGTCAGGCAGCAGTTGGTTCGGCCTTCTGTGAATAGCAATCACGTTTTTTTTTGTAAATAAGGTAATAAACATGGCAACATCCCAGATGGGACTCATCCAACCACAGCTCTGTACTGGCTTTTCCTCTTCATAAACTTAATGGATAACTCTGCCACATTATGCCAAATGCATTCACTCATTGATGTGATATGATGCGACCTTTATACAGTCACCACAAAGGATGGCTTAAAACAGTGTTACTGTCACTCGTATGAGCAGTGTTCAGATGTGGAAAAAGCTCTCAATTTCATTACTGCAGAATGCACTTTGGTTTGTCCAGATATTTTTCAGAATTTAATAATAAATTCTACTGGGGTGACAATAGCAGGTTATATTTATATTTTGTGTTTGTGATTGTTTCTATATATACCTTTGACAAGATCAGTATTTTCAATCCTATAAACACTAACATCCTCATCAGCCCCCTGAAACCCAGCCAACACTGACCAGCCGGAAGAGCTTGAAGAAGTCGACATTGGCGTAGAACTTGTCCTCAATGATCTGTAGCCGTTGTGGGGTGAGGATACACATGGCATTGCGAACAGCGTAGAGTCCTCTGCGGCTGGGGAAGACGAGGAACCGCTCCAGCAGGTTCAGGCTGCAGGCAATGTCCTTTAAACGCAAGGCTGGTACCCCGAAGGCAAACTGGGAAAATGCAAGTGGGCAGGAGATAAAGATAGGTTAGTCGGCTGGTCTCAAAGAACGGACTCGAGCTAGATACTGATGTCACTACACTGTATTTTTTATTTTTTCATTGAATCTCACAGATCAGTATTTCCTGAATCAACATGGCTTTTAAAATCAAAGAGTTAAACACTGAATGGAAATTTCCAAAGCACGCCAACCTCTGGCTCTCGGATTAACAAGTTATTTTAAGTGGAAACTCCAAATAGCCTATAGATGTAACTATAGATGTGAATGCCTGTCAATATGGACATCAGTCCGGCTTGTGCAGTGCATGCTGGGATAGGCTGCAGCCCCCCAATAATGAAAACAGACAAGAGGGGATTGAGGAATGGATGAGACATGATGCAAGTTTAGTATCAGCATCAGCTGTAAAACCTCCATCAGTACAGATGTAAACACCTTCTATGAAAGGACAAGATCCTTCAGAGCTGATGAATCATGTGTGCGTTACATTACTGTTGAACATGACATGGAGGGAAACTCTAACAGGCAGACCAAGTTAAGGGAGGGCATCCACTGACGCCATCACCTAAGTTAACTCCCCAAACACAGAACGTAAGCAGATGTTCCCAGAAACACTGCAGAGGGAACAAGTTTTCACTTGTAGAATAATGCTCTAGTAGTACCTATTGTCGCTAACATTTTTAATGTGGTGTGAAGGTTTAAATGCTGGATAAAGGCCAGCATACTCTGACTGTCTCCTCTGCATTGGTTGTGTTTGTGACACTACACAAAATGTCTCAAAAGCAATGTTGAATTGGTGCTACGCTCCACCCGTAGCTATTCAAGCCTGTCATGTGCATGTATCTGTGTGCTTGTGTACCTGTTCAGGCCTGATCTGAGCATTGACTAGCTGATTCACCACAGTCTCTGTCAGGGGAATGTCTCTCAGCAGGAATGATGTCAGTGTCTCATCGTCCTTCAGGATAGTCTCCACCTTTACTCCTCGACCTGCACAGAGAGAGACAGAGGAAGTTTACCAAGTCTACCAAAACGCATTTTTTAAACCTCCTTTTGAGTCTGAGTGGATACAGGACCAAGACCTGGAATGAAACCCACAAAACTGGGTACTTAGTGTTACATATTTTGGGCAAGTTGTGACAAATCTGTTGCATTAAAAGGATAGGAACATAGGGTGAAGACACTCCACCTCTGCACTGTCTCATTGTTTCCTGTGACCTGTCTGTGCATGAATAAAGTTTGTTCTGCCAAGCAAAGTGCTGTTGTGGCCTGCGTCCAGGTTCAGCCCGAGACTGACTTGCCTTGTGATGAAGTTCCCACGCACCCGCTGGAAACCACAAAGAAACCGAAAAGCAAGAACTGGAGAGGAAATAGGAAATATTGATTTCAGAAGCCCAAAGAATGTGAAAAATGTCCACAGAAATATTTTTAGAACTCCTGCTTCCTTGCAGCAGGTGGAGAGAAAAAAGTGTCATATCTGACAGACCAGTCAGTCAGCGTGGTCAGTGACAAAGTCATGACCTCTGTGTTGATGGTAACTGCTTGTTTTTACGGTGACGTGATGCACAACTCTGACACAAAAGTCCTTGGGGCTATGAAACAGCCGGGTAAAGCAAGTCAAAAAGTGGCTCACAATAAATACATCATCACCCCAGTGTTTGTTTATTGTATCTAATGCACACATGAATGTGGGAGTTGGGTGAGCAACCTTAAAAAAACAAAATGCGTGAATAACATATGAGCATAAATAAGCACCGGCCTAATTATGTGGATTGCTTAAGTGAAAAAAATAGCTTGAGGACATGAATGATTGGGTGATGACTATACATGACTTCTGTGCTCACCTGTCCTAGTGAAGGTGGATCAATAGCACTGTCACATCTGTCCTTTAAATATAAGGCTACAGTCAGCATCCAGTTAGCTTAGCCAAGCTTAGAGACCAGAAACAGGGGGAAACAGCCAGCCTGGCTCTGATTCTCCAACAGCTGCTGACCGACTGCCCCTGGACTAGAAATAGTCCAGCATATGACCCCCCTTAAAATGCTAAATTGTCATTTTTACACCTTGATGTTTCACAGGCTCAACAAACAAGATACAGCGTTGCTGAAAGATCATTAGAGGTGCTGGTTGGCTGGTTTTGGCACACCAGGCTAGCTGCATCCAGCCGCTTCCAGTCTTTGTGCTAAGATCAGCTAACCGGCTAATGGCTGTAGCTTCATATTATGAGAGTGGTCATCGATCTCGTCATCTATCTCTTTGGCAGAGAGTGATTAATTGTGCTTCTAAAAACGTCAAATTATTCCTTTAAGAACATCTGCTGTGCCATCAGACAGCGGGCTTTGGTGCTACTGAATGGGGCATATGTGTCTTAGAGCAATGGAGACAGGCACAAGCACACATTAATGGGACACACACACACACACTCATAATCAAGGGTGTGCACATGAAATGGACACATCCACTCAAACAACTGACAATTACGTTTAAAAATGTAACTTATTTGAGCGTTTAACATGACTAGTAATGATGAGTCAATTTCAACAATTACATAACTTGGTCCTCAGCATGGTTCAATTTTCTTTCGCAGGGCTCATGGGAACTTGTGTGGAATGTGGAACCATATCTCTGTTAAATCTGTTAGTCCATCTACATATTTCTCCATGAGAGTGGCAGCGTGGAGAGCAACCAGATGTAATCAGTCACAGGCTGGAATGCACTCCCATCATAAAGGTTTATTTTGCCAGCAGGGGAACGCGCTGTATATACAGTATAGTGAAGATGTGCATGTACTGAATATGTTGACATGAGCGGAGAACTGTTTGCATGGTGTCCCTTGAGATGGGATCAGTGTTTCTGTGTTCTTTCGTGGAGAGAGGAGCATGGACGGGGAACACGTGAATTGCTTTCCCACCAAATAAACAACACGCTGGCGGTGAAAGTAAGCAGATTACATTACGGGCCTTTCGTAAACCCATGTGACGTAATCCTGTTAGACTGTATAGATACACAGACTGACTGATGGGAAAATATGTGACATTTGATGTAGACGAAGTTTTTGACCAGATGATGTTCCAACTTTTATAAATTATCACTTGATATTTCTTGTTCATATCCCTCACAATAACACACCAAAACCCTCTATGTTACCATAAAACATCACATCTTTACAAAACACAGCAGCAAAATCTTTGCTCTTCTCCTAAACAATAAGAATAGCATGCAATGCTAAATTTGTCGCCTTCTTTATCAACTAACCACCATAACCAGATTGACCTGAGTCTGCCTCTACAGACAATTATGCTTGTCGTTCAACAGTGTTGTTGGTGAAAGGCTTGAGCACTGACCTGAGACCTGTTCAGGATGGGCGCGCAGGGTGTCCATGAAGTTACTCATGGCATTCAGTTGCCTCCAGAGACGACCAAGCTGCAGAAAGTCCGGGTCATTAAAAAGAAGCTCCTGGGCGTCCGAGTGTAGCCGAGCCAAACTGAGGAGTGAGGTCAGTAACAAGTCACACACATTTAGTCCTAGACTAACAGCATATACATTTGGAGGTGGTTGTATGCACACACTGAGGCTTTGAAAGATGTAGAACATAATCCAGACATTTAAAATATTCTCTTTGACTCCATTACATTATTCTGCGCTTTCATCTCAGATCAAAACTTTAATAGGAATTTGACACCTCTGGCCTAGAATGACCCCCCTATGCCAACCCAGGGTGATGCTTACATGGAGTTGTTGTAGTTGGACACCAGGCCAGGAGATTCACCACGGGTGGGGTATTGAAAACAAGGGTTGTTGGCATTACAGAAGATTCCCTGGATCCATGGCAGGATCCCTGTGGAGGGCATGGCCTTGTTGGGGAAGTGGCCTGAGGCAGAGGAAATACTGCTGACTTTCAGTGCTTTACACAAGTCACTTGTGAATATTTATGAATTAGGATACCAGAGGCCACACAGGACATCATGTTTCTCTCTCTGTGGAGTGAAATGATTCTGATGTTCTCTGGTAAAGAGTGGTTTGCTCACATTCATGTTGACGGTAGAGTGGATTCACTCTTCTTAGCCACACTAGTCCCATGAACAGCAAAACAGGCCACATGATCTCCATGAAGAAACGCACCTGATTTAACAGCGCAGCATAAACGTCACAGAATAAACTTTTCAAATCTGATGGGGGCAGTGAGTGAGTCATTCACATGTCAACCTATGCCTATATAATTTGTAGGCCTATTGATAAAGAATCTCAATAATGGAAGTGCTGAGTAGCAGTTTGTCAATATATAAGAAAGTCCATCTAATATTATATATAAAAAACATACAATAAACTCAAAACTGATATAGATATTTCCATTAAATCTGGCTTTGGACTTCCATCAGTTTTGGGGCTAAGCACTAAGGCTAAGCATTTAAAGACTCATTAGAAAATACTAGTTAACGTCAAAGAAAATAATGAAGATCTGTGTTTCAGATAAAATAAGCTTTTTCACAGAATGAGGTGGTATCATCTGCAAAGAATGGCACCTGAAGGCATTTTAGCTCACTGCAACCCTCACAGGGATCAATGTAGTGTGTAATCGAGAGATGAGAGGATTTTACCCTCTGCCTCCTGCGGACGGTCCAGTTCTTCCACAGCAGGAGTTTCACCTGTCTTCCTGCCCCCATGGCTCCCCCTTTTCACCCCCGCAGGGGCTGGCACCAAACAACAAACCTGTATTCAACCAGTCCACAATACTGTCTCTAAATAAAGCTATACCCCATGTTTTACAAAAACGTCTGGAACTTCAAAAGATAACTCATATTTGGAGAGCTAATTTGTGTGGATGAACTCCTTAGAGGCGTCCATCCATTCATCCAGTGACTGCACAAGGTGAAGGCTAGCAATATGTCTGTAACATGGTTCATGAGCTCAAGACACTCAACATGGTCAGCAGAATCCTACACACATTTCTATTGTCTGTAAACATTCTCCAACTACTGTTCATGGTTAACGTCACTACCTAAAAACACTGTGTATTACACAGTTTACCTTCATCTAGGTCACTTACGATGATTATGCAATTTTCTGGCTACCGCATGACTAATCATAAATACTTTGACTAAATTTCAAAGTGTGATTGTAGTCTAGCGTGACATACCACTTACCTCAGAAGAACCCTTGCACTGCAGATCGATAGCCAGTAAATAAAGCATAACACCACATATTCTACCGAGTGCTCCTTGGGGTTGCTAACACAGCTAGAATCCAGACCTTGTGAATAGTTAAGCAGATTGATTTAATCTCCTTTCTCGGGGCTGGGAGTCTGCCAACACTCTCATCCATGTGTGGAGTCCTATATGACCTAACCACCTGGCTTACGTTATACTGTATAATCCTACCTCTGCTATAATCCTACCACTGCTAAAGAATAAAGATGCTAACTTCGATTGCAATTAAAGAAAAATTAGCATCTCAATAGTCAATTTACTGTATTAAGAGGATAAAGCTTTTGTTGCTTAATAACATTGCATAATTTCTAGTCATTATCAGAAGAGGAAAAAACAAACCATCATAGAAGTTGGAAGTTGTCAGATATATTTTAATAAGTTACAAAAGGGTGTTTGTTTTCATGTACCTGTTTTTTTTTTTTTTTTTTTTTACACTGACCTTTTCAACATTCTGCCAACCTTGTACATTACCATGAAAAACAGATACCATTTAAATAAATGATGCAATTCTGATTACTTACAAAGAACCTGTAAGGTTTGGGTTACTTATAAACTACTTCAATTGTAAAAAAAGAAAAACAGCTTTGGCTATTAAGAAATGTAAATGTTATCTTAAAATCAGAAAGATAATGCAGTAATGCCATTATAGAACCCAGTGGCATTTCTAAAAGCTTTTCAGATCAGTTTAAGTTGACACATACAAGTTCAACAGTATAAAAACAAGTGGATGTATACCCTTTGCAACTGGTGATACCCAATACAGTGGCAAAGGTCATTATATTGCTTTATACACAAGCTATTAGCAAAGTGATTAATTATAACCTAGATGTAACAGTTTAAAACATTCTGACTCACAGTTAACATGACTCAGTAAAGATTTGTGAAAGAGTATTGATGTCAGATAAGTGCACCAAACTTTTTTTCAATATTGTGGCTAAATGCACTATTGTAACAATTTAAACCGTTTTTTGGTATATAAACATACATAGTAAGCCTAAGCCTGAACTTTGTACAAAATAATCAAATAAAAATGTAATTGCACAGTTTCAAAAAGAATTATAAATATTCTGACGAGATGCCAGAGTGTACTGAACGAGCGATTGGTAAATGGAAATATTGGTGAATCTTGTTAAAAATATACAACATTTTAAGTGCATCTTGTTTGTCTTTTGAGGACCAAAATGTACATATTATCGTCCACATGGTGCCCACAATCATAGTACATCTGGAAATTGTCTTGCAGATGTTTCTTATTCTTAGTCCAAAAAATATGGCAGACTGTTCATGTTCGAGCACTGTTTTTAAGATCTCTGGCAGCAAGTGACGCTCACACAAAATGAGCCTCTCGATGCTCTACCTCTTGGAGGCGCCTGGGCCGTAGTCTCTGGTACACTGGTTTGGCCTGGCTTTGACCCAGTTCCTCAGGACTAGAGCTGGGGGACTGAGAGATGGCTGCCTGCTCGGCCTCAATGTCCTCCTCAAGAGGCTCATCTACAGACACCTCTATCTCAATCCCCAACTCCTCATCCTCATCTTCATCCTCCTCCTCATCTTCCTCCTCAGCGCTGTTAGCTAATGCACAGTTCTGCAGCACTTTCGCTTTGCTCCCTGATGGGGGCTTGTAGAAGGTCCCTGGGGGAGGCTGGAGAGTTCTGGGAGCCCTGAAAGCTGTTGCAACAGCGTTGTACTTGCTTACATTGTCCTCCCTTTTTAAAGTCCTGCTGGGTCGCACTGCGACGGTGTAAGGTCTGTTGGGGTAGATGGCGCTAATAGTTCCCCCAGTAGTTCCAAGGGAGAAGGTTGATGAGGACAATGGCACAGAAGCTGATAAGTTGCTGGCATCCGCTGCTGTACCCTCTGTGGGCGAACTGGCCACAATCCTGACAGTTCTGGAAGAAACTTCATGCTTGTACTGTTTGTCCCAAGTCCTCCGTAACGTCTGGGTGTCAATAAACGTACTCCGGTAATGTGTGCCCACTCGCAATTTTGTATTCTCAGTTTCATCCACCTCTTCAATGGACTGGTCGCAACTACCACCTCTCCTGTCATCTTGGTCAGTGCTGTTCCGGGTGTTGTTCTCATCTACTTGGCCCCGGCTAAGTATCTGTTCGGCTGGCATGCTCACCGGTCGGGACGAGAGTTTGCTGCGAGGGTGTCGAAGCTGGACCCTGGTGACGGTGACATGTTGAGAACGACAGAGGCCTCTCTCGCCAGGTTTTGGGACCTCAGGGATGCTTGATGACAACACCCCATTGAAGGTCTCTGAATCCACTTCATCAGCTTTAAATGAGAGATTAACATGAGGTTAAACATTAATTTATTGTCAAATAAAATGATGTGGACTTCAGAAGCTATGGCATTCATTTAAAATATCCAGCATGCAAAAAAAAACAAAAAAAACAAAACTATTTCTGTAACATTGGCCTGATAATAACGCTTTCTACTTGTTAGCTTGCTTTGTAACAATACTGACCTGGTTCAAAGTCACTTCCATCGAGGCTCGGCATCGTCTCCTGAACCTCAGCCAATAGGTGGGAAGAAGGAATTATGGAGGAATGCCTCTTATACACCTTAGAGCTCTGCTGTAAAGGTAATACAGACAAGAAATAAGGACAGGTAATACAGGGTAAATCTGCCATTTAATGTTAAATGACAAATGGACAAATGTGCTGTATATGATGTATGCAAAATACTGTTGAATGCTGTGCCACTAAAATATCTCATTCTTAGCATGAAAATTAATGACTTATTACCTCCTTAATGTCTCCCAGCGACTTAGAGTGCCTGCTTAGCTGCTGCTCCTTCTCCCGGTGGGCGAGGCGGGTGTCAGAGCGGGGTTGGGCATCGATCTCTGTGGGCGAGGTGCTGCTCAGTGGACTGAGGGGGGTGTCAAAGACCATCTGGTAGTGTCTGATCAGGAGCTCAACAATGAGTGCCTGATACGGGTAATCCACCAGAGAGGAAAGGGAAACTTCGGCGTCCGCCTGCCTTGGTTTGATCAGTGTTGGGCCAAAGATGATACCCAGGTTGCTGGCTGTCATCTTATTCTCCTCTGACTGCTCTGTCACCCTGGAGACCAAAAACATTCCTGACCTGTTCAAAACCATATTTTCTCTGCTGAATGGCAAATTACATACTGAGATTTCAGAAGAAGAATAAGAAGAATAAGATTCACATCCCTGCTTGTAATACAACTCATCTGATAATGCTCTCAGCAGAGTGTGTTTTATGGATGATTTGAATGAGGCTGCCATACCGGTGCAGATGCTCGATGAGGAACTGTAGTGTCTTGTAATGAGCTGGTGGCAGCTGCCTCAGTAGGTCCTTGATCTTGAAGAGGACCCTGTTAAGCTCCACGCTAACCTGGGCTGGAGCCACTGGGGTGGGACTGAGTCGCAGCGCCTCCAGTTCCTCCACAATGATACTCTGGCTTTCTTTGGCCAAACCGATAAAGTCGTTGTAGTAGCGGAACAGGATGAGCGGCTCTGGAAGCTGCAGAGGAAAATACACAGGGAAAAAAGGAGCCAGAAAAATAAATGAAAGGAAGTTAATAATAAACAGAGACAAGTGAAATATGTGAGTAAATAGACAAGTGAGACAGAATTAGAAGAGAGATTAGGGGATGGAGGAGGGAGTTATGTACCTAAAATAAAAAGACAAATAAATAGTGCAGTGGGCTTTGTTCTGTAGAGCTCACTTTTAACCATCTCATGTCCTGATTTGGATGACTGTCTCTGTGGGTGTAAGCAACTATTGATCTATTATGATCAAGATAAGGTTTCAATAGCAGCCCACCTGTCTCAGGTAGAGTTTGAGAACGTTGCTGATGTCGTGGGGATAAAGCTCGGAGAGCTCCACCAGGTGCTTGCCATTCTCAAACGCCTGGCACAACTTCTCGACCCGAGACTTGGCACCATTGACACGGTAGATACCCTTCATGGCATAAAAACAAAATGCATTCAAGCACAGGAACAGTACATGCAATTTTAAGGATCACCGTGGCAAAACTAGCTGCCACAAAATATTAGCAGGGTACACCAAAGACACAAACATTATACAGTGTATGCATTTAAAGACAATTTGTGCAAACTTTAGCTTGTAATAGGCCTTACACCTCTTCAGTGAAGCTGAAAAGTAGATGTTTGAATTTCAACCAGAGGCAACAGGGCCCAAACTGTGACCAATGTTATCATTAACACAATATGGCTGGTGTGGAACAGAGGCCATCTATAGCACCAATCATCTTCTTGATTATGGTTCTGTTTTTTACATTAATTGAACCAACTAAAGCCTCTATTGATTTGACAATAATATCGTCTCTCTCATACCTTAATGTTGAGTGCTCTGTTCTCAATCTCTGATGTACACTTCCGTATGATGAAGGGGATGCCGTCCTGACTGTTCCTAGCTGCCTGTGTGAAGTCAATGCCGAAGAGGTGAAGCCTTCCCTGGAGCTTCTTGTGGCCACACTGGATGGCCAGGGTTTCCAGACACTTCTTATGGCAGGCTAACGAACACTGCAAACATGTTGACACGGATCTCAGTTATGAAAGGCATAGAGTTAAACAGACTGCAGAAAAGCAGAGATCAAAATAGAAGAGATGGATTTAGACCGAAAAGCCAAAGAGAAAAGCTAACCCGCTGAACCAATGGAATGGAGTGATTCCAGAACACTGCAGAGTTACATTCTTCTCTTGTCAATGTGTCTACCAGCATTACAGAACCGAACTTTAAAAAAAACAAGAACCTTTTAGTTACTGCCGTGTGTATCGTCAGTGTATCTAATAAATATGGAAAGAAACTGGATCTAAAATAATCGGGTGGGGGGTACAGAGGTGGTGGAGACGACTCCTCAGGAGATGAACAAAAGGTCTTCAGTTTCCACTGCCCGTTCCCCGACTGAGACCAGCTGGTGGATTTGGTCTCTGAGGAGAGCCTGTGGCCAGTTTCCACTTTTCCCTTTATTCAAAGGTTTTGATGAGGGTAGAGGTGGTTTTTCCCTTTTGTTTTTGTTTGATTTGGGCTCACCATGAGTGATAAAGAAACCATTGTGAAACTTTGGCAACATTCATCTTGAACTTGTAATACTCTGAATGTTGTGCACTCACTACATTTAATGAAAGTCCAAATAGAGAATCATGGTTGGATTGCATTTTGTTCCATTAGTTCTAAAACAAAAGAAAAAAGAAAAGAAACCAAGGTTACCTCCTCACACTCTGCTCCATGAAACACCACCAGGCCGTCACACTCGCGACACTTGGATGGCGCTCTCAGCTTCCTCAGCTTGTGGGTTTGAGCAGCCTTCGACATCTGAGTGTTTCTGAACGGACCTGGGGAGCTGGCTGTCTCAATTACCATCTCACTTAAACCTGCACAGTGGAGGGAGAGAGAGAAGAGACAAAGGACAAAGAGCATCATTAGAGGCCATGTTCTTTTCTTCTTGCCTGTGCTGTAGGAACAGTTGTGCTGTTTGAATCCGACTGAGAAATGGCATTAATGTCATACAGAAAGAAACCAAATGATACATATTAAGAGATGCAATGCAGCCATGGAAGTACACAAAATGGAACTGACTGAACTTCACTGTGTTAATGCAGCATAGAGAGAGAGAGAGAGAGAGAGAGAGAGAGAGCAAGAGAGAATGAGAGAGAGAGAGAGAGAGAGAGAGAGAGAGAGAGAGAGTATGGTTTTTCAGTTTGACTCACCATTATCAGAGGGAGAGGGAGGCTCTCTCTCATCCAGGTCATCAGCAGACGACATGGTGCCGGTGGAAGGCGTTCTGGGTAATCTCCTCTTGAAGTCTCCTGGACAGTAAGGCAAGACACACCAGTTAGTCCACGTCCCTACAGTCATATCAAGTCAATTCTTGTCAGTTGGGTTTTTTTGTTTGTTAGTTTTTGTTTCCTGTGGTCTACGGCTGACTGGTGAGAATGAGCAGTACTGAGGCCTGGACTGAGACAACTTTCTTTAATACACTGAATGAAAAGGCGTGGTTGACTTCATCTTGTAGATAATTCACTCTAGTAGGGGATTGTTGGTGATTCACACCTTCACTGACTGATGAATTACTTCCAATAGGCATTTTGGTCACGCTGTTGATTTTCTAATGAGCCTATAAGGAGGCTCATCAGGAACTCCTACACCGTTTACACTGTGGGGGTTGGATGGCAGGTTTGTGTGTGTGTGTGTGTTTCACAGGTACTTCAGTACAACTAAAAATAACATGACTCATTTTCACCACTTTGACGCAGAGCCAGTAGTGCACTGACCATCCTTCCTCAGCCTACAGTCAGATAAGTGTTTAATGGTATTGCATACTTCGTCATTAGGTTGAAACAAACCCATTGTATCATATTTTAATTAGTGAAAGGTTGCAGGTTTAATTGTCAGCTGTAGCCCACCTGATAAGGAGTATGCATACATTAACTGACACTAATGTAAAAGAAGGCCACATGCTTGTTTTCAGGAAGAAGACCGGGTACAGGGACAATACACTGTCAACCCAACAAGACAAGACCCAACCTGCACCTAAACTAATATTTTTTTGTGTATGTGTGCGTCATAGACTAAGAGTTGCATAACGTTCAACAAAGAGGCACCACTGTCAGCAGTTGTTAAGCCATTTGATTATGAGATAACAAAGCAACAAAGACCACCAAGTAAAGAAACAAATGCTTGCAGGCCCCAGCCTGGGCACTTGAAACAGTCAGCACTGAGGAATGTTCCTCCTGTCTATCATCTGCAATGTTTTGATTCTTTATCAATGACACAAGACTGATGCACGTGATATTCAGAGCTAGTTGTTCCTTAACAACTGAGGGAGACCAGGTGATTTCGCTTTCTAGGTGGTAAACATAAAAGCTTTCCAGGAAGTAAATGTGTTTTATTTCCGTGTTAGCTCAAAAGTCAAAGCAGATAAAGATTCATGCAGAAGAGTACAGTTGAAGATTAAAGTTGTTAGACAGCCTGTAAATTAGCTATCAAGGAAGACAAAAGCATGTTGAGACATAGTGTATGCAAAGATGGGGGCGTACGTGTTTTGTTTTATTTATTTATTTTTTTTTGGCTTGTTTTTGCATTGTTAAAAAAGCTAATTTCAATTCAAAGCTAAATAAAAATGATGAAATTAGGGAAGGCACAGTTTGAGGTAAGCTTTGGGTGATGAACTCTTGCCATGAAGCTGACTGCCTGAAAGGTCCTACCTGGGCTTGCAGTGGGTGAGTCCATGGAGCGGGACTCACTGCTGCCTCCAGCACTCTCCGAGTCGCTGCACATCCCTCCACCCTGGCTGGACGAGGCCCAGGGACGAAATGGGGCCTGAATCCGAAGTGCTGAATAAAACAAATTACAACACTGAAAGTCAGATGCATAACTTTCACATTTATGTAAAATATTAATACTACTGAAATATTGGTTTCCAATTAAAATGAGAGGTTACTTTCTGACCCTTGAAATTAACCTTAGTCATAACTGGGCGTAGTAGTGAAACTCTTTCTGACATCATTTGATCAAAGTGACAACATAGTGAGCACATACACACACTAACACACAACCTTAACGTCCTATCAACCAGCAGAGTGCACGGACCAACTGGCACTTCTTAATCTTTACTGCTGTGTATCTATGGAGCATACAACCGCTATCTTTACCCCTAACTGGACCTGTAAGTTGTGAACCCATTGGCCACTGAAGCACCTATTAGCTAAGTGCTGACTAAAAAAGTGGTTTTATTTTAAAGCTTCTGTCACCTTCACCTTTCACTTTATACCATTCATACCACACCAGCTGCTTCGTGAACACCATGTTGTTTGTGAAGCAGCTTGTCTTGTATTTGGCTTAAATGCAATTTTTTCGACTGAGGCTGATGGCAATGTGGAAGCAGTTATCGCTGATGGTGCATCATAAAATTTGCACTGTAAGACTGTTAGGCAGTGCAAAATGATACCTCTAGAAACTAGCTTTTGCCTTCTGATTCAACCTGCGTACCTTGGATGTCAGTGCTACTGTTGGACCGCCTCTCTGCAATCTTGGTGTTTTGAGCATTGATGGGACTGTCCACGTCATCTGCACCAAGAAGGTCAGAGGACACGGATGCCTGCGACAGGTTGCTGTGGGATGAGTGGCTGCCACTTAGCGAGCGCTTGTTGAAAGGCATCCTAGGGCGGGAAAAGGGGGAATGGAAATAATGATATTTTTGATTGTAAACTCAAAGTGGCTCAAAGTTACAGAGATTTAAGCAACATGCATTTTTCAACTATTTGATACTAAAACCTTTGGACTCATGACATTGGAACATTTTGTGGTTTTATTAAATATCTTTTATTATAACCTCAGAAGAGAGATACCCCGAGTTTTTGTGGAAATATTCTTCATCTTGAGTTGAAATGTTGCTAGTCATAAAGATGTATTTACATCAAATAAAGTCAACTTTATTTAGACCAAAATATAGTTTGTCTCAGAGAGCTTTACTGTTAATACAACATACAACACACTCCATCCATTCAGATTGAATGTGGATAAACTCCACACAATCTCAAGAAAAATCTCAAGAAGAGCTAATAACTGTCATTTTATTCAATTCAAAGTTGCCAAGTATATTTACTAATTCCATCAGTACTGAAAACATCCCTGAATAATCATGATATCAGGAGATCAGCCCCATCTTAGCATCAAAGACTTAATTTTTGATGTAAAAAAAACATTCCAACCAGTGTTAAAAAAAGTATCCTACTCTGTCTCACCATATACAGTATGTAGGTCAGCGGTCTATATTTAACCTTTTGAAGACCAATGCTGTGGATGCATGTGAGCGTGTGTGTGTGTGTGTGTGAGTGCACGTGTTTAAGTTTCATTTCCTCTCTCCCAAGCTGAATTCTTTTGATCAGAGGGATCAGAGTTGGGGGCTCGGGGGTAGAGGGAGAAAACTAAGGAAGAACAAAGGTCTCTCTTATTTCCATCTGTGTGTGTGTGTGTGTGTGTGTGTGTGTGTGTGTGTGTGTGTGACCACAAACCTGTGTCAACAAAACTCTCTGGAAAGGAAACTTATTTACTTATTTGACCAAAGCCTCCACTTAAAAATTGCCCCAACTGTGAAATGACCATGTTTTACGTGTTAGTCAGAAATAACGTGTACATAGTTTTGAAAGCTACTGAAAACTTTCGCAGGGGTTTAGAGATACTGATGGTAAACCCACCGCCCAAGCTCCTCTCTCCCGTGACCGCAGTCATTTCCGCAGGAAGCTCTGGCCAACCCAATTGTTTTACGCTTTCCAAAACAAGCCCGCTCACTCAATCACTCCACTTCTCTCGCCAATGAGGTCTTCAGTGCCACAGACCACTTCATTTCACTGTATTAGTAACCACTGTTTACCATTAATAAATATTCATGTTGCCTACAAAAATAACTCACTTATCAGTGTTTGTGTTAACTTGATTTTAATGAAGAAAATGACTTATGTGGCTGACAGTTTAATTCAAGCAAAATCCCTTCATAGTAAGCATAGTCCCATCATATTCCATTAAGGTTCACAAACTGTATCTTAATCTACCTGTCCTATAATATGTTGGACTGAGATAAGATTTGCGCAGACTGCCTTACTATGAATCAGTTGTTGCTGGATGCAGATTGTTCATAAGGATAACAATGTTTATCAATTGTCTGTTTTCTTTTTACACCTGTTCTGTTAGTAATGAAAAAATGCAATCTTTTAGTTGACCATCTGCTTGAATCACTTGCAAACCACACAATTAGAGCAGGAGTTACTGAATCCATGTCTTTCTTAGCAGCAGTATCTCTGTGTCTCACCCTGTGTTTTGTGTGACAGCTGAATCAAACGAGTGGGACTCCAGGCGAGGGCCATCAGTGGGTAGATTCCTGACAAAGTCGATATAGCGCTGGCCCGGCTCGTACAGTTTGGCATTTTCACACAGACTCTGGTGGTTCACAGGGAGGGACACGACCTGGGCCTGCTGCAGCTGGAACCAATTGACCGTCACCTGAAGCAAGGAACAAACAGCATTAACTTGTGCATCAGCACTAAGTGCCTGTCCAGTCTGTCCAAGATGCGCCCTATTTCTGTTATTTGAGTTGGTCTGAAATTTAAATGTCTGCTAAATATTTCGAGCAAACGTCAGAACTTACAGCCTTAAGGGTGAGGTCGCACTGGGACACCATCTCTCGGATCTGTGTGATGATCTCACTCTTGGTGTTGGCCAGATCGACTCTCTTCTCCGCTACATCAATCTGACATGCTTTGCAGTGCTCCCTGGCCTCCTCAGCCTGCCAACACAGAAAAGACAATTCATCATAATTCTCAATTCTTGGATTAGTTAAAAAAATGTATTTAACTCTGGATCGAGCAAGTTTAGTTGTCAGTGACATGGTGAGCAGCTGATGAACTCAGCAGCTCAGATCAGTGCTACAAGAATGAGGCATAACTGATGGGAGAGGCTAATGATCTTGGGAATGAGCCGCCATCTTTAGTGTCACAGGAGAACAATTTCCTTTAAGCCTGATTGACTGTTCACCAAACAGATTGTTGTTATTTGTCATCCTGCCAACTCCAGGATTGTTTGTTTGAAAACAATGAGAGCTGATAATAAGACCTTAATGGATGTAACAGCTTACACACACTTTGACCCAGCTAGCTACAGTTTAATTGACAATGTGCACAGAATGCAACTAGCATTGTGTCTGGGTTCTGGGGAGCCTGCTATGTGGCGATGACTTAATGCGGAGTCCGGCCCAGAATCTTTGTTATGCCTTTCCATGCCTTCTTCTCTCTCTGTGCTTTCAATGTCCAATAAATGTCACTAAAGTACTGCAGAACAGTCTTCCTGTTCCTGGTTCCTGTTTTGTGTGCGTACTTGTTACCAAATGTGACCACGAAGCCTCAGTGGAGGCAGATATTCTTTTTCACAATGGTCTTGTAAAAATGTTACTGAGTGAAATGGACGTTTCAGAGAAAGCTACTTAAAGTTTAAAAAGTGGCTGAAAGTAGAACATTTGAAGAAATCCTATAAAAATAAGTTCATCTATAATGTACCACATTGAAAGAGCCACAAGTCCTACAGAGGAGGGGCTGTACCTTCTGCAGGGCCTCCTCCTCCAGCCTGCGCCTCTTCTCTAGCTGTTTGGCCGCAGCCGCTCCGCCTCCTCCTCCGATCTGCTCCTCCTCAAGGCGGCTGGTGGACACCTTGGCCTTCTCATATTCCTCCTGCCGCTGGGCCTGCAGCAGCCGAGCCTTCCTCAGAGCGCTGTCCGCCTCGTGCTGTGGACGCAGACACATATTAAGCTCATACACAGACAAACAAACACAATACCACACAGTACGTGCAGATATATGGCACATACAGGATAAGTGCAACCATACTAACTACATTTCCAGTGGTAAACACGGGAAGCTTTAAAACACAGGAAAAAAAAAAACAGATTGTGCACATTTCTCTCCACATAACCATAGCAACAACCCCAACCCCAAATCCAACCATGCTAACCAAAGCCAACACAAAAATATGGCTTTTAAGTTTTCTTTTAAGTTAATAGTAGTCTGAAATAATCACTGAATAATCATTAGAAACATACATTTCAATAATGTAATAGAGGCCAATGTTATTTATACAGTATTACAAGAATAATTAATGTTCAATCATTATTTTACTTTCTAAGAGTTCAGGCTTAACCAATAACATTAAAACTAACTGAATGTTAAATAGTAATTTATTTACAAGTGCCTAATCATGTCCAATTGAAGCGTTGTTAGTTTAGTTAATGATGCTTATTCTGTCACTGGTGGAATAGAATGATGATCTTGCATGACACAACAAAACAAAGCATTTGTATCCATGCGTATAACCAGGCAGAAGCATTTCAAGAGCACTCTTGAACCGAGCCCCCAGGTCAGTGGAACAACTTAAGATTCTGTAAGCATTTGTGTGTGTGGGCCTCTACAAATGCAACCTTTATGTCAATCAACTCACCATTTTCTTTTGCTCTCTCTGCCACTGCTCCTTGACCTCTTTTCTTCGTTTGTCCAGCTCATTCTTTCTGGCCAAGAGAGGCTGGAAAGAAACCATACACAGTCAGTAAGTCCTTTTGTTTCTATTACAAAACAACTTCTGAAATGCATCTTCTGCTTTGTTGGATTACCTGCATGAATTTGTTGCTTTGGAGCACTGCTGCAGTGTGAAGTACCAGCTGGCTGTATTCAATGTCATTTTTGAAAGCAGTCATGTAGGTCTCACAGAAAGGCATGAATTCCTTAAATGAGGAGGAGGAGGAGGAGGTGTGAATGTCAATCCGCAGCAGCTAAAAGGCAGCAGCACACAATTATAACGCGCAAGTCAAATCAGCTGCAACGTCTACTCACCTGTTGACTTGCAAGCGTCTTGGCAGATTCAGCCATTTTGGCGTAACTCTTTGCACACTCGATATCTGCAACAGACCACACTAAAGTTGACTTGAATCTGACAACATATACATTGCTCTCTATTGGCCACACGTTGTCACCTGTGTGTGTCCGGCTATTTGCACTTTGCTGCAGTTAAAATGCATGAGTAACATTTTCTGAATAAATCAGACAATGCCCTTGAGTCATGAGACAAATCTATAAAATTAATCAGTAAATAAAGCATTAACCAAGGGGGACGTGTTGAACAAACAACATGCATGTTTGCCTGATAACAAATGCACTGTACAGCTTAACTGAGAGCTTTGTGTCACTGTGTTGCCTGGCCAAGTGACTAATTATTAGACTGAAACCATTCATTAACTGATGTGCGAACAAAAGCTCTCACACTGCACACTCAACATCGAGCATGATGAGACATTGTGGGGTCTCCTTGTTCGAAGAGCAGACAGAGTTGTATGCTGTGCAGCTTGTAGAGCCCCTTGAGGCTTAATGTGATTTGTAATCCTGGGCTATAATTGAATTGACTTGACATTAAATCTCAGTTTAACACGTGTAACTTATACAAGTGTCATGTGATGTGAAAGTCTTTTTATACTCATAGATTCTGGATTTTCAATGACAGAGGAAGAGTAAATGTAATTTTACAAATATCTGACTAGATAATTGAACTTTTTTGTAGACAAACTTTACTGAAGTTCTTCAAACCAGAGTATTTTCATACGTCTTGCATCATGTCTTAAAAACAATGAGATCTTTAAAAAATGTCAAGATCGTTGCTTCAATTAGTAAAAAATAAAAAAAAAATAAGCGCCCAAGATGTTGTTCCTTTTTAAGACCCTAAATATACATGACATGTACATGGAAACATCTCATCAAAACTTCCTGACATGACTACCTATAATTAAGTGTAATATGAAGTACTAAAGTTAAGTACATGCTCCGTAACACTAACACATGACAGCTGACTTCAGTTTGATAGGTGCTGCTTAGCTGCTGCCTCCCTACATGTCAGAAATACTCTTGTATGTATCCCTCCACGTTTTCCCTAACTAACTCACCCATACTGAGACGCTTGTCCACCCATGCCAGCAGCTCTTTGGTGTACTTGGACCAGGCCTTGGCGTAGAGCAGTGCTGACTCCACCCCACTGTCCTGCCGCTGCAGTGTCCTGTCCACCTCTTCTGCACGAACTGGTGGAGATGGCCCTGTGAAAACCACCGGAATCGCACAAGGGAGGTTATAGAAGATGGGCTTAAACATGACTGCTAGCAAAGAACCCCCATGAAACGCAACTCTCTCCACTCCTGCTGGACACACCTCATCGGTGTGAAGCTAGCAACATCTGTGACTGTGAGTCAGCAAGAAAAGCCCACACTGACCTTGGGTCAGCGTGATATGAGCTAATACCATTTGAAGCTAAGTAATGCTGACAGGAGACTGGCTGCTGGCTGTATTCGTAAGTAGTTAAGGTCACTAGTCATCACAACTAGTGGTGCTCTTACCTCAGATAAACCCACAAACACTCCAAAGGCAGTGATGCAGTACAAACTTTTCAAACAGATTTATGAACAAAGTTTTTCCAAAATTTGCCAGGATAAGTTTCCGCTGACACCTTCACAGACCAGTACAGCAGAGCACAGAAGCTGTGTGTTATAGAGATCCATCTTACCTGGCGGATCATCTTTCTCTGGACCGGATCCTCCAGATTCCACGGAGAGGTTCTCAAAAGACTGAAACCCAGACGGACGAAAACAGAAAAATCTACAATGAGGAGGATGAATTTCCTACTCAAGGCACAGTTCTGCTTAAAACAAGGCTTATCATAACTTTGCTTCCTCTTTAGAGCAGCTTATAAAACCTACAGCAGGAAAAGACCAATACATGACATCGATTTGTCATTTGCAGAGGGCATTCAAAACATGCCTTAACCTGCAAACTGTGCTCACTTCACGTCATTTTGCATATCTTTTTCTTGACATTTCAGGGGCAGAAGGCCGCATCCTTAAATTCTTGGGACATTGAATAAACTAATATAATTAGTTAGTTATTAGTTATTCTATATGAATTCATTAATTTCAGACTGTAATTTGATGCCACTACAGTTCTGGAAGGTGGTGACACCTTATTTGGGCTGAATTAATTAGACCATTTGAACTATACAATATAAATATTGAACTTTTTCTTACCCTGCTTCTCTTAGTCAGGGGGAGCCCCAACACTGATCCATTCTCTACATCTCCCATAAGGAAGTCAGACACTCTGAGGGAAAACACAGACACAAATCAATAGACTGGCTTAAGAAGGCTTAAGGGTGAAATTGATCAGAATAAGAATATGCAGGAATCATAAAACAGTGTTTTGGTTTAAAATGGGTTTAAAGGAGTACTCCAGCATTTTAGCATTGCACCATTAAGTTTGGGGGAACTTGAATCTGTCATGAAAAACAGATTAAAAAAAAGAAATGTCTAAATCGATGCAGCAGAGGCAAGGATATCCTGATTTTTAATCTCTTGGATGAGTTTGTTTTGTTAGCCTGGTATTTACATAGAAATGCTTCATTTATTATCACATTTCCTGTTCTTGTGATGTTAATTCTTTGTTTATGTTTTTATGTTACCTTACCTTTTTCTGCCTTGCATTTAAAAATGTGCTATATAAATAGAAACTAACCTATGATAATGACATACTCTCAAAGTTGACAGGGAACACATTCAGTTGAAAAAACCTGCCCTACATTAAGTCTACATAGAGGCAACTCATCAGCAGTTTGAGCTATGGGAATTCCAGTCACAGTAATGATATAATACTTACACATTGCCAAAGGTGAATGCCAATGTGTCGATAGCGGTGTAGATCTCCCCGAAAAGCTTCTGCTTGTTCTCTTCGTTCACCTCCTTAAAGTTCACCCCTGTCAAATTGTGATGAAGTAGGATTGAGTCAAGCCTTGGTAGCAAACCTAAACCCTGCATACTGAAGACATCCTCCACTGGCGCCATTGATATGGCTGTGTTTAAAGCATGAATTTCATGGTATGATTCATCATCCTGTGCATGACGTCAACAATGGAGTCAATGAAAATCTCTTTTGAGCAATGCTGTACTCCTCAGATCACACTGAGAGGTGAAGAGTTGCTCACCTCATATCTCAAATGTGCAGACATTTCAAAACTGAACAGTTCCTCAGAGGCATCCAAAAGCAACGTTTTACTTCAAATCAGGCAAGATCAGCAAAGACTGCAAGTGTGTATATTTGGCTGTAATCTGGAAGGGCAGTAGTTTCCTGCTGCAACTCTAAACACAGTGATGGCTGAGGACAGAATAGGGGAAAAACACCAGTGTAAATATGGCTGTAATCAGTCTTCACAATAAACTTCCTGTCCTGACTGAGCAGAGAGAAAATAAACTGGGAGAGAGATGCTCAAAAAATGAGACCAAACACCAAGCAATAAATCAGTGATGTCACCAACCACTTTGCTGCCTCCATGATTTCCTCAGTCTTTCCTTTCCATTAGAACAATGGAGATTTCTAGAGTTCAAACAGAGCAGACATTTTAAATAGAAAACCTTCTGCTTTTGGGTATCGAGCCTTGTCTGATGACTTTGTTTCACAGACAGACAGCTTTAAACAGTATCCTCACTCACTTTCTAACCAGGCCTTTCCACATAGGTGCCACATAATAAAAAGTGAAGAGCACTCACCTACCAAAGCCAACCAAATACAAAGATCCATCCTCAGTAGCTATTAGTCAGTGCACACAGGTCTTTTGGAAAGAGTTGTCAGAGACATAATACTGTGATACGATAATAACACTAGCAATTACCCACCTCAAAACCTTCTTCAGGGTTCCTCCTGTTTAACGAAAATAAGCCGTCTCAATTAGAAGTGACTACTTTGGGGTGTCAAAACTGCGATTTCTCTGACCTCGCACATTAAATATGCCACAGAAGACGTTGCTGTTCTTTAGGGGATCCAATAGTGTGTTCCTCCATCCAGCAAAGGAGCACATGACAGAGAAATAAATCCAACGTAAAAAATCCTCTCTCTGACTCAGGCACAGGAAGTGTTACGGCTCTGTCGAAAAGGTGGGAAAAAGGATACTGACAGGTTTTAAAGTCCATGGGGCCATGGGAGCCTCTTTCAGCCCCAGCCCAGCTACTGTAGCCACCACCATTCAAAGCACACAACTCTCTTATGCCGTTGCATCTCCTCGACTTCTGACCAACCCCTACCCCCAACAGGACATCCTGAGACTTGCTGGAATACAATGCCAGTACTTGCTCAGGCCCCAACCAGTGGTCCAAACGTGGAAGTTACATCATCGGGGAAAAATGGTATTGTTTCAGTGGAAAACCTCAACACAGTCGAAACACTCGTCAGCTGCAGTCCTACGCAGAATACAGGTCTAAGAAGAACTTTTCTTCCAACAAAGACTGATACCAAGGTGTTGCAACTTGGCATGCCACTGAAGTATCATAGGATGGAGGAAGTGACAATACTCTGTATGAAGTAATATTTGATCTGGTGTTGGGGTGTACATTAGAGTGTAATGAAGTACAAACGCAATTAAACTGTACACCCTTTATTATTAATTCTTTTTAAATTCATGTCAGAAGAAAACCTCCTGGTCACATAACAAACCTAATAATAATAATACTAATAATAATAATAATAATAATAATAATAATAATAATAATAATAATAATAATAGCATAAGAACATTTTATATCTTCAGCTTTCAGATTTGGTACAAAAATATTGGTAGTGTACAGCTGATAACACCATGTCTGTTTTAGTTTCAGGAAGTGAGCAATTCTGGCCACCTAGTGGCAGAAAAGATTTTCACTGCACATAATTATGAGAAGACTGGACCATTACAGCTACTATTAATGATAAACCTATTAACACTATTTGTTATTTATCATTGACACTTGCTCAGAGACCTGTCTAATACTGGTGTTCTTACACCAGTTGCTATTAATAAGTCAGGTCTGGAAAAACAGCTGGATTTTAATCTACATTCTTAAGAATCCTTCTTCCCATTAATGCAATAACACTAAGAGCCGAAGTCAAAGGCTTTTACAGAACGACCATTAAGCTGTCAAATCTAAGGCTTCCTTATTAAAAAAGGTCCTGATCTGTGTGCCTCTATTGTACATCAACAGGTTTGAATGACACACAATTATCAAGCGACTACACAAAAGATGGGACTTGCATGCACCTAATCACTGTTTATGGCACACAAATGCACACACCCGCGTGTGTGGACTCAGTCCAAATATTTCAGGGAAGGTAAGCCACATTCATATGCAGAGCCTTCTCTGGCTTTGTTCACTTCACCATGTCACCATTCTTATTAAGTGAAAGCTTTTCAAAAAGCTATGCAACCCCTTTATGCACCTCTTTGCATTGAGACGAGGTATACTCAGGGGATTCTTGTGTGGCAGCCAAGTTAAGAATTGACCTGCATGCCAGATCATAATCTCAGAGAATGAGAGATTGAATAGGATTCCTCAGTGTAGTTCCCTCTAGACTGGCAGACAAAGCACAAAGGACACCCGCTTCTCCCTGCCTCATGAATCAGGTATCTGACTCCCAAATATTATTTTCTTACTCTCTGTATGGGGTTTGAAACACATGCTGCTGCATTCTAAGCACTGGAGTGACTTCTGAAGAGCTGCACTGCTTTGAAGCTATACGAAAACTACTCAGAGACATTCCCTGGGAAGTTCTTTTTTAAACTTGGGAGGACAGTGCGAGAGAGAGGACACAGTAATAGTGGATGTCCAGTAGATAAAACTGTCAAGGGGGACAGGAGGATTAGATTAGCAGAGACAGAAAACAGGCCAAAGGAAGAGTGGAGGAGTAGCTGGTTTGTTTTACAGGAAAGCTGTGAGTTATGTGTGTGTGTATGTGTTTAAGGAAAATCTGGTCATCATAGCTCACCTTTGACCGTGGCGATGACGGTTCCAGCTGTACTGAGGATGTCCACCGAGTTGAGGCTCTGGTGTTTGCTGATAATGGCCTTCAGGACTCGCAGCAGCTCCCCGAGACGCTCGTGGACAGCATGATGGAGGCAATCCTGGTGCTCTGGAAAGTTACAAAGTTACATGTTTACTTTGACAATTAAGGCATACCCAACTTCCTGAAGTCGCAACACTTTGACTCTCTATCTTTTACTACTTAGACCAAGCCCTAACAGCAAATGTCACTGCAAATGTGACAACTATGGATCAGAGTTGCGGTTTTTAAATAAGTATTCTGTCTTGCCACATTAATTTATAGATGTAAAATGTTAAGAGCAATGCAAGGAACAAAAATGCAATATATGCATCTTTCAATTCAATTAATTGTGTAACATGATGGCACTGGTAAAGACAGTGAAAACAATGTCTAACAGTGTCTAGTGAATGTCAAGCAAATGACATATCCTACTACTACAATATCCGTTCACCTTGTTAACCTTTGACCAATACAATGATAATGACACGTCATTGTGCAATTCGTCAAGGCCCATTCTGCTACAGAACGTCAGCTATGTCATGGCTTTTCAAAGTTCTATTTTATGCTATAAACTGTGTCTTCAGTCTGAAAAATGCCTTAGTTATGGAGCTTGTACTGTATTTCAACACTGGGGCTTCAGAAGTTATCATGTGCTGTAAAACCTGAGCAGATTGGACCCTGAACTCAGCTATTTAAAAAACCTTCCTGCTTTTAAATGAATTGTGCGACCTCTTTGGAAACCACATGACATTCCAGTTTTGTTGGTTGGAAGAGTGACCATGGCAGCCATGTCAAACTACTGCCACCCATTCACCCGTTCTGGTCAACACTGTATCAATACACGGTTTGTCTCTGCAAATACACAATAAAGCAGAGACGGCAGAGGGATTGCACACAACTTGGCAAGCCTACTCAGAGAACTAAAATGGGCCTGACCTGACAGCTGACTGCATAAATAAACCTGATGTACTGTGCTCTTCCTGCAATTAACAGTTAGTCAGTTAACCAAAGAAAACAAGGGTATCTCAGGTATGTGGTTCTGTGTACTAGATGAGTGAGTCACCACCATTTACAAAGGGACAAAATGCACTTTGGTTTCAAGAGACCTTGAAAATGTGCTCTGGGCATGGCCAAGGAGTGAGGTCATAAGTGATGGAATACGGTTAATGCATCTTTTTTACTACTTATCGGAAACATTCTGAGTACTACAGATACTGTGACAGGGTTCTGACAGAGCCCCAAAGATGACTCACAAACAAAGGAAATGGCGAGGCAAAGAGAGACGCATCTGTCTGCTCCTCTCACGCAAACAAACACAGACATACATAATTGTTATTTTGGCTAAAATACGTTCCGGTCTATGGCTGTAATCTCACTAAATACATACAGTAGCAAGCGGCTTAGCAGGTTGTTATCATTTCATGCGTTAAATGTCTTCATCATAGTGCATCAATGAGTTTATTCTCGGTCAGATCTCCTTGCAACTTTCTAGTAAATGAAGGCCGAACGCACGCACGCACGCACGCACACACACACGCACACACACACACACACGCACACACACACGCACACACGCACACACACACGCACGCACGCACGCACACACGCACGCACACACGCACACACGCACACACACACAGACACACACAAAGAATGGATACAGGCAGTCAAAGCCACATTTTGTGCTGACGATCACCCCTGGATTACCCCTTCATGGAAAGGGGGATCAGAAAGACTTTAGCTGTCTCCCATTTTTTCTTTTATTCATTAGCCCTCTTTTTTGGAGTGGGACAAATAGTGCCGCCAGTGGGGCTAATAATGCTGGGTCTGTGTGGCCGCCATGACAATGCTAGCTGAGGCCTGACCCGGAAATCCAGCCAACTGACCAGCAGGTGACAAGTTCACATTGACCAACGGGTCACAACATCACAACAATAATCAAACATTCTGCATGAAGTGAACTATGTGGGCCAAAACTCAGCTGCTAACTGTCAAATAAGTAATCACTTACTTACTCTGACAGCCCCCATTTTCACCTCAGTGAATGAGACACGGCTCTCATAATGTGCTAAATGGCATTAGGTGAGGTGTAACAATTTCAGGAGATAACACAGAGAGGAAGTCAAGAGGTTATTTCAGCTGTACATCAAGCACTTACAAAAGATTCACACACATCAAATCAACTCAACTTTGAAACCCAGACATGTCAAAATGATTACATAACACAAGCACAAATCCCACTACCACACCAACTACTCCATGCCAACATGCCCTGTTGCTTTTAGCTTGCCAAAAGCTTCTCCACAGGACCTGGAGAGTCCTATCCTTCACCATAGCTACCATTTTCATCCATCTTCATCAGATGTCATGCACAGCTCCTTCTAGTGCCAAGGACCTAGTGGTTTTTGATGATGAAAGTCTCTCATCCTTCTGTTTCAGCTACCCAACTCCCCATGAGGCAGGAAAGGGGCCAGTCGAGCGCGTCTGGCACAACCATACCTCAAAGTGAGACTCAATACTTCTATACAATCAATTCACACAATTCATTCTTTTTGCTGACCGCCTGGATTACTCTGTCACTTGAAAAATGACTGTATCTGCAGAATCATGAGCAAAGGAGAAAAAAGGAGCCAAGTGATTCTGTAGTGTATTCAGTTCCCATCACAAACCCTTTGAATGGTGTTTCCCTCATTTCCACAGGCTCAAATTAAACAAAATCTTAATCTTATATTTTCCATTAACCAAATGTCTTAAAGTGTTTATCCTTTACCAGAAATAGACCCCAGCCTTCCCAAAGACCTTATCTCTCACAACCTTACAAGGAGACCCCAACCCACAATAATTTGATAAGGGTCAAAGTTTACAATGAGCTGCTTCAACCCCTAAGTCCTTAATTGGTCCTGGTCAGTTTAGATCCCATTTATGGACATTATCCTTTCAATGACAAAATACACACAATGGCCTAAATCATCCCCACACAGGCTATACACCCCATTCATCAGCCGAGTAACTGAATCCTGAGTCCTGGAGGCATCAAGCCTGGGCAAGCTGGAGGTTTATTAAGGACGAGCCTAGACCGTGAATGCCCACGAGACAGAGGGTCTTCCTTTGCAAAGCTCCATGGGCTTCAATCTTCAATGGCTGTTGTGTGGCCTATTGGACCATCCTAAATGGAGGCTAATTAGCAAGACATTATGGTTGCGTCCACCAGCCCAGCAGGACACAGGATAATGTACAGAGACTGATTATTTAACCCCTCAACTGCCATTCTCGGTGAGACACAAAGAGGAAAAAGAAATCGTTCCCACCAGGGAGGACCGGTTAAAGGAACATCTGAGTAGTGCACTTTGTTTCAGCAGCAGGTTTGAAGCGGAAAATTCTGAGGCAAAAGCTGCAACGACAGAAGGTGTTTCAGGTTGCAAACATTAGCCATGTGAAAATTGTCAAAACAAGCTGCTGGGATGGTTGTTCCGCTTTCCCGAGGGAAGACGGCAAAACTCAGATTTGCATGAGGACTTGTTTGAGTTCCGAAAACTCACTATTGTCCCTGGGGCCACTAGCAAACAGAGGGACTGGTCACCTCATGGGCCTGCCTCATGAAGCATTTATGGAACAATAAATCACAATGGCAGCTTTTCACTTTCCACGGGAAAGAGGGATTGGAGTTTGTGTGTATGCGTCTTTGTCCATGTGTGATGGTTAGTGGTGGGAGGATTGTAAGAAGTGATAGGGGAGGAGTTTTGGTGGCTATGGTGTGGGGGGGTTGTGTGTTATTTGGGGTAGTACTCTCCCTTGGGATTTGTCCCAAATTTACCCCTGCACCCCACTTCCCTGCTTCAGTGGGGGTTATGAGAGAAGGAGAGAGTGAGAGACATTCCTGGGCATAATAAGCCCTGGTGAATGAAGGCTACAGGGGGATCAGACTCTGATCCTGATGAGAAGGAGGCCGCGGATCAGGAGCTGCTCTGAGGCTGCCAGTAACACATTGCCAGGTTTTTACTTCATTAGCGTCATGGAAACCCAACATTCCAGCCTCTTGTTTGGGAGCGAGGATGGGAGTTGCAGGAGTGAGGGGTGGAGGGGGATTCATAATGAAAACATTGTCGGATCATTCACCATCGAGATGACACCTCAATACCAAAACATACTGATGCCCTTCTGGAGCACCGACTCTCTGACATTTGCATGTTGGGAACGTACATATATATAAACATAAGGCCACAGACTATACTTTGATACCATTTTGAGGGAGGATCTAATATAGTTTATTGATTTGGTTTAGGATCTGGGGAGGCAATATTGGTGAGCATAAAACCTGTAGCTATAGTGGTATTCTCTGGTTGGGACACTTGTGAAGCACTATTTTTCAATTTGTGAGGTATGTATCCCTGTGCCCCCTGACCTCGAAGTCACTACTTTGTTTTATTGTGTGAGATCATTTCTTTGGGACCCCTCCAAAGCACAAGCCCTTATGCAGGTTCAAAATTAACCTGCAGGGTAAAGCTTCCTTATCTGCGTCACTAGTAATCAGTTTTAAGACACAGTAAAACAGTCGGCTCTACGTTCTGATATATCAGAAACAGGAAAGAGCTCGTTCCATTCTGACTTGTACTATGTACAACAGCTAAAACTTCTGCGAGGCAAATGTCATAAAGCCACAAGTGGAATGCACACACTCTCCTTACCTAAAGGAAGCTAACCTCACCTCTCTTTTACATAAGCACAGTCTTTATACTGTTGGTTTGTTTAATAGATGTGTCAGTTTGGTTGCACTCAAAGAAAAGTAAGAGAAGGAGAATATTTAGGTAAGGCCCAAAAAACAGGTACTCAACTACTTTAGACTGAAGTGTTTAATGTGCTATGGTTTGTAAGACTTAACATCTGCCCATGCTGTACAGAATACTGATTATGAAACAAATGCTTTTTTGTTCTGCAAGGTCATCAGTGCAAAAACAAAAGATGCTGATGCTGTTTCTTGATGTGTACCAAAGGAAACGCTGTCACTCCAGGGACTTTGTATCAATGGCATGACTCTTTCAAGCACAAAACTTCCACTAGGCCCGACACAATATGACTTGGCAACATTCCTTTCGCTCTGACCCTAACTATGCTCAGTCATGCATTGCAAATCATGGGAGCAATGTATTATTTATGCTTCAAAACATTTGAGGGAACGGAGGGGTGCTTATTGCCACAAAGCAAGTGTGAAATCACTAAACATGTCACAACTGGGTCTGCAGAAGTCCGATCAAATGGAAGCAGCTCATGGCAGGGGGGGCTAAATAGGATGCTGGACAGGCTAGCCATGACCAATGTCAATCAAAACCTCTCATTGTGTCCTATTGAGTCAGACCCCAGCTGGACATTCCAGCTACTCACCCCTAAATAACCAACTAGGATTCTGTAGTGCCGGTTGTTTTAAAGAAATTGTGCATTCATCAAAAGCTCTGGTATGGCTAGGTTTCAAGGGGCTCCTTTGAGACTTGCCCCCTCCTTCAAAAAGACAAGTAACGAAATGTGGGTCTAATAATCAATCACTGTGTGACTCAATAACCTTTGTTTTGTTCAAATGGATTCTTCTTTAATTGGCTGGGGTGAAAAGCCACATTCTTTCACATAACCCTCTCACCAGTACCACATTTTTAACAGCTCTTTATGCATAATGCTAAAAATGACCCCACTTTTTGAATCCAAATTTGAACTATTTCTGGGCCTTACATAATGGGTCCACTTAACCTTTAACACTTGGGCTGGGTCACTGCGATGGGTGGCCCATACATCCCTTGATGCCCCCCTCCTCACCGAACTTCCTGCGGTCAGTGGCCCTGGCCCACCTCTGTCGACAGACCACCGGCGGCCCGCTCTATGGATTAGCAGATTACATGCAGCTGGTAAAAGGCAGGGAAACTTCGCCTTTCCAGACTTCAGACTTCTATGCTCATACCGAGGCAGTCCCTGTTGCTTCACCTTTGAAGCTCTTTTTCCCATGACTGCATGCACAAAGAGCTGCCGTTTAAAAAAGAGCCCTAGGCTAGACACACAGCACCTTTCACCTAGGTGGGGGGCTTTTATGTTTAAACTCTGCAGGCTACTGCCTTTGTCAGGCTGGATAGCTGTTAGCTCAGGAAACCAAACATGAATGAAAAATTATGCTCACTGAAGGCTGGATAGGAAACGCTTGATATGTAGTTTGACTACTAGGGAGGAACACAAGATATAAAACACATATTGCAACTCTAGTAATAAAGGTCCGATAAGGAACTGACAACTATCCAAAAATGTTGAACTGGTAAAATGTTCCAAGATCTCGTTCTAGTCCACAGACAAGTCTACCCATGGATATTTTTCCCTTTAGTCCTTCGCATATAAATGAGATACCCAGTGTGGAGCGAAGAATTTGTTTTTCCCCCTCTTTCATTTCTCTTTGGAGCTGTCTGTCAGAGTGAGGAAAGACAGGCAACCTTTCTCTGTGGATATCCCCCCACATCACCACCACCAATACCGCCTACTGTTGATGCAAAGCTCTGAAGGTTGGCATTCCAACTATGCTTTCTTTAAGAGAAACTGAAATCCCCCCACCGTGCAACCTCTAGCTGGCAGCCAAACTGGTAAGGCATTAGGCTGAAGAGACTACAGTTACTCTGCAAGCTGTGTTCTGTAGGCAAATGGAACATCAGCAGGCCGGAGAGCTGGGAGAGCTGTCCAACAAGTACAAAGACGGCCTCCTTTAGTACACCTGTCAAGGGGCAGAAATGGGAGGTGAGGGGGCTGAGGTTGGGGGGCAAACACAGCATTGAGAACAAGAGGACACTGTTTAGCTTTACTAGCATCCTAATCCTGAAAGAATGGGCTTTGGGCGATGGAAAGCTTGCACGAGAAAACTTACTCTGATAACTGTCGTTTAGCAGTCCTACTAACAGAAGTTTTTCAGAAGTATCTCTCAACTTTGGACAACATCAAGGGTTTAAGTGAGATGACCTTGTTTTAACAGTTGAAACAGTGCTGATTACAAAAAGGGAATTGGAACAAACATAATTAGCATCTTTAAGAATATGTTCAGTCGAGTGATAAAGAAGAACATCTCCACAGTTCAAGAAAAACAAGGGTGAGCACAAGGCACTGTTTTGATCTTACCATAGTTACAATTAGCAGCTGGGGCAGACACAGGCCTTGCATGTGGGTGAAGGTATTCAGGGCTGTGGAGGCAATGCTGATCTACACCTGCCAGTCATATCAAAAGTACCAAACATTTTAATTCCAAGAGGCCCCCTGCATATATGGGCCCCATCACCATTCATTGCTACTTATCAAATATGCAGATTTAGCTTCTCCTGAATTCTGTCCTTAAAAAATGGCAAGATGAAAAGACACACACATGGGTATTGTTGCTTGTGTGTTGTATGCTTTGGCAAGTTCAATCAAACCTCTTTCCTCCCATGCCCTTTTCACACCCCAATGGGACCTAATTTGAGTCTCACAAGACAGGGCAGACCCCAATTGGTCCTGGCTATGCTTCACGCTCAGTCTGTTTACGTCCACATCAAACAGAGTTTCTGTTCCTTTCACTGAGCACAGCGACTGAGTTCCTAAACCTAAAATGTTGTGGACAAAGGCAGCGGCTGGTTATCGTTCTCTCTCTCCCATCAGCTCCATTGGCCTTTAACAAGTTATGAGCTCTGCCCAGCATGGGGCTGACCCAGTCACATGCGAGCTCTGCCCTAAGGTTGGCTCTGACAGAAAAACAAGGCCAATTATGCTCAGTAGAGCTCTTGCTGCAAAGGGAATTACAAAAACAACTGATGCAGACGAGAAGTTCATTTTAAAAAAATCTGTGAATAAGATTGAATGCTAGTTACCAAAATCTCACTCAAAGCCTGGTGAATAGAGAGGCTGGGATACCTGCGTCATGCCATGAGTAAACATAGTTTGTGTCTGTGCTGTTAGAAATGACCAAGTGGTTTTTCATATGACAAGGACAGCATGCTAAAACTCATTACTTACCTTAATGACATGCTGAAAATGAGATTAGCATCTGTCACCTGCAGCATTTAACTATGTCTGATTCTTTTTTACTTCTTACTTAATTCTCCCTTGCAAAACAGACAGTGCTAAATTTCTGTAACACAGTTACAGTGAACAGAGGGCGGGCTTATCTCTGACAACATAGATATGCTCTTACACAACAAAACACATTGACTTAAGACAGTCCATGTTATTTTGCTTCTTGACACAGGAATTTATGATCTGCAGTTATTTGCTGATCTATGAATGGTTTAAACATTGTTGTAGGTGCAAAGCTAGTGTGCTCTAATTTATGTCCAGCAAAGTCTGTATCTTCCACGCAATAATTATATTCAATCTCTGATGCCAGTTGTTGAGTAGTAACTGGTAGAACAGGTAAAACCAGAGTAACAGTTTGGACCGCTGCCATTTCTGCTTGTTTCTTTGTTTGTTTTATTTATGATTAAAATTAAATTATGATTCATATACTATACCTAATCCATCTGGGTTTTAAAAATCATCCATTACTTTTTTTAATTAAAAGGTTTTAACCACAAAAACTAACTCTTAATGATTAATGATTTATTGTTAAAAATCAATCAAAGGCCATCCCTGCTAGTGGATTTATCTAAATCAAGTGACTTTATAAGGGGATCAATATTTTGCCCCACATATGTTGGGCAAGATGTTAAATTAATTCTGCTTGGCCTAATTCTAGATGACTTTAATCCAATGCAGGGGTAGAGGCTACAGATTCAAGCACTACTTAAGCTTATTCAGAGGATAAATTTGCCATCTTTGTTTCAAAGCCTTAATCCGAGAAGGGAGAGAGGAGGTCTGCTGATCACACAACCAAATGGGTATTGATGAAATCTGCCGGGTATATATGGGTAAGAATACTGAAGTACACTGTCATCTCCCATATCCATATAACTTTATAGTTGGACTAAAAACTTCAACTGTGTATATACGAAGCCTTCAGGACTGAGTTTCCAGAGTACAGCCCCTCATCAGACAGCCCACAATCCTTGGCCCTCATGTGTAGTGTGGGAATCCTGGAGCTCTATCTTAGTGTGTGGCAGCCATCGACAGCCTCCTGGAACAAAGGCACCCCAGCAAAAACAGTGCCCATAACCATAAATCTTACCAGAGGGAAGGAAGACAAGAGACACACAGAGAGGGAGCTCGTTTGGGCTACGACTTGAAAACAACGTACAAATCTTCAAGTGCAGTTGGGCTATTAAACTTGACAAGTCAGCATGGTTTTGCCACCAGTGTACAGCGTGCCACCATTGCACGCATTCTGCATTGCCAAATTAAAGATTTTAAGATAATGGTATTCTGAACAGTAAATAATTTCATGTTTTGTTCCCTCAGGCAGAGGAGATAAATGGACCAGCCATATGTCACAATTCCTTTAATTCCAGGGGGTAACAATCCAAAGATCTAACCCTAGCGCTGCATCAACTAAAGCTCAGACAATAGCTGTGCTTTTGAACAAAGATCACCCAAAACAATTAGGGTAATGTAATAAATCCTGTTAGGAGGCTTAGTAAGCAAGATAAGTATACAGTGTAATTAAATCGAGATCTTTGGAAAATTTAATTTAGAGGAAGTAACTTGACTTCTTTAGGACATGACATTAAAGTAAAGAAGGGTAGTTGTCTTGTGCTCATGATAATTTACAGTGGCTTTAAAAATGGACAGACTAAAAGAACCATAAAAGGAACTTTTTGGAGGCAAGAAGAAGCTTGCAATGCTTTACAGTGGATCCCAGACCCAGTGGGATAGACTGTCCAAACAGAGCACAGTTACAGCCATTAAGAAAGTCTGGAATGGTTAGTGAACAGCCCAAGTAAGGCTAATTTTAGGCTGTTATTTCACAAGGGGTGATTTAGAATACAAATGACTAAAATAGCATTTAGGCTTTCTCTGAGGACCCACACCAGAATCACTTTCCCACAAAGCTTTTGCATCATGGTAGAATACTCAACAGGCTTCCAAAAAGAGAAAAGGCACTCATTTCCCACATCTTTGCAGAATGCTTCAACTGAAGACACAAAGGCCAAAATGAAGATCAGTATGTTAAACATCAATGCAACCATTATACCGTCTTCTTTACTGCCAATGATTTGAAGGAAAAAAGATAGTAACTCTAAAAACATTTCTGGCTCTCTGCCACAAAACTGTAACTCTGAGTGGTCAGGTGCATTACACTGTACCACTGAACATTACACAACACACCTGCAGGACATTTTTAGAAGGGACCTGTTAATCATTAAAGCCCAGAATCACACATTCAGTGTGACAAGAGAGCCTACAAAACCCATACTAACTGAGGACACTTGACATGACTCAGTGTTTATGATCTGAAGCAAAACACACAGCTGACATGTGGAGAGTGGAGAGGTAAACGGGTCATACACTAACACTGACAAATCAAAACTGTCATTAATGATGATGGAGCGGTGACACACACTTGCTATCATGCACACTTAATGCACAGCCATCCTTCCTGGAAAGAATGCCTGGGCAATATTTCGTTTCTTAGATTTAGCTTCATTGGCAGGATGGCCTTGTGGTACTAGAGAGAGCCCATTAGCCACAGCCAAGTTTTGACATGCATGTGCTACACTGAAAACTGACTAAGATTCACTCAGATAATGGGTGATTGAATTCATGATTTAAGAACAAACTGTAATGCTGTTAGAACACATTACATTGCTCCTGAGCTGGAGACTGTAAAGCAGGAAGTGGGTGTTTGTTCTGCAGGTGCGGGGTACGTGGGACAGGAGAAGAAGGAGAGGTGGGGGGGACATGACACAAGTGTGGCTGTGTAAACAGATTATGCTTTGTTTGAAGATACCCCAATGGAAGGGGTTAGTTGTTGTGGTGACGATATGTCTATGCAAAAGCAATCAACACACGAGAGAAACACACAGATGTCTGACAGGTGCAAATCTGAATTGAGCTGATACTGTACATGAAGTTGGCTGCTCAAGGTCTACTGAAAAGAGAACAGCAATAAGTTATTACAATGCAAAACCCAACAAGAGTCACGCACGTCTGACCTACTTTATTTCAACACAAGATCAAGCTTCTCTAACTACAACAGACAGATCCAGATGCTATTTAGATAAGGCTCAGATAATTGTAAACTGAGCACATGAAACTAATAAGCTTGTTCGCCTCAGCTGAATGAAGAGTGAGGGAATAGCTTGTGGTGCAGTTTTCATTCCTAAGGAGCTGACGCACAAAATTGGCCATCATTCTGCTCTGCAGCATCGGGGTTCGAAAACACTGATGACACACCTGTCCCAGTCATGCTGGCAGCCAAAACATTGCACCACTGACTGACCTAAAATAGGCGATGAGATGCACAACAGTCCTCTGCAAAGCTCCTGCAAAACACAGCAAACTCCAAAACAGTTTTGGAGTCTGTTGTTTGTTAAATGAAGACAGGCTGGGGCCAAATGTTTGCTACGCTAATCTTATGATGGAGGGCGTCAGAGGGGCCCGCTCACCGTCACACACACAAAGGCCACAGGGCCCTCCTCCACAGCATCATCCAGTCTCCAAATGTCCTCTGTGACCCCACTTAAGACCCACCTTCGAAATAATAATCCCCTCCAATTACCCACATGTCATTCACAAGTGGCGACTGGACACGAAGAATGTAAATTATATCAGTCACACTGTGGAGATACTGTGAAGAGAGCTCAACGCTGACCTGACAACAGTCGAGGCACAGAAATGTCTTCTCAGGCTCTAGTAAAAAACAAAATTCAGTCATGCGTCATTGGCTGTAACCACAGCTGAAGAGCAACCATGTTGTAATTACCATTTATGGTTGATGTGCATCGCAAGAAAAATAAACTTTTTTTTCATAAATAAAACATGCTCAATGGAATTGGCGGAAGAAACCCCCCAGGGACCAATCCCACAGGCCGCAGCTATTCTTAACTTGGGAAAGTATCATTTCTGAAAATGCTGCCAGTTAGCAGCAGCATGCTAGTCTGCAGAAGCCTGGGACAATGGGTGTCAGACTCACGTCGTTGACTGTGAATGCAGGCGCTGTTGCGAGGGGTACAAGGCTCTAAGTTGAATGTTGCTCTTGACTATTGGCCCTGTGTGGTTATAAAAAAGAAAAAAAAGAAGGAGGGTTCACTTAGATTTCAGTGAGCGGCCGGGGTAATGAGAGGTTTGAACTATTGTGAAGCGCTGTGAAGACAATATGACCATAAATTAGAGGGGGATTTGAATCACATCCAATCACAGCGCGAGTCAGTGACTCTCAACAATCTGTTAGCAAGCTCGGCTAAAGCCCTAGAGTGCTAAACCTCAACAATGACACTTTGAAGGTGCTTACTGACGACAAGCACAAAACATCCTGATATGAACAACAAAGTAAAATCAAAAGGCCTCAATATGAGGTCTGTGTTTGCAGGGGGTCAAGTGAAATCACTGCTTTGTCATACATTCTCCTTAACTGAACTTTTGTCCGCAGTTTGAGGCACAATGGTCTCTTTGACACTTTCCTGTGTAGCACGGAGGCCAGTTTTCTACATCATAATTAGCCTACTTTCCCAAACCTGCCCCTTCCTGTATTTAGCCGAAATAAGCCCTCTAATGGGACCACTTTGCTTTACAATCACGTGTTGGTATCTCAGTGACCGCATTTGCATAATTGAGCTTGTGCTTACTGGACCTGTAAATTGTCTGCAGTTACATTTGCAGCACAGTGGGCCGACAGTCGCTGAATTACGTTCTTCATGAGTTTGTGTTTAAACCCATTTAAGGTATGTTCTTAGGTTCTACTCACAGTCAAAGCAGTTGCTATTTAGAGAGAACACAGATTATAAACCGGTTTCTTAATGACAAGCAGCAAGGGCCAAACACCAGGTATGACAGCTATGCAACCTTGTTGCAGAACAAGAACCTGTGCATACATGTGTTGATCACCTTAAATCTGGCATTAAACAGACCAAAATTAAACTGTATCTGTGGCTGATTACGCTTGTTTCAGTCAGAAACAGAAAATGTGAAGCCATGAAAGCTCAAGGTGAATTTCAAATTTCAAACCAAGCCTTCTTCTGCGCCGTAAAGCTGCAGACATCAATCTCTTGCACACAATCTCTCACTCCTTTGATCGCTGACACGCTGATGAGTCACTGAAAAGTCTCTCAAGCTTAAAAAATGCCTGCTCAAGTCATACTATCTATAATGCTGGCACGTCCAGCCGGGTCAAGCACCTTTACTGACCTCTCCAGACAAAAACAAAAGCATTCCAGGGCCTGGGTGTCATGGCACAGTGGTAATGTGGGGTGGGGGTAGGGGGAACCACCAGCACCACCCTCACATGCACCTTCACCTCATTTTATTTAAGTATACCTTCCTTACCAGGTCTGGGGATTAAGAACTCTTGGTCTGAGCCAAAAGCCAAAGCCAAACATACCAAGTCAGGACATACACAGTCACACAGACATGAGCACATCTCCTCACCCCCTGCCTGTCTCTAAACTTCCCTCTGGTTTAGAAATTATTTATTTCATCACTGGCAAAGGGAAGCCTATCAGTTTGTGGCTAAGAGTTATTTTATTCTGTCTAAAAAAAGCTTGAGCTTTCTAAATGTTCCCGTTGGAATGCTGCTCTTCATTAATGTGGCTGATGTTTGTTTGTTTTTTACACAGTGTAAAAATGTCATAATCATGTCAAAATATCTTTTCAGGGTCCTTCACACCTACTCATCTAAGAAGAATTTGTGGCAAGCAAATTTGCCTTCACCTGCAAACTAACTGTGAAGTAATTCATCAAACCCTCCATTAACAGTTTTTAGAGAGATGAGTAAATACACTTTCTTAGTATTTTCTACTTTCCAGAAAGAAACACAGAGGGCAAGGGCAGAATTAAAAGAGAGATAAGGCTGGTTGACTGACCGTGCAGCCAAAGCAGCAGCGGGACAAAACAGGTACATAGACCTGGGACTGTGTACACTGTGGTGAAAGAAACAGTGTGTACACAAGTTTTGACAGGCAGCTAAGGTCCGTTATAAATCTCTTTGGCTGCTTTTGCACCATCCTGCTTTTTTCACCCTCTACACCACCACAAGTTCAGATTTTAAAGGACGTACATGCCTTGTCTATGAGGAAAGATTTATGAGGTTTTAACCACAACGATGCGCTCACATCATCAGAGGAAACAGGGGAACAAGATGACGTGTTGTGGCTGTCGTGTGGAAGCACGCACATGTGTAAATGAAACGCCCTCATCCACGACGGCCAACTGTTGTGGCAACAAATCATTTACAGGTTACCTCCAAAGAAGCTTTGAAAAATAGCAGCAGATTAAGCTCCAGTTAGTATTTGAATCTATTTATGGTGTCGGGCACCAAGTCCTCAAAAAAGTATTGCTTAGTTAGGGGAGACTGTTAAAAAAACAACTAACAGAGCAGGAAATTACAAAACACAGGCTGCCACGTTCCCCTTAACAAACAGTGTTCACTCTTTCCAAACATACCTTTGGAGTTGAAAACTTCTTTGAGTTGTAGAAGCACATCAGCAAACTTGCGCACGTCGCTGACCAGCTGCATAATATAATGCGGGTCTGAGGCGGGGACATCAGGGCTGTCAGAGCTCACAGAGCCGTTCTTGGAGACCCTGCCCGGCGCCCAGGGGCCCACGCTGGCAGTGCCCGCCGACACCGAGCTGGAGAGTCGAGAGATGCTTAAAGGAAGTTTAGTCCCGCCACCACCACTACCACCACCACCTCCAGATCCTCCGCCTGTACTCTGGCGCAGCATGGCAGCAAGCATGTCGTCTTGGTCCGGTGGCCCTCAGGCCTGGTGGCTGCTATCCAGCGGTTCAGCACTGCACCACAACAGGAATGAAGGATGCTGTCAAGGAGAGAGAAGACTTTTAATCCTGACAAGAACTGTTACCATATTACTGACTGTTTCACAGGTGTAGCACATTACCAGCTGGGTTTTAGCAGAGTATACACCCCAACGCCAACAAGTATAACTACACTGCTCTTCATCCTGCTTCAATTTTACTAAAAGGGAAATTTTTTGGCAGTAGTTTATAGTAAAACACTTTTTTCCCACATTTCTCGTGAAGTTGACACTAATGAATCTGCAGCAGTCTGAATGGGTCAATCAGAAGAAAACAATGCATGAAGTTGGACAGTTCCTCAGCAGTGCTGCTGTCTGCTGGCAATATTTCACAAGCAGCGTTCTGATCGAACAATGTGTAAGGTGATTCAATTGAATCATGGCTGTAGTGCTAAAAAGGTCTCCAATAATGCAAATTACAACCCAAAACAAAATCCGGCAGAGCTTTACATGTGACATTTCAAACGCGGAGCTATCCTTCAACAGTCACACCAGGACTATGTTTGGCTCTGACTTATTACATGCAACACCTCACACAGGACATGCATATAATAATGTAACCAATTCGTTTATACATATGATGTTTGCAATGACAGCCTTCACTCCTATAAATCTTCCGTGCTGTATTCATCTATAGCCTTTGATGCCTTGCTTGGGATCACCTGGTGTAAATGTCATTTTATCTGACGGAGTTTGAAAAGTAAGCAGTAGAGAAAAGAGTTAAATACAGGCAGTCATGTCATTCCCATCGACACTGCGTCAATGCGCACCTTCCGCGCACAGGTAATTACACAACACGACACTGATGCTTAAAAATCCCACAGTGTGGCGATTTCTCTCTCATTACTAAAGAAAACATGACGCGTTCAAGCCCCGTAAGACCGTCGGATCATTAAGGTCAACGAGTTAATTCGGCATTCATAAAATCTTCCAAGCAACGATTTTCATCTGAATATCTCGCCTGTTGCAGTCCGCTCTGACTGTCGGAGCTACGAGTTGAATGAAATCTGAATTTGGGGGTTTTGTGGAAGTCATACGTGCTTGGTGTTTTGAGTGTATGCCGAATTGGTGCGTTAGGAGGAAAAACATGTTTCAAGTAGCTTCCCGTTAAGAACAAGTAACGTTCGGCCGGTGTTATCAACGGAAAGAAGGCAGCATTAAGGTACTAGTTACATTTGAAATCAGTTCGCGTGCACTTCACAGTTAACAGCACGCAGACAACTTACACCGTGCCGGCGATTTGTTGCACAGCTAACGTTAGCCCCCAAAAGGTGAAATTCTCAGACAAAATTACGCACCTGCAGTTAAATCCCGAAACATTTCAGCCCGAAAAAAAGGTCCCGAAGCGTGAAAGCGACCGACGGCCAATCTTTAGAAAGACAGATTAATCCTCAACCACCGCGCTGTCGCTATCCTTCACAGCCGCGCGCCCCGACCCCTCACCATCCGGCTCGGCTCCTCTGTGCTCAGCCGCCTCTCTCTCTCCATGTGATGTAGCCTGGAACTTGTGATTGGTGTATGTGTGTGTGTGCGTGAGTGCGCGCGCGCCTGTGTGTGTCTGTGTTTGTTGGGGATTTCGCGTGGAGTCCTCCCTGAACAACAGGTGTCTGCCGTCGTAAAGTGTGAAGAAACCCATGCTAAAACACTGAATATCCGGTTACGACTTTCTAAATAAATGTCCTGGATGGGAATTTACAACAACTTGCACTTTGAAAAGCGTGTTACTAAAATCCAAACACAGAATATTATCGGAAATAGAATTTTTTTAAAAAAAGAAGAGAGAGAATACAATATGTGTCCACATCCTCCCATGCTGCCTATATCGTAAAATAACACGGATGTCTTAAAAACTCACAAAACCCATTTCAGACAAACTAGCCTGCAATGTTAGATTTTAGCTGAAAATTTCACTCTCAAGTGACACAGTTAGTCATGATGTAAAATCGGTCATAAATACCACCCTGAATAAAAAGCCTATGCATGCAAACAGAGGATTTCACAAGTGACACGTGTTTACTTTTAGTCTGAACACAAAATCTCTTTACTTCCGGTATCATTCTGGCGGACTTTATTCGACCAATCTGAAAACAGTGAAATATCTTGAATACATCACTATTAAGGATAACAGACTCAATAAAAGTCCAGTAACATTCTTAAAGTAGCCTGATGAGCATTTATGGTACACTGCACATGAAGCACAGAGACAGAGATAGCTTTTACGATACTAGTCCCACAGAGGCAGCAGACACTTTGTTCAATTTGCCTGGGTTGTAAATCCCTGCAGTTTATATAGAGGCCTACTTGAATAGAAGGTGTGTGTTGTAGCCACAGTTTGCACTGCTCTGCTGCCTGCAGTGTCTCTCTGTGGGTCACGGGAGCGGTCTCATGATAAAGACACACAACTCTCCAGCCTTTTAAAGAATAAACAGAAGTGGTGCATCTCACAGTGAAAGAACTGCACTCAGCCGCCTATGTCACCAGCTGACTTATGATATCATCAGGGAGTAAATACCATAACAAGTAGTTTCCAAAGGTTAAGTGATATTTAATTTGCATCTGCACTGTTTGCCAAATTATAGCCTAACTTTGCCCAACTATGACACAAGCTTTAAATTTTTTGAATGCATGAATAGGCCGCAGCTCTATATATGGTAAAAAAAAAAAAAGAACCCAAAAAATGATTTGGGTGTTTAATCTTTGCGATTTTCCAACCAGTTGCCTTGAAAATGAATCCAATGCTGGCGGATTCAAGTAACACAGTGAACATGACTGACATCTGCTGGTGACATGAATGTAGTGCTGTCACATGAGGCAGCCGCTCATGATGTCATCTGTGAGTCTTCATATTTTACAATAATAAGACATAGCTGAGCCTGGGAAACATTTCTTATATGTATGGTTGTATATTGATTAGCTAGTGGAAATCTGAATGGTTTGTTATCCTCGTTTTGTCCACAGTGTTTTATTGTTATTGTTGATCGTTCACACACAATACCTTAGAAATCGTTCTAATGCAGTGAAGTTATAAAAGTAAGATAAATGAATTCTTTGCAGGACATGATATCCATTTTTGCATCTGTGTACTTTATGTTCAAAAGTTAGAAAGGGCTGGAAAACCTGCAGGATCTTGTCTGGCTCTCTCATTTCTCATCAGAATACATTGAATCAAAGCTGAATCTATAAGCATGTATTCATGTTTTATGTGACTTATTAAAAACATATAAACCTAACTACTTAAAAGTACAGAAGAAAAAATGTTGATGTCATAATGATTGAATAATGAAATTGCCTGAAGTGAGAATTGACAAGTTGATGCTGTTTGTTGTTTATGGCACCGCATCACTAGTCGTGAAGCAGCAGAAGAAGAACTGATTAACACATCTATCCTTCATGCAGTCATTTGTAACAACGACTTCTGAAAATCAGAGCGAAAGCTGTCATTAGTGTGTGGGGGGCTTCTTCTGAAACAGTGCTGCTGATCTGAGGCTCATTCGACTCAGCTGTCAGGGTCTTCGTTACTGAGCAGGCCTCAACACTGGAAGACAGTCAAATGACACTTTAACGATGTCCACCCAGCCACAGATAGCCGTGCACACCGCTCATCTCCAAACACACCACTCACCCGCTGTCACTGAGCTGCAGTTTGATGCGCTTACGAGGGTCGAGCTGCAGCACCTGCTCGATGTCATCCCGAGAGCTGAGCGTGAAGCGTCTGGTGTCTTCACTGTGATACCTAGTGTCCTCACTCATCAAGAGACTGCAAAGAGAGGTGGTCAAGTTAGCTCACAGACAGACAGACAGACAGACAGACAGACAGACAGACACTGTAGATGTGGTGGAGTGATGGTACCTTAAGTCTCCAGAGATTCTCGCACAGTTGCTCACTGTTGTTGCACTTTTTGAGCCAGATGATCTGCTGGTTGACCGTGCGTCTCAATGATAAATTTCATCAGGACACCACACAGACAACATGTCACAGTTAGAAAGCATTGTTTCCCACTTCATTTTCAGAATCAGGAGGCTTTTCGAAGTCTGTAAACACTCACCAGGTCATATTCATTCTAATCAGGTTACAAACTTTCTAACTAAGGATTTATCCAATCACACACAAATCTGGGCAGGTTGAAATCCATTGAATGGGGGATAAACAATGGAAATCAGAGTAATGACCATTCTCCTACTAAACTCTGCCCTTTGTCCGGTTTATTAAACGATTAATATGTTGTTGGAAAAATTAAAAATGGCCAAAAAATGCTTCATGGTGGACTTTTATTGTCCAAGAAGCATTTGAGAGCACATTGAGTTGCCATTGCTGTGGCACTTGCACATCATTTCCACTTATCATTTCCAGTGATGATACGGCCAAGTTTCTTGTTTCCAGCTCATTCCAGTTCATGGGTTTTTCAGCTGCTGCAGCAGACAAATAATAATAATAATAATAATAATAATAATAAAGCCCTTCGGCTTAAAAACTTGCTAGCAGGACTAAGTGACTAACTGATTTAGGCTGATGAGGTTAGTCTATACCAGTGCAAAAAGCTAACTAGCACAGGAATCATGTATGTTCAGTGCCCTCCAGTGGTGAGTGTGAGGAAGTGCAATATATTAAATTTGTCAAGCAGGCATAATGACACTCGCATATCAGGTAAACATTTTCAAAATACAGTTATTAATCAGACACAAACTAACAAAAATGATCCTGAAATGATAATGTTAATTGTCCTGTACTCAATCTAGTCAATCAATCAGTCAGTTAGAGACTACAGCTGCACATTCTTCAGTAGGAATAATATAGATTTCATGTTACCAATACTGTGTAGTAATAATGTATTCACTTTAGAGTTTACTCTTTGTTTAAAAAGCAACATAAAAAATAAACTTAAATTATTATTATTAACAATAATGATAATAATAATGAAATAAAAAGAAGTGTAGGTGTCCATGGGACCTTGACATTCAGGGCTTTTATTTTGGAGTGTAGGTTTCCATGGGACTCTCATCATCGGGGCTTTTATTTTGAAGAACATGCAGCGCATATCCTATCCTTATTCTTCCTGATGTGCGTGATGATTTGGGATTGAATGCGCCAGTTAGCTTGACAGTGTGTTGTTTAGCTAGTTGGAAGGACGCCGTCTTTCTCTGACAGGGTTCTTCTGAGAAAGTAATGTGGCGCTCCCGATGCTAATGTTATCTTAAATCAGTGGTGCAGCGATGTCGTCTCCTGACAGCAACACTTTGGGAGGGATTCACGGACTTCTTCTGAAACTTCACGAATCACTTTCAGACGAAGACACCCGAGCGGCAGCTTTGAAATGTCACGATATAGTCGGTGACTTGGGCCATGAGTGCATGCTAACACCGACCGAGAATGAACTTGGTAAGACGAGGAAGTCCATCAACTTAGTCCTCTCTGTATCTGACAGGAACGCGTCGAGTCCGCACCAAACTCCATTAAAAAACGTGCAATTTAAAGTTAAGAATGCGTGTATCGTCGACAATCGGTAAGCACGTTGCAGGATACGGTGTTCGTGGGATTTTTAGAAGCTGCTTATCAGTTCGTCACACAGACATTGTTTCAATAACGTCGATAAGTATTTTTTTTAATTTAGGTTGTCTTTATCATAGCGCCTTCCGCCAAAACTCACTGTAGTGGGCGGCAACACTCAGAGCACAATATAGAAACCACGTGATTGTGGGAGATCAAAACTGACAATAAGTTACTACAACTGCATTAATAGTCTGCGCTATTAAACTACTAAAGGAATCCAAACGCAAGGATCAAGAGTTCCAGTGTGAAACCAGTCTAAAGGGGATTTGCAACAGAGGGCTCAAACGTCTGTAGGCTGTTCTTCCGACCACAGGTTCCCTCCATGGCACCTTATTCCTCAGAGGGGTTCACTCTGCTTCATGCCACATGCAGCACATAGCGCATGGTCATATCATCCCATCACAAGCACGACCTGTGCCCTCTACCCAACCTGGATCCAGCTACAACGTTCCTCCCAATATCTGGCCAGTCATTTTAATTCCTCATAACTCTGATCAGTTGATTTTCTGAAAAGTAATAGTAGATTAGTAACGTAGTGGGTAGTCTTGGGAGGTTATGGCAAAAGGTTGGTAAGTTAACATGCTTTAAGATTCCACAGATGTAGTCATGTTTAATATTCAATGGTGTGCTCATTGTGTAGATTTTATTGTTGCTATTGTGATGCACATACTTACCTTCTGAATCTGTCTTTGTGTCTTAATGAAGCTTTACAGACGTCCTTATTGTTCTCAAAAGATTATGGACTGCTCACCTTCCTCAGGAAGTCCCTAGGATCTGATGAGGTAGATTAAAGGAGCGGCCAGGGAAGAATAATGCAGTGAGGCTAAAAGTCTTATGTTAACAGAAAGATCTCTTTTTCCAGCTCCGGGACACCCGAGTTGAGATCTTGTGTTTTTTGGAGAAGTTCTTGGACCGAGTCTCGCCAAGAGTCAAAGGTTGGGAGAAGACGTATGCCACTGACATAAGAGTAAGTTCCCGCATTAGAGGCGGGTTAATTTCTTTTTTAATCTTTAACCTGTCAGACTGATTGTTACAGTGCCACATGCAAAAATGTCATTCTACAGCTGGTGCATCAATAATTGCAAACAAACGTTTGCATGCATACATGGAATTCCACCATGATTTATATTGTTTATTCTCTCCATTTCTTTTTTATGCAGGACACATGCATGACTGTGTTTACAAAGGAAAAAGTTGCCAAATGTAGGACTCCGGTGCTGGAGCTCCTCATTAAGGTTGGTTTGTCTTGACACCTGGTGTAATTTCTTGCCTGGTGTGCAAGATGAGAAACATAAACTGCATTCAGACCAAAAGAGGAAATCCACTGCTTACAGATTTTCTTATTCATATGATTTTGTGAGAGTCTGACTGATATATTTGTGAATATGGACTCAAACATAGACTTGTACTTGTCAAACACTCTCCACAGGTTCTCCAAATAACGAAGGCTTCCAGTGTAGCTGCAGATCTTCGAATCTGTGAAATATTCAACAGATTTTACAGCGAGCTTTGTCAGAAGAACAAACTGCCTGATTCAGGTGAGTCTTCTTTTGATGCCTTAAACTAAGGTTTTCTGAAACATGCTAATGAGAATTTCCTTACAGGCAATGGAAATTAAAATAATTACACAACACTTTTTTGTTGTTACTTTTATTAATAGTCCTGGGCAAAATCTATGAGCTGCTGGGAGTTCTTGCAGAGGTTCACCCCAGCGAGATGGTCAACAACTCAGAGAAACTCTACAAAGCCTATCTCGGAGAGCTAAAAGAACAGGTGCACTGGCAGAAACGGGATTGAGCTGTTGTACGGCCGGTGTCCAAAAATGACAGTCCTGCTTCTCAGATGAACAAATCCAGCTGTTTTTAATGTTTTTGTTTCAGATGACCTCTTCAACGAAGGAACCAAAACTCTTCGTTGTTGCTGGATGTTTGAGGGGAATCACCGCTCTAATGGTCAACTTCACTAAAACTATGGAAGAAGGTGGGATGTTGTGTGTGTGTGTGTGTGTGTGTGTGTGTATTTCATGTTTACAAGAAGTAATTGTCTCTAAAGCTGCATGATGATTGTGTGTCGCTGACTTACAGACCCGGCAACGTCTAAGGACATTTTTCAGTATGCCCAGAAGGCAATCACTCCCCAGGTAAATCATCGTCTCAGCTATCGAGCTATACTTTCCAGTTCGCGTACCCTGTATGACAAGCGAAGTGCAGTAGTGTGTGGTGCTGGGTATCGAGCCTCTCCTCTTTTTTGGCACCAATTGATATGTGTCATAGTGAGCAGCTAAATCTGTCACTGTAGGTGGTAAACATGACATTCATATTGAAACTGACTTGAACATACGTGAAAATTGTGAATCACTGATGATGAATTACTTTGCAACAAACTTCCTGTAATAGCTTGCTTTCCTGTTTTTGTTGTAGATGGAAATGAGTCGCTATGCCGTCACATTGGGTAAGACCTGCCGTTTCCATCGCAAAAAATGAAGATAAACTGCTGTGAAAACTAACATCTCTGACTGTCTCTTAAACAGCTGGGCTTCGACTGTTTGCCAGACATGCATCCCAGTTCAGTAGCTGCCTTATGGACCACTACAGAGCTTTGTTTGAGGTCATGTCTAAACTCTGCGGACACATCAACCCTGAGATGAAGAAGACAAGTTACTATGCACTCGAGGCCTTCCTCAAACAGGTAGACACTTCAAGGCTGTCCCAGACCAACACGATGCTGACTGAAGTTAAGAGTCAGAATATTTCCAAAATAATTCCAGCATCATCTGCTGTCCAATGATTTGATGGTGATTTGTTAAAGGTTGCAGTGCTGGTGGCAGGGAATATTGAGGAGCACAAAAGCAAGCTGAAGTTCTTCATGCAGAAGTTCTGCAGCATCATTAAGACGATGGACTCCACACATAAAGAACTGTCCATTGCCATACGAGGATATGGATTCTTTGCAGCCGTATGTTTATTGCCTTGTTTGCTTTATTCACAGTTTGTTTTCTTGTGTAATCCACTAGATAATCTTTAATTTATTCTTTCATCTTCTGTCGTTTGTCGTTGTTCATCTGTAATCCAGACTTCTTCCAAAACTTTTTTTTTTTTTTTGTAGCCATGCAAGAAAGTCTGCCCACAAGATGTGGACTTGATGTACACAGAGCTGATTCAGCGCTGTAAGCAGATGTACCTGACTGAGTCTGATGGGGAAGACGACAGCTTCTACCAGCTGCCCAGCTTCCTCGACTCTATAGCAAGTGTCCTGATTCACCTGGACAAGGTAACAACCTCACAGTCTGTCGCTTTGACTAAATGATGAATAACAACTATACCCTAAATCAAACTGAGAGGCTTCACAGATTTCCATCCCTATCCATATGTGCCTACATACACCATGATGTCCTACAGGGATGAGAAAGACTGATCTCCTCCTAATGATCGTCTCATTGAGCTTCTGCTTTGTGCCCATGCTCCTCAGATTCCAGAGGTGTATACGCCTCTACTGGAGCGTCTCCTCGTGGTGCAGATTGACAGCTTTCCGCAGTACAGCGAGAGGATGCAGACTACATGTTCCAGGTCCATCCTGAAGGTGCTGGTGGCCATGGCCTCTAAAGGGCCTGTCCTGTGGAGTTTTATCAGCTCAGTGGGTACGTCGTTCCTCAGCACATTGCACCTAAAGGCCATCGAGGTATTTTAAAACAAAACACTGCCACTGATACTGTTTTTAGCACCACCTGGTATCTCAGGGCTGTAAAAGCCTTTAAGACTGTAATAGTGACAAATGGCCTCTTAAATGCATTACAATAACAATTTGTTATCATGACGTGATTTTAACAGCATGCTGATTTTGATCTGAGGTGAGATTGCGTTTAACATCTGCTGAAACATTCGCTCTTGCTTATTTTTTCAGTGCACCAGGGTTTGATTCGTGTCTGTTCGAAACCCATCGTGCCTTCTGAGGTCAGAGGCGTGTTTGCACACACGAATATATTTACTCAGCTGAATGTTTTATTTGCCGTTCTTCTCCGTAAATCAAAGAGTTGTGTTTTTGCTGATAGAAGAAATGTGCGTTTCTGTCCTTCTTTTGTCAGGACAAAGACAGTCGTCCCTCTGAGTCGTCCCAAGTTCGTGTTGGAAAGTGGAAAGTTCCATCTAGTCGGAATTATCTTGCTCTGTATAAAAGCCTTCTAGACTGCGATCAGCTGAAGGTACAGCTATGTTCTTCTTTTTTTTTTAAGTTTTATGGAAAATTTGCTTAACTAATTTGAGCAGGTTTCATTGCACATTACATAACATTTATCCACGTAGCATCCCTTTTGAAGGCAGTATTTGTGCATTTTCTCAATGCTATTAAAAAGCCTATTTTCAGATTATTATGTTTTACCTACTTTACTAATATAAAACTACTTTTAATGCTTGTGGCTACACACTGTATGAAATTAAAATGGTAGAAAAGTACTTTCAGAGTTTTCCCCTCCTTCATTTGAAATGTCTCACATGTGCGTCTTTCAACAAGCTCTACGTTTTTCTTTATGTCCCGGTTACATTTGTCCTCCTCTGCAGGATTCTGAATTTTTGGACGGAGCTTTTGAAAGTCAGAACGCCGCTCTGGTGTCCTTGAGCCACCTCCTTTACAATGAGTTGGTTAAATCAGTTCTTCGAATAGTAGAAAAATTGGACTTGTCTGTGCAGAAGGTGACAACTGGAGAGGAGGTGAGGTCTCTACTATACTATACTAGAACATAGTTCATTGACATTCATAAAAGGTAGCTGAGAGGTGCACAGGACAAATACAACAGTCTGTACTAGGGGTGCACGATAGTTATCAGGCCAATAGTTATCGGGCCGATAGTTATCGGGCCGATTACAGGAAATTATGACGTCATTCCGATAAGTCCGATATCATGACGAATAGCCCTGATAACATGTGTGTTTTTGTCAGCACGGCAGTGCCTCGCTCCCACTATGAGACCCGAATGGCCTGCAGTGAATGCTGCGTTCATGTGACGTTGGCATAATCAGAAAAACTCTTTCTCACTGGGAAAAATCAAGAATACCTCCTCATGCCAGAAAACAACTCGATCATAATTTTGGTAGTTGCTGACTTGAATTAACATTCACAGCATTTTTACACACGTTACACATAAGGAATAGAAACATGTACTTAAAAAGGCCGAAAGAACGACTACCAAACGAGGGAACGGGGGAATGTACGTTACACCTTGAATGCAGCATGCCGCACAGCGTGCTTCTGAAAACAAAGTTCAGACTTCTTCAAAGTTCCCGAAGAAGACAGTTCGCTGTTTATTCGTAACAAATGTTCCAAGCGAGTTCCACTAGGAGCGAGAAATGGCACAAGCTTTAATACCTGATCAGTCACCTGAAACGTGACCACCGCTTTGACAGAGTTTAGAAAGCGTATGAGGACGGCCGGCCTGCTAAAGACGCTAACGTTAGCAAGCCAGCCGCAAAGAAGCCCCGGGACTGATACACGTCGGAGGCTTTCGAAAAATCAAAGAAATTTGCCAAAGATGACCCACGGGCTAAGGTTATTGAAGATATTATCATGGACATGATGGCACTTGTCTTACTATGGACTGCCCTTGTTTCAGTTTGTTTACATAGATAAGTCTAAGTAAGGGATAATGTATCTTTCTTCAGAATGACATAGAAGCCCGACGCGAAGCGGTGGGGTTTATTTCTCCATAGGAACCTGCTCACTATACGTTATCCCACTTAGAACACGGCTTACTACTAAAGCATTCAATAATGTGACGCAAAATACTGATTAAAACATATTTTATTGATTTAAAATGAGTCTACTCGTCCGTCACATCTCTCACTGCACAGCGGCTCTGAAAGTAAACACATACGTTGTGTAGCAACCGCCTCTCACTGTGCGCCGCTGTTTTTGGTTTTGTTTGTGGTATTGATGTCATGATGCTAGGTATATGTGTGTGTTGTCGGTATCGGCCTGAAAGTTATCGGTTATCGGTATCGGTATCGGTTTTAAAAAACAGTTATCGTGCATCCCTAGTCTGTACACCATCTGACTGCCTGGTGTGTAGGATATGTGTGATTTTGTCTTTATGATTAAGTCCTATACACCTTTGCAAGGTGAGTTTTGTTCCTGTTTTTTCAGCAAGAAAGAACATTCTTTTGGATGGCATGAAAATGTAAAAACAACGATACATAATGCCTTCCTGTACTGTTGAACCCTCCTCGTCTGTCAGGCTCCGGATGATGCTGCTCATGTTCTGCCTTCCTCCGACCCCACAGCTCATCTGTTGCCCAATAAGATCAAAGATTTCACTGCCTTTATCAACCTGGTTGACTTCTGCAGGTAATGGAGACAACACACAGGTGTCAGATAATGAACAAAACCACGTAAAATGCTTCGTATCTGTGACACCGCCCGTCACTTGGCCATCAACATTTTTTGCAGTGAGCTGTTGCTGAGCAAACATGTGGAGTACTTTCAGCCCTGGGTGTATCCCTTAAGCCATGAACTTATCCTCCACTCGATTCAAAATCCACTCGTCAGTGGCTTCTACAAGCTGCTCTCTGTCACCATGAAAATTGCCAGAAGAATCAAGTACTACCAGGTAAAATTTCTACTAGTAAAAAGCATTTTGCAACCTCAGACATGTGAGGCATACCTTAATTACTGAGCTGAACAAACTCGGAGAAAAAGAGGTTATGTGATGCAGTGCAGTCCTCCTCACATTGACTTTATCATACAAATAATGTGCTTTTGAACAGGGAGTTGGCCTGAGAAGCTCGTCATCTCCGCAGAGTGACACAGTGAAAGGTGCTACGTTTGCACTCTTCTCTAAGTTTGGAAAAGAGGTAGCTGCTCTTTACACCATTTCCTGGGAATGTTACAAACTTACTTGTTGTTGCAGTGGACTTAAAAGCATTACAGAGGAACTTATTATGTGGGAGATGTGAGTGACATATGGTTTCTCACTAGGTGTGTGTGAGAATGAAGCAGTACAAAGATGAGCTGCTGGCGTCCTGCTTGACATTTGTCCTCTCGCTTCACCACAACATCATCGCTCTGGACATCAAGGCTTACTGCCCTGCTCTTGAGGTGGGATCCTTTTATTTGGTTTGTTGTGTATTTGTGAACTACAGTAGCTGAGGATGGATGAATACATCTTAAAACAAAAACATAAAATGCAGGTGTGCAGTAAGTGGTTTAGTGCGGTAATTTCCAAACAAGGACAGTTGTATTCCAGCAGTTGCCAGTGGTCACGTCAAATTGTGATTTGCTGAAATAGAAAATACAGCTTGAATAAAATAAAGATATGTCTATGTTGAGAATGTGAGTAGTGAAGTACTAAGCAAGCAAGCAGAGAAGCAAATAGAAACCATTGGCTAAAAGTGATGGATGAACAGTTAAAATAGTTCAAAGTAAGGATGAATAAATGTAATGGATGAACACTTGAAATTGTTAGCTAAAAGTATTGGATGAACAGTTAAAATAATTAGCTTAATGTAGCTAATGGATAGCAATTTAAGTACTAAGCTAAAAGTAATGAATAAACAGCCGAAATAGCTAAAAGTAAGGGTGAATAGTTAGCTAAACATAATGGATAAACACTTGAAATTTTTAGCTAAAAGTAAGGATAAACAGTTATAATAAGCTAAATGTAGCTAATGGATAGGAATTTAAGTTGTTAGCTAAAAGTAAAGGATAAACAGTTCAAATAGTTAGCTCAACATAATGAATTAATAATTTAAATACTGTAGCTAATCGTAGTGAATAAAAAGTTAAAATTGTTAGTGTTTTATAATGGATAAATGGGAGAAATGTCCTCCTTTGTAGTACTACAAATGCAAACCGACCCAAACATTGACTATTCAAGTATGGACAAAAATTTTTTAACATCCACTATCACTTTTATATCATTATTGTTAAAGAATATCCCCTTGAGTTCATCTGTCAGGGATGTGGGGGTATATCAGACAGAAACTGTTTACTACTGGTCCCCTACAGTACAGTGTGTGTGTGTGTGTGTGTGTGTGTGTGTGTGTGTGTGTGTGTGTGTGTGTGTGTAAATGAATGGTGCGTCTAGGCGGCTCTGAAGTTGGGTCTGAGCCACGTTCCTTTGGCCAACATAGCCCTAGATGCTCTTGAGGACTGGTCCTCTCACATTCCTCTGGAGACTATACAGCCCTGCTACACAAACATCCTTCCTCTTCTGGATGGATACCTGAAAACCTCCTCCACCAACAGTAAGCCCATAATAGTCAATGGTCGAGCACATCTGTTTGTCAGGTGATGGACAGTTTGGTTAATTTGGCTGTCATCTTTACGAACCAAACATCTAACTCAGATGTTGTTGACTTTAGACAAAGACGACAGCAACTGGGAGGTGATGTCTTCTGTGTCTTCAAGGACTGACAGAGGCTACAGCCGAGTGATGACGAGGCTCCTGAAAAAATCTCACCAGCTCACCACGGTACTGGATGGGACAGTGGGAAAATGTTTAAGAAGAAGAAAAAACCTTTCTGGTTTATTTCCTCCTCTGACTTCAGTGCTGCTCCGATTTTCCAACCATGAATTCATGTAATATCTCCAGAGTTTACTCTCTGTGGCCTCTCAGTACTCCCATAACTCAGATTAACATTAATGTGCTGTTCAGTCCACAGAGTGTTGTGTTCACGGTACTGTTTTACTTCCTTATAATGGTGAATTGCTTCAGAACAAGTGCTATTGAACCACAGTGCCTATTACTCTAGAAAACAAAAAATGATAAGTGCAATGACATCATGTTCCTGAGAACACTGACGGCCTGTATTTCAGTGTACTGATTACTTCTATATGAATGCAGGAAGACGCTCCTCTTGTCATGGTGAGGCTCAGGGTGGTGAAGTTGCTTGGTCACCTGGGAGGGAAGCTGAACAGGAACCTTGTAACTGGTGAGGATTTACACAGCCGACCTGCCATGTCATTCTATTTTACAGTGACGTTTTAGGTATTCGAGCTGTGCTCCAGAGTGATGCTTTGATGACACGACTGAATAGATATACTTGCTGTTTTAGTTAATCATAGACGTCTGTTTTCTCATTTAGCTGTCTCATCAGAGGAGATGATGAAGAAATTTGTCGCCTGGGATTCTGAGAAAAGGCTCAGCTTTGCAGTGCCCTTCGCAGATATGAAGCCGGTCATCTACCTCGACCCGTTTCTGCCCCGCATCAGTGAACTGGCCCTGTCCGCAAGTGACAGGCAAACCAAAGTATGTCAGAGAGTTTCCACCATCAGTTGCAGTTCACAGAGTGAATTTGATGCAAACTTCTGGTAAACATAGACACAGTTTAGATATGATGACAATGGCGGCACCCAGTAAACACAAATGGGTATTTTAATCCAGTTTCTCTTGTGGTTGATGCAGGTGGCAGCTTGTGAGCTGCTCCACAGCTTGGTGGTCTACATGGTTGGGAAGAGTGCTCAGATGGTTGAAGGGGAGAATAGTTTGCCGCCAATGTACAAGCTACACAAGAGGCTGTTTCCTGTGCTGCTGCGCCTGGCCTGCGATGTCGATCAGGTGTGTGTGCTCCACCACGATAGTTACCCCAGACCCGATACCTACTGGTCATGAAAATATCAAATAAAAATGTCATGAATGAATTGAAAGTTTATTTTATGGACGTTTAAGGATGCAGCTGCCATTTAGTTCAAATCATTTATTTAATTAGAAGGTGGTATTCAACTAAACTGTGAAGTCATCTGTTTTCCTTACCCCTTTATAAAATATTGACGAAAAAGCAGCAGGAAGTAAGAATATTTGCAGCTCATGGACACACTCCGTTTACTTCAGGAAACATTGATTTACATAAGGAACACACTGTAATTAGTTTTCAGAGCCTCAAAGGTCAAACTGCTACCGCTCATAAGAGAGGACATTAAAAACACTAATATTTAAATAATTCTGCGATGGTGTTTTTAGTGGTGATTTTAGGTTTTTGGTAGGGCCTAAATATGATTGGGATGCGTGAGACCTTTAAGCATTTTTAAGTTTAGAACATGAACTAAATGCTGAGTGCACTTGTTGGCTGAGCTGTCACAGAAAGTAGCATCTTTCCTGTCTCGTATGGAAGTGCACCAGCCTCCACTTTGCTTATAGTTAATTTAGTTTGCAGTAACACCTGCTGTTTCCCTGATATACTGTTATCAGCCTGAGTCAGTGTTGTGGGAGCACACAGAACATGGTGCTTGGGTGGAGCGTGTGTGATGATGTCTACAGTCATTTTTATTACTGAATTTCTTCACCAGGTGACCAGGCAGCTCTTTGAACCACTGGTCATGCAGCTGATTCATTGGTTCACGAACAACAAGAAGTTTGAGAGCCAGGATACGGTAGCTGTTCTAGAGGCCATCATGGTAAGTGTATTCTAGGAATGGCTTCATAGGCTAAACCTTCTTGACACTATGCATCAGTAAATGGTACTCAACCCCTTTCTCAAGACACTGTCTTTCCTTTCTGCCATTTGAAGCACACACATTGGTGTTCAGTTTGTGCCTCCTTTGCTCACCTGATTTCCTTCTGCGTGTGTGTTTTCCTCGTCAGGACGGTGCGGTTGACCCGTTGGATAGCACACTCAGAGATTTCTGTGGCCGCTGCATTGAAGAGTTTGTCAAATGGTCAATCAAACAAACCACCCCCAAGCAGCAGGAGAAGAGCCCCACTAACATGAAGTCCTTGTTTAAACGTATCTACAGCTTGGCGCTCCACCCCAGTGGCTTCAAAAGACTCGGCGCAGCATTAGCATTCAATAGCATCTACAGACTATTCAGGTACCATGAGTCTTTTATTTCATCTCTGTGGAGCCCCAAGATTTCTGAGCCATTGACAGAATGTATGTTGTTTGTGATATTAAAGATTTGACTGATTTGGTAAATAATAACCAATGCTGATTGTGATTAACGTTTTGTTATCATTATATGTCAATGAATACATTTTCATGCCATCATATACATCAAGATTTTCTTACTGAATTATATTCCTGACAGAATGACAAAATAATAAGAAATGGTTTTGTATTGTTTGTCTCTGCAGGGAGGAAAGTTCTTTGGTGGAGCAGTTTGTCTTTGAAATTCTCGTCATATTTGTCGAAAGCCTGGCTCTTGCACACTCAGATGAGCAGTCTATGGGTAATTGTTCCTCAACTTCAGCTTTATAGACGGGACACTCACATTTTTTACATTGTTATCAATGTCTTCTCGTCATTCAATAAATAAGTGGTTAGCAGTGGCAATTTACAGCTCAGAAGCAGGTTGATGGTTATATATCGCCTTATGTCGCCTGTTTTTATTTTCATGTTGCAAAACAACAAAAGCTTTAAGCCACTTGATGATAATTGCTTTGAGAAAGGCATTTGTTTTTTATTTTTGAAGTTGTCATGTTAAAGGTTCCATTGCACATTGACAGAAATAATAATAGAAAGGTATGAAGCTGCTCACGCCACTCTTCCATCCTCAGGTACATTGCAGCAGTGCGGCAGCGCCATTGATCATCTGAAAAGAATCGTCAAACAAAAGGCCCCCAGCCTCAATCAGCACAGTACTAAGAGACGCGTCCCAAGGTTGGTACACAGTATGCATGCATATCAGTAGGATGTTTGCAAGCTACGAGACCTCCAGTAGTGTTTGCAGTAAATGTTCATGCAATAATGAGATATTATGATTTATGTGCAGAAATGTATGTGAAATTCCTCTTCTTGCAGGGGCTTTCCACCTGATGGGAAGCTGTGCCTCTCCGATGTGGTTTTATGGCTTCTGGAGCAATGTGGCCGACCTCAGACGAAGTGTCGCCACAAATGCATGGAACTCTTCTATGAGTTTATACCCCTCCTCCCAGGTGAGCAATCCCACCCAGAGCTTCATCTTCCGAGGTTAGCGTCAACCTCATGAACATTAAACACAACAGAGGAAATTCATAAAAAGACCTTTGATTATTTAGTAGTCGCATTACTTTTAGTTCATTTTCAGTCATTTACTTTTCTCTGTGGCGTGTGACTGACCGTAGGAAAGAAGTCTCCACCTCAGTGGCTGGATGGCATGCTGAAGGATCATGGCATAGGTTTTGTGATCTCACGGTTTGAGGGTGGAGGTCTCCTCTCCCAGCCCACTCTCAGGGACCTGAAGGGTCCTTTCAGTGTCAGAGCCACCCTGCAGTGGATGGACTTACTGCTGGCGGCCCTGGACTGCTACAACACCTTCATCAACTTGCATGTAATCAAGCCTCAGCACATGCTTAGTAAGTCTGATTTGTGCAGTTCTATTTTATTGTACCATTTCTTATGACGGGATAGTTGGTGCATACTTGTGTTATGTTGCGATCAAATTGTATCATATTGTACCTGCTGTGATACAATTTCTTCCGAAACGCATGTTCTGTCTGCATTAAATGTATTTAAATAGTTTGTAAAACATCTCTTCTGATGTTGTTTTGGCCATGCAGTGATTACAATAAACACTGCTTTGTTTTTTTTTTTTACTTCTTCATTGTCAAGGTTCCAAAGAGAAATCAAGTTTTCTGAAAGCTCTAAGTTTCTTTTTGGCTGAGCTGGCAACCCATGAACTGGCAGTGGCAGAGAGCTGTTTTACTCTTGGCGAGAAGACCTCTCACTTCAGCCCACGAGAGGTGGACCAGTACAACTTCAGCAAGTGCACCATCATTGTCCGCCTGCTGGAGTTCGCCACCATGATTCTAGTCAAAGGAGACCAGGAGTTTTGGAAGGTATCACTGAGTTTAAGACATTGACATTACAAAAGTCATGATTGTTCCTTTGGCTCACTGTGTGTTTGATTTATTCACAGCTTCTGGAACAAGACATTTTTGTCTCAGCGTTTTTTGAACTGACTGCACTGGTGGTGTGTGAGCCATCCACTGTAGGTTTCAACATTGCAGATGTGGAGGTAATCAAGAACCTACCAGAAGTGTGTGTTCCTTTGCTAAAGGCTCTGCTGGCCTCGCCTTACCGCACTCATATTGAAAGCAGTTTGCGAACCAAAATCTCTCAAAAAAGGTGTGTTAATCATCTTTGAGTACTCTGATTTTGAGTTCACTGTTCACTGCCACATGTAAGAGATGTTTAACAAAAACGGTTTCTTTAATGATCTCTTAGTGTGGAGGGGTTGTGTGCTGTAGACCTCTACCATTCCAGCACCCTGAGCCACCATGACCAGATGGAAATGGTTCTGTCTTCCTGTAAGCAGATCCACAAAGCCGACTTCCTCGGCTCCATTCTGCACAGCCAGGTATTTGACCCGGGACATAGTCAGGTGTGAGCATGTAACCATTAACCCACAATGAGCTTTATTTTCACAGCACCATTTTTCAGTTATGCAAATGTGCCATTCTATTCACTTTTGATAACCATTTCACACACAAAACATGTTGAAAATGAGCACAGGTAAAGCATTTTACTTTGTGTGCTGATGGCAGATTTTGGTATGAGAGTGCAGATCTTTTGGATTTTTCCTTGCAGTGATTATTGCATATGCAAATGGAGGTCACATTTTTTTTGTGTTTTGCTTTTTCTCGACTGGTTAAAGGATGCTACCTATGCCATATCCCTCGGGTCCAGACTTCTAATGACAGTGTATAAAGGTATAGCACCTGGTGAGGACAGGATGGCACTTCCTTCCTTGGACATAAATACCAAAAGGCTAGCAGACGGCCTGCTTCAGCTTGCCTTTTCTCTAAGTCAACAGGTCAGTGGTACCTCTCTTTGCATAAGATTTGATGAAATAAGATGAAATTGAAACTACATGTGGTGAGCTGGAGTCAACTGCATCTAATGCAACCAGTATCATTGCGTAGTTTATGATAAAAGAAAAATATGATGAATGTGATGCAAGTTTACTGCGTGTTTGACTGCTTGCTGCCTCCTGTTGTATTTTACCATTTCTCTGCAGAGCGAGCAGCTGGTGGACTTGTTGCTGAACACCATCATGCTCTCTGTGCCAATATCTGGAAGCCACAGCCACAACTTCCTGAGCTTCTCGCACGGCGAGTACTTCTACAGCCTCTTCCAGGCGACCATCAACACTGAGCTTCTGAGAAGTCTGGACGCCACAGTGCCAGCCCTCATGAAAGCTTCCTCTCAAAACCCCAGCATGGTAGCTCTTTCTCCTTTTGTTCCTTTTAAATTTGTTTCAGAAAAGGTTTATTTAAAGGCATTCCCAAAACAAATATACTTCTAAGAGAATAATGATCAGTGGCATAACATTTTATAGGTTTACTGTAACATGTTAAAAACCTGACAGCTGCTTAGAGTTTTGTGGTCTTTTGTTCTGCTCATGTGATGAGTGAAGTGATCGATGGGACAATCTCCCCAAATGCAACAAATCAAATGACCCACTAAGATAAAAGATGAGCAGCAGCTGGCAAATTGACATGTGCTGCGTAGAAATATGAGAAGTAGATTGTAAGTTTAGGTTTGATTGATTGATTGACATTCGATAGTGCAGTAGCATTATTAGACTGGGTGCAGTCACGCTTCAAAGAATCATTGTCAGCACAGATCTATTTTTTATGGACAGATATATATTTGCAAGCCTGGCTAGCAGTGCTCTCGATTCTTTCTTCGTGCACCTGTCAAGGAACATTGTTGTTCTGCGCGTGAGGTTTTCTTTTGAAATTTTCGTCAGGTGAGTGTGTTGCTGAATGGCATGCTGGACCACAGCTTTAGGGAGCGCTCTGTGAGGAAGACTCGGGGAAAACAGCTGGTCGAAGAGGTGCTGAGACGATGGAAAAGCCTGCAGTCGTGGTGGGAAGGACACTCGTCAACTCCAGAGAGCAAAACTGCCACTCTTCTGCTGCTCTCCAAGCTCCTACAGGTATGATGCTGAAGTTACTGCTTCATGTCCCCTAGCAAAACAAACCCTTCGTCTCATTCAGTAGAAACTGTAATTGCCAGGTTTGAGAATAAATGAGTACATTAACACCACTACTTCTAATAATAATGATCATCGTTTATGTGCCCAGGCATGAAAAACTTGACCCCCTATCTTTCCTGATTTCCTCTCATGTGAATTTACATCATGAATACTTTTCCCTCTCTCATCAGATCGACTCCTCTGTCTGCTCTGATACCAACCATGAAGCATTCAGGCCGGTGTTTTCCACTTTCACTATGCTGCTGGTTGACATGAATCTGCCTCTGAACCTCAAGGTATGGAGAGGATATACGGCAGATTACTTCAAATGACTTTTTTGATGAAGTAATAACGACTTTTACTTTTTTTTTTTGTTCGAGTTGCTTAACAAAGTAAACAAAGCTGAAATGTAAGTTTCTTTTGTTGAATTCTCTCAACTCTTCAGAGTCAGGCCCTGTTGGTGTTGCCCTTCTTCACAATTCTCCCAGAGGAGCCACTGGCTGAGCTGCAGAGAGCTCTGGACGCCCTGGTAGCTTCCCACTTCCCCATGCAGTCAGATGAGTTTGCTAAGGGCTCGCTTCAGCGCAACAACTACATGGACTGTGTCCGAAAGGTAAAGTGTTTTGGAGATGAGACAGATTAAAGTGGAAAAGTTTATTTGATACAGTTTTGAGAACAAGCAGATGCCAAACACTGACCAACGACTCTTGTGGTGAGTAAGTAAGTTTTACTTGCAGCTGGTGTTTGGGAGGCACCAACCCAACATTTCTTTGTGTCTTTTAGTTGCTGGATGCCCTAGAGCTTTCTCAGAGCCCACTCCTGCTCAAACTGATGGCAGGGATTCTGTGTCGAGATAGAAAACACATCATGGAGCAGCACTTCCAAACCTGTTTCCAAAGAATTGCAAAGCGGTTAGTAAAGGCTTCCAAACCATTCTTCAGTCAGAAGTCATAAGGTAACACAAGGTTTCCTTCTTTCTTACTTAAATGGAGTTGCATTTGTTTTGATTTAATTAAAATAAACAAATTGTTTAAATGGTATTATGAAGTGCAGTTTAAGATACACATTTAGTTTAGAATATGAATATGAACCCAATCCCCAAGTATCACATCTCAGCTTTTTACATTAATCAATGGAAACAAACCTCAGTTGGAAAGAAAACACACTTCCGGTTCAGGCCAGCCTTTTGAGAGGCGATGCACATCATGGCTGGGAGCTGTCAAGTTCCATCGCAGGTTCATTATGTTGCTGTATTGCATTAGATCTTACAGGAGTTGCTTATTTTGTGTCCACTCCCTGTGTTGATGTCTGACTAGGTCAAGCAGCGAGCGGCAGCTGCAGCTAATGTGTGCAGTGTATGGAGTGATCCAGCAGGGCGACGTGCCGATGAGCTCCATGCTGCAGGCCATGGTGGAGAGGGTCCTGCTGCCCCTTGCCTCTAACTGTAGCCCCAAGGCCCTGAATGACTTCTTTGTGGCAAATGTCTCCGACATAACAGCTTTGCTGCTCAGCCGCTTCACTAAGGTTTGCTTCTTAACATTGTTACATGGTACTAGTCAGCCAGTACTATATAACGTAGATCAGTAGAGCGTGTTAGAAATCGATTTATGGCTAATTTGTTTATTGATTTAGTCAAATGAAACAGAATTTGAGATCCAGTTGCTGAAGAAGAACGGCGGCTACAAGCTGATGGAGCTCCTGTATTCTCGGCTTCCCAAAGAAGAGGTTTACTCCAAGGAATCCCGCATTAATCAAGCCTACTGTCGATCAGACAAAACAGAGGGGAACGAGTTGTCCAAGACCTTGATCAAGTAGGACTCCCCTGTACTTTTAAAAGTCAAGAAGTGACATGACAGAGATGTGAAATGCGTAAATGATGGCTATTGCTGTTATTTCCATTAGGTCGTGTTTTGAAGCGTTCACTGAGAACATGGCGGGTGAGACTCAGCTCCTTGAACTTAGGAGACACTATCACTGTGCTGCGTACAACTGTGCCATCACCGTCATCAGCTGCAGCTTCACTGAGCCCAAATTCTACCACGGCTTCCTGTTCAGTGAGAAACCAGAGAAGGTGCTCGATGGCCTTCAGAATTATATCCAAGTCATCTTTCATTTTGGAACGGTGCACTACAATGAACTACACAACCACCTTCAGCTTTTGAATGTTCTGTGGTGTTAATGGTGCTCTTTCTTTGTCCAGAATCAGTTCATCCTGGAGAATATCATCGATGTTGAAAGGACCTACAACTTTCCAGTTGAAATTGAGGTAAGTTTTATTAACAAATCTGCTTGTTTAACATTATACTTTGAGTTGCAGTTGTGGTTAATTTCTATTTTTCACTGATGTAGGTCCCACTTGAGAGAAAGAAGAAGTACGTCATGATTCGAAAAGAAGTGAGCGAGGAGAATGGAGGTATTTACTGCTCATTTACTGACTTTGGCTGTCTTTGTCACAGACCAGTTGACATTTTTTCCTTGCTGCGCACCCCAAACTGTGCTGTGTTAAGGCTTAATTATTAGATGTACTTTGAGTCCAATTTAAATTCCTTATTCTTTACAATGAAACGGGATGCAATGAGTCTAACACAGGTGAGTAGGTTAGTGTGCCTCCAGAATTTTTTTTCTGACATTGATGATGTTTGTTGTGGTTTCCATAGAAGCGCCAGTGTATCTCTCCTCCCAATCTTACATGGCCGACAGCAGCCTGAGCGAGGAGATGAGTCAGTTTGATTTCTCCACCGGGGTCCAAAGCTTTTCCTTCAGCTCCCAAAACCCTGAAGGACACAGGCGCTCCGTTGCAAAAAGAGTCAGTCATATACATATGATTTTCTGTTTCTCTTATAAAATTACACTGAGCTTGCAATGTGATTTGGTGTCATGTGATGGTCAGTTTGTTTCAGAAGCTTTTCCACTGGCCAAGGGTAAAATCCTTGGGGGTAACTAAATGCATGTATAATTAGCACTGTGGCAGGTGATATGCAGTTTAAAAACAGACACATTATAACCTGTTTTTGCTGGTGATGAGGAGAGTTTTTGGAATGTTTGTACATCTAGGAGACAGAGGAGACAAATCCCTCCCAGGACACAGTGGTTGATTTGGAAATGGATGAGTTAAATCAGCATGAATGCATGGCAACCATGACTGGTCTTATTGGACACATGAAAAGGAACAACATAACTCCCAAAACTGAACAGGTCAGTGGCACTAAAGAAGAGTTTGAACAGAACTGTCATTTCTCACACACATCATCATGAACAAGTTTTATATTGGAGCTTTTGTCAAACAAAGTCCTCTCTTCTTTTTTTAATCAAACAGGGAAACTTGCCGAGTGAGCTTCCTCCATGGATGAAATTTTTACATGGAAAACTAGCAAATCCAGCCACACCTCTGAATATTCGACTCTTCATCTCAAAGCTGATGATCAACACAGAGGAGGTAAGTGTCGCTCGATACAAATGTATTTTATATTATTACTGTCGTTGTGAATAAACGAAATATGATGCTGTATGTGACACCTCATTCTCTGCTCCTCTAATGGTCACTGTTTGTTTGTGGATTTGGACTTTGTTGTCAATTTTTCCAGGTTTTTCGACCATATGCCAAACACTTCTTGGGGCCGCTCCTGCAGGTTGTCGTCTCTGAAAACAACGGAGGAGAGGGGATCCATTTTATGGTGGTGGATATTGTGGTCACAGTTCTGTCTTGGACAAACCTGGCCAGCCCCAAGGTTGCTCATACTTGCATTTTAAAGACAGCAAATATAAATCATTAATACATTTTTGTTAGAGGCTGTGTATTTCGAAGGGAATTAAAGCAAATTTTAGGATATAGATGTTATCTAAAGACAAAAAAGAAGAACCATTAGTAACAGAATTTTTCTTAGGGAAACCCCAGAGATGAAGTGCTCGCCAACCGGCTGCTAGAGTTCCTGATGAAGCACAGCTTCCACTCTAAGAGGGCAGTTTTCCGCCACAACCTGGAGATCATTCGCACTCTGGTAGAGTGCTGGAAAGACTGTCTGCATGTGCCTTACAGGTACTACTTGCACACACTCACTGAACAATTGATGTGCAGTTGACACAATCAGTGTAGCTGCATGAAAGAAACAGGAGAAAATGACCTGTGCAAGTAGTTGGAATTGGAGCTATGCTTTGAAGCAACCCATAAAACGTTAGTAGGGCGTGAACTCTGTCCAAAGTTACAAACTATGTTCAAACTAGACTACATTTGAACTTAAGTATAGCTGGTGCCACCCAGTGCTGGTTCCCACTCTGGGGTTCCTGACCCCCACTTGTCAAAGCTTCACCGGGGGTTACAACACCTTGATTGTAAGAGGTGTAAGAAAACCCTTTGGCAACACTTTATGTTAAGGTGCGCATATTAACCATAGACTAGATTCTTATTAGCATGTATATAATAGTAGCATATTGAGTCTTTATTAGTCATTATAAACCACCTATTAATGCCTTATTCTGCATGACCACATTGTGCAATTACAAGGCAATTAACTAAAACAAAAAGATTTCCCTCAATAACCTCCTAAGTTCATCTTATTGATAGTCAGAAAGTTGTTGCACATGAATTATGACCTTAATAACGTAACCCTACCCCTTAATAACCCTAACCCCAAGAATAAGGTCGTAATAAGTCCTTTATTGTGATGAATGAAGAGCCAATGTGCAACTAATATGCATGCTAATAAGCAGCTAGTGAACGGTGAATACTGTGTGTTTTTAATTAGCTAATCCCTGTCCATCCCTCACCAACAAGGGGTGCGTTAGAAGATGATGACAGGTCTGATAGTATACAAGCATAAATTCTGTGTTTTTCATGAAATGGAGTTGAATCGGTCTCTTTTTTTGCCCTTGCAGTTTGATATACGAGCGCTTTTGTGGCACCAACCCAAACAGTAAAGACAACTCTGTTGGACTTCAGCTGCTGGGAATCATCCTGGCCAACAACCTCCCTGCTTACGATGCCTCATGTGGAATTGAATATGAGAGGTAATATTTACAGTGTAGCTAAATGGCAGCATACTGTGCACTGAATCCCCCGACAGCTTCACTGTTTGAAAACCATCATTTTATTATGAATTTTTAAGATGCAAGTTAAGAGCAGTATATTCTAACAGTCATCTTTTTTGTTTGTTTGTTTGTTTTTCCCATGTGTTGGAGTTCACACATGCCATCTTTCAAGGCAGCTGTAAACATTTGAATGTGTTGTGTTTTTTCAGGTACATCCAGTCTCTCACCAACAACGTGTCCTATGTAAGATATAAAGACGTCTACGCAGCTGCTGCTGAAATTATCGGCCTCATCCTGAAGAATATGACTGAAATGGATGATGTATGAGACTTTCCCAGTTTGGTTGACTTACAGTTATTCTTCATTTATGTTGGTGTCTGAGGAGCGCTCAAAGCACCTGAATAGAAAGAAAAGATTGCAACACAGGGAGAAGAAAATCTGTTTTTTAAGTTAATGCTGATGATTCTGATGATGAAACCTTCCTCAAACGCCACCATAATTTTGTTTTTCCTTTTTAAAAATGTTACATTTATTACATGAAAGTCAGATTTGTCTCATTTTTCTGTTCTTAGCATCATCAAGAACTTGTCAGTCATGCTGCAAGCAAGATAACAAATCTGAAGAAAAACAACATGGACGACAAGTTCATCATTTGCTTGAACAAAGTGTCAAAGCACTTTCCTCCATTCATGGATCGGTAAGTTTGTACTGCTGCTTTGTTGAATCTGTTTCCCTGAAATATAAATCATTCCATTAATCAACACTGTCTGTAAATTGCCAATTCAGACCAAGGTTTGAAAATTAACCAAGTTTTATTGTAACTGCAACTTTTATCAGGTTTGTCAACTATGTGTTCTTCCTCCTGCCGAAGTTGCACGGCATCTTGAAGACTCATTGTTTGGAGTGCGTGCTGAGCCGAGCTGATGTCATCCCAGACATCTTCCTGCAGCTGAAGACCACAGGCTTCATTCAGACGATGGGCCACAGGTACGTCCTACCCATTATCTCCTCCATGACCTGCATGCTTATTATCTTTCTGGCTTGTTTTTGGTTCATATCCATCAGAGAGATCTACAGAAAGTTTGAGACATTAATATATAGAACTGAAAGCACCCTGAATAAATGTAACCATCACCGAAAAGATCCAACTTTACAGGTATGTAGAGCTCTTACAAGCAACTTTCAATCCTTTTTAAAAAATCTGTGTCACACAAAACAGTATGTCCACTTCAACTACAGGAAATCAGAAGAGATTTGACATTCAGGGCCTTCCTCCTTTAGCTTCCAGTATAAGCTAATAGATAACAAGTGCAAATGTGTAACACGTGAACATTTATTTATGCTTCACATCATTCTTCTGTGCCTCCAGGGATGAAGCCAGGCAGAGAGTTTGTCTGGACATCATCCACAAGATTATTGCCCACCTGACCCCAGTTCAGCTTCAGGAGCTCCTGGGGGCTGTCACTGCTTTTGTCTCCCATCCTTCACCAGTGTGCAGAGAGAGGATGTATGACATCCTCATGTGGATCCAGGACAACTACAGGCACTGTGAACCTTTTTGGCTTCCATTCTCATGCAAATCCTCATTTCCCACTTTTGTGTCTTGTTAAACTAGTTACCACAAACTATGTCACCGTCTTCAGTAACTTTTTCAGATTTGACCAATTAGTGGTTGCAAAATGTAAACGATCAACCAATGTGGGACCAAACACATCCCATATAGGTAGACTAGGACATGGTGCAAACTGTCCCGCAAAATGTGTTTACAATTCCCCATTATTAGTCTGTTGCTTTTTATGGTCACTGAACTGCATTATGCTCATGTGTTTGCAGGTTTCCTGTTGCTTGCACTCCATTGCTACTTCTCTGATGTTAAATTTAACGATACTTTGTTTTTTAAATTCTTCCAGTGATGAAGAGAGCATGGAAGACAACACCTCAGTAGAGGTTTTGAATGCAGCTAAAGAAACACTACTTCAGGGACTGTCTGAGGAAAACCAAGGCCTTCAGTCAGTACCCACTACTTGTGTCCTGTCTTTACTTTTTGCTTTATTTCATATTCTGTCTTTATTTTCTATATAAATTCATTGTTTTAATTGAAGAAAAAAGCCCATCCCTGTCTGTTGTGTTTTCAGGCTCTATGTTCGTAACTTCTGGAGTCAGGAGAAGCGCCTCCCCACTGCCACCCTGGAACGAATGTTGACGGTGCTTCGTTCTCTGTACTCCTGTCAAATAGAAAGGTGTTTCTTGAGCTTGGCTACCAATCTGCTGCTGGAAATGACCAGCCAGAGTCCTGACTTCAAACGAAACATGTTTGAGTATCCACTGTCAGAGTGTACCTTCCAGGTGACTTGAAATCTGCAGCATTTGTCTTTTCTCAGCCAGTTATTTGAGTTGTTTGAGATTTCTCTTTGTAAACTGCTGACAAGCCGGGTGTATTGATGACATTTGCCTTCACTCTCTAGGACTATGTGATTGATTCCAACTGGCGCTTCAGGAGCACCGTGATGACTCCCATGTTTGTTGAAACGCAAAGCTCTCAGGGCCCAGAGAGTTTAGCAGCATCCCAGTCTGGATCCATGAAGGGGAAGCTCCGAGCCACTCAGATGTCATTAGAGTTCTCCCAAACCCAAACAGCAGGTACCACTGAAATTCAATAACCTGCTATTAAGCACTACTAAATATAGATGAATTTGCAGGTTAACACAGGTATGTTCATCTTTAAATGGAATTTTTGTTTTTTCTTTCCAGGTCGACGTACAGCATACAACTGGCTGACGGGCAGCAGTGTGGATACACTAGCAGAGTACACGCTTGGCTCTGAGTCTCTGTCTTCATTGCTGGTGTTTGATAAGAAAACTGAGAGGCGAACTACAGCGAGGAGACCAGTGGGAGAAGGCTTTGGCCTGAGGCGTCTGACTGCATCAACCGATGAGGTGGACAGTCACACCAGAGGTCAGTCTCTGAGAAGAAACCCCCACCTGTCTAAGCATGCGACACTTTCCATCCTTCAAATAATGTCTGATGACTCTTAAGTATGTTCCAAGAGAGATATTTTGGGTTTTTCTGCAGTTTTTACAAGGTTATAACCAGTTCACTATCTGAATAAGGAGATTCACCATAAAAGACTATATGCATTTCTGAAGAAAACCCTCTTTCTAAATACACTTTCCGATATGTTTTGTTGCATGTTTGTGCAGCTATCAAATTGTAACAGGTTACAAGATTACAGCACAGAGGGTGCTGAATGTGAAGCTTCCTATCAATCTGCCTGTATTTGGCATCCAATTGTTTTAGGGTTAATGTTTCCAAACTGATGAATCTGACTTGTCATGTGTGCAGTTTTAACTTAACAGTTAACAGTTTTGAACTAAAATTTTAAAAAACACGATGACCAACAGACCAAGAACCTGTGTTTAAATGTTCTTGTAGGGATGATTTGAGAAGACTTGAGTATTGAAACTTCTTGTGCAGGATGATTATTTGCGTCAGACCTTTGAAGCCATCATTCATAACTGTTAGATGTTCTGTTAATGTGAGTATCTTTTGTGTTCAAATGTCAACAGCACAAAACGAGCAACGTAATAACATCCTGAGACTGAGACGCAGATTTCTGAAGGATCAGGAGAAAGTCAGCTTGACATTTGCACAAAAAGAGATCCAACACCAAAGACAGAAAAAGGTATCAAACGTTTAAGACAACACAAGACGTTGATCTGTATTTATCCCTCCAGTAATTATTTTTGGAAATGCTGGGTGGCAGTACATAAAAGTTAAGTACGATTGGTCGCAGTGTAGTCCAGTGCTTACTGTCACTTCTCCAAACTGCCAGTGTCTCTAACCATCAGTGGTTCTGTTTGGGGTCTCACAGGAAGAAAAAGCTGATCAAAGGCTGCGAAAAGAGGCCCAGGTGACTCTGTATCGTAACTACAGAGTGGGAGACTTCCCAGACATCCAGATCTCCTACAGCAGCCTCATCACCCCCCTTCAAGCACTAGCCCAGGTAAGACTGCCAGGGCTCTCTGTGTTCTTCCCACTGAGTAGTCAGGCTCTAAATATACCAGACATGAATGAATACAAACAAAACATATGTCCAAATAACAAATAACTAAATAACAGCTTTGATCACAGATTTTTTTTCTTTGTATATTCCTTTAGAGAGATCCGAATTTGGCCAAACAGCTGTTCAGCTCCCTGTTCGCTGGAATCCTCCAAGAAATGGACAAACACAAATCAAGAGGGGAGAGCAGGAGCATTAAAGAGGAGCTGCGGTGCAATATGAACACATTCTTGAGCAAGAGTACCCTGTGTTTCCCTCCATTCATAGCATGTGTGCAGGTACGACCGTCACAAACTGTGTCAGTATTTTCACTCTGCTGACAAAGTCTTGAATCTGTAAAATTATAGGCGTTCATTGAGTGTCCAAATGAAAGTAGTGCCTATATTATCTATACTGACTACATTTACATCCAAAGTGATCCTGTATTTGTGGCCAGTGAGAAAAATTAATAAAAGTAAACACTCTCACTTAACACACTTAAAATGAACACACTACTGGTTGTGTTGTTAGGACATGTGCTACCAGAATAAGGAGCTGCAGCAGATCGATCCTGCATCCATCAGCTCCACTTGCCTGGTGAGTCTCCAGCAGCCGTCCGGCATCCTGCTGCTGGAAGAGGGCTTGTTGCATGGTGGTGGCCAGGATCAACCTCCAGCCAAACGCTCACGAGGACTCAAAGAAATCCCCCCAGACACCAATAAATGGATCCATCTCGCAAGGTATTACAATGTTGTTGACCTTTGATACTGGTTCTGTCAGTGCTGGCTGGTAGCTCAGTGTAAGGACTGCAACATTTAAGGGTTTGTGTGATGTATTTGTCTGCTTTTCCAATGGACACATATGAATTCACACATTCCTGCACCTTATGTCTGTCCCTACACATTTTGTAAGATTGTAACTGTCAGGAGCTACATTACACACACATCAGTCACCTTTGCATGATCGTAACTGCTTTAGCACTTTGTGTGCTCTTTGTTTCCTATGTTCTCCAGGCTTTACAGATCTCTGGAGGACTATGATGTCGTGCGTGGCATCTTTGGCGGTAAAGTCGGGACCAAGCCGATCACCTGTGCTGCGCTTCAAGCTGAAGCCAACACTGACTTTGCAGAGGCTGTGAAGCTTTACAACGAGGTACTGCTTTTCCCAATACAATAAGTCTAGTATAGTGCTTAGTAGCAGGTCAGTGGAGGGTACAGTTTCACCTGGTTGCTCTCTGTGTGTAGCACTATAGTGTCAAAAGTGCATTCTCGTTTTCATACTGGCAGGCTCTGAACACCGAGCATTGGAGTGATGGTGAGCCCAGTGACTCTGAGAAGGACTTCTGGGAAACAGCAGCTATGGAGGCTTATAGTCATCTGACTGAGTGGAAGTCTCTTCAGTACTGCTCCACTGTGTACATAGATGAGACCTCCCCACCCAACCTCGAGAGGATGTGGTTGGAGCCGCTCAACCAGGTAATAGATCTGAACTTTCACAGTCTAGGAAGTCTCAGCCACGTGCCAGGGAGAGCTGCCTTCCAACCAATGGCTTCGAGTGATTTGATAGCTTGAAATGAAACCCTACATTACATAATCTCAGCCCTCCTAGACTCTTCAGTCATCTCAGGAATAAATGAAATATTGTGATGATAGTTTAAAATTAAATTAAAAAACAAAAGAAAATCATTTTGTAGCTTATCATACCGAAATAGAAGCTCTGGAATCGAATCATCTTTAGGCACTATCCTAAGTGCACAGCATATGTTGTATATATTAAAATAATGTCAGTTTGTAAGTATTTTGTGTTTGTGCTAGGAAATGTACCTGCAGCACATGATTCGCAGCATGCTGAAGCAGCTGCAGCTGGGTCAGATGGACCAAACTCTTCTCACCTTCATCGACAAAGCCATGAGAGTGGAGGAGCGCAAAAAGCTGCTGGAGAGCCATTACAGCCAAGAACTCAGCTTGCTCTACATCCTGCAGGAGGACTATGACCGCGCAAAATACTACACCAACTATGCCATGCAGCTCTTTATGGAGGTCTGCTGTTACATGCCCTCTCTGTCTTTCACCTCAGAGCTTTAGAAAGAGACAAATCATTCATTCGTTCATTGTGCACTCAATGTCTTTGCCTCCTGTAGAATTACTCCAGTGTGGACACACTGTTGACTCAAAGTCGACTGACCACCCTGCAGTCAGTGCAGGCCCTGACTGAAATCCAGGACTTCCTGGTGTTCATTAAAGGAGAGGGTGAGCAGAGATATCGTCTCCAACACTCACGCTTTCTTCTCTTTGCTTAAAGCTTTATTCCCTGTTTTTTTTGTAAGAAATGCAGAACAATTTCCCTTTTCCTCTTTTTTTTTTTAAATACTTGAATAAAAAATTTTGGTCCCACTCATTCATTAGTGTCCGTGAGCTCCCTCAAGCGGCTCATCAGGCTGTGGACTGAGCGGTATCCTGATGCTAGAATGGATCCAGTGAACTTATGGGATGATATCATTACGTCTCGGTAAGAAAAGAAATGTACATTTTTAATGTTTTTGCTAACAAATCATCAGAGAAATTGTGACACGGTGTCAAATTTGATCTGTACATTTCAGATGTTTCTTCTTGGACAAGATCAGGGAAAAGCTGAGAGGCCACGCTCCCAGTGACAGTATGGAGGTGGACGGTTCAGATGACCCAGGAGGTGACATTGACACATTAATAAACGACTGCAAGTTCAACATGAAGCTGCAGATGGCTGATAGCGCACGGGAGCAGGTGAAGAAACATCTGCTAAAGTAACTTTTATTGTGCTGTCACTTTTGTACCACAAACTCACCAACAAATGTTGTTTCCAGAATAACTTTCCTGTGGCCACCAAGCTGCTGAAGGAACTTCACAGAGAAGCCAAAACTAACAAAGGCTGGTTCCTGCGGTGGGTCCACAGTTTTAGCCGCTACAACCATAAACGCAGCCAGGCCCTGGGTCCTGTGGATCAAATCAGTGCCATGCTGAAGACGATTCCCTTCCTGGGTAAGCAGGGAAAAGGACTCCCCGACATTATCTTGGGGATAAGACAACTGAGACTGATGGACAGTGTTGACTGACTTACCAGATTTTGTGCTAACTTCACATTGCACCTTCAAGTCTTTCTTGTAACAAACAAAAGTTTTGTTTTCACGCTTCAGCCTGCATTCTTTGCAGTTGTGTCTGCTTGCTAGCATTCTTCTTCTTCACTGAGTTTATTGGTGCTTTACTATGTTTGACAGCCACAGCCACCAACCATTGAACAGATGAGTTCATGTGAGTTCTTTAGAGCATGTGCACGTGCATCCTTGTGCACATGTACAATGGCAACAAACCAAGGACTCGCTAACAACAACATTACTCCATAGCGCCTGGTCAAAAACCTTTTGGCACAAATCACACCTTTTAACTAACTAATATCAACATTTCAAAGTCTGAAAGGCCATCACAAGGAGGATTTGTGCCATTAGGTAACTCAATAAGACATCTTTGACTGAGGCTTGTATACAGTAGCTACAGGTAGTTTAGGTTAGGTAGGTTAATTATAGTTGTATTTGCATCAAGTTCAACAACCACACATATTTTGAATATTAGTTGATCAAAACTTGCACTCCCATTAATAACTGGCCCCCTGTTTTGAGTCTCTGTGGCAAGTTGGTGTAATTTTAAAATAACTGTGGTGAGATCATTTCACCAAATTTTGTTCGAACCCAATGAGAGATGTTTGTGACCAATCCATCGCCAGCATGCTAAACCACAATGTTAGTCACTGAGGGTTTTGTCATGATGCTGTCAGCTCATGGCACAAACAGAACAAATGAAGAAATAGATGTCAGCTCTTTTCTCTGTGCAGAGGACCTTCAGGCTGAATGTCAGAGTGCCACAGCTAAAGTATTCAGGTACCAAAAGATACTCCAGGGTACATCTTTCCACATCCTGGCCACAGCTGTGAGCAGAAGCCCCTCAGTCCTGGGAAGTATTGAAGCTGAGAAAGCAGAGAGGGTTGCAAAGCTTTCCGGAGCTGCTTGGCCAAATGAAAATCCAAAGGTACTCTTGTTTCTATTTCTGAATTATTTGCAAACATATTTAAAACATACAGTGTACAGTCTGACAAGACCAGGTGCTGTTTGTTGCCTTCTTTGAATTACTTATGGGCAGTGCAAACAGAAGTATAGTGCTGCAAATCGCAGGAGCTACTGCTGTAATTCATGTATCTGAATTAGAAGAGACTGCATTACATTGATCACAGACGACTGTTTTCTGCTGAGCAACCCTAAACACATACAGAGAGCCTGTGAATGAAGAGTTTAATGCAGTTATTCACTACAAACGATTAACCCTGCAGCAAGTGGAGGTGGGGCTGCAGTTACAAGCACTGAAGTTGCTGTGTGACGCTACCAGAAAGGCCAATGAAGAGCTTCAGTCTTACACTCAGGACTGTGTGGAAAGCAGCAGCATCATTGAGACATACATGGCTTTGGCCAACTTCTGTGATAAACGGCTGCGAGAGGAGGAGCAGAGTGATACTGGTGAGTAAGAACCTGTCAGTCATTCTGGAGATTCTTATTTCAACAACAGACCTCTGCTACAGTTCTGAATCAAACACCTCTTACATGAAACAGTGGTATACTGTGTGTGCTCTTGCGTGGGTATCTTAAAGAACTGGGGAGTTGTGCTTCCTCCATCAACCAGTAATTTCCTCCGTTTTTGTGCTTTGTTACAGAAAGCCAGTTTCCGGACTTGTTGGCACTGCCTGTTCATGTAGTGGAGAGCTTGATGAAAGCACTGAAGATGAACTCAGAGGAAGCTCGCCTCAAGTTCCCACGTCTGCTGCAGATCATTGAGTCGTACCCCTCTGAGACACTTGACCTCATGACGAAAGAGGTTTGTGTGTTCAGAGCAGGGATGAGGTGGATGTTAAACCCACACTAACAGAGTCTATCCCGTTGGTCCTGACCTGCTCTATATGGAAAGTGTCTGTAGACAACTTGTGTTGTGATTTGTTGCTACATAAATAAAATGAATTGAATTGAATTTAGAAAGCTCATTGTAGACAGGGAATGTGGAAAAAACCCCAGTCTGAGAGTGTTCTCTGGTGACCAACTAACAGTTACACCTGCAGCTGCAGGCAGACTGTTGCATTAATTAGACGACAATGTAAAATGATGAACAACTATCATTCTCAAGGTTTGGAAGTGAAACACTAGATCAGTACTGTAGTGAGCCTGTGTTTTGATTGGATGCAATATCCTACAATGTTTGCACTTCAGTTGTAAACGGTGACGGTGCTGTCTTTCCATGTGTAGATTATGTCAGTTCCCTGCTGGATGCTGATTGGCTGGATCAGTCAAATGGTGGCTCTATTGGACAAGCCAGAAGCTGTGGCGGTGCAGCACTGCATCGGGCAGTTAGCAGAGTGCTACCCTCAGGCACTGGTTTACGCTCTGATGATCAGCAGTGAGAGTTACCAGTTCGAGGACTCGGCCACAGGACACCAGCAGCAGGAATTTGTCAACAGGTAAACTGTTTGGTTTTTTTCTGGGGAAGAAAGAACAGTTCCAGATGAATTGCTTTGCTGAGACCTTGTGTGTGGCAACAGGCTCAGGAGCATGCTGGATAAGGGAGGAGCTGTGAAGAACTTCGTGGATGCACTGCAGCAGCTTACAAACCCTGATATGATTTTTAAGGTAATAAGTGCAAGTTCAAGCATGAGTGAATGAAGCTGCCCCCTCCTGGTTTTTGTCCCGTCATCGTTTTTTGTCATTTGTCCTGCACAGGATTGGTGGGATGGTGTGAAAAATGAACTGGAAAAAGCAAGTTTTGACAAGAAGCGGATGGGCGACATGTATGAAGAGATGTTCTCTTCACTCGGGGATCGTAACGCAGCCGGTCACGGAATGTTTCGCAAGAAATTTATCCAGGTTTGTAATTAGCTTTCATCTATTTGATCTTTTGTACAGCAAAAACATGTATGCTCCACCAAAAAGTGCCTTTCATTCTTTTTGTAAAACGTAACAATATTATTTATTGATGCATGCAGTTACATTTCTGACGGCTTAAAGGATCTTTGAGTTATTGCAGTCTGATGAAGACTGAAAAGCCAACAAGCATATAGAGCGCTGCACAGTCCAGGTGCAGCTCTTACTCACAAAATCCAGTCATCACGCTGTTCACTGCAGCCATTTTCTTTTTTCTGCGTAATAGAAATTTGCCAAAGACTTGGAGAAGCTGCTGGGACCGAAAGGCAGCAAGCTGTTCGAGAAGAGAAAAGAGAAAAGCTTTGTGCGTCAGGTGGAGGATCTGGCAGCATCCATGCGTGGATTTCAGAAGGAACCGGGGAACCTGAAGGAGTACTCGCCCTGGCTGAGTGGATTTAAAGCAGACGCGCTCAACAATGAGCTGGAAATCCCAGGTCAGTACAGCTGAACACAAAATACTGTGCATTGCTGGTTTTGACATATGTTTCACAGGCCATGTAATTATTATTAAAGTGCATTAGTATATTAGTGAACTGAGTGAACTCATCTGTTTTACGTGGTTAGTAGTTATTTGTAGTCATTGCTGTGTATACCCTATATATAGCTGTAGAGTGGGCACTTGTGTGATGGTTAGTGATGGATAAATTGTAGAAATAGTAGAATAGACAGTCGAAAGAGCTAAAAGTAAGATAAAGAATAGTTGCAACAATAAATGGTGATTTCAATGAAGGGTTACTTGAGTTCGTCTGACATGGCATTTTCACACCGATGTGAAAATAAAGGATTATTGTGCTGAAGTGTGTTCACTGAAGATGTTTTCCCTCCTCTCGTTGTAGGACAGTATGATGGCAGATCTAAACCTTTGCCTGAGTATCATGCAAAAATAACAGGCTTCGACGAAAGGGTACGCTTTAATCGTGGTTTACCATTAAACAATTACTGGGTTGTCTAACGGCACCCCGCGTACGTTTGAAACCCCAGTGATCGATGCATTCATGTGAATCGATGCCCCACAGGTAAAGGTGATGTCCTCCATCCGTCGGCCCAAACGTCTGATCATTCGCGGGGATGATGAGCGTGACCACCCCTTTCTGGTGAAGGGTGGGGAGGACCTCCGCCAGGACCAGCGCATTGAGCAGCTTTTTGCCGTCATGAACATTTTGCTGAGTCATGATGCCGCCTGCACACACAGAGGCTTGCAGCTGTGCACCTATCAAGTCGTTCCCATAAGCACACGGTACTGGGGTTGTCTGTTTTTCCATCCATCGTTGTGTGCATCCATTAAACTTCGTGCATGTACTGATTACATGGGTATGGGTTAAAACAGTACGACATCAAATGTATTTCTATTTTCTTTGATAACTCCATCCAGCAAGTAGGCAGTAAAACACAGACCAGTTTCCCTGTTCAGAAACTTGATGTATCACTTCTGCTGCCTTTACAGAATTGGTCTAATTGAATGGATGGAGAACACCTGTACTCTGAAAGAGTTCCTGTACAGCACAATGACTGAGGAGGAGCAGCAGAGGACAGCAGGGTACAGTATTTCCATTTCACTCTGATTACTTGGATCATCATCATCATCATCATCCCTCATCATCCAGTTGAGGGATGGCGTTGAAATGTCATCTTCAGAGCTATTAAAAGCTTTGTTATGCCCCTTGATTACAACGTTTCACTACAAAGGGAAATTATTTTATCAAAGAAAAACTAAAATGCTGTACTTGAATTGAACTCAGTACTCAGGAATACCTCAGTAGTGCCGTAGAAATTGTTCTTATTCTCTCATGTTAAAGTAACTTCTTTAAAAAGATGTGCGATGAGCTGGCAGTGATCAGGATGTTCTCCATCGTTCGCAAGTGCTGATGTTCATATTTGAAGGTCATTCATGTAGTGTTAAAGTGTTTCTCTTTCTCTTCAAGGTCTGCTCAAGTCTACAATAAATGGCTCTCTACCTTTGCTCCGAATTCAACCGTGTGTGGTGTAGCTCTGTATGCTCAGGTTTACAAGTACGTTTCCTGAATGTTGCCTTTTTGTTCCTGAAAACGCTGCATACGGCTAATAATTATGACGACTGTGTCAGCTGGTTTGTTGATTGTAATAGAAACCAGCCTTGAGCTACAGCATGTTTTTGGTTTTTTGGCAGGAAAGCCAAACGTGCCGAGACCGTCAGCAACTTTTTGAAAGTGTTGCAGCATGTGCCCAGTGATCTCCTGAAGTAAGCCGAGTCTCTTTTATCTGCGTAATAAAACTGCTCATGAAGGGTAACACCTGGACTAAACCATTTTCTTTCTTTTTTTTCCCCAATTTCCAGGAGAGCCTTTCTGAAGATGTGCAACAGTCCTGAGGCCTTTCTTTCCTTGCGCTCCCACTTCATCAGCTCTCATGCCTTGCTGTGTGTGAGCCACTGGATTCTAGGTATTGGAGACCGCCATCTCTCCAACTTCATGATCAACATGGAAACGGGAGGCATGATTGGCATTGACTTTGGTCATGCATTCGGTTCAGCCACACAGGTTAGTCACACTCGTCTCTTTTAAGATAAGAGAGGCAACTGGTCTCAGATGTGTATGTGTGTCCACCTGTAGAAATGTGAACTGCACCTTCTTGGAAAAGACACAACTGTGACTTGTAGAAATAACGTCCTCTCTGTGCAATCTCATTTGCCCTCGCAGTTCCTCCCTGTGCCTGAGCTCATGCCTTTCCGGCTCACCCAACAGTTTGTGAATCTAATGCAGCCCTTGAAGGAGTCGGGTTTGATCCAGAACGTCATGGTCCACTCTCTCCGAGCCTACAGGGCCGAGCCAGACCTCTTGCTGAACACCATGGATGTGTTTGTCAAGGAGCCCTCGCTGGACTGGAAGGTAACCATCACTCCTGCTACACGAACACTGAATGTCTGAACTGTGTGGATAAAGACCTTCCGTTTGCCAGTCAGTTCTACATTCCTACCGCTACTATGATTGGAGCTATGTGTAGTGACGGAGATCACACACCCGAACAGCAGAAATGAGTTTCCTCTGCAGGGTGCTGCACTCAGCCTTAGAGGTGGAGCGAGGTGCTCAAACACCTGGAGCTTGAAGTAGAGCTGCTCTCCTTTGTGTCGAAAGGAGCCTATTGAGGTGGTTCAGGCATCTGATCAGGATCCTCCTGGGAGGTTTTCCAGGCACGTCCGACTGCTAAGAGACCACACGGGGTAGACCCAGAACACGCTACTGAGATTATAGATCTGATCTGTCTTGGGAACACCTCGGGTTCCAGGAGGAGCTGGAGCTTGCTGCCACCACGACCGACCCCGCATAAACATCAGAGGATGGATGGAGGAATGGAGGGATGGAGGGATGGATGGATGGATGGATGGAAAGTGTGTTGATAAGTGGAACGTGTGTTGTGTGAATCTAATCTTTTCTCTTTAGAGTTTTTGTAATATGCGATAGCGGCTTTCACTTCTAGCCTTTACTATTTGTATCATTTTTGTCTAATCTTTGTATTTTTCAGCCAGGTTGAATTAATTGAATTGTACTTTGCTGTTTTTACCTTGCTGCTTTTCTTCGTACAGTGAACAGTAAATAAACAGCAGTTTGTGTTTCAATGACACAGAACTTTGAGATGAGACAACTGAAGAAAGGAGGCACGTGGACGGAGGATGTAAACACCAAAGAAATCAACTGGTATCCCTTACAGAAGGTGAACTTTGCCAGAAGGAAACTGGAAGGAGCAAATCCGGCTGTTATAACCAGGTACACCATCAAATCATAATGTGGCAGACCGATCAATAGGGTTCAATTAATGTGAGACCACACTGAAGGAGTGTAATTAAAGATCAGATACTGTATACATCCATTGTGATGGAAATATTGCTTCAATTATATCATTTAAGCCTTAAATGATATAATTTAAGGCTTAAATTATATCATTTAAGGCTTAAATGATATAATTGATACCTAATACCTTAAATTTTAAGGTATTAGACGGTTGCACAGTGTTACATTCTTTGGAAAGCCCTGATACTGAAATAATGATAGCAATAAACAAATTGAAGTAGTTGACATACACTTGGGGTGGAAACAATTAAAGTATTCTGTCACATATGACAGCCTGATAACAACCTGCAGCATATTGTTGTGTCGCCATTGTCTCTCCCGTTATCTGAACACACATCATTTGAACCCTGAGTTTTACTCCTGTGCGATTGGATGTTTTATTTTATCAGTGAGGAGCTGAAGCTGGGCTTTGAGAAAGACGCCGCCTTCTCTGGGATGCAGTCCGTGGCCTCGGGGACGAAGGAGCACAACATTCGGGCGAAGCTTCCGGCCGCAGGCTTGTCGGTGGAGAAGCAGGTGGACTGTCTGCTCGACCAAGCCATGGACCCGAATGTGCTTGGCAGAGTTTGGGTGGGCTGGGAGCCTTGGGTCTGATTCTTAATGTGCAAAGTGTTTCTAAATAGTCATTCACAATAATTGGGATAAAAACCGTGTCACAGGACAGACAGATCCCTGTAACTCCTCCGCAGCTGTGAAAAAAGATTCTCGTAGATTATGTCATGACAGATTATGTAACCAGAAATCAAGGTTTGGAAGAAGTCAAAGCAGAAGATATAAACATGATGTTGGCCATTTCTTGCACTTCTGTTTGAAGATCATTACCATCATTTATTCATGTCTTTTAACCTCAGGTTGAAATAAAAAAAAAAAATGCTAAAGCTGCTTGACGAGCTGATCTCTTTGCTCGTCTGTTTGAAATTAATTCATGCTGCTAACTTGCACAAATTCATCACTTCAGATGGTATCACTTGAAACACTACTTGACTCCCGCAGAGAGAAAGCTGACAGTAATTCATGTGAGCGCTGGTCCCGAGATAAAACGCTGTCAGCTTCAGTACTGGAAACTGAAGCTCAGACATGTGTCACTGTGGCTGAAGCCGTCTTAGTTGAGGCTTAGCTCCTCTTTCCTGTCTCTGAAAGTCAAATGACAGACAAGGAGAATGATAGTTAATAACTTTAATCAATGAGGCACAGAGACGAACTTTTGAACAATACAGGAATTCTGATATTAACATTGAATGACTGCAGATTTACTTCAGGAGGAGGTTCACAGTGCATGCAGTCTTGCCTCCTTTTGTCATCTTTGGTGCAGTGAGTTCCTCATGGCTTCATTCAGTTTCACAGTGTCAGGCACACAGGCTCAGAGAGATAAAGAAAGGTGCAAGATACACCCAAAACACTGAGCTGTGTGCTGCATCCACGACGAACAAACTGTTTACAAATGTACAATATTTACTCCTCGGTCAACCATATTTTTCATATTGTGCAGCATATTTACATGTGACCTGGTGCAAGATGCTACGAGAGGCCTCACCGAAATTATAACTCATGTTCATCAATGTGCATCAACTGAGAAGAGGAAGTTTTGCCATTTTGTTGCTGCACAAAAATGATGATTAAAAGAGAAGCACTGTGGTTGTGGATGAACACAAGTTATTTCTTCAGACAAAGGCCTGTTGTCACCGTCAATGATTCACTGCTGATTATGAGGCCACATGCATGTGATATCAAATTTTTACATTCATAAAATGTCATTGAGGCGAAGAGAAACAGTGAACATAAAAATGCCATAAATGAGCTCAAGCTTTCACAAACTAACGCTGAAGCTGCAGTTTATTATATTTGTGTTGTTGCAAAGTAATTTCATGTTTAAGAAGAGAGCAATGATAAATCGAGAAATGTTCCATTTATGGTGAACGCAACGTCTTCTTCTCCTTCATGAAGCTTGGATCTCTGCTTCAGCTGCGTCCTGTGGAAATGAAACGGCACACAGAGGGAGGGTGTTAGTGTCAATGCAGCTGAAAGAGAAAGGCCAGCTGCACCTTCAGCTTGTCTCCATAAACTGAGTCCTCATATAAAGTGAGATTAGCTCTCCCTCATGAACTGAAGACAGGTCACTGTTGAAATAATAATGTCGCATCTAGTGGCCTACCTTCACTGGTCTGTTGCGGCATCTTGAGCTAAACCACCTGAAAGAACAGGAGATGGACTGAATTGACATCAATAACTATTAAACGTGAACTTTAAACATTTCAAAAGTCTTTCTCTCACCACTCAAAGATGACGATTGTACTGCAGAGCATTACGATTCCCAGGATCTTCACTGTTGTGTAGACAACAAGCCCAGATCCTGTAACAGGACAGCACAGTCACTGTCTCCTTAATGGAAAGTGTTACAGCTCTAAAACATCCTGAACTTTAATTCCTTCTATTCTACTCAAACGCAAACTTTCACACTTTTGTCTTGAAGTTCAAGTTTATTTCATAGCAGTGAGATACAAACAAAAAGAAACACGAGTGAGAGCAGATCTGATCCACATTGGAGGATTCAGTAAAGTAATGGTACTGACCTCCAGCAGTCATTTGAATCTCGGATGATTTTTGTTGACCAACATCATTTATGGCCACGCAGTAATAAACTCCTCCATCTGTCACTTTCAAGCTGTAAAACTGTCCTTCAGATACATTCACGGCTCCGTCTTTGCTGATCTTGAACCAGATGAAGCTGCTGACGGGAGGCTTGGCTCTGCTGGAGCAGGTCAGGTTCACCCAGCTACCTGACAGACTGACGGACACTGAGGTGTGTTTAGGAGCATCTGAGGAAAACGTGGCAGAGATGTGAGATATGAGAGTAACATCGGAGCCTGAATAAGAGCCTTTATTTCTCTTGAACAAACTGTGGTTGTCTTACATGAAACACTGAGAGTCTGTCTCTCCTCTGCTGTCTTGACATCTGTGCCTTCATTCACAGGATACGCAGCAGAACAGGTGATGTTGAATCCATCATGTTGGTCTGACAGAGTGATGCTCTCCTGGATTTTAGTTATAAAGGTTCCATTTTTGTTCTCTTCTATTTTGCTGAAAGAGTCTTGTTGCAGATTCCAGGTGAGTTTAGGAGGGGAGTGAGGACAGGGAGTGGAAGCCGAGCAGGTTATAGTGACCAACTGCTGCTCCTTCAGATCACCTGAGATCTCAATTCTGGGGCTCGCAGGAGAATCTGTGGTTTCAGATCAAACACACAGTTTAAAAATTTAATATAAATGACAAATTACTAAACCCTTTAGCTTTTTCAAAGCCAAAGCTGACACAGAAGCCAAACACTTCTGTACTGAAACTGCATGAAGTATAAATAACTTATCAGAGCGCTCAGGCACAAGGTGGCTGGACTCAAAAGCAATAACTCTCACTTTTATAAAAACAAAAAGGCTCAAAGCCGGTTTTAATAACAAAAATCTCTCAGTTTACAAAAAGCCAACAGAAGGTGTACTGTGATCAAAATGACGAAAAGCGCTAAGGATAGTTCTCAAAATGTAACTCAACACAAAAATGACTTTTAGTCAGCAAGGCAAAGTACAAGGCAAGGTGACAAAGACAAGACTGACGTGAACCATGGGTCATACAAGACATTCTGACAGGACAGGGGAAAACGCAGACAATAAATACACAAGGTAACAAGCAACAGGTGGAGACAATCAGACAGGCGGGAAACACACCAGGAAGTCAGGGACCTGAAACGAGAGGCGAGTTATCTTTCACAATAAAACAGGAAGTGTTAGACACAACACGACGCCAGTGAACAAAACCTCAACAAACACGACGAGACATGACATAACTGTTTGTTCTGCTTTTCAGTGTTCTAAAATTTGACCTTTTTAATATCAAACTGTAACAACAGACTGAGATCAGTCGAACTTTAAATTCATGGAAAAGTGAAGAAATAAAAAAGTATGCTGTTTAGGCCAAAACTGCAGCTGATTTCTCTTTTTAGTCTGAGCAACAAGATTATAAACTGTCTGAAAGGAAGAAAACTCTCTTACCTTGAACTGTTATTTGAAGAGGATCACAAACAGCTGTTGCCCGGAAGTGTTCGCTCTCAACTCTGAAGAAGTATTTGTCTGTGTAACTTGTCTTTAAGCTGGAAAACAGAGTGGCGCAGTTTCTCTCACTCAGGTTTCCAGTAATCCTCATTGGATACGTGTTAACTGTCCCGCTACTGTTGTAAATCACATTGTTTGGATTTGGGACAAATATGACGTCACTTTTAACCCAAATTCCAAAGGTTTCTCTTCTGCTGTTAAACTCTTGTCCTGGTCCAGGTCTAATAGTACAGGGGATGTGCAAACAGGATCCACTCAGTGCTTCCATCGTCTGTGGTGCAGTGATGAAGAGGTGTGACTCATGAGGACAAGGAGCCAAAACACCTGTAGAATCAATCTATTGATTAACAAAACGAGGGGAAAGTCTGTGATACACAATTCAGCAGCAACATGTTGGGTCATTTGTCCTTTGTACAATCTCTAAATCAAACATTTTACTCTGCAGTGAGGACATGAGCAGCTGGAGAGAGTGACTCTATGCACTGCTCTCTCTGCTTTGTTTCTAAATTAAGCCCAAACTGTTGATGATTGATGTCTCCAGATAGACGTGAGTGAAGAAACAGCTCACCTGAAACAAAGAAGACACTCAGTAACATGTTGGCTGTCATCATATTCACAGGCTGGACTGCAGCGAGGCGCATCACCTGGATTTGAATCAAATAAGCATCTTTAAAACAAATCCTCTTTAAGTTCTCTTAAAGCAACCTCAGGCTCACACAGTCAGACCAGGAGCTCGTCGTGCACAACCAGATGTTGCTGTGTGATAAGTAGTGATGAGTAGCATCTGCACAGCTGCACTGAAACCAGTTTGAATGTAAAAATGCTCCAACGTGAATTTCTATCATAGTTCAAAGAAAATGCTGCTGAAGCAGCTTCTCACTTCTTTCAAGCTCATTTCTGCTAATCATGTCTTTTTCAGTGGAGTTCGTGAAAAGTAGCAAAATGAAACCCTCTCTGGGTTAGAAGTTAAAAAGCAGCGACATCTGACCTCACCAAACGAGCCTTTTAGTCGTAATTAGTTTTACAATCCGTCAGTTTGTGGACTTCGAACTTTCCCCGCTGAACCGCTTTGATATAAAAGCAAACAGGCTTGTTGGTTCAAGCTGCATAAATACGGCAGTCTTCATCCTTCCTCCTCACACCCTGTGAGTGAGGAAGTCATCTTCTGTTGCATCATCAGGGTACAAATGGCTTATTTATTCTCAACGACAATTTTACCACAGGCCTCTCGGCAAGCCTGCATCTCTTATCTTCATTCACAGTACAGATTACATTAATCTTAACAGTGATGTGTTTAAAAAGTATTAACATATGAACTCCATGTATGAACAGTAGGTATATAGTGACTCATTCATCATCCAACAAACAGCTGGTTCTTCTGCAGGAGATCTGTCACAACACAACTTAATACAACTGTTGCTATGTTGTGTTGTGGTCCTAAACCCAGCTGCTGTGACTGAAGCAGATTTATGATGTAGATCTGCATGTAGATCACCATCAGCAACTCAATCATCACAAAGGATGGAGGTTTTAAATTGGCTGACAGTTGTCAGAGTCTCCACCTTCATGCAGAGCTGCTTCTCACAGCTGAACTCTCAGCACTTGTGACTGTCAGGTCAAATACTGGAGACATCCAGGCATTTTAAGAGCACAGGACAGCTGGATGATCTACTCCTGCTGAATTTCATGTACGAAAACATGCGTCTGTGCAGTGAACCAGCAGAGGTGCAGGTAAAGCTCATTTTGCTGGATCAGAGAGGGAATTTTATGGTTCTATCAGGTTTCCATCAGAGGTCTTATTTAAAAAACATGAGTCATGTGATGGGATTACTTTTCACTGCTCATGCATGCTAGCAAAGAAACAGACTCTGAAAAGGCACCTAAAAACAGCCCAGCTGTACACACATGACTCAAGCTGGATTAATTTTAGTTTTAATCCTCCATGAAGACAAAAAAAAAAAAAAAATATCTGCGAGAACACTGTTTGTGAAATGAGTTGTTGTCTGTTTGTGCAACCTTTTCAGACATCAGATGATATTAACACAGACTACAAAGTCTAACATCACCTCCTCTTGTCTCATCTCAGTTCCTCTTGTCTCCCTCTCTAAAAAAGAGAAATGGCAGATCAAGTACCAGGAAGAAGTTTTTATTAATGGAGGATTTCTGATAATAACATCAACTAACACCCTTATGACTTTGTGTAGTTTCACACAGGCATCGCGAAGAAATAAAAAAAGGTGCAAGATGCATCCAAAACCCTGAGCTGTGTGCTGCATCGATGAAACTAAACCAACCAAAACTAAAACTGCTGCCACCCTGCCAGCATGGGGGTAACAGGATGGTCTAGGCTTTTTGTGTCCTTCCTCTCGTGTTTGCACGCTGTGTAGAGTCTCTAGTGGATCGACAGAGGACGGACATGAGGACGTCCACACAGTACGTAGTGGTTTGTTAGAGCCTGACATAGGGGAGTTGACTCTGGTCATAGTCCCTTTCCAGCTGGACGTGTCGGGTACCCATCCGCTCTGATAAATCCACTTCACCTGCCTATCATGTTGGAGTATCCCTGGCTTATACTGTGCACAATCCAAGTACTGACCGGCGTTCAGGGGCCAGTGTCGTCAGTGTCACGTTGTGTGTTTCAGATCTGCCCTGTCTGTCACTGCTAGTGACTCTGTCTCATCTGAGTTCCTGGACATCACAAGTGTTCTCCATGAATGAAAGAGACAAATAACATCTCCTCAGTGTCCAAGTCCAGTGGCCGACTCTACACTCTGTCCACCCCTCATCCACTCTGACATGTCTGCAGCAGAGGCTGGAGGCCCTCGGCCCCACATTGACTGTAGAGGTCTAAGTGACCTGACAGAGCAGCCGGGGTCAAGTACCAGGCACCAGTGTTTATTAGTCTTTGGCGGATTTGCAGTGCATGGTTGTTCCTGCAGTAGCTTCTAAACTCCATCACATGGGACTCATGCAGGCAAGAGTGTTTGACCCAGCAGCTGTTTATATTTGAAGAAAGAAATATAAAAACAGGAAGATCTTTAAAGATTTATCACCATGAGCATGAACTTTTGAGACAGTCCCTTACTTACCCAAAGCACACTTGTATATTTTTAGCCTAGTAGTAGGCCAGCAGTCTCCGTTTGACTGTGCAGACCATAGACCATACCACGTAGACGCCGCATCGAGCACTGAATCATAGGCTGACGTCGCCGCCATATTGGATGTGGCAAAAGCGAACGGTCCACACACACACACACACACACACACACACACACTCACACATATATATATGTTCATCAATCACTGAATAGCAAAATGATTCATGAAAATCAGTTAAATGTAAACATTCATGCTCTTTATTCAGAAAACCCAGCTGTCACATTTACATTTCAGGATCTGGTTATCATAAACACAGATGTTTAATATAAATATTTCAATATTTATTATCACAATAACAGTGTTACCATTGCTACCATGTTACCATTGGTAGCAGTAAATCTCATAAAATCATTAGAAAAATACATCTGTTGGATGGTGCTTATCTATGTCCGAAACATATTAGGAGTAAACATTTATAATCGTCACATTAAAAGTTACATATGTTGTTTTTCATGCATATTTGTCTCCCAAATATATTAGTGATTGTAAATGGGTAACTTAAATAGCTTTGTAGAAAGGCACTTTATAAAGTTCGGTCTATTTCCTTGCATTAGAATACGAGGCACATCTGCCTCATCCAATATGGCGGACACGCTGACGCAGCAACGGGTCAACCCACTTGATGAGGCGCCTACGTTTATATGTCTATGGTGCAGACAACACTCATCTGGATGAGTCTGACACAAAGAAAACACCTGAATCTGATGATTATGAAACAAGAGCTGATGTTCAAGGTTATTCATAATTGGCAATACCCATTTCCTAGTGGCACACACTACCTGGAGTGTGATTTTGCAGTATCAACTTTTATCCTCAAGATCAGCCCTGTTCTTTAGTGTCATCTGACTGAGGACAGATTTCACTTGTGATATTCTGATTCGGCCACTTCTGCTTTACTTTGTGGCACAGTAACATGTCGTTGGTGTTCATTTGATATGTATCACATTCTGCAGAATCTTGACGCTGATCTCAAATAAAGATTTTATTTTATTTTTTTAAGAGCCGTTAGCCGGTTCGGTCTGTCACGTGACCGACTCGTGACGTATGGTGGGCGGAAGTGCAGAGAGGAGAGAGAAGGTAGCGAGGTGTTGTCTCTTCTTCTGTGTTGAAGTTAGGACTTTGAAGCTTGTCAGGCCGGCTGTCTGACCGCAGCAGTGTCCCTCCAGCTGTTTGCTCACTTTGTTCAGTGTCACCTCGGATGTGTGAAGCTAGGCTGCTTCCAGCGTCAGTGAAGAGACTGCGTGTGGGTAGCTGGAGTGAAACGAGGCTGTGATAACCTTTCAGCTGGATGTTTTATGCTAAGTTAGGCTGACATGGTGTTAGCTCTGCGCTATGGAAACACAACATCTTCAATGTTGACAAAGTGAAGCATTGGAAGAAATTATTAAGGCTCAAGCAATCATTATCAATTTGCCCATTCTTAAAAAATTAAGTAGAGCAAAGTTGTGTATAAAAAAGAAAGAAGAGTATTGAATTGTGGCTCCAGTCGCTTCTAGCTACTGAGTTTTTGCTGTTTTGGTGGCTGATCCTGAGACTCTTTGGCCGATAAGGACGTGAAGAGTGTTCTTCAGAAGAGGTGAGATCTAATGTACAAGAACATTATCCGGTATTTCCACATTTTGCTGCACACAGCACTGATTTCACAAACAAACAAGTGATTGTATTGCATTCCTCTGAATGCTCTGGCCTCATGTTTTTTTAATAAATAAAGTTTTTTCTTAGTGTGGAAAGGTCTGGGACTGTGTAGCACTGTTATCCTCTAAACTTTGTGTGCTCATTTTCAACAGAAATATACTCGACAGTGCATTATAACTGTTGTTAGACAACTTTGCGATGATAAAATAATGATTTGATCAATGTCTAAACCCAGCAACACTGGAGTTACTCTTTGATTTGTACCAATCAGCAGTCAACTGTCCTGCTGGCTGCGTTCCCTTTTCTGAGTATGTCAGGTTCAGGTTTGCAAAGTCCTTCACTGACTACTGAGGCAGTGCACACTCACATCCACATTGCGCTGCTGATCTACTTATATTTTTACACTGCTGGTGTAATTTTTTTCTCTTTGCGTTTCTACTTAGCCCTACAACACGTAAAGCTACGTAGAATTGTGTAAAAAGTGAATACATTTTGTTTAACAATATACAATGAGATATCTATTTTTAGGTACCTCATTGAACCAGAGGCAAAGCATGGCAGCACATTTTATGTTTACATAAATAAATTAAATCAACTTGTATCTGTGATCCTGTTGTTAAAGTTTATGAAGTACTCAAACACAAAACTCAGTGTGCTGCAAAGACAGAGTCTGTGCAGCAGGTAAAAAACCCTCCTCCGTCCCGCCGACGAGACGTGTCGCATCGCCATCATGTGCTTCAGCTGTGACTTGGTCTTCGGCGAGTTGTGCTCACAGTTCTTTCCACATCTGTTTCTACTGCTGTAATTGCTAAGTGTTTGTTTGGTTGTTCTAAATTTGTGCATTTACCATAGCCCTTTATCACTTAAGGTAATAATACTGTCTGTTTATGTATATTTAAAACTGTAATATCACAGAATTTTCAAAATTTAGTTCAGTATGCAAAGATGTTTACAGTTGTGACATTCTATCGTTTGGATCCTGAATGACTAACTGCAGTTTGCAGTCCTGATCTTAATGTCTCTGTATTTGTGTTTTTCTCAGGTGAAACAGACAGACGCAGACATGATCGTTGTCAGAAGTGTTGAAATCCTTCATTTGGTTTGGTAGTCTCAGAAGGCATGGATTCACTCACACTGCAGAGAAACTACCAATGTGAACAATGTGGCAGCAGTTTCAGCCAACTAAACCCATACAAGCTACACGTGCTTACCCACGCTGAAGAAACACCATACTGCTGCAACAGATGTGGGAGACATTTCAGCAACCAGAGTTCATGCAGAAAACACCCGAGTGACCATAATGGATCACACCAATGTGACCAGTGTGGGAGGAGTTTCACTCATTTGGATGGTTACAAGACACACCTGCGCCTCCACACTGGAGAGAAGTCGTACCAGTGTGATCAATGTGAAAGGAGTTTCACTTACTTATGTCATTACAAGAGACACCTGCGTGTCCACACTGGAGAGAAACCATACCAGTGTGAACAATGTGGCAGCAGTTTCAGTTTGTTAAGCAGCTACAAGGACCACCAGCGCGTCCACACCGGAGAAAAGCCGTACCAGTGTGAACACTGTGAAAAGGATTTCAGCCGCCTAAGTAATTACAAGACACACCTGCGCGTCCACACTGGAGAGAAGCCACATCGGTGTGAACTATGTGGGAAGAGTTTCCGTTTCTTAAGTGATTACAAGAGACACCTGCGCGTCCACACTGGAGAGAAGCCATACCAGTGTGAACAATGTAGGAAGAGTTTTAGTTGCGCAAGTCACTACAAGAGACACCTGCTTGTTCACACTGGAGAGAAACGATACCAGTGTGACCACTGTGAAAAACAGTTCACTGAGTCTAGTGATTATAACAGACACTTGCGTACCCACACTGGTGATAAACCATATCAGTGTGAACAGTGGAAAGAGATACACTCATTTAAGTAGTTACAATCAACACCTGCGCTGCCACACTGGAGAGAAACCATACTGGTGCTCTCGATGTAAAAGATTATTTGCTTGGCCAAAATCCTTGAAGGTACATCGTTGTGTTGATGAAGTTGAAGAGAGCTTTGACTGAGTGCAGGAGTTTTTGTAGCTCACAGAATGGTGGCGGAGTCAGCCACTCCCATGCTGAATTCCAATTGCCTGCCTAAGTAAAAGGAATTTGAAGGAAAATTATGGATGCATATAATCTAGGGCAGCTATATCGTCCACTTAGCACTTAGCACTCCCCCTAGAGGCCTGGAGGACATCCTTTGTCTCGACTGGATATGCTGCTTTTTCTGCTGCATTTGTTTTATGAGTTTGTGTGTTTTAGACTTTGTATGGTTGCTGTATTTGCAGCGTGTTTGCTGTTAATGTATTTGTTTTGGCATTCTGCGGCATATTTTTTCCATTTGCAGGACATTTCTGTTGTTGTATGCCTTTTGGACTTTCGTATGTGTTTTTCAATCAGCATGGTTTCTGAAGCTGCTGCACATTTCTCATTTCCTCATTTCACATTCCCATTCAGAGTGCCTAAACTTTCTTCCCAAAATTTCTTTCTTTCTTTCTTTTTTGGAAAGTAGAAGATGGAAATAAAAAGAAATCTTGCTTAAAATATTAAAGATGTGTGCAGTCCTAGTAGTGGAGGTGGAGGGTCCTCATTTGGTCAATGGTGTGTAACTCCCCAAAAATCTGACACACTCTTCTGACAGTGAAGGGGTGCTCTAAGCAGGAGAGTGGAGTCGTGTGGTGTCAGTGGACACAAGTCTACTAGAAGTGGTAGTGTGGTTAGTTACCATGCTAAAGTCAAAATGATCCAGCAGATTGCTTTATAGAATCCTTTTGTCCTGGGACGGAACAAGTAACAAAGTGATATTTTCCAGCTGCTGATTGTTATGAAGATCAGGTGTCAGTGATTCACTGTAATCTACCTCTGATATGATGTTGGTTAACACAACTACAGTATAATAATATTGTTCATTTACATTAAGCTTGCATTTCATTCAAGTGTGATGTGGGAGGATTTACTCTCTCATTAAATTCCTCATGAAGGGTTTTTTGAAAATAATGGTGTAATTAATGTAGGCTAATTATTCATGTTAAGTGTCCTGCAGTTTCATAATTAAACATCAGTGTTTGTCAAGTTGCCTGAAAAAAATGTTATTATTATTATTATTATTATTCATCTTCGTATTACTTACTACCCACTGAAGTAAAACATAACTTTAATTCTATAAACAGCAGAAGTAATTAGTTACATTACTTATTACATTTCTTTGGGAACTCTGCACAGCTCTGTCAAAGGCAGCCATGGCAATTATTTATGCATAACTTTAAGCCTTTTAAATGAGTGAGTTACATAAAAATCATGAGGTTAATAAGGGCCAAACAGCCTATTTTTGCCCCGTGCCCACTTGCAAGTCAATGTGGCCATGTTCAGCAGGCAGATATCAATAGAACCCAAATAAATCTTTGGAGTGCGTCTAATATAATGATATGAGAAACACGACTTCACTGCAAGTGAAATCCAGTCCTAAGCATCACTGAGCCAGCAGGTTCACCTATTTGATGATCCAGCTGCAGCCACTTGGCATTATGACAGGTTGTGATAGTTTGTTCTGCTTTGAGGTAATGTATTGTATTAGTACGAGTTTTGGGCAGCAAGCTGTGCAAACAGAGCCGGCAGGATGTGCTGGGATTGATCTCAGGCTAAAGGTGGGGAAGTGGTGCCAACGGGTCTGGACCCCACAGAGTGGAACCAGTCAAATTTGCCATTATTTGAGTTTAAACTAAGCAAAGGTTAATGGAGTTTGTGACTTTGGGAATGTAACTGTATTGTTGTTCTGTTTGATGGTAAAGGGAGAATTTATTGGTGGAAATATGCAGTAATTGCAGCGGTTTTTAACCCTTTATTGTTACATTCACCCTTCCCAGTGTTACAATCCTATTTGACGGATAGAAGTTTATTGGCAGGAAAATACCATCATCATGTATCATTTACTATCTGAACCAAAAGCTAAGTTAGTCTACTGTAGATCAGCCAAACACATCACTGATGGGGGATCAGTCAAATGTCTTAGGAATATTCATTATCACCTTTACTGTACGTATACAGGATTAAGATGATCATCACATTCAGATTTGACCATGCATTGAGAGGGTTGCAGATCCCTCTCAATGCATGCATTTAATCACAGTCACAAACATGTGTCTGTTGCTGTGATCAAACCTGTGACCCTTTCATGATGGACATGTTTACCCAGCATGCCACCCTGCTCCTCATACCTGGACAGAGGACATTAGGCAAAACAAGCAGACACAGAACACATTAATTCTTATCACTGCAACGTCCTCCTTTGCATTACTGCAGATTCACTGCAGCCTGTATGGTTACCAGCATACAATGCAGAAAGCTTTCCAACATGAAGTGTTGTGACAACACTGCACATATGAGCATAATAGGCCTGATTAATAGCAAACAGGAAACACTGAATTTATTCCTACTCTTATGTGACATCAAATACAATCCAGAAAAATGTATTGTGTGGTGTTTTACCTATGACTACATAGAGTATGTAACCACAGGGGGGGCAGATGGCGCGATGGGTCCCGTCCCTACACCCTGCACTGCAGCCCTGCGCCACGCCGGAGACGAGCTCCTCACTCGATACCCCTTTCATCAGGCGCTGGCCTCGCATCTTCCAGGATGTGACAGAGAATACGGCCTGCTCCATGCTCATGAGTTTCCTGGACGAGCACTTCTTTCCTCCTGTCCCTGGGAGACGGCGCAGGGATCTGGCCTGGAGTGCAGTGCTGTCAGTGTATGTGCTGGCTGGTCAGATGGCACTGCATTGCAATGAGAGGGGCATGGTGGTGGTCCTGCCACAGCTGAAGGAGTGTGTGGGGGCAAACGTGGAGAGGGTCATCTGCCCTGAAATAAGAGACAAGGGAGGATGGGTAAGTGTTCACAGGTGAATATCTAGAGGAGACAAAACAAACTGACTCTCCTATTTGAAACATGTACAACCACAATATCATTATACCTAAATGTGAATATCTGAGTCTCTAGTGGATGCTGGACAGTCATTGTTGCAGTTTGTCTTAGAAAGAAACAAGAACACATGTTGGAAAAGCTCATACTGAGGTTATATAAGTGATCATCTGTTGGCTCCAGTGTCACACAGTGATATTGCTGCTTTTGATCATCTTGCTGTGATATTAGCGTTCTTCTATGAACCACATTAGTATTTATACAAGTCAGAGTAGTATTGTGGGCTGTCCTAACTACTAGCCAATCCAGTCAGCTGTAGTGAAGCCAACAGCAGTAATAGTTGTATTAAAACACAGAGAGCAGTAATGCAGTCCTCTCTTAAGCTCCTCTTAGCGGTGCCGCTCCTCCTCTCCGGTGTCTCTGCGATGCTTCGGTGGAGGAATCCATTCCCACCTACGAGCGCCAGGACCCGTCTACCGGGGAGACCCTCATCTGTGCCAAATGTCCACCCGGCACGCACATTGCCGCGCACTGCACAGCCGCCACGGCCACCAGGCCACCGAGCTGTGGAACTACCTGCCCAGGTGTCTGTACTGCAACAACTTCTGCTATGAGAACCAGGAGGTGGAGAAGGAGTGTACGACGGTCAGCAACAGGGTCTGCCGCTGCAAAGAGGGCTTCTGCTGAGCCGATAACTTCTGTATCAGACACACGAAGTGTCTAATACACTCTGCTAATTCTGACGCAGACTGTTCTTGTGCACATGTCAGCCTTTGTTCTGTCAATCCCAGGAGCACCATTTTGCCCCCAGCAGTAATCACCTGGAATATTTCTTCATCTTTCAAGGATTCAAAACAAAGTGCTAGTTTGTGTTTTGTGATTTTCATCTTTTTTGTAGTTTCACTCTGTTCTCACTGCATTTCTTTTGCATATCCATCATATCCATCGTTATTGAAGCTCAATGACTTTTCCATAATTGGAGCAGCAGGCTGAATTCTCAGTGATATGTTTTTGTCTGCTCACTACACAAAACACTAAACAGACACAAAGTTTTTTTTAAAACTAGACACATGAGCTGCCCAATGTTATGATATACAGTGTTGAGCTTGGTATGCCACTTAGTTCATGATACAGTACAGTGAAAAGCCATATGAAGCAATCTTTTTTTTTTAATTACCATTATTATTGTTAAAGTAATATTTTATTTGCCTCCAACAGCCAGTCAATTTACAGTTGACATCACCTTTCAGTGACTATTTCTGCTTTATTCGTGGGCCTTTGCAGAAATGCTGCTTCCTCACAGGTCTCAGTTTATGACTGAGGGTGATGGGCTTCTGCTATAAGACCCTCAACACGATGAAACTCTCTGGCTTCTTTTAAATCTCACCTTAAAACTTTCATTCATTTTGAATGCTGACCTCCATCCAGTTGCAGTGAGAGTAACTCATTCATGTCGATTTGGTTGCGACCTAAGCAGTGTGCATGTGTTTCAGCTGAAAGACTGTGATCTCTGCTCTAAAATGTGCATACAGCCAGTCACGCAGATGCTGTCATTAACCTACACTCGTGCTGATTTGGTCAGCCGGGCTGTCAATCACCGCTGTTCTCAACACACCAAAACAACCACTGGAATATAATGTAGTCACATCTGTGACCTTTTTCTTCCCCTTTATAATTATAAGACACACTTTGTTTTTTTCTGCTACAAGTCCAATAGCTTTATTTCAGGCTGTTAACAATCCTATCTACACAAACAAGACACTTTTGCCACCACCTAATTCCATCAAGTCAAATACAATTTGTATTGGGTTTATTTTATCGAAATGATTCGTTCTTTGGAGTTACATTTCATTTTGTTTTTGGAAAAAAAAAAAACATCATCATATTTCAAAAAATAGCCTCCTGCAGCTCTTCTTCTTTGTCTTCTTCTTCGTCGTGAGTTGGATGTTTTCGTGTGTCGGTTGTTGGATGTCTTCGTTCCTTGCTGCCTCTTCGTGGGCCCATATTTTGCCTTTGACCAGCAGCATCCGTTCCAGCTCTGTCTTTTCTTTTTCCCACTGCTCTGCTCTTCTGGCCCAACTCTCTGACAGTGTGGACAGCTCCTCTTTGCACTTGTTTCTGTCGTCTGAGAGCTCCTTTCTAAAGCTCTCCTCTCTCTCAGAGAGCTCCTTTTGGTGGCTTCGGTCTTCTGCTGCCAGCCGCTCTCGTAGTTCTTCGCAGGTCGCTTTGCTCTGATTCAGCGCCGACTCTGCGTCAGTCAGCTGGGCCAAGGTGACGATGTAAGCATTGGTTCGAGCTCGTCTTTTCTTGGTGGCCCTGCTGATCTGTTTGTCTTTCTGCACGAGGACCTCTTTCAGCTGGCTCACTTCTGCCTGCCACTTGTCATTCAGGGCTGTTGCTCCACTGGAGGCTTCGAGCTCTTCTACAGAGGCTCTCATCCTCTCGGGTTCGTCTTTGAGGAGGCTCTGATTAAGAGAGACCAACTCCTCAGCTCTCTTTTTCAGGTCCTCCTGTAGCGCCCTGCGCTCGTGGTTCCAGCTTTCGATGGCTTCCTCATGTGTGCGCTTCAGATCGGCGACACGTTTTTGCAAATAGCCGATCCATTCGTCCCTCTCGCCGATCCCCTTGATGGCATTCCGGAGATCGGCCTTTAACTTTTTGTTCTCCTCCTCTGCGCTGGAGAGTTTCTCCCGCAAGGTCCTTCTGTCTTCCAGAGGCGACTCCTGAGCCGAATGAGCAAAAGGATGCCGCTGTCTCTGGTTCGAGGTGTTTACCCATCTGCCACTGTCCTGTCTTCTTGCCATTGCGGTTAATGTTGTTCTGCACTGATGATCTGATGTTCTCAAAAACAAAGCTAAACTGTCTCTTAATACAACTAGTCAATATACCAAAAGTGAGGGACTGGCTTCTTGGCTCTGGGGTGCTTAAGTATAGACCGTGACGGTGACGTCACTATGTCAAGTGACGTCACTGTCACATACCCAATTGCGCATATACGGAAGTTGACTCCGTCTTAAATAAAATGCACTTTTGAAAAAAAATAAATGGCTGAACAATAAGTTAAATAGTGCAAAAACATAAAAATGAAGAACATATAAAAAGAATGGTGAGGCAATAAACAATATAAACAACAAAATTTACTGTTGGCAGTGACAGTGAGTGCATGGTGTGCTGCTCACTGCTCATTAATGGATGAGAAAGTACTGTAGTGTTGGTTGTATTGTAGCAAGTGTGAGCCCCTCAGCTTTAATAAAGCAATAATTTCTCTTGTCTTCTTGCCATTGCGGTTAATGAACAGTATTTTTTTCACATTTTATGATAAGAAAACATTACAGAAACAAAGAAAATGTTTGTGGCTTTTTAGTTTATAGTTTATTCTGGAAAACTGAGTAAAACTTTATAACTCATGAACTTTATTATTGTCTTACAACTAGTGCAAGTACTGTCTGTTTGGTTTTAACACACGGAGACATTAAAAAAAAAAAATGTAAAAAATGACATCTTCAGTGGAACAGCTCTAATTTACCTGCCCAGGTGTCTGTACTGCAACAACTTCTGCTATGAGAAGCAGGAGGTGGAGAAGGAGTGTACGGCGGTCAGCAACAGGGTCTGCCGCTGCAAAGAGGGCTTCTGCTGCGCCGATAACTTCTGTATCAGACACACGGAGTGCGGCCCCGGACAAGGAGGTCAAACGAAAGGTATTTATCAGTGAAAAGATCGTTTCTTCATCTGCGAGGATCTTGCAAATGGAGGTGTGTGCTTTGTACAGTTGGTTATAACCGTAATAATAATAATAATTGTAAGAGCCAATTAATGGGAATTTATAGAGTATAATAATTTAGTTAAAAAATGTATAAATATGCTTAATTGAATTTTAAGAAATTCATGATGCGTATTATATTTCATAGGAATACTTAACTTAGTTAATTTAAAAGGAAACTTTTACTGTGAACTGTAATTTTGGCTTCTACTACGTAATGCGTCATACGTCTTTTTAATATTGCTTGCATGAATGTCAAGGCAGATTGCAGCTGAACGCGAAGCAACAGGGTCTTCCGCTGCAAAGAGGACTTCTGCTGCGCCGATAACTTCTGTATCAGACACACGGAGTTCAAACGAAAGGTATTTATCAGTGAAAAGATCGTTTCTTCACATTTCATCTTTAGAAACAATAATAAAAAACCGTAATAATCAAAGTCTCGGTAGCTCAATGTTTTACTAGAGTAGCAGCCCCGACAAAATCGTATTTAAAGTTAAAGTGGAAATCCACGAAGCGCATGGAAACACGCTCCATCACCTGCGCCCTCCGCAGCCACAACGGTATTTTAAAAGCATTGTAATGATCCCAACTGCGCTGTTGTTTTCTTTAGGTACATCACAAAGCAACGCTGTTTGTGCAGAATGTGCCGAGGGCTTCTTCTCTAACTCATCTTCCGCGCTGCATTGGTGCGTAAATCACGCAGGCGGACAGATAGTGCTCCTGCCCGGCTCCATCTACCACGATACGATGTGTGGCACCTGCGAGGATCTTGTAAATGGAGGTGTGTGCTTTGTGCAGTTGGTTATAACTGTAATAATAATAATAATAATAATAACTAGAAAATTCCCTCTGGGAAATTTCTACACGGGGACACGGGGGGCTACTGCCGGGGGAACCATCTCTGTCAACATAGACATGATCATCTTTCACTGAGCAATGATTGAGGAGCTGTAATCACATTAAGTCTTCTGTGTGTGTATGTCTGTAATCAAGTTACCTGTATGTGCTTGCATGTGTGTGTGTGCTGTCAACCACAGCTGTCTGTGTCTGCATCTCTCCTCTGCTTCATGTCTCTGTTAACATGAATTAATGAACTGAATCAATAAACATGAATGGAGCTAATGCTAACGGAGCTAACAGAGCTAACAGCTAACGGCGCTAACGCTATAAGGGTTAACTGTGGTAACAGAGCTAACGGTGCTAACAAAGCTAATAGAGCTAATGGCGTTAACAAGGGGGCGGGGGGAAGGGGTTTTCATTATGCATTTGTCTGTGTGTGTGTGTGTTTATGTCTCTGTCGTTGTGTGTCACTGCGTATGTGTGTGTCTTCGTCTGTGTGTGTGTGTGTCTGCTTGAACTACACAAGCACCCCAACCATCTCCTACATGGAGATGTGTCTGGTATATGTGTGTCTGAATGTGTGTGTGCGCGTGTGTAACTTCTGCCCCACCTGCTGATAACTACGTCGCTACCTCTCCCACTTTTTACCTGTTCCTGTTCAGTTTTGACGTGCTTGTTTTTAATCCCTTTTTAGCTGTTGGTTAGCCCTGTGTGTGTGTGTGTGTGTGTGTGTGTGTGTGTGTGTAATAAGAAGAAGAAACGCGCAGGATAACCCTCATTTCTCAATAAATTCGAAACATTCTTCTCAATGAACACATATAAACATATAGTAGAACAATAAAGAACCATCTCAACTAAAGTTAACCCTCAGGAATAATAGGAAAATAATAACATTTTCAGTGGAACAACTCTAATTTAGGCTCACCTCTGTCCCCAAATTAATACTAAGGCCTTAACGTGAACATCTGAGTCTCTAGTGGATGCTGGAGAGTCATTGTTGCAGTTTGTCTTAGAAAGACACAAGCACACGTGTTGGAAAAGCTCATACTGAGGTTATATCAGTGATCATCTGTTGGCTCCAGTGTCACACAGTGAGATTGCTGCTTTTGATCATCTTGCTGTGATATTAGCATTCTTCTATGAACCACCAGCGCCAGGACCCGTCCACCGGGGAGACCCTCATCTGTGCCAAATGTCCACCCGGCACGCACATGGCCGCGCACTGCACAGCTGCCACGGTCACCAGGTGCGCGCCGTGCAAAGGCGAACTGTACACCGAGCCGTGGAACTACCTGCCCTGCTCTATTTGTGGGCCTGTCTCAGAGATAGAAATGTATGATGTTCTGTAAAATGTGGTGGTATCCAAGTGAAAACTGTTTGTCACGTGCGGCAGCTAAATACAGTACTTGTTGTAATCTAAACTGCCTGTAACCGCCTCTATCAAGAACGCTGTGGCTGCCTGCAGGCTGTACTTTAACCAAGTCGCCACAAGGTGTCGCCATCTATCCTTCGTAACTACTCCTTGAAGGATAAAACGGTTCAGCACATACAGTACACTGACATGTTCACAAACCATATCAGAGACAGTGACGTGAGTTACTGACACATTGTTTCTCATTCATTCATATATCCATATATTTCCATAACCATTAAAACGACAAAACTACATGAACAAAAAGCAGTCTCGTAATATTCCTTCCAAGAATTAATCTTGGGACATTCAGTGCGTTTGTCAGAGAGTGTTTCTAATTTCCCATTGTTAGCATGTTTATGCATTCCCATTATTTCTACAGGTTCAGCTGGACAGCCTCCAGTATTTTCAAGTATTTATTATTCTTATTTTAGTTTAGCAAGAACAGGCCTCTCTGCAGAGGAGATGACATCACCTCTGTCTGCATCATCCCCATAATGTTCCCACAGGCATTGAGATGTCGTTGTAGGATAGTTAGAGTCTGGCCTGTATTAATCTCCTATCTCCTATTTTATAGTACAGCCCCCTCCTGTGCTTCAATACGAGCATGGGATCGGTCATGATGGCCTGCCTGCTCATGCAAGGGCAGGACCTGGAAAGTTTAGAATGATTCATTTTTCAAGTTATTTCCCAAAAACGTCATTTAATACATTTTACAGTTTCTAAACCTCTGAGTCACGAGCTTTAATATATCTTGGTAGCATTGTTGATTTCTCCAGATAAATTCTAATTTAGCTAAATTACTACTCAATTAAACAATTCAGTTTTTAAGTTGATCAAGCTTTTCATTCATACAAACTTAATGTGAGCATGGGGGGATGAGAATAGAATATGGATTTAGTGGCATTACAGAGCAATGCACATTTACTTTACCTCACATAATTCAAAGATTATGACACAATATTCGTGGGTTTTGCGTTCATTTTACTAAATTTGAAGCACTTCTTTTAAATGATCAGAGTTTCCATGATTAGTCCGACCAAACGAAAACACACAAAGTGAACTGAAAACAGAATTGTCACAGGCCGGATACTAATGATGATTTTGGTTTCATACACATTTATCTTTTGTGGGGGCATTTTCCTCGTTTTACTTGACTGCGCTTAGTACAGAGAGACAAAAATATCTGGAGAGACCTAGAGAGGGAGACATGTGTTGCAGTCATGGCATCACTGAGGACCTGTGCTCGCCAGCTGTCTCCTGTACTGGAACATCTGTTCAACCTGAGCCTGAGTCAGGAGAAAGTCCCGAAGCTGTGGAAGGCGTCCTGCCTGGTTCCAGTCCCCAAGAAGCCGAGGCCATCTGACCCAGTCGCCCTCACATGCCATGTGAGGAAAGTCCTGGAGAGATTGGTCCTAGCCTATAGCTGAGTCCACAGGGGAAGACATTCCTGGACCCCCTGCAGTTTGCCTATCAGCCCCATTTAGGAGTCGAAGACGCTGTCATTTACCTGCCGCAATGAGCCCATATGCATCTCGATGGTGGAGGAGGCACTGTAAGGATCACATTCTTTGATTTCTCCAGTGCTTTCAACACCATTCAACCTCTGCTATTGGGGGAGAAGCTGCAGGGTGTTGGGCGTTAACGACTCACTGATCTCTTGGATTGCTGACTATTGACAGGCCGGCTACAGTTTGTCCGTCTGGGCAGCGGGCTGTCTGATGTGGTGGTCAGTGATACAGGAGCTCCACAGGGGACTGTGCTTTCTCCTTTCCTCTTCACCTTATGCACCACTGACTTTAAGTACAACTCTGAGTCATGTCGCCTGCAGAAGTTCTCTGATGACTCAGCTGTTGTCGGGTGTATAAGAGAGGGAGAGGAGGGGGAGTACGGGACACCGATAGACAACTTTGTTGAGTGGTCCGAACAGAACCACCTGAGGCTGAACATCAGCAAGACCAGAGAGATGGTGATCGACTTCAGGAGGAAGAAGATGCCTTCACAGCCACTGCGGATCAGAGGGAAGGTGCTGGAGGAGGTGGAGGACTGCAAATGCCTCGGAGTGGTGATTGACAACAGACTGGACTGGAAATCCAACACAGACACTGTGTACAAGAAGGGGATGAGCAGGCTCTACATCTAATGCTCAACTCTGCTCGTGGAAGTTTTTTTGACCTTTTAGAGAGAGGGTTTTACAACTCAGTATCCGCAAACCACACAGATGCCCACACATAAAAGACTCGCTTACGCTTAAAAAATGGAAGCTGTCCAGCCCTCTTCAACAGAAGTGACAACATGCACATCATCAGCATGGTGAGTATTCTGTGTAACAGTGTTCTGTATATGTTGAAGATGCCAAAGCCAGAGACAGAGGTGATGATATGTGCTCTTTAATGATGTTTGATAAAAATAACAACAATAATAATTCTTCAAATTATCAACAGATGAATCAGTCAAGATTTTGAACAGTATTTTTTGATAAGACAACATTACACAAACAAAGAAACAGAATCTATATGAGTGAAGGGAAAATGTTTGTTGCTTTTTGGTTTATAGTTCATACTGGAAAACTGAGTAAAACTTTATAACTCATGGACTTTATCATTGTCTTACAGCTGGTGCCAGTACTGTCTGTTTGGTTTTAACACATGGAGACACTCAAAAAAAATACATAATAATAATAATAATAATCACATCTTCAGTGGAACAGCTCTAATTTAGGCTCACCTCTGTCCACAAATTAATACTAAGACCTTAATGTGAATATCTGAGTCTCTAGTGGATGCTGGACAGTCATTGTCATATATCTATTCTGTTGGCACATTTTTTTTTTTTATTGCCTTAGTATATTTTCATTCTGGTATATTTTTAATTGCATTTACGAACATTTTTATTGCACGTTGGTTTATTTTATTGTAGTTATCTTAATTTTATTCTTTCTAATCTTTCTTATTATCTTACATGGGGGTTGCAATGAAAATTTCATCGACATGTCATGCTCAATGACAATAAAGAATCTTGAATCTTGAATTGTTGCAGTTTGTCTTAGAAAGAAACAAGCACACGTGTTGGAAGAGCTCATACTGAGGTTATATCAGTGATCATCTTTTGGCTCCAGTGTCACACAGTGATATTGCCGCTTTTGATCGTCTTGCTGTGATATTAGCGTTCTTCTATGAACCACATTAGTATTTGTACAAGTCAGAGTAGTATTGTGGGCTGTCCGAACTACTAGCCAATCCAGTCAGCTGCAGTGAAGCCAACAGCAGTAATAGTTGTATTAAATACAGAGAGCAGTAATGGCGGTCCTCTCTTCAACTCCTCTTAGCGGTGCCGCTCCTCCTCTCCGGTGTCCTCTGCGATGCTTCGGTGGAGGAATCCGAGCGCCAGGACCCGTCCACCGGGGAGACCCTCATCTGTGCCAAATGTCCACCCGGACATAACAATAATTATAATAATAATAATAATAATAATAATAATAATTGTAAGAGCCAATTAATGGGAATTTATACAGTATAATAATTTAGTTAAAAATGTATAAATATGCTTAATTGAATTTTAAGAAATTCATGATGTGTATTATATTTCATAGGAATACATAACTTAGTTAATTTAAAAGGAAACTTTTACTGTGAACTGTTATTTTGGCTTCTACTACGTAATGCGTCATGCGTCTTTTTAATATTGCTTGCATGAATGTCAAGGCAGATTGCAGCTGGACGCGAAGCAACAGGGTCTGCCGCTGCAAAGAGGACTTCTGCTGCGCCGATAACTTCTGTATCAGACACACGGAGTGCGGCCCCGGACACGGAGTTCAAACGAAAGGTATTTATCAGTGAAAAGATCGTTTCTTCACATTTCATCTTGAGAAACAATAATAAAAAACCGTAATAATCAAAGTCTCGGTATCTTGATGTTTTACTAGAGTAGCAGCCCCGAAAAAATCGTCTTTAAAGTTCAAGTGGAAATCCACGAAGCGCATGGAAACACGCTCCATCACCTGCGCCCTCCGCAGCCACAACGGCATTTTAAAAGCATTGTAATGATCCCAACTGCGCTGTTGTTTTCTTTAGGTACATCACAAAGCAACACTGTTTGTGAAGAATGTGCCGAGGGCTTCGTCTCTAACTCATCTTGCGCAAGCGGACAGATAGTGCTCCTGCCCGGCTCCATCTACCACGATACGATGTGTGGCACCTGCGAGGATCTTGTAAATGGAGGTGTGTGCTTTGTGCAGTTGGTTATAACTGTAATAATAATAATAATAATAATAATAATAATAATCACCACCACCACCACCACCATCATCATCATCATATCATAATAACACTCGATTATCACAACTGACGACAAGTTACACCACAGTTTGGACTTCAAACTCACGCGGTACAATTCCTGTCTCGGTTGAGATGTCCAGAGCTTTCCTCTCGGGATTCTTCAGTATGCACAGGATGCGCGTGGCAAAAATGTGCATCATTAACTTGGGTCAGAATACCTTAAAACTTTCATTCATTTTGAATGCTGACCTCCATCCAGTTGCAGTGAGAGTAACTCATTCATGTCGATTTGGTTGCGACCTAAGCAGTGTGCATGTGTTTCAGCTGAAAGACTGTGATCTCCGCTCTAAAATGTGCATACAGCCAGTCACGCAGATGCTGTCATTAACCTGCACTCGTGCTGATTTGGTCAGCCGGGCTGTCAATCACCGCTGTTCTCAACACACCAAAACAACCACTGGAATATAATGTAGTCACATCTGTGACCTTTTTCTTCCCCTTTATAATTATAAGACACACTTTGTTTTTTTCTGCTACAAGTCCAATAGCTTTATTTCAGGCTGTTAACAATCCTATCTACACAAACAAGACACTTTTGCCACCACCTAATTCCATCAAGTCAAATACAATTTGTATTGGGTTTATTTTATCGAAATGATTCGTTCTTTGGAGTTACATTTCATTTTGTTTTTGGAAAAAAAAAAAACATCATCATATTTCAAAAAATAGCCTCCTGCAGCTCTTCTTCTTTGTCTTCTTCTTCGTCGTGAGTTGGATGTTTTCTTGCGTCGGTTGTTGGATGTCTTCGTTCCTTGCTGCCTCTTCGTGGGCCCATATTTTGTCTTTGACCAGCAGCATCCGTTCCAGCTCTGTCTTTTCTTTTTCCCACTGCTCTGCTCTTCTGGCCCAACTCTCTGACAGTGTGGACAGCTCCTCTTTGCACTTGTTTCTGTCGTCTGAGAGCTCCTTTCTAAAGCTCTCCTCTCTCTCAGAGAGCTCCTTTTGGTGGCTTCGGTCTTCTGCTGCCAGCCGCTCTCGTAGTTCTTCGCAGGTCGCTTTGCTCTGATTCAGCGCCGACTCTGCGTCAGTCAGCTGGGCCAAGGTGACGATGTAAGCATTGGTTCGAGCTCGTCTTTTCTTGGTGGCCCTGCTGATCTGTTTGTCTTTCTGCACGAGGACCTCTTTCAGCTGGCTCACTTCTGCCTGCCACTTGTCATTCAGGGCTGTTGCTCCACTGGAGGCTTCGAGCTCTTCTACAGAGGCTCTCATCCTCTCGGGTTCGTCTTTGAGGAGGCTCTGATTAAGAGAGACCAACTCCTCAGCTCTCTTTTTCAGGTCCTCCTGTAGCGCCCTGCGCTCGTGGTTCCAGCTTTCGATGGCTTCCTCATGTGTGCGCTTCAGATCGGCGACACGTTTTTGCAAATAGCCGATCCATTCGTCCCTCTCGCCGATCCCCTTGATGGCATTCCGGAGATCGGCCTTTAACTTTTTGTTCTCCTCCTCTGCGCTGGAGAGTTTCTCCCGCAAGGTCCTTCTGTCTTCCAGAGGCGACTCCTGAGCCGAATGAGCAAAAGGATGCCGCTGTCTCTGGTTCGAGGTGTTTACCCATCTGCCACTGTCCTGTCTTCTTGCCATTGCGGTTAATGTTGTTCTGCACTGATGATCTGATGTTCTCAAAAAAAAAAAGCTAAACTGTCTCTTAATACAACTACTCAAAATACCAAAAGTGAGGGACTGGCTTCTTGGCTCTGGGGTGCTTAAGTATAGACCGTGACGGTGACGTCACTATGTCAAGTGACGTCACTGTCACATACCCAATTGCGCATATACGGAAGTTGACTCCGTCTTAAATAAAATGCACTTTTGAAAAAAAATAAATGGCTGAACAATAAGTTAAATAGTGCAAAAACATAAAAATGAAGAACATATAAAAAGAATGGTGAGGCAATAAACAAGATAAACAATAAAATTTACTGTTGGCAGTGACAGTGAGTGCATGGTGTGCTGCTCACTGCTCATTAATGGATGAGAAAGTACTGTAGTGTTGGTTGTATTGTAGCAAGTGTGAGCCCCTCAGCTTTAATAAAGCAATAATTTCTCTTGTCTTCTTGCCATTGCGGTTAATGAACAGTATTTTTTTCACATTTTATGATAAGAAAACATTACAGAAACAAAGAAAATGTTTGTGGCTTTTTAGTTTATAGTTTATTCTGGAAAACTGAGTAAAACTTTATAACTCATGAACTTTATTATTGTCTTACAACTAGTGCAAGTACTGTCTGTTTGGTTTTAACACACGGAGACATTAAAAAAAAAATGTAAAAAATGACATCTTCAGTGGAACAGCTCTAATTTACCTGCCCAGGTGTCTGTACTGCAACAACTTCTGCTATGAGAAGCAGGAGGTGGAGAAGGAGTGTACGGCGGTCAGCAACAGGGTCTGCCGCTGCAAAGAGGGCTTCTGCTGCGCCGATAACTTCTGTATCAGACACACGGAGTGCGGCCCCGGACAAGGAGGTCAAACGAAAGGTATTTATCAGTGAAAAGATCGTTTCTTCATCTGCGAGGATCTTGCAAATGGAGGTGTGTGCTTTGTACAGTTGGTTATAACCGTAATAATAATAATAATTGTAAGAGCCAATTAATGGGAATTTATAGAGTATAATAATTTAGTTAAAAAATGTATAAATATGCTTAATTGAATTTTAAGAAATTCATGATGCGTATTATATTTCATAGGAATACTTAACTTAGTTAATTTAAAAGGAAACTTTTACTGTGAACTGTAATTTTGGCTTCTACTACGTAATGCGTCATACGTCTTTTTAATATTGCTTGCATGAATGTCAAGGCAGATTGCAGCTGAACGCGAAGCAACAGGGTCTTCCGCTGCAAAGAGGACTTCTGCTGCGCCGATAACTTCTGTATCAGACACACGGAGTTCAAACGAAAGGTATTTATCAGTGAAAAGATCGTTTCTTCACATTTCATCTTTAGAAACAATAATAAAAAACCGTAATAATCAAAGTCTCGGTAGCTCAATGTTTTACTAGAGTAGCAGCCCCGACAAAATCGTATTTAAAGTTAAAGTGGAAATCCACGAAGCGCATGGAAACACGCTCCATCACCTGCGCCCTCCGCAGCCACAACGGTATTTTAAAAGCATTGTAATGATCCCAACTGCGCTGTTGTTTTCTTTAGGTACATCACAAAGCAACGCTGTTTGTGCAGAATGTGCCGAGGGCTTCTTCTCTAACTCATCTTCCGCGCTGCATTGGTGCGTAAATCACGCAGGCGGACAGATAGTGCTCCTGCCCGGCTCCATCTACCACGATACGATGTGTGGCACCTGCGAGGATCTTGTAAATGGAGGTGTGTGCTTTGTGCAGTTGGTTATAACTGTAATAATAATAATAATAATAATAACTAGAAAATTCCCTCTGGGAAATTTCTACACGGGGACACGGGGGGCTACTGCCGGGGGAACCATCTCTGTCAACATAGACATGATCATCTTTCACTGAGCAATGATTGAGGAGCTGTAATCACATTAAGTCTTCTGTGTGTGTATGTCTGTAATCAAGTTACCTGTATGTGCTTGCATGTGTGTGTGTGCTGTCAACCACAGCTGTCTGTGTCTGCATCTCTCCTCTGCTTCATGTCTCTGTTAACATGAATTAATGAACTGAATCAATAAACATGAATGGAGCTAATGCTAACGGAGCTAACAGAGCTAACACTAACGGAGCTAACAGCTAACGGCGCTAACGCTATAAGGGTTAACTGTGGTAACAGAGCTAACGGTGCTAACAAAGCTAATAGAGCTAATGGCGTTAACAAGGGGGCGGGGGGAAGGGGTTTTCATTATGCATTTGTCTGTGTGTGTGTGTGTTTATGTCTCTGTCGTTGTGTGTCACTGCGTATGTGTGTGTCTTCGTCTGTGTGTGTGTGTGTCTGCTTGAACTACACAAGCACCCCAACCATCTCCTACATGGAGATGTGTCTGGTATATGTGTGTCTGAATGTGTGTGTGCGCGTGTGTAACTTCTGCCCCACCTGCTGATAACTACGTCGCTACCTCTCCCACTTTTTACCTGTTCCTGTTCAGTTTTGACGTGCTTGTTTTTAATCCCTTTTTAGCTGTTGGTTAGCCCTGTGTGTGTGTGTGTGTGTGTGTGTGTGTGTGTGTAATAAGAAGAAGAAACGCGCAGGATAACCCTCATTTCTCAATAAATTCGAAACATTCTTCTCAATGAACACATATAAACATATAGTAGAACAATAAAGAACCATCTCAACTAAAGTTAACCCTCAGGAATAATAGGAAAATAATAACATTTTCAGTGGAACAACTCTAATTTAGGCTCACCTCTGTCCCCAAATTAATACTAAGGCCTTAACGTGAACATCTGAGTCTCTAGTGGATGCTGGAGAGTCATTGTTGCAGTTTGTCTTAGAAAGACACAAGCACACGTGTTGGAAAAGCTCATACTGAGGTTATATCAGTGATCATCTGTTGGCTCCAGTGTCACACAGTGAGATTGCTGCTTTTGATCATCTTGCTGTGATATTAGCATTCTTCTATGAACCACCAGCGCCAGGACCCGTCCACCGGGGAGACCCTCATCTGTGGCAAATGTCCACCCGGCACGCACATGGCCGCGCACTGCACAGCTGCCACGGTCACCAGGTGCGCGCCGTGCAAAGGCGAACTGTACACCGAGCCGTGGAACTACCTGCCCTGCTCTATTTGTGGGCCTGTCTCAGAGATAGAAATGTATGATGTTCTGTAAAATGTGGTGGTATCCAAGTGAAAACTGTTTGTCACGTGCGGCAGCTAAATACAGTACTTGTTGTAATCTAAACTGCCTGTAACCGCCTCTATCAAGAACGCTGTGGCTGCCTGCAGGCTGTACTTTAACCAAGTCGCCACAAGGTGTCGCCATCTATCCTTCGTAACTACTCCTTGAAGGATAAAACGGTTCAGCACATACAGTACACTGACATGTTCACAAACCATATCAGAGACAGTGACGTGAGTTACTGACACATTGTTTCTCATTCATTCATATATCCATATATTTCCATAACCATTAAAACGACAAAACTACATGAACAAAAAGCAGTCTCGTAATATTCCTTCCAAGAATTAATCTTGGGACATTCAGTGCGTTTGTCAGAGAGTGTTTCTAATTTCCCATTGTTAGCATGTTTATGCATTCCCATTATTTCTACAGGTTCAGCTGGACAGCCTCCAGTATTTTCAAGTATTTATTATTCTTATTTTAGTTTAGCAAGAACAGGCCTCTCTGCAGAGGAGATGACATCACCTCTGTCTGCATCATCCCCATAATGTTCCCACAGGCATTGAGATGTCGTTGTAGGATAGTTAGAGTCTGGCCTGTATTAATCTCCTATCTCCTATTTTATAGTACAGCCCCCTCCTGTGCTTCAATACGAGCATGGGATCGGTCATGATGGCCTGCCTGCTCATGCAAGGGCAGGACCTGGAAAGTTTAGAATGATTCATTTTTCAAGTTATTTCCCAAAAACGTCATTTAATACATTTTACAGTTTCTAAACCTCTGAGTCACGAGCTTTAATATATCTTGGTAGCATTGTTGATTTCTCCAGATAAATTCTAATTTAGCTAAATTACTACTCAATTAAACAATTCAGTTTTTAAGTTGATCAAGCTTTTCATTCATACAAACTTAATGTGAGCATGGGGGGATGAGAATAGAATATGGATTTAGTGGCATTACAGAGCAATGCACATTTACTTTACCTCACATAATTCAAAGATTATGACACAATATTCGTGGGTTTTGCGTTCATTTTACTAAATTTGAAGCACTTCTTTTAAATGATCAGAGTTTCCATGATTAGTCCGACCAAACGAAAACACACAAAGTGAACTGAAAACAGAATTGTCACAGGCCGGATACTAATGATGATTTTGGTTTCATACACATTTATCTTTTGTGGGGGCATTTTCCTCGTTTTACTTGACTGCGCTTAGTACAGAGAGACAAAAATATCTGGAGAGACCTAGAGAGGGAGACATGTGTTGCAGTCATGGCATCACTGAGGACCTGTGCTCGCCAGCTGTCTCCTGTACTGGAACATCTGTTCAACCTGAGCCTGAGTCAGGAGAAAGTCCCGAAGCTGTGGAAGGCGTCCTGCCTGGTTCCAGTCCCCAAGAAGCCGAGGCCATCTGACCCAGTCGCCCTCACATGCCATGTGAGGAAAGTCCTGGAGAGATTGGTCCTAGCCTATAGCTGAGTCCACAGGGGAAGACATTCCTGGACCCCCTGCAGTTTGCCTATCAGCCCCATTTAGGAGTCGAAGACGCTGTCATTTACCTGCCGCAATGAGCCCATATGCATCTCGATGGTGGAGGAGGCACTGTAAGGATCACATTCTTTGATTTCTCCAGTGCTTTCAACACCATTCAACCTCTGCTATTGGGGGAGAAGCTGCAGGGTGTTGGGCGTTAACGACTCACTGATCTCTTGGATTGCTGACTATTGACAGGCCGGCTACAGTTTGTCCGTCTGGGCAGCGGGCCGTCTGATGTGGTGGTCAGTGATACAGGAGCTCCACAGGGGACTGTGCTTTCTCCTTTCCTCTTCACCTTATGCACCACTGACTTTAAGTACAACTCTGAGTCATGTCGCCTGCAGAAGTTCTCTGATGACTCAGCTGTTGTCGGGTGTATAAGAGAGGGAGAGGAGGGGGAGTACGGGACACCGATAGACAACTTTGTTGAGTGGTCCGAACAGAACCACCTGAGGCTGAACATCAGCAAGACCAGAGAGATGGTGATCGACTTCAGGAGGAAGAAGATGCCTTCACAGCCACTGCGGATCAGAGGGAAGGTGCTGGAGGAGGTGGAGGACTGCAAATGCCTCGGAGTGGTGATTGACAACAGACTGGACTGGAAATCCAACACAGACACTGTGTACAAGAAGGGGATGAGCAGGCTCTACATCTAATGCTCAACTCTGCTCGTGGAAGTTTTTTTGACCTTTTAGAGAGAGGGTTTTACAACTCAGTATCCGCAAACCACACAGATGCCCACACATAAAAGACTCGCTTACGCTTAAAAAATGGAAGCTGTCCAGCCCTCTTCAACAGAAGTGACAACATGCACATCATCAGCATGGTGAGTATTCTGTGTAACAGTGTTCTGTATATGTTGAAGATGCCAAAGCCAGAGACAGAGGTGATGATATGTGCTCTTTAATGATGTTTGATAAAAATAACAACAATAATAATTCTTCAAATTATCAACAGATGAATCAGTCAAGATTTTGAACAGTATTTTTTGATAAGACAACATTACACAAACAAAGAAACAGAATCTATATGAGTGAAGGGAAAATGTTTGTTGCTTTTTGGTTTATAGTTCATACTGGAAAACTGAGTAAAACTTTATAACTCATGGACTTTATCATTGTCTTACAGCTGGTGCCAGTACTGTCTGTTTGGTTTTAACACATGGAGACACTCAAAAAAAATACATAATAATAATAATAATAATCACATCTTCAGTGGAACAGCTCTAATTTAGGCTCACCTCTGTCCACAAATTAATACTAAGACCTTAATGTGAATATCTGAGTCTCTAGTGGATGCTGGACAGTCATTGTCATATATCTATTCTGTTGGCACATTTTTTTTTTTATTGCCTTAGTATATTTTCATTCTGGTATATTTTTAATTGCATTTACGAACATTTTTATTGCACGTTGGTTTATTTTATTGTAGTTATCTTAATTTTATTCTTTCTAATCTTTCTTATTATCTTACATGGGGGTTGCAATGAAAATTTCATCGACATGTCATGCTCAATGACAATAAAGAATCTTGAATCTTGAATTGTTGCAGTTTGTCTTAGAAAGAAACAAGCACACGTGTTGGAAGAGCTCATACTGAGGTTATATCAGTGATCATCTTTTGGCTCCAGTGTCACACAGTGATATTGCCGCTTTTGATCGTCTTGCTGTGATATTAGCGTTCTTCTATGAACCACATTAGTATTTGTACAAGTCAGAGTAGTATTGTGGGCTGTCCGAACTACTAGCCAATCCAGTCAGCTGCAGTGAAGCCAACAGCAGTAATAGTTGTATTAAATACAGAGAGCAGTAATGAAAAGATCGTTTCTTCACCTGCGAGGACCTTGTGGGCGAGGAATAATAATAATAATAATAATAATAATAATAATAATTGTAAGAGCCAATTAATGGGAATTTATACAGTATAATAATTTAGTTAAAAATGTATAAATATGCTTAATTGAATTTTAAGAAATTCATGATGTGTATTATATTTCATAGGAATACATAACTTAGTTAATTTAAAAGGAAACTTTTACTGTGAACTGTAATTTTGGCTTCTACTACGTAATGCGTCATGCGTCTTTTTAATATTGCTTGCATGAATGTCAAGGCAGATTGCAGCTGGACGCGAAGCAACAGGGTCTGCCGCTGCAAAGAGGACTTCTGCTGCGCCGATAACTTCTGTATCAGACACACGGAGTGCGGCCCCGGACACGGAGTTCAAACGAAAGGTATTTATCAGTGAAAAGATCGTTTCTTCACATTTCATCTTGAGAAACAATAATAAAAAACCGTAATAATCAAAGTCTCGGTATCTTGATGTTTTACTAGAGTAGCAGCCCCGAAAAAATCGTATTTAAAGTTCAAGTGGAAATCCACGAAGCGCATGGAAACACGCTCCATCACCTGCGCCCTCCGCAGCCACAACGGCATTTTAAAAGCATTGTAATGATCCCAACTGCGCTGTTGTTTTCTTTAGGTACATCACAAAGCAACACTGTTTGTGCAGAATGTGCCGAGGGCTTCGTCTCTAACTCATCTTGCGCAAGCGGACAGATAGTGCTCCTGCCCGGCTCCATCTACCACGATATGATGTGTGGCACCTGCGAGGATCTTGTAAATGGAGGTGTGTGCTTTGTGCAGTTGGTTATAACTGTAATAATAATAATAATAATAATAATCACCACCACCATCATCATCATCATATCATAATAACACTCGATTATCACAACTGACGACAAGTTACACCACAGTTTGGACTTCAAACTCACGCGGTACAATTCCTGTCTCGGTTGAGATGTCCAGAGCTTTCCTCTCGGGATTCTTCAGTATGCACAGGATGCGCGTGGCAAAAATGTGCATCATTAACTTGGGTCAGAATACCTTAAAACTTTCATTCATTTTGAATGCTGACCTCCATCCAGTTGCAGTGAGAGTAACTCATTCATGTCGATTTGGTTGCGACCTAAGCAGTGTGCATGTGTTTCAGCTGAAAGACTGTGATCTCCGCTCTAAAATGTGCATACAGCCAGTCACGCAGATGCTGTCATTAACCTGCACTCGTGCTGATTTGGTCAGCCGGGCTGTCAATCACCGCTGTTCTCAACACACCAAAACAACCACTGGAATATAATGTAGTCACATCTGTGACCTTTTTCTTCCCCTTTATAATTATAAGACACACTTTGTTTTTTTCTGCTACAAGTCCAATAGCTTTATTTCAGGCTGTTAACAATCCTATCTACACAAACAAGACACTTTTGCCACCACCTAATTCCATCAAGTCAAATACAATTTGTATTGGGTTTATTTTATCGAAATGATTCGTTCTTTGGAGTTACATTTCATTTTGTTTTTGGAAAAAAAAAAAACATCATCATATTTCAAAAAATAGCCTCCTGCAGCTCTTCTTCTTTGTCTTCTTCTTCGTCGTGAGTTGGATGTTTTCTTGCGTCGGTTGTTGGATGTCTTCGTTCCTTGCTGCCTCTTCGTGGGCCCATATTTTGTCTTTGACCAGCAGCATCCGTTCCAGCTCTGTCTTTTCTTTTTCCCACTGCTCTGCTCTTCTGGCCCAACTCTCTGACAGTGTGGACAGCTCCTCTTTGCACTTGTTTCTGTCGTCTGAGAGCTCCTTTCTAAAGCTCTCCTCTCTCTCAGAGAGCTCCTTTTGGTGGCTTCGGTCTTCTGCTGCCAGCCGCTCTCGTAGTTCTTCGCAGGTCGCTTTGCTCTGATTCAGCGCCGACTCTGCGTCAGTCAGCTGGGCCAAGGTGACGATGTAAGCATTGGTTCGAGCTCGTCTTTTCTTGGTGGCCCTGCTGATCTGTTTGTCTTTCTGCACGAGGACCTCTTTCAGCTGGCTCACTTCTGCCTGCCACTTGTCATTCAGGGCTGTTGCTCCACTGGAGGCTTCGAGCTCTTCTACAGAGGCTCTCATCCTCTCGGGTTCGTCTTTGAGGAGGCTCTGATTAAGAGAGACCAACTCCTCAGCTCTCTTTTTCAGGTCCTCCTGTAGCGCCCTGCGCTCGTGGTTCCAGCTTTCGATGGCTTCCTCATGTGTGCGCTTCAGATCGGCGACACGTTTTTGCAAATAGCCGATCCATTCGTCCCTCTCGCCGATCCCCTTGATGGCGTTCCGGAGATCGGCCTTTAACTGATCTGATTTTCTCAAAAAAAAAAGCTGAACAGTCTCTTAATACAACTAGTCAATATACCAAAAGTGAGGGACTGGCTTCTTGGCTCTGGGGTGCTTAAGTATAGACAGTGATGGTGACGTCACTATGTCAAGTGACGTCACTGTCACATACCCAATTGCGCATATACGGAAGTTGACTCCGTCTTAAAAAAAAAATGCACTTTTGAAAAAAAATCAAAGGCTGAACAATAAGTTAAATAGTGCAAAAACATAAAAATGAAGAACATATAAAAAGAATGGTGAGGCAATAAACAATATAAACAATAAAATTTACTGTTGGCAGTGACAGTGAGTGCATGGTGTTAAACTGCTCATTAATGGATGAGAAAGTACTGTAGTGTTGGTTCTATTGTAGCAAGTGTGAGCCCCTCAGCTTTAATAAAGCAATAATTTCTCTTGTCTTCTTGCCATTGCGGTTAATGAACAGTATTTTTTTCACATTTTATGATAAGAAAACATTACAGAAACAAAGAAAATGTCTGTGGCTTTTTAGTTTATAGTTTATTCTGGAAAACTGAGTAAAACTTTATAACTCATGAACTTTATTATTGTCTTACAACTAGTGCAAGTACTGTCTGTTTGGTTTTAACACATGGAGACATTAAAAAAAGTGATGTGACTTTTGTTTTGCTCGGTTTGACTGTTAAAACAATCCCTTCCGAAGAAAATCAACCAGAGGGCAGGAAAGACCATTGTGCAAGGTCCATTTCCTGTGAGAGACACATACAACATATTGTCTTTTCTTTTATTGTTAAATTATGCTCTAAATTAAAGATTTGTGTATCTTTTCAGACATTTTCTGTGTATGTGTAGCATGGAGGAAGCTCCAACTGCATTTCGTTGTGCATTCCTATTGTACAACACCTTTGATAAAGAATAATAAGAATAAGTACATGTTTGAATGCTTTCTCTAAAAACAGAATGGTGTGGTATGTTTAAAGATGAAGTTAATTGAAGTAATTAAATAATTAGCAATTCAAATAAAGATATGGTTTGAAGAAAAAAACAACAACAAACAAACAGTCGATTTATAAATTGAAGAAACCTTTCTGGATGACTGAAAATGACAAATCTTGAGTGGGCTTTGGAGGAATTGCATTGTGTGACCTGTTTGTCAGTGGCTGCTTAGCTCCACCAGAGGGAGCTCTGGAGCCAAAGGTGTTTGAAGAGAAACAGTGTCCAAAATGGAAAGTCTTCAGGTTTTAAAATGTGAAGAGTTCAAGTCATTAATGCTCCATGCTGCAGTGTTTAGAAGCGGCAACTCCACCAGGCACACCTTTAGATTGATTATAATCAGTAATATCAGTTTGTGCACACTTGCTGATGTTTCAACCATCTTTTCAAAGTAAAATCTTGGCATCTTATCAGCTGCAGTCACAGGCTTAAACTCCCTGGAGGAGACATCACAGGTTTTGACTATGAAACCATCCGCATCATGATGCATACAGGAAACACGTCCCATGCCCTCCCTCTCTAATGGGCTCAATCCCGAGCCATTATCAGGCTGTACTTATTCTCCATTTTGCGTGACACCACTGGCCACATATTGATCCCCCTCCACACATGAATGCATTTACAGAGATGAATTTAATAAGATGAATTTAATTGCTGTTGGTACTGATTTCTTTTTACTTATGAGGTGCTTGCATTAATAATAGCCAATTCTTATCTGTTCTTCACACCCAATATACAGTTTACAGTCCAGTTTACAGAATAATATAATGTATTATTTCATGAGTAGGGGGCACTAGATGATGTCAGTGATGCATTGTGCATTATTCCTACTGGTGATGACTATTTTTTATGATGATTTGATATTTGATTATATGGGGATGGGGTATAATCACTGAATCCAGTGATCCGACTTCAAATCTCGGTGGGACCTGATTTTAAAAACAAGAGTTGTCAAAGCAAAGTGATCACACCTGTGTGACTGGCTTGCATTGTGTTCTGATCTTAAGTAGCTGTCAACGCAATCCGTACATGACATTGTTCTTCAGCTCAAGCTCCAGATTGCCCGCCATGTCTTCCAGGATTGTCTGTTTCATCACAGCAGTCACCAGGTCCACAGTCGAGATGTAGCGCTAATGTTCCAAAGTCACCAGTCAGGACTGTGCGCTTGCATGTTTGGCAAACATAGCTCCTCATTGAAGAGGGATGAGCTGTGATATGTAATTGCATATTGTATTGTTAAGTCATATATGATGACATGTTCAGTACACTGTATCCTGGTGTTCGAGAAAATGTCCACTAAGTTTTTATCTTTCTAGTCAGGATGGCCGAGCGGTCTAAGGCGCTGCGTTCAGGTCGCAGTCTCCCCTGGAGGTGTGGGTTCGAATTCCACTTCTGACAGCTGCTGCCTATGACATGACCCTGAGGACTGTCAGCAATTACTTGTGTTTGGTGTCAGTGACAAAATGCACTTCTACTGCATCCTCATTCTGAATGGGTAGGCAGTGTCTGACATCTCGTCAACCTGTATCTCTGTGCGTGTGTCGCCACATAATTTACAAACTCTGTTCTCACTGTGGTTTTCTAATAAAAGCTGTTTGTTGTGTTTTCATCACGGCAGTCGGGAGGTACACAGTAGAGGTCCAGTGTTAATGTTGCACTTGCATGTATGGCTAACACAGCTCCTGACATGATGATGTTGCGTTGTGGCAAAAGACGAGCCACGATATATTCTTGCATATTGTATTGTATCATGTATGAGAGTGTTCCACAGGAGTGTCAGTGACAGTTGTAAAAGTAAAGTGATAAGACCTGTGTGACCTTACATGTTGTTGCGTTGTGGCAAAACATGAGTCATGATACATTATTCCATCGTGTATTATATTGTAATATACCGTATATCTAAGGTGCTCTACGGTGTCTCCCCTGGAGGTGTGGGTTTGAATCCCACTTCTTACAGCTGCTGTTTTTAAGTGGAACTGCTGCCAATGACTTGACGCCAAGGAAGACGTGTCAGCAATTATTTGCATGTTCAGGGACAATGAGAAATGAGAAAACACAGTTTTCTTGCAGCTAGGGCTGCTTTCTGACATCCTCAGGTAGTCTTTGGTCTCAAGGCAATCTGGTGCTCTGTGCACATATTGTACAGGAGTGAGTTTCTCAGTTTGAGTGTGTGTGGTCTCATAATCGATTATGCTACTGTACTGTACGGCGAGATCACGGAATAATTTAGTATATCATGATGTTTTTCATGATATTGTACATTTTCTGAAAATACAATCAAGACATGAGTAAATGTTGTCGTGATCAAATGACCACGTTTGTTTCTTGCTCATCCAAAAAATACAACACACGACAGGTCAAGATACATGGATGCAATAAACACAGAAAAATGGACTAACAAATTAAAGTATTTAGTTCAGTTTGTCTCAGAAAGATAATGTTAAAAGCGTTAATGTTGCACTTGCATGTATGGCTAACACAGCTCCTGAAATGATGATGTTGCGTTGTGGCAAAAGACGAGCCACGATATATTCTTGCATATTGTATATAATGGAATAAATGATGACGTGTTTGTGCACTGTATCATGTTTAATTTTACAGTGGTCTTATTTGTTTCTTGATTATTTGTTTCTGGATTAATTGTTTGTAGGAAGTCTTTCAGAATGATGGCTTGAGTTGCAGTTTCCTGCATCACCTCTTGTCTGTGGAAGATTAGCTAACTTCCTGAAGTGGGTGAGCCAGTACAGGATTGCTTTTTCTCTGCATCAGCATACTTGTATATACATGATGATATCATGTACGGCCAGTGAAGTGGCTAGGTGCTAAATAGTGGTTCCATGGTGTAATGGTTAGCACTCTGGACTCTGAACCCGGCGATCTGAGTTCAAATCTCGGTGGAACCTGATTTGAAAAACAAGTTGTCAAAGCAAAGTGATCACACCTGTTATTGTAGATGTTGAGAAAACTGTGACTTGTTTCACTGGAACCACTTTATCCACCACGGCAACTCCGGTCAGAGAGTAGACACAGACACAGTGAACAGTTCAGGTTTTTTATATAGGATTAAATGGTTGCAGCATTACAGGCAAGTCTTCAGTCTACCGAACTGACTTTTAGGATAACGTAGGATGTGGAATGTAGAATGGTTTCAGAATGGTTTCTGTAAACAGAATAAAATATTCAAATAATATTTACTATATTGAAATGCTGAATGCACTGTGCTTACTCCTCCAGCAATTACATACAAGTGCTATGTAAACAGAAATGGCTAACAAATTAGCTGAGTTGGTTTTACACATATGCACACAATGTTAATAAGCGATACAACACAGCTAGCTGGCTAGCATTAACTCCACTGGTTAGCGAACAGTAGCTTAGAAAATGACTCTGAAAATATACATCAGCCTCAGCAACTTAACAGAACATAATATGGGCTTCACATATTATTTATCTCTCATAAACTACCAGCAAATACATTCTTTTAAGCAATTAGTAACTTACTTTCTTCATGAACGCACTCTGTGGGATGAGAAGCAGCCTCAGTGCAGCATGTGCTCGTTAACTCCACACACACACAGGGTAAACATTATGAGGACCCTACAGCACACCTGAGCTGTCCAAGAAGGTGCCTGACTAAAATAAACAACATAACACCCTGGTTTAATTAAATAACATGGAATTTACAACACCTGTGTGACTGGCTTGCATTGTGTTCTGGGGTCCGTTTCACAAAGCAGGTTCAATAAACTCTGAGTGTAACCCTGAACTCTGAGTTGATCTACTCTGAGATAGGAAACTCTGAGTTTTCGATTCCACAACAGCAGATTTGAGTTAGTTTGATTAACTCAGAGTAGGTTCACCTCGAGTTAAGCGCGTGCACCGCAACTATAAAAAGACAGCATCAATGGAGCCCCGATTTGAGGAGTCACCATGGCAACGGGGAAGCGGAAGGCTGCGTACTTCACGCCACTGGAATTACACATTTTAATGCGCTCATACAGCGAGTATGAACACGTTTTTAGACGGAAGTCCAACACTATGCCAAAACTCGTCTGCCGACTGAATGAATGAATGAGGAAGTGAAATACGGTGTGTGGTTGAAAGAGGGCAGAGACACAGAGAAACTCGAGGTTCCTTGAGTAAAACCTGGTCCCGACCAGGTTAGGTTCATAGAGTCTGTTACTACGGTAACTGACCCAGAGTTTAACTTACCCCTGTCTGTGAAACAGGCTTGAGTTACCCCTCTTTCTCTGATTTGACTTACCTTCCTATGTGAAACAGAAAACTCAGAGTTTCCCTCAGGGTTAGCATACTCGGAGTTTTCAGTAAACCTGCTTTGTGAATCGGACCTCTGCCCTACAAGGAAAAACACAACCTCCAGGTATTGAATAACCACATTGTTAAACATTGTGACCACTTTACCGCATTGCCAGGGTTCACTTTTAAGACTGAAAGAGACAATATTCACTGGACCCGTGACACAGCTTTTGACATTTTGACACATTGGATAAAATTGTTTAAACTAGAGGACCCCACATGCCTGTTTTACCAGGAGGGGTTTGAAAATGTTATGATCCTAGCCAAAAAAGCTAAATTAACTAAACAGCAACTCTCTCTATTGAACAGAGGTTTGAATTTTATCCCAACCACAAGGAATAACAGAAAACTGAAACCGCAGTCCAGACTAGACCTGCAAAACTATCATAGAAGACTAAAATTATGGGCTTATTATGGAGATGATGAGACCACTCAAAAACAGCCCTTTACTCCCCTTTCTGGCTGGTCGCCACCAGACTTAGAGCTACCATCATATGTCAGAGATGTAATCAAATTAGAAAAAACAAAAACTGACCACCTGGTCCGAGCCAAACTCAAACCAAATCAGGTCTCTAAATCAGATCCGGATACCAAATATTTTAGACAAATTAAATATTTTTATGACTCCTCCCTCCAAAAAGTCTTCACAACTGCAATCCAGGGAAGTATTCATACCAAAAATTGTGTTTATTTGATTTCATGTAAAAAATGTAATTTGAAATATGTAGGTGAAACCAGCCTAACAATTCAGGTTAGGTTCACCTGCCACAAACAAACATCATTACTCTTGCATTCAGCATTTACTTCTGCTGTTATTGTTGTTGTTGCGTATGTGCAAATGAACAGTAGATAGTTAAAGTACGTGTGGTATGAAAAGCAATTCCGTCATACTTTGAAATATGTGACGGCAGTCATGCAGCATATGCAGACCCAAAGTGAAGTGAGTTTGAATGCATTTTTGTGTGAAAGCAATTTAAAGTGAGCCACATTGACTTCTGCTCTGCTGACAGTGTGAGGAGCTAGTCCGCATACAATGTATGGCATGCATTGACTGTGTGTGTATGGGTCTTGGAGGAATCAGATCATCAAATCCAGCAGAGGGCACTGTTTGTCTTTTAGTATATTTCCCTGTGAAAGTTAGTCTGCACTTGTGTATCCTCAACATAAGACTGCAATATATAGTGTGTTTGTTATTAATAGAACCTGATATGTATGGAATCAGATGGGTCTTCATATTACTGAATGTGCACAGAAGGATTACACATGCATTTTATGATTTCTATATAAATGACTATAAATGACACACAATTATTTTTCTATGCATACAAAAATATTTATTGTTGTATATTAATGTAAAAATATGCAAAATGCAAAGAAGCTTTACAAATGTATTTCTGATGTTATTATATTTCTCAATGTCAAACTATGCATCTATGTGAAGCCCTTGCAGTCCTTGAAAGGTGTAAACTGCTTGCATTGAGACTCCATGATAACATTCATTATACACAATCCTGATTATGTTGGGTTTCTGTTGAAACTCATCATGGCCTCAGAATGACCCTTCATGACTTGTCCTACCTCATTATTTTTAAATCCAGTGTTGGAATGTAATGGACTGCAAGTCTCTCAGCAATTCAACAAGCATCTGTTAAAATGTGGCACTTCTACAACAGCTATTACTGCATTTGCAGTATATACTGGATGTTCATGCATGCTCACATCAATACACTGTCAGCCTGTGTGTGATTTAGTGGCTCTGTGATTGCAGGAGGGTGATGGAATGAGGGTCCACCGTGGGTGGGTGAGTTGATTATTATTTGATTGACACAGATGTTAAAAGGTCTTGATTTGTGGTTCTGATCATTCCAGCACTCCTCTCTCGCCTCCTCAAGCACAACAATCATTTGTTTGGATTTAGTCTTTAGCAATAACATACACTTTTGCTCTATTAGTGGTGGGGTTCGAGAATGGAGATTCTAGCCATCTGGTCCATGCATGTGGTCAGATGCAGTTTAATATGAATATATATGGTCTCCAGAGGACCAATCTTAAAGAATAAGCTAGTTGATTCCTGATTCCTGATTCCTTATTCCTCTGTGCTATAGACCACCATTGTTGTCCACCACACATCAGTGAGGCCACACTGTTATAATGATATTGTATTTTTGGCTAAAAACTACGGTGTCCAGCTGTTTTAGTAAAATACTGAGCCTTTTCAGTGGGAACCATTAGCTTGGAGCTGAGAGCCACAGACATGCAGGGTAGGGAGGTCAGAACGTAACGAGAGACAAACAAACACAGTCCATTTTGGTCTTTTCATGGACACACTGAAAATAAGAAAGAATATAAATTACAAATATTTTCATGTATTTACTCTACTGAGTTGTTAGGATGAAGTAACCACCCACCCAAAAAGAAATCAGCTAATAAGAAAACAGTATCTGGCTGAGTAATGGTCTGATAATAATTATTATTATTGTATTATTTTTAATACAAATGCAGTTTGGAGCTTGTGAAGTGCTAGCAGCCACTTGTTACTCAGCTGTGTGTTCAGCTGTCCTGTTGCTATGTGTTGCTGGAGAACAGATCACCCATCTGCTGCTCTTCCACTCATTCTACCTATCTCATTATCATTTTTTCTTTGTCTATCTCTGATTCCATCTGTTGTCCATGTTTCCCTCAACTATTGGACCACAATGAGGCAAAAGGTTCAACATATTCTGCCTGATCCTTCACAGGTCCCTGAGGAAAGTGCCTTTTACCTTACTGAATTACATAATACTTTACATGGTGACACTCTGCCATTGAATCAGTGGTGCTTAAATGGGTATGTCTGCCGTGTAATCTAGACACGCCTTGTCAGGGAAAAGTAAGACAGGCCTTTATTCAGCTGCTGCTGCTGGTGGTGCTGCAGGCTAATGCAGAATAATTAAAGAACGAAGCTGTTAATGCATGCAGTGAGAGGGATGAATGAGCAGATCTCTGTGGGCCAGATGTTTGGGACAAGATATAGCTCTTTTTCAAGAATAATGGCAACAATGTTGAAGCTAGTGTAGAAGTGAGTGAACAAATGAATGTCCTTTTCGACACCATAAAACAAATAATTACATATCATTATATAAAGTGGAACACTGAAGTACTTGAATATACATGCATCATTTTTTCTTTTGTTTTTCTTTTTTTTTTTTTCTAGGGAAGGACCCCCATGCCCCCAGCTCTAATTGTACCCCTCCAGAATTTTGACATTCACGACACCCCTGATCAAATCCCTCCTTACATCCTGGAATTGCCAATCTATTGAAGTATTAAACAGTGTTTTCTGTTTTCCTAGGTTAGGCTAAATTACTGCACAGTGCATTGATAATTCCAAGGGTATTTCCAAATGGGTTGAGGCAATTTTCTTGTGTTGTTTGTGCTATTTAATCTCAAGCATTCATGTTTACAACTTTTTCTCAATCAAATGTACATCAAACCTTGACCATTTCTGTCACATTGTTGATGGACTATTGCTTGCCCATGCCAAAACAATACAACACTGCATATACTACAAATGTAATGTTTGTGCCTTATATTGCTGTTCATTTTTATCTGTGAGCTTAACAGACTTGCTCCAGATCTTCTGAGAGTGTGTCATTGAGACAGACAGGTCTTGAACAAAGCTAATTTTCTCCTGATTTGCATATCTGAAAAATGAAAATTAGTCCTGAATGTTCACAAGATATGTAGCTTGTGAAAAATGGGTCCACTTTGTACTTTGGTTTTGATTCAAAATAATCTGTCATAATTTGTTCTCACGTTCACTTCTCCCATTGAACTACATAGACAAGAGGTCAGGCAGTGGCAAAAACCATGTGACACAAACACAGGAAATGACCAATCAAAACAATAAAGACATAATAAAGATGAAGTCTGATGATGTTGTGAAGTTGTGTGAGATCATGGGAGTTTTTGTCATCATTTTAAACAGCCACCATTGCATTTTTTTGAAATGAGGATTATGAGGTGTGGCAGAAAGAGAGAAAAAAGGCAGTGTTAATGTGATAGCAGTAATCAATATGATGTAACCACTAATATACAAGAGTAATAATATAGTAATGATAGTGTAATAACACTAAAGCTGTTATTATATACTATACAATATAATGAAAGTGAAGATATTGAATGAAGTCTTATGTAATTAATGAGCTTTATAGAACAATTAGGAATGAGGCTTGACCAGACCATTGGAGAGGATTGGTATGTCCAAATTGATACAAAACAAGCAATATATATATTACCGGTATTACCGGTCGGCCTCAGAGAGATTCTGGCAAACCGTCTGGCGCCTCAGAAGGGGAAAGCAGTGCCCTGCCAATACTGTCTACAGTGTATTGTCAGGCGGTGGAAAGAATACTTTGATGTCTCTGGATGTTGTAGGGCTGTCTTGGTTGACACGCCTCTACAACATCATGTGGCGGTTGGGGACAGTGCCCCTGGACTGGCAGACCGGGGTGGTGGTCCCTCTATTTAAGAAGGGGGACCGGCGGGAGTGCTCCTACTATTCCAGGGTACTGGAGCGAATTCGGCCAATAGTCGAACCTCGGACTCAGGAGGAACAATGCGGTTTTCGTCCTGGTCGAGGAACACTGGACCAGCTCTACGACCTCCGCAGGGTGCTCGAGGGTTCATGGGAGCCCAACCAGTCTACATGTGTTTTGTGGACTTGGAGAAGGCATTCGACCGTGTCCCTCGTGGCATTCTGTGGGAGGTGCTTCGGGAGTTTGCTATGGGCCGTCCGGAGCAGGAGCTTGGTTCGCATTGCTAGCAGTAAGTCAGACCTGTTCCCAGCGCATCTTGGACTCCAGCAGGGCTGCCCTTTGTCACCGGTTCTGTTCCATATTTTTATGGACAGAATTTCTAGGCTCAGCCAAGGGCCGGAGGGAGTCTGGTTCGGGGAGCACAGGAGCTCATCTCCGCTTTTGCGGATGATGTTGTCCTGTTGTGTCTTTCGAACCAGGACCTTCAGCATGTGTTGGGGTGTTTTGCAGCGGAGTGCGAAGTGGCTGAGATGATAATTGGCACCTCCAAGTCCGAGGCCATGGTTCTCGACCGGAAAAAGGTAGCTTGCACCCACTGGGTTGGAGGAGAGCTCCTGCCTCAAGTGGAGGAGTTCAAGTATCTTGGGGTCTTATTCACGAGTGATGAAAGGATGGAGTGTCAGATTGACAGGTGGATCGGTGCAGCGGTAGCAGTAATGCAAACGTTGTACCGGAAAGGCCGAAAGGCAAAGCTCTTGATTTACCAGTCAATCTACGTTCCTACCCTCACCTATGGTCATGAACTTTGGGTCATGACCGAAAGAACGAGATCTCAGATACAAGCAGCTGAAATGGGTTTCCTCCGCAGGGTGGCGCTGTCACTCGGGAGGAGCTCAGAGTACGTCGAGAGGAGCCAGCTGAGGTGGCTCAGGCATACCGGACGCCTTCCTGGGAGAGTGTTCCGGGCATGCCCCACCGGGAAGAGGCCCCGAGGAAGACCCAGGACATGTTGGAGGGACTATGTTGCTCAGCTGGCCTGGGAACGGTCTGGAGGAGGTGGGGAGAGGGAAGTCTGGGCATCCCTGCTTAGACTGCTGCCTCCGCGGAAGAGCAGAAGAAGCAGAAGAAGATGGATGTATAGATGGATATATGGACTGAGACTGACTATACATGTAACATAAACTACATATATGTGACAGAACTTACTTATATGAAGGAGCGATGCTGGGTAAAGTTTTCAATTATCATGCTTATTTTGAATTGATTATTTTGAACATTTTAGTCTATTTCAGTTCATTAGAAGGCCGTGGCTCTTTAAACTGTACTTAAGCTCAGATATGCACTGTGGACACTGGCACCTCCACAACTCTCTTTTCTGGGGAGTGTTTAATCATTGCTGAAATGTAAGTGTGTGTGAAACAGTATTTCTGCCACATCTCCACCGTGTCACCATCTTACCAGCAGGACATGTGTGTTCACAGGACAGAATGCATGACACCAGAGCTATTTCTGTCAACTGATGATAACTGGCTGCCGATGTGACTGTAGTCAGCGGCACGAGGCTCTGGAAATAAAAAGCTAAAATGACAGTGAGGCGAGATATGCTGTCGTTAATAACTGTGACAGGCCAGAGGCCAGTTAAATCATCCAAGCATTCTTGAACTATTGACAGTTCAGTAATTCATGTTCAGCTTTGGAGCAGAACATCATTGCTTCAACTACAGGCAGTGATGGTGTAGATGTCCTCTCAGTGCTGAGGCAGTTGTCCACAATTTTAATCTGTTTCTTGTTTGCTTGTTTAAACAACAATATTGCATGTAACCATGGCGCTACCAATTAGCGACCAATAAGCGAGAAGACAGAAGCAATGAGGGCTTGAAATATAGGATGTAATATAGGAAATTCTGAAGGCTGAATAATGAATACTGAGATTATGATGCATCTCAGAGTCCCTCCTAAAAATTGTGGTTAAAGTTAACTTAGGACTAAAAAATATCCTTCCACACAGTGGTGTTGAGAGTCATTTATGAAGCTTTTCCATACAACTTTTGTCAGGAGGGCAACTGACACAGAGTAGAATGTTGCTGTTTAAAAACATTTTCAGCTGAATTATTGCATAACATATCTTAGTATAGTCTGTCTCCAATTATATCCTTTTGCAGCATTTTACTTATCTGTCCTCACACAGGGTATCTGCAGGTCTTCAAAGTGCTTCAAAGCATTTAATTCAGTATACTCAAAAAAAAAACCCTTAATGAGTATTAATTAAGATGACACCATACATAGTCCTTCCAATGATGTCACATTACTCCACTGATCCACAGGTGGCAGTACCATGCCAATATCTGCTGCAATGCACCATCAAAGGCATGGAAGAAGACCACAAGCAAGTAATGTTTTAGGAGGAAGAATATGCACCTGACACATTTGTTAGATCTCACAGATACACTACACAGAGATACAAATAACTTTTACTTCTTTACTAGAAGACTCCACTGGCTCCCTCTCAAGCCTAGATGAGGCTTTTTTTCTCTCCTAAAGTGCACTGTTTCAATATGTTTCTGTCAGAGCTTGATGGTGTCAGAAGCTTCAAACATCACTGCTACTTCGGAAAGCGCTTCATTCATTTTCACAGTTTTGAAATTTTTGCAGCTAAACTACCTAATAGGCACATTAGTACAATACGAAGAGAGAAAAAAATGAAAAATAAAGCAATGTATACTAGAACAACATATCCATAGGAATATACTCCATCTGATACCAACAAATAATGATATAAGGGTAATAGGCTAATTTAATGAATGTCATTCTCCAATAACATCAAATAGATTAGAAAAAGGCTAGAGCTAGAACAGTCTAGAACAGGCCTTGCAAATAAATGTGCTAAGCCACTGTTGTCACTTGAACTACAGAGCATCCTTGTAAGAATAATGTGAGAAATGACTATCGGCCATACTCTGCATTTCTTCCTTGTAATATCTTAATCATTCTGCTTTGTTGTGGCTCATGGTTGCACACATAATTCCTCTCCAGGACAGAATGTGAGTGGGTGGGAGGGTATGGATGTGTTATGAAGGCCTCTTCAGAGAGACATCATCAGAGACTCAGTGCAGAATGTGGCGTGGTCATGTGCAGGGGAGGAATGCAGTTGGCTGGTGAAGCTATCTCTTCCTATTTGTATACATTTCTGGGAATCTTTGGTGATGGCTGATTGCTGTTTTCTATAGCACTCAACACAATAGAGTATGGGTCTTACACAAGACCTACAGAACAAATGAGTGATAATTTATTCACAGTAATTAAAACTAGAGCATGAGTTTGGAAACATGAACATAAAAAAAGATTTTCTAAATGTACAGTCCTTAATAGGTTGTGAATCCAGTCACAACCTGTCCACAATAAGACCTCACCACCTTTCCGAACACTCTGAACACTTCTTATACAAAGTGTGACACCCAAAATCACTCTGCCTCTGACGAGCTGCTGAGAGTTCTCCCCCTTCAAGAGCTTGCACATCCCACCTTCACACAGGAGACAAAGCCTGGCAAGACACCAGGGCCGGATGGTGTCCGAGCTAAGGTGGTCAGGCTAAGGGAGCTCTCTCCTAGAGAGCTACAGAGTCCTACAGACGATAGACCCAGAAGGTGAGCATAAATACACACCCTCTGAAAAACATTCACTATCATACCAGTCCCCAAGAAACCTAGCCCTTCAAAACCAAACCACTGCTGACCAGTCATGCTGACTTCAGTAATGGAATGCCTGGAAAAATTGATCCTGCATACCATCCTTTGACTTCGGCTCCACCTTAAATACAACTGAGCACGTTGAGATGATCAAGCAGCATCAACACCTCGATATCCTTCCACTCCTCCTCCATTGAATTCTCAATTTCCTCAGCGACAGATCACAGACTGGTGCACTCTATACATCTATAAATGACAGAACCAGCCCTTTACCCACCACCACATATTTCAGATAATCTGATGACAGTGCCATTCTTGGAACACTACTAAAATGAGTATAACAGCAAATTAAAACACAATTTCTCACTTCACACAGTGGGTGAACTGATCACTGCCTGCAGCTGAACATGGTCAAAACAAAATAACTGGTCATTAGCATATCAAATATGTAATAAATATATAAATATCTTGGACTCACTATAGTCAGTAAACACAGTTATGATCAACACATCACTTCTATCCATAAACGATCCCTACAAAGACCTCCAATTTCTAGTTGTTGCTTTATGAAAGGCAAACCATCCTGCTGTACTGTTCTCCCTGCTTCTTTACCATGTTGATCATCAAAAAAAAAAAAAAAAAAAACTTACCAGTGTCACACCCACTGCCTCTAAAATAATTAGTCTTCCTCTTAGGCATGAAGGACAGAGTCATCACACTCCTAGCACTCACAAGAGCAAAAGTCACTGAACACCCCCTCAAACATCACTTTATATTACAGCCATCAGGACGGAGATATAGGACAATAAAATGGAGGAGAGCTCGCTTCAGTAGGAGTTTTGTTCCCTCTGTCATTGTAGCATTGAACAAACTCCATCACTGACAATGTTGTATGCTTGGATGTATGAATGTACAAGTACTTACGGAGACTCTTTGTCTTGTCTTTATCTGTATGTTGTTGTGTCTATATGTTTCTGTGTTGAATTGGTGCTGAAACCAAATCTCCCTGATGGAGAATAAAGTCTAAAGTCTAAACTAAAATTACTTGGCTTTTAACCGTGTCTCGGTCAAAGTCACATGATCACTTAAACCTCCGTGCTGTGTCCTCAGTTGTTTAAACTGCATACAACTCGATAGAGGACTCAGATGCAGAGTTTTCACAGCACACAAGTTTATTTAGCACGATAACCAGATCTCTTCAAAGAGTGACCAAACAAACCGGCTATGAAATTAAACTATGATGTCGTTTCTAGGGAAGTGAGTAGCAGAAGTGCTCACTAAATAAAGTAAGAAATTAGATAACCAAAAAACGCTCCTAATGGAGGATGAAACTCAAAAGGCTATCAAACACAAAACACTCCAAAAGGGAGGAATTTGGACTGGAGGACTAGTAAACTTAAATACGCTAGGGTGAAACAAAAGAGGATCTACAACAGACTATAGAACAATGGCTATGAAACAAAAAACACTCTAATCGAGGACTAAGATACTACTACGAACAAAATAAAGAACGAGAAGGCAAAAAGCTTAACAATGAAATACAATGTCTTAAGAAACAAAAGAAAACTCTCATAAGGAGGACTATGGCATGAAATGAACAAAAACAAGGAACAAGGCAAGGAAGGCAAGGAACTAAACTATGAAACTTACAAACAGAAATCACTCTCAAAGAGGAAAACAGGCTTAGGCCTAGAATACTGTGGCTGGCGTGGAGGACTCGACCTACGGACAAAGACACTCTGGCACAAGACAAAGGAGACACAGACTATTTGAACACATGGAGGGTAATGGAGAACAGGTGGAGACAATAGGTAATCAGGGCAGACACAATGGTGACATATGAGGAAGGGCAAGTGCTCTGAAACGAGAGGAGAATTACACTTTCAAAATAAAACAGGCATGACAAGACAGAAAACCCAAGACGATACAAACCTCACCACGGTGTGACAGAACCCCCCCTTCTAGGAACGGCTACCAGACGGTCCAGACTGCTCAGGATGCTTTCGATAGAAGTCTTTGATGAGAGTATCGTCCACTATGAACCGGGACGGGATCCATTGTCTTTCCTCTGGGCCATATCCCACCCAGTCCACCAGGAACTGTTTGTCCCTGCCCCTGTCGCGTACCGCCAATAAACGTTTTACTTTGTAAACGGGGCCCCTGTCTACCATCTTTCACGGGCTTTGCCTGACTGACATGGAAGGTCAGAGTGGGGCAGGCGGAGGCGGACAGCTGCAGGACCAACGACCTTGGTGATGGGGAATGGACCAACGAATCGCGGTGCTAACTTCTTAGAAGGCACTCGGAGGTGGAGGTCCTTAGCCGAGAGCCACACTCTCTGACCGGGTTGGTAGGCAGGAGCCGGCCGCCTCTTGCGGTCCGCCGCTTTCTTGACTCTGTCCCCTTGCCGGATGAGCACCTGTCGAGCCGCAGCCCAGATACGTCGGCAACGGCGGATCATGGCATGGGCCGAGGGGACTGAGACTTCATGCTCTTGATCTGAAAAAACTGGGGGATTGTAACCATGTACACACTTGAAAGGAGCAAATCCTGTAGATGAGGTGGGTAGGGAATTATGTGCATTTTCGACCCAGACCAGGTGTTTGCTCCATGTTGCAGGGTTCTGGGACACCAGGCACCGGAGGCCGGTTTCCAGCTGTTGGTTGAGACGTTCGGTCTGGCCATTAGCCTCCGGGTGATAGCCTGAAGTCAGGCTAGCCTTGGCTCCGATGAGCCGACAGAATTCCCTCCAGAACCGCGACACGAATTGGGGCCCCCGGTCTGAAACAATATCTTTAGGAAACCCTTGGATCTTGAATACATGATTTATCATAATCTCTCTTTGGCTGAAGGTAATTTGGGTAAAGCTATGAATCTGGTCATTTTGGAAAATCTGTCGACGACTGTAAGAACTGTAGTGTTACCTTGGGAGACCGGGAGCCCTGTGACAAAGTCCATGGAAATGTCGGACCACGGTCTGGAGGGAATGGGCAGCGGTTGAAGCAGACCCACACGTGACCCGGAGGACGTCTTGTTTCTAGCACAGACCGAACACGCCTCAACGTACTCCCGGACCTTGTGGCCCTCCATGGAAGGCCACCAGAACCTCCGGGAGATGGGGAACATCGTCCGCCGCACTCCCGGATGACAGGGGAGCAGCGAGGAGTGAGCCTAGTGAATCACCTGTGGGCGCAGATTGACAGGGACAAATAATCGATTATCTGGGCACCTACTAGGTGGCGGGGTCTCCCCATTTGCCTGCTTAACCTCCCTTTCTATCTGCCAAGTCACCACTCCGACCACACAGGTCCGTGGAAGGATAGATTCAGGTTCCTTGGCAACAGGCTCAGGGTCGTAGAGTCGAGACAGGGCGTCGGGCTTGGCATTCTGGGACCCTGGCCTGTAGGAAAGAGAAAATACAAAGCGGTTAAAAAACAGCGTCCACCTGGCCTGGCGAGAATTTAGTCTCTTGGCTCTATGTATATACTCCAGTTTCTTTTGATCCGTCCAGACAAGAAATGGGTGCTCAGCCCCCTCCAGCCAGTGTCTCCATTCTTCCAGTGCTACCTTGACTGCCAGTAGCTCTCTGTTGCCTACGTCGTAGTTCCGCTCCGCCTTGGACAGACACCGCGACAGGAAAGCGCAGGGGTGCAGCTTACCGTCCTGCTCCGCATACTGTGAGAGCACCGCCCCGATGCCCTTGTTGGAAGCGTACGTCCACCACAAATTGGTGGGGATCAGGCATGATGAGAATCGGTGCCGTGGTGAAGCTGGTCTTGAGTCTTTGGGACGCAGTGTCGGCTTCTGGTGACCATGAAAACCGCATCTTGGAGGAGGTGAGTGCATGCAGGGCAGCCGCTATAGCACTGAAACCTCTGATGAACCGCCTGTAAAAGTTAGCAAATCCGAGGAATTGCTGAACCTTTTTGCGACTATCGGGAGTGGGCCATTCGGCCACAGCATGAACTTTAGCCGGGTCCATCTGCACTCTTCCAGGGCTACGATGAAGCCCAGGAAGGAGATGGTTTTGGCATGAAACTCACTTTTTTCTGCTTTGACAAAAATTTTGTGGTCTAACAGCTGCTGTAGTACAGCCAATACGTGCCTCTTGTGAGTTTCCAGGTCAGGAGAGTAAATAAGGATATCATCTAAATAGACATAAACAACTGGTCTAAGAATTCTCTTAAAACATCATTAATCATGGCTTGGAATACAGCGGGGGCATTGGTGAGACCGAATGGCATCACCAAGTACTCATAGTGGCCACTGGGCGTGTTGAACCCTGTTTTCCACTCATCTCCCTCCCTGATCCTGACCAAGTGATAGGCGTTACTAAGATCTAACTTGGTAAAGACTTTTGCTTGCTGAAGTTGATCAAACACTGATGTCATGAGAGGGAGTGGGTAACGGTTCTTAACCATGATTTCATTAAGGGGGCTGTAGTCTATACATGGCCTAAGGGACCCGTCTTTCTTGGCCACAAAGAAAAAACCTGCACCGGCCGGTGACAACGAGGGCCGAATAAGTCCCGCCTTCAGTGAGGTATCAATGTACTCTGTCATGGCCGCTCTCTCGGGTCCAGAGACTGAATACAGGCGTCCCTTAGGGATGGTTGAACCGGGAATTAGATCTATGGCGCAGTCATAAGGTCGATGTGGTGGTAGTGACATGGCCCTAGATTTGCTAAATACCTCTCGGATGTGGTGGTAACAGGAAGGCACTAAATAAACACACAGGCATAAAAGTTGTTTAGCCCAATTACTAGAGACACATCAATACTTGACAAGGGGTGTGTAGAGAGGCTTGTAATCTGTCATAGTTCTTACATTTTGCTACATGCTTGAGTAGTTCTTCCCCTTTTCTTACATTGTACGTAAGTAAGTAAGGCTTTATTTATATAGCACTTTTTACACACAGCTACAAAGTGCTTCACACACAAAAAGATAAAAATGAATAAAGAAATAAGGAAAAAATACAATACAATATAAAACACAGCACAAATGACAAAAACAAGTGGAGTGGAGTGGAGATTTATAAAAAGGCTTGCCTATAAAACTGGGTTTGAAATAGTCCAAACATTCATCAAATTAAATAGATGAGGAAGATGATTCCAGAGAGTTGGGGCAAAAACAGCAAAGGCATGATTGCCTTTTGTTTTGTAGCTGGAGTAGGGGATGGATAAAAGGCCGAGATATGGAGTGAGGAGATCAGATATGTAACTTAGGGCAAGGCCATGCAAAATCTTAAATCTAATCAACAGGATCTTGTAGTTTATTCTGAATTTTACAGGACGGGAATGGTGGGAAGCAAGAACTGGGGTAATGTGGGACTATCAGCTAGTTCTAGTTAATACCCGGGCAGCTGCATTCTTAACTATTTGTAAACATTTATGTGCAACGTGACTGAGACACATCTGGAGGAAATTACATTAATCAAGGCAGGAGAAAATGAAAGTGTGAATCAATTGTTCAAGATCTGTAGAAGATACAAAATACATCAGATATTTGTGACTGGCTGAAGGAAACTGGAATGAACAAGCTTAGTGATATCTCAGCAAAAAGTCATATATGGAACAAGATTGCCAAGATTCTTAGCTGCAGATTTGATATGCCAGTGAAATAAACTGATGAACTGCAGAAGAAACGTTTTCAGGACCAATTAAAATAATTTCTGATACATTAGGGGTTAGGCGGAGGAAATTAAGAGACATCCACTCTTTGAGGACAGCTAAGCAATCATGGCAGGAGGACAGTTGATTAAGGTTATTGAGTTTAGCAGAGAAATAGATGTGTATCTGTTTATCATTAGCATAACAAGGATATGACACTTCTTGAATGTGGCTGAACAAATGACCCAGAGGAAGCAAGTACAATGAAAAAGGGACTGGTTTAAGGAGTGAGCCTTGATGGACTCCAGACAGCAGGGGAACTGAGGACAGTTGATATGGACAGTAAAATATCTATTTGCCAAGTAGGAATTTTAAAGCTGTACCAGACATGCCAACACAGTTATGCAATCTATCAAGTGAACTCGCATGGTATCAAAAGCAGCAGTGAAATCTAGTCGGATGAGAATGGAGTTTTCACCTTTGTCTGCATGTATAAAAATATCATTGGTCACTCTCAGTAAAGTGGTCTCACTATTGTGCATGTGATGAAAGCCAGATTGAAATTTTCCAAAATTTCAATCTGGCTTTCGTCAACGACCTCCAACCGACTTTGGGAGTTGATCGGTTTCGAGTATTTTGAATGAAAATAGTAGCTTGTAGAATCGTCTGTAATTACATCTTGCGTACAAAAAAGATAAGAAATTTTCAGTCATTAGAAGATGAGGCAGGAATGAAAGGGGGAGAGGGATTTACAGCTGGTTAAAAGTCCTAAGCAAGAACCCTTGGTTTTGTTTATTACTATTAATTAAACCTGAGAAATAGGAAGCTCATGTATCTTTAATAGTCTTCCAATATTCTCTTCTTTGTTGTCTGATGTTGTTGTTGATGCAAGGGGTTGAATTAACTGGGACAGTCCTGAAGTTGTATGTAATGGAAGAATGAAGTGAGTAGGGCATTTAATTGCATTAAACATTCCTGGCTTTTTGTCGTGAGGGTATATCAGAGGCAATACATTTGTTGTGAGGGACAAACTCAGTCTCACTGAGGGAATTCAGAGACATGCTTAGATTGACAACTAAGTCAAGGGTGTGCCTGTGGTTATGTGTGGGACCAGAGATATACTGCAAATGTGGTGAGTTTAGAGTATTTAGGACCCAAAATACCACGCTCAGACAGATTAGACAGGAGACCAGAGAAAACCGTTTATTGGATGTTAGAGAACGTGCAGAGACAGGGCGGAGGTGAGAAGGGGCTAGGATTTGGGTACCTGAACACAGACAAACAGGAGAGTCATGTTTCTATTTTTATTGTCTGTTTTTACTGCCTATTTTAATGTACAGCACTTTGGAAACCTTGAGTTTATTTGAACTGTGCTTTATAAATAAAGATGGATTGGATTGGATTGGATATAGACAACAGCACTCTGTTATTTATCAAATATCACGTGTCGGAAGCTTTTACGTTATGATTACAAGGCTTCGTAAATATAACGGTAGATGCTGGCCCTTTTATGCAGCAGACTTTTCAAAACAGCTGCAATACACCCACATAGGCAATTAACCTAGGTGCATTCAGAAAACTCCCCAGATTTAAGACAGGCCTCAGTAAGGAGCGGGAAGTCAAGGTTATAGGTTGTAATTAGATCATTGAGGAGGAAAGATTATTGGAAAAAGTCAGAGTTTTAAAGAGCAAAGACAACTAGGATAAGGGTCTAAGATGGACTGGACTTAGCTTACTGCAGCAGACTGTTAGCAGATTAGCTGACAAAGCAGTTGAAAACAGAATGTATAGGGTAGTGGTTATTAGAGCTTGACATAATCCTAACAGGAATACTGTATGTGGCCAGGGAGATACAGTCAGGTGGACTTTATGCAGGTAAAAACATTACATTAGTACAAAATCAGTCCAATGTTGATTTATAAAAAGCATGAACCTTTGCAGAAGGGATGGAGGCTATCTGATTAAAAAAGGTGAGACCTGTTTAATAGGAGCAAAATTGTCAACAAAGGGGAATCTCTGTTCCTGCAGTAACCCTTTCGCCAGATGTAGAGTTGACATAGGGACTGAACTTTATGTTACAAAAACAAGGGGCAGGGTGCAAAATAATAACCTGCTTTCTGGTGCCCAGCAGAGTGTCCATGAGGTGCACAAAATCCTCTTTGAGAATCTCTGCCTTTCATTTATGCCAACGTAGATAACAGCAGAGGCAAAGATAGGAGCTTTAATAGGGTACAGAGCAGTTGTTGTAATGATATTCAAGCAGGCACCTGGATGACAGTTGGCTCTGCCACCATGTACAGAGATCAGAGATCACCTGAAGGATTAGTGGGGGACAGTCCGAAAGAGTAGCAGCAGGGCGTCAGGACAGACAGTGCTCTGGCTGTAGGAGCTGAGTCGACTCCTGATGGCTTTAGCCCGAGGCATCACCAACCATCTTGAGAGCGGAAATGTGGAGAAGATGGATTGCTGCCCAGCTGTTGCCTGACTGGAGAGCACGGCCCATCCCCATCGTCCAGTACTGGAATTTATTGCATTTAGCACAACCCCTGCCACTCTTGACCAGGACCCAGGGCTCTGAGTGGAAGGGAGTGGAGAAGGCTTGGGACTTGGGTTTAGCCACATCACCTGGAGCCAGCACCTTTGCTGAAAGGATCAGCTCATTAGCTCATCCTTGTTCTTGAGATCCTGCTTCAGTCGTGTGATGTTGTCTGTAAACATGACTATGCGGGCAGGCAGTCTTCAAACAGCCTTGATGAAGATTAGCTGTTTTAGGCAAGGCTAGGCAAGGCAAATTTATTTGTATAGCACAATTCATACATCAGGCAATTCAATGTGCTTTACAGAAACATAAAAATACATTAAAATCAAAATACTTTTCAAAGAAAGAGTGAAAGAAAGAGAGAATATAGAATAGAATATATATTTTGGTCCTAGACCATTTAATGCTTTGTAGACAAACAGAGAAATTTTAAAGTCTATCCTTTAACTCACAGGAAGCCAGTGTAGTGATCTGAGTACTGGTGTAATACGGTCCATTTTTCTGGTGTTTGTAAGGACTCTTGCAGCAACATTTTGAATCAGCTGTACTTGTTGAATTGACTTTTTGTTTCGGCCTGTAAAGACTCCATAACAATAGTCCAACCTACTGAAAATAAATGCATGAACAAGTATTTCCATGTCTTCTTTGAACAGACATCCCTTAATTCTGGTTATATTTTTCAGGGTGGTAGTAGGCTGATTTGGTAATGAGCTTTAAATGGTTGTTAAAATTCAGATCAGAATCAATAATCACACCAAGATATCTGGCTTTATCTGTTGTTGTCAGTGACATGGAGTTAAGGTGAGTGCTGATCTTTAACCTTTCATTTTTTGAGCAAAATACAATCACTTCTGTCTTATCTGCATTAAGCTGAAGAAAATTCTGGCACATCCACTCATTGATTTGGTGAATACACTCACTCAGTGAAAGTAAGGGATGACACAGAAATATAAAGTTGTGTATCATCTGCATAAGTATGATAAGAAATACTATGATGTTCCATAATCTGAGCTAGGGCAACATGTAGATATTGAAAAGAAGTGGTCCGAGAATGGACCCCTGTGGCACCCCACACATAATCTTTTTTTGTTCAGGCACATGCTCACTAATTGACACAAAGTAGTCTTGTAAACAAGATTTGAACCAGTGTAGTACAGTGCCAGTAAGTCCCACCAACTTTGCCAGTCTGTCAAGAAGTATTTCATGGTCAACTGTATCAAAGGCAGCACTGAGATCTAGTAATACTAAGACCGAGGTTTTGGAGGCATCATTATTCAGATGTATGTCATTTAAAACTTTGATAAGTACAGTCTCGGTGCTGTGGTGTGGACAAAATCCAGACTGACATGCATTAAAAAGATTGTTCTGCATCATGAAAGCATGTGTTGGTTGAAAAACAACACTTTCAATCATTTTTACTAGAAATGTAAGATTTGATATTGGCCTGTAGTTACTTATTACTGAAGAATCCAGAATAGTCTTTTTTAGAGGAGGTTTTATTGCTGCATTTTTCAAAGCCTGGGGAAACTGACCAAACTGAAGACAATTATTTATTATCTGCAACACATCTGGAGCTATGCAAATAAAAACATTTTTTTTTAAAGTTTGTTGGCAGAGTATCAAGGCAGCATGTTGTGGATTTTAACTGCGATGCAGTGTCTGTTTCTTTGACCAGTGTGGTGCTTCTCTAAGGTGCCTTTTTCCTTCCTGACAAAGCTTTGGTCTTAATTGGGACGATGGAGTCAATAATAGACATAACTTTTGAGCTGAAACTATTTACAAGGTCATCAATTGAAGCTGAGGGCAGTGTTGGTGATGGTGTAAAGACTGAGTGAAGATGACAAGCCCGGAGGCACAGGATTTGAGGACTCAAAATGCAGACCACAGACAGCTCAGCGGAGTTTCAAAATAAAAGGTTTATTAAACTCAAAGCGCTCAGGATAAACAATGTAAGGCAAACTGAGGGAGATGCAAAGTACAACAGAAAACGCTAAGGATAACCTGGCAAACTAGAAATGAATAATCAAAGCTCGAAGGCTGAGGTGATAACAAAGTACAAACAAAAGAGACAGGCAGAACTAAGCTCAAGGCTGAATACAAAGTAACAAACAAAGATACCAAACTAGACTAGATGCAGAGTAACAAACAAAAGATCTCAAGGCAATACTGACAACTAGACTTACACAGACAAGGATCAAGGACGCTAGAGAGCAAGGCGAGTACAAGACAAGGCACATGTCAATCTGGCACAGGACAAAGGGAGACGCAGACTATATATACACGAGGGAACAATGAACAGGTGGAGACAATTAGGGCAGGGTAGACAATCAGACAGGCGGGAAACACACCGGGAAGTCAAGGGCCTGAAACGAGAGGAGAGTTAGGTTTCACAATAAGACAGGAAGTGTATGACAAGACATGACGCTAGTGAACAAAAACACTTAACAGATTTGACGAGACATGACAGTACCCCCCCCTCTAGGGCCGGCACCTGACGGCCCAGGAACATCAGGATGTTGTCTGTTAAATTCTTCTGTGAGCGTTTTATCCATAATAAAGCTTGTGGGAACCCAGGATCTCTCCTCAGGACCATACCCCTCCCAGTCCACTAGGTACTGGAATCTCCGTCCCCGACGGCGCACAGCGAGCAACTTTTTCACCGTGTAGATGGGACCTCCATCTACAAGGCGAGGCGGTGGGGGTGGTTCGGTGGGGGGTACCAGGTAGCTTTCACGGACAGGTTTGAGTTTTGACACATGGAAAGTGGGGTGGACTTTCATGGACCTGGGGAGTTTCAATCGGACAGACACAGGATTAATGACTTTGGATATTGCAAAGGGTCCCACAAACCTGGGTGCCAGCTTTCGGGAATGAACATGGAGGGGGAGATCCCTGGTAGACAGCCAAACCTTCTGGCCCTGAACATACTGCGGTGCCGCTTTACGGTGTCGATCAGCCGCTGCCTTCACCCGTGCCTGGCTACGGCACAGCATGCTCCGTGCTGCTGCCCAAATGCGTCGGCATCTTCTTACCAGGGCGTGGGCTGAGGGGACGGTCACTTCCTGGTCATTTACCTCAAACAGAGGAGGCTGATATCCATACACTACGTAAAATGGTGAGTGTTATGAGCATATTCCACCCAAGTAAGGTGGTCACTCCAGGAAGTTTGATTTTGGGATACAAGACAACGGAGGCAAGTTTCTAGGTCCTGATTCATTCTTTCGCTCTGGCCATTGGATTGTGGGTGGTACCCGGATGTCAGGCTTACGGTCGCACCCAGCATCTGACAGAACTCTTTCCAGAAATTGGAGATGAATTGTGGCCCTCGGTCTGAAACAATGTCTTTAGGTAATCCGTGTATGCGAAATATTTCCCTGATCATAACAGTAGCTGTGTCTTTGGCTGACGGCAGTTTGGGCAATGCGATAAAGTGGGCCATTTTGGAGAATCTATCCACCACAGTGAGTATGGTTGTGTTACCTCTCGACGTGGGCAGTCCGGTGACAAAGTCCAGAGCGAGGTGTGTCCATGGTCTCTGAGGGATAGGCAGGGGTTGAAGGAGTCCGGTCGGGTTTTGACGGAGAGTCTTGTTCCTGGAACAGATTTCACAAGCCTGCACATATTCCAAAATGTCTTTATTCATGGTGGGCCACCAGAACCTTTGCCTGACCACATAACCTGTCCTTTTTACCCCCGGATGGCATGTAAGCAAGGATGTGTGTGCCCAGTGGATCACCTGTGACCTCAGACGAACTGGTACAAACAACCGGTCGCTGGGACAGCCTGCAGGGGTTTCATCACCCTCCGTAGCTTGTTGCACATCCTTTTCTATCTGCCAGGAGACCCCTCCGACCACACAGTTCAATGGTAGGATGGTTTCGGGCTCCTTGGCGACCGGTTCCGGCTCGTACAGTCATGACAAGGCGTCCGGTTTGGTATTCTGAGACCCGGGCCTGTACGACAAGGTAAACCGGAACCGGCTGAAAAACAGCGCCCAACGGGCCTGTCTGGCGTTAAGTCTTTTAGCCGTTTTAATATATTCCAAATTTTTGTGGTCTGTCCACACTAGGAATGGCTGTTCCGCTCCCTCCAGCCAGTGCCGCCACTCTTCGAGCGTGGTCTTGACTGCTAATAGCTCCCTGTTGCCCACATCATATTTTCTCTCTGCCTGGTTTAGCTTGCGTGACAAGTAAGCGCATGGGTGAATCTTATTGTCTTTAGCAGATCGTTGTGACAAAACTGCTCCTACCCCTTCGTTGGATGCGTCTACCTCAACCACGAACTGCCGTTGCGGATCAGGTACCGTGAGGACAGGGGCGGAGGTGAAGGCTGTCTTCAGACGCTGGAAGGCTGTCTCAGCACCTGAAGACCACTGAAATACTGATTTGGAAGATGTGAGAGCATGGAGAGGAGCGGCAACAGAGCTAAAGTTCCTGATGAATTTCCTGTAGAAATTAGCAAAACCCAAGAACTGTTGTAATTTTTTGCGGTTTGTTGGAACCGGCCAGTTAGCCACCGCGCTCACTTTCTCAGGGTCCATCTCGATCTGGTTCTTGGTTATCACATAGCCTAAAAATGAAACCTGATTAGTGTGAAACTCACATTTTTCAGCTTTTACATATAAATGGTGTTCAAGGAGGCGCGAGAGTATTTGACGTACATGACGCTGATGAGAGTCCAAGTCAGGCGAGAATATCAGGATATCATCCAAATATACGAAAACAAAGTCATTCAGATATTCTCTCAACACGTCATTCACATACCCTTGAAACACAGCTGGGGCATTTGTCAGTCCAAAAGGCATCACCAAATATTCATAGTGTCCGCTGGGTGTATTGAACCCGGTTTTCCATTCGTCCCCTTCCCTGATGCGGATCAGGTGATAGGCGTTGCGAAGATCCAGCTTGGTGAACCACTGGGCCTGTTGTAGGAGCTCAAAAGCAGAGGACATTAATGGCAATGGGTAGCGGTTCTTGACTGTGATATCATTGAGCGGACTATAGTCTATGCATGGCCTGAGGGACCCATCTTTTTTACCCACGAAAAAGAAACCTGCCCCCGCGGGGGAGGATGAGGGTCGGATTATCCCGGACCTAAGTGAGGCTTGGATGTAATCATCCATCGCTTTACGCTCAGGCACCGAGAGTGAATAGAGTCTCCCCTTGGGGATGGGAGCTCCGGAGAGCAGCTCGATGGCGCAGTCTGAGGATCTGTGAGGAGGTAACGAGGTTGCTTTATTCTTGTTAAAGACCTCCTTGAGATCCCAGTAACACCGCGGAACCCGGGCCAAGTCCGGATACTGCTCACTCTCCTCCGTCGAGATGATGAGGGCTGCAATGCTCTGGGTTTCTGTGCTGTGGACAGATAAGCATGGAGAGTTTGTCATGCATTCCCTTCCCCACCCCAGGACTTTCCCAGTTTCCCAGTCTAAGTGGGGGTTATTTTTGCGAAGCCACGGCAAACCCAGAATAAGAGAGTGTTGAGCTGATTCAAATAAATGAAAGCTGACGGCTCTCGGTGTGCATTGTCTATGGTCAGCTCACATGGCTCGGTGCAGTGTGTGATCTGAAACAGGAAACGCCCGTTCAAGGCGCTGGCATTTATGGGCTGCGATAACTTTTTTACGGCTACCTGGAAATCCCTGGCTAATAGCCGGTCCAAGAAATTTTCATCAGCCCCAGAGTCAATCAGTGCCTCTAAGTCAAAGTTTCTGATTCATTTTCAACGTTACCTTTGTCAAAGCACGAGGAGGATTCAGTCCAGGCATACAGCTCACCAGCGACCTCCTTTCAGTTGGTGAGCCTGCTCTTTTACCTGGCAGGTTGCCAAGAGGTGGCCCTGCTCACCGCAGTAGAAGCAGGCGTTTTCCCTACGGCGGCGGCTCCTCTCTTCCGCCGTCAACCTGGTATGCCCAATTTGCATGGGCTCCTCCGTTCCAGGAGGCGGCGGTGTGGGCGTGAACGGCGGAGGTGCTGACTGCAGCTTGTAATGGCAATTTCAGTTTCTTTGTGAGACACACAACCTCCCACCATCTCACCAAATGTTAAACCCTTTCAAGGTCCCTTGCACCTCAACTACATGAAACACACAACTTCCCTTCTGTCTCTTCACCAATACTCAAATCCTTTTGACAACCACTTGAGACTTCCTTCTTCCCTTTTGCCCCTTTAACAATATCCAAATCCTTTTGTATTTATGTCTAGACGGTTTTTACACGCACCTCAGGGGGTCGGTACCTATACCTGGAAGGGACAAAGGTACGAATACACACCTCTGGGTAAGGGGCTGACTCTACAGCAAACAAAGGATGGGAAACACACCCCAGGGGTGGGTTTCCCCACAAGTATAAAATGTCCAGTTTTCCCCATGCTCGGGGTCTTTCTTCATCCTGACCGCTCATGTTGATTGACCTTTTCTTTGCAAAGGAAATAAAAACTTGTCGGCCGGCAGAAGTCTCTATTTCATTCTTCACCAGCAGAAGCAGCAACGAAAACTTCCACAACAATTTGGTGTCAGAAGTGGGATCCCTCGAGTGATCGTCTGGGGCGGAACGCGGACAGTGACAGGCCATCCTGGAAGAAAAAAGCTTACCAGCCTCCAAACCTCAAATCCTCTTCTGAGAAGGGAGGACTGACCGCAGAACCCCCAGATCATTACCGCTGGGATTCCAAGAACGCAAGTCAGAGAAATTCGTCTGGTGAGCATTGAAATATTGACATTTAAATTCTATTTCTTTCAAATTTTGGGTTTAATTCGGCAACATATTCTCTTCTCTCATTCTATCCACATGCTGAGGGCTGAGTTAGGGTAACTTAACTCAGAGGTCAAAGTTAAATGCTTTGGATGCTTTTTATTGCTTGTAGCTTAACGAAGCAGTCCTTATCAGAGACGTCTGTATTGTAAGTATCGTGCACGAATACCTCATTTTTGGAAAATGGGGGGGAATCTCTCTGGTGACATGCCTCCAGAGGGGCCAGCTGTGAATATAATGAGAAAGAAATATGGGGATAAAAGCTTAGAGTATTTAAATGTCTGGACAACTGAGTTTGGGTTCCCAACAGGGGGATCTCTCAGTTTAAAAAACATATCGATATTAGAAGAAAAACTAACAAAAAAAGAGCAAAAAATGAGAAGAAAAAAGAAAATTTCTGTTAAGAAATTAGAAACTATGGAGGGTCAGAAAGAATGTTTAAAAATGTGGAAAGAGGAAGCAGAAACCCGAAATAGAAAAATGATGCAGAAACAATTACCTCTTTCAAGTGAAACATTTGAAACAAATGAAACTTTACACTCACAAAGAACACAGGACCCGCAGAGTTCTTCTTCTTTGTACCCACAGTTGACAGCTTTGAAGTTGGACCCGGACCTCGACGGCAGCCCACCACCTCATCCCTCAGCTCCACCACCATACAACTCTACAACGCCCAGCAGAGGAGGAGAAAGAGATCCCTCCAGCCTGACACAACAAAGAACAAGTCCAGGGACATCTTCTTCTCAAACATCGGTTCCACCACAAAATGCCACAAACAAACCTTCCTCTCCAATTGCACACAGACTGCGTAACCCCAATCAAGATGCAATCTTCAGCATGCCCATGATCGAAGTGTCTGGACCAGAAGGTGCAACACTGGTTTTCCGTGCATGGACTTCTGCTGACATCACAGCAGCCTCTCAACACCTACCTAACCCCACAGCATCAGGAAAAATATTTGCTGAACAACTCCTCACGTTTTGCCAAGAATTTAAACCAACCACAAATGAACTGAAAAGACTCTTAATTGCCAAAATGAAACCCACAGACTGGCAGAAAATATCTGGAAAATTCCCAGATGTTGACATCCGTTGTAAACACATCACCTGGGAAGATGAGTCTAATGCTCAGTATAGAGATATTGTCCGTTGTCTCTCTAACGCATTTACTGACGCTTTCCCCATAAAAGTTAACATGGCAAAAATCACCGCTTGCAAACAAAAAGATGATGAAAATCCTGATGAATATCTCACTCGTCTGACAGAGATATTTAACACATACAGTGGCCTGCAACTACCAGATGAATCGAGCAACACTCTAGAAGTGCAAGAAATTCATCTTTGCAACTGTTTTTTAAATGGACTGAAACCAGACATTGCCTCAGCAGTCAAAAATTCCTGCATTGGATGGAATGATGCACGTCTGTCTGAACTTCGCAGACACGCCATACATGCCCATGACCAAATCTTCTCGAAAAAAAAAAAGAAAAAGGAAGAGACAGTGCAAAAAGAACTTCACATGGCAGCAATGACCATGTATAACGCAACTACTCGAGGATACAGAAAACCAGGTTGTGAAAATAAACGCAGAGGACGTGGCCAAGGGGGGAACAGTGAAAGAGGAGCTAACAAATGTCCCAGGGATGCCTGTTTTCGCTGCGGCAAAATTGGACATTGGAGACGTGACTGTCCCACTCCAGCATCAGATCTAGAACATACTTCAGACTGAGAATGGTCGGGGGCTGTCGGAGAGGGAAGGAATCCTGCTGACAAGCCAAACCAACTTGTAAGGTCCAAAGAAGGTACTACACCACACTCACACATACATACTGAACATATTGAAACACAATCTATTGAAAGCACAGACAATAGACATGTAATTGCTTTAACATACATTCAGTATGCATCTACACATTTCAAGAACTTCCCACAACATACATTGACCATTTCAGACCAAAATGTTGTGTTCTTAGTTGATTCAGGAGCCACACACTCTGTGCTAAAAGCTTTAGAACTCACCACAAAACCAAAACTGAGCGGAAATTACGTGCACTCTGTTGGTTCATCAGGTCAAACAACTAAAGAGAATTTTACTGTCCCACTCAAATGTGAGGATGAGTTAAATGCAAATTTCAAACATGCATTCTTACTCTCAAAAGTCTGCCCCATTAACCTGATGGGCAGAGACTTGATGTGCAAATTAGGCCTTTGCCTGATCTCAACACCAGAAGGTGTAAAAGTTCACAGATTATCTGATCTAGAACCACATCTTTCACACTCCTTTGTTCACCACACCTCAAATTTACTCTATGAATACCAATGGAAATTACAACCATCCACTGCCTCTGAGCTTGTAAATGAAGCCAGAAAAACAGTGTCAACAGATGCAACAAACTTTAGGGCACCAGAGGATCTGCATTGCACCTCTCATGTGTCACCAGGACCTGATGAACCATATGAGGAATGTTGGTTGAGAGAGAGATTAGATAAACTTACTCTGACTCACATTTATTGGACAAAACATAGATGTGCTTTATCAGTCTCTCTCACACCAGCCCAGTGTGACTTGTACACCAGGGATCATTTTGTCCCACACATCACACTTGCAAAACACACATCAGATAATTGGGAAGATCTGGGCCCATTTGTAAAAACATGTCAGCGCGCAGCCGATTGGCAAGAAACATCTGATCGATCAATTTTTTTTTCACCAACACTGCAGTGTTATTATAAAGCTTTAACATCTATTGTGCACACTCAAAGAACAACCCAGCTGGTATCACGAAGTACTTCTAAATCTTTTTCCTTTCTGACTAAAGAACAAGTTACAGAAATTCCAGCCCTACAGGATGTCCCTAAGACACTGTGGGCTGTCAGCAAATATGATGTTGGCCTCATCAAAGATTGCGAACCAGTTGTCATCACTCCAAAATCAAACTTAAGACCTTGCAAGGCCCAATATCCACTTAAACAAGAAGCAATTGATGGCATAACACCGGTATTTGAGTCTCTTAAAGCAGCAGGAGTAATTGTTCCCTGTGATGACTCTCCAGTGCGCACACCTTTGTTCCCTGTGAAGAAAATCAGGGATAATAATCAGCCAACAGAATGGCGTTTTGTTCAGGATTTGCAAGCAGTAAATGCAGCAGTCCAACCTAGAGCCCCAAATGTTCCAAATCCTTACACCATCTTGTCTCAAGTCCCACCAAATGCAAAATTCTTTTCAGTGGTGGATCTTTCTAATGCTTTCTTCAGTGTCCCAGTCCATCCAGAAAGTCAATTCTGGTTTGCTTTCAACTTCAATGGACGAGGCTACACATTCACTCGCCTATGCCAAGGTTATTGTGAAAGTCCTACTATTTACAATGACGCTCTCAAACAAAGTCTTGAATCCCTTGTTCTCTCTCCAGGTACTGCTTTGCTACAGTACGTTGACCACCTAATGATCTGCAGTCCGACCAAAGAACAATGTGAAGCCAATACAGTCAAACTCTTGAAACATCTGGCAGATAGTGGCCATAAAGCCAGTTTGCCTAAACTTCAATTTGTCCAAGAAAAAGTTGTTTTCTTGGGTCATGTCATTACTTCTGAAGGAAAAACTCTTTCACCAAAAAGAGTAGATGCAATTCAGAATCTTCCAAAGCCCATCACAAAGAAACAAATGATGTCATTTCTTGGCATGTGCTCTTATTGTAGACAATTCATTTCGAACTATGCCATTCTTGAAGCTCCACTTTCTTCTCTCATTCATGGCAAAGGTCTACAATCGCAAAATAAGATCACATGGACTCCCGAAGCAGAACAATCTTTCACTGATCTGAAGCTTGCCTTACAGACCACTCCAACTTTGGGACTACCTGACCCCACTAGACCTTTCACTCAAACGGTAGATGAAAAAAATGGATGTATGACTTCTGTCTTGTTGCAGGATCACGGAAATAAACTACGCCCCGTAGCTTATTTCTCTTCAAAACTAGATCCTGTGGCTGCAGGCCTTCCAAGATGTCTCAGAGCTGTGGCTGCCGCTGAAAAAGCAATTATGGCCTCCAGAGACATTGTGGGCTATTCTGACATAACTCTTCTGGTCCCACATGCTGTGTCCATGATTCTGCTTGAACAAAAAACTTCTCACCTCTCCACAGCACGATGGCTGCGCTATAACACAATACTTTTAGACATGCCTAACATTACTGTCAAAAGATGCAATGTTCTAAATCCTGCAACTCTCCTTCCCACACCACATGACGGAGAGGAACACAATTGTGTTGCTATCCTTCAACAGGTTTGCTCCCCAAGACCAGACCTACAGGAAACACCACTAACTAACTCAGATCTGGTTCTTTTTGTAGATGGATCTGCTTCTCGTGACCCACAAACTGGTCGCAACAGAGTTGGCTTTGCTGTTGTCACTAATCATGATACTCTTATTTCTGATCCTCTCCCCTCCCACTATTCTGCACAAGCAGCAGAACTGATAGCATTGACAGAGGCGTGCAAACTGGCAAGTAACAAAACTGTGACTATTTACACTGACTCAAGATACGCATTTGGAGTTGTGCATGATTTTGGCACACTGTGGAAACACAGGAAATTCTTGAAATCTGACGGAAAACCTATTCTCCATCATGACAAAGTCGCAACTCTTCTAGATGCCATTTTGCTCCCAAAATCAATCGCTGTTTGCAAATGCCTTGCTCATACTAACAACTCAGATTCTGTTTCTCTAGGAAATGCAAGAGCTGATGCCGCTGCAAAGAAAGCTGCACTCCAACTCATACACCCTAATGCTGTTTTTGTTTCAGTCCCTGTCTCTATTCCTACCTCTCTCACAGCAATGCAGTCTTTTGCCACACCACAGGAAAAGATGCTGTGGAGACGTTGCGGTGCCTCACAAACAAACAACGTATGGCGAGGACCAAATAATAAACCCTGCCTGCCCAAACACTTCTTCCCTCACTTTGCAAAATTGACACATGGGTTGGACCATGTGTCAAAAGGGGGGATGTTGGATGCAATAACTCAACACTGGTTCACCAAAGGTTTTTCTTTTCATGCGCAGAAGTTTTGTCACTCATGTGTAGTTTGTGCAACGCATAACGCAGGTAAAACCAAACCAATCACACACGCCGCTCATCCACCACCAGACAGACCATTTGAACATTTGATGATGGATTTCATAGAACTATCACCAGCAGAAGGGAAGAAATACTGCTTGGTGATGGTTGATATGTGGTCAAAATGGGTTGAAGTTTTTCCAGCAAAACACCAAAGCAGCCAAGTGGTAGCAAAGGCCCTATTAACGGAGATTATTCCCAGATGGGGAATACCAACCAAACTGAGTAGCGATAACGGCTCACACTTTATCAATTCTGCAATAACCCAAATTAGTGAATTTCTTGCCATTGACCTCAGACAACATTGTGCATACCATCCGGCTAGTGGAGGTGCTGTTGAACGAGAAAATGGCACCTTAAAATCAAAATTAGCAAAGTGTTGTGAGGAAACGGGATTGCCATGGACAAAAGCTCTGCCAATTGTTTTAATGCACATGAGAATGAGAAAAAGATCCAGGGTAAATATGAGCCCCTTTGAAATTCTTTTTGGCAGACCTCCATCCCTAGGAGTGGAACCTGTAACCAGGCCACTCCCCTCCACTGGCTTATGTGAGGATGACATGTTAGAGTATTGCAAAAACTTATCTTCCATTCTCTCTCAAATCTCTCAACAGGTGAAATCTGCCCTTCCACCTCCAGCTTCCACACCGCTCCATGACTTCCAACCTGGCGACTGGGTGGTGATAAAAGACCTTAGAAGGAAGCACTGGCACTCCAAACGCTGGCGAGGTCCATTCCAGATACTCCTGACAACACACACTGCCGTAAAGATTGCTGAGAGAGCAACGTGGGTTCATGCCAGCCACTGCAGGAAGGTTCCTGAGCCAACAGAGGAATTCAGCTGTCAACCTGAACGACGTGCAGACGGACGACGCGAGGACGGACAACGCGACGACGAACAAGCGCCGCAGAGGACGACACGAGGAATAACTCTTGAGAAACTCAACAGGCACCAACTAGACGTGCAAGACCAGCAGCACAAACCCTTCTCCATCAGACCACATCATGCACCACCTGATCCTGCTTCTATCATGTTCAACGATGCTGATAGAGGCCTACACCTACAAACCTGCACAAAGGGTCACTCTGACTGAAGGACAAAGTGCAACATTCACCTGCACTGTTTATCCTGAAATTTGGCGATCAGGCCAGATTCATGCATATTATGCCAAGTATGACAAATACCTCTGCAAAGACCCTTGTGGCCCACATGACTGGCATTTGGTCATGGCTGCCACCGACGAAACCCTTGCTCCGAACAGGAATCCCCGCTTCACAGTAACAAAAGTTCCACATTCCAACGGAGCCCGAATCACCATCTCAAATGTCAAATTTACTGATGCAGGCATATATTGGTGTGGAATCGAATATCCAAACTCTGATATGTACAGACAACTCAGAGTTATAGTCAGCAAACAACCAGACACATACGACACCCCACGTGACATACTGTCAAATGTTAAGACTAACACACCAACTTCTGAAATAGAAGACGACCACCTGGACAATTTGAGCATCACTGATCATAGAGATGACACAGTGCAGCAAGCTCTCAGACAATGTAACGACAACAGCGCATGTGCCCTAGCTCTTTTACACAAAAAGGAGTTGAAGATCCCTGGTGACTGTTGGATTTGTCATACTCTAACAGCTAGATGGCAAGCAAGACCCCTAACAGTAAATGTTGTGTTACAGGGCCACATGAAGGAACCTTTGGACAAAGAAGATCATGGAAAATGTAATGTTCCTTTGGGAATGATGACGCTTCTATTTGCCGGCCACCAAATCAGAAACAATGTCTCAGTCACCCCACATCCCAATATTATCTGTACTGATTCCCATCCTACCCCTAATAACATGGCATTTGAAGTTCCTCTACAACATGCAGAGACTTGTGTTTGTTCAGCATCATCATCAGGTCCTTACCTAGGCCAATCAAGTTGTCAAACCAAAATATTCGTAAACACTACAGCATCAACTAATTGTTCTCATAGATGGCCTAACAATACTCTAACAAGATTTGTCTGCCCATTTTACCAACTCTCAACCCAACCTGGAATAATGTGGTCTTGCGGTAAAAAGGCGTATCATAAGTTGCCACCTCAATTTCAATGGTCTGGTTGTTGTCACCCATCGATAGTTACAACTGATACCAAAATCTTGCGTAAGGAGATTCCCACCACTAACACTCAATCTACTATGCATTTTCAAGCTCACAGAGATATTACCGGGGTCCCCTCCAAATTTGATGGTTATGTATTAGCTGATCCTTGGACCTCCCCTGGCGCTAATATTGGCTGGTCCCTGTTTTTAGGAGGCGGAACAGCTGCAGCCCTGAACAAAATTAATGGAATAGCCTGGTCTGTTCTCTCCCTGGCAAACCACACTGAAGCAGCCTTTACTCTGGTGAATACTGAAATGTCTGCAATTAGAACAGCAGTTATTCAACACAGACTTGCTCTCGACATTATCTTAGCAGAGAAAGGGGGTATTTGCAAAATGCTTAATGTCTCTTGCTGTTTCTATATCCCTGATGAATACGAGAACATCACTGACATCATCAAACACATGCAAAATGCCATTCAACCTCCACCAGTTACAGATGACTCATGGTTCTCTTGGTTAAAGTCTTGGGGCCAGGGATGGTTGTCATGGTTTTTGACAATGATTATCCCAATTGTAGTTATTTCCTTTTTGTTCTGCACCGTAATTCCGTGTATGTTAAAATGGCTATCTGACATACTCACCAGAAAGATAACACAATCCTCTACATATGTTCATATGAACATTAACAACAACCATCAAGATTCGACCTCATTTCACATCCCTGATTCCCATCACTACTCCAGTTCAGACCTTGATTCTGATGATGACATTTGGTAAATACTGTTATTATTGCTCGTTTTCATTTTTGTTTTCAATTATAATTACTATTTACCATTATTTTTATTTTTCCTTTACCTCCTTCTCCTTTACCCAACAACTGCCATGATGATACATTTTAAAATCCATGTGAATTAATGTGTCGGATAATCAAGTTGTAGTAATTGTGAAGCTATGAAGATTTATTTTCTTTTAATTTTTTTTTTTTTTTTTTTTTTTTTTATTACTCACTATTTTTATGATTAATCAATAATCAAAAGGGTGGAATTGTAATGGCAATTTCAGTTTCTTTGTGAGACACACAACCTCCCACCATCTCACCAAATGTTAAACCCTTTCAAGGTCCCTTGCACCTCAACTACATGAAACACACAACTTCCCTTCTGTCTCTTCACCAATACTCAAATCCTTTTGACAACCACTTGAGACTTCCTTCTTCCCTTTTGCCCCTTTAACAATATCCAAATCCTTTTGTATTTATGTCTAGACGGTTTTTACACGCACCTCAGGGGGTCGGTACCTATACCTGGAAGGGACAAAGGTACGAATACACACCTCTGGGTAAGGGGCTGACTCTACAGCAAACAAAGGATGGGAAACACACCCCAGGGGTGGGTTTCCCCACAAGTATAAAATGTCCAGTTTTCCCCATGCTCGGGGTCTTTCTTCATCCTGACCGCTCATGTTGATTGACCTTTTCTTTGCAAAGGAAATAAAAACTTGTCGGCCGGCAGAAGTCTCTATTTCATTCTTCACCAGCAGAAGCAGCAACGAAAACTTCCACAACAAGCTCGAAGCGGCGGTTCTCCTCCCTCGGAGGTTGTCTCCAGCCGTCTCCTCGGCGCGTGTTGTCCCACCGGCGATTCCTCTCCTGATTGCGTAGTCGAGAGTCGATCCGGATGGCCGTCGATATGATGGCTTTCAGGTCCGAGGGCAGGTCCAGCGGAGCCAGCTGGTCCTTCAGCACGTCGGACAGGCCGTGGACGAAGGCATCGTTTAATGCCGGGCTGTTCCACCCACTGTCGGCGGCTAGCCTGCAAAAGTCTATGGCATAGTCAACAACTCTTCGCTGACCCTGCCTCAGGCGCAGCAGCGCCCGGGAGGCGTCATGGGCTGGCGACTCATGATCAAAGATTCTGGACAGCTTTTTGGAAAATGTCTTAACATCTTGGCACATCATAGACTCTCTGGACCACTCGGCCGTGGCCCAGGCTGAAGCTCGCCCCGACAGGTGGGAGATCATGAATGCCACTTTGGATGTTCATTCGGATACGCACCGGGATACTGCTTGAAGTGCAGATCGCATTGCACCAGGAAGGATCTGCATCCACCGGAGTCTCCTGAGAATCTTTCCGGAGCAGCGAGGCGTGGAGCGGCCAAGGTTTGGTCGCGGACCGGCGGAATGGCGGTCGGCTCAGCGTGAGATTCTCCGACAGGTGAAGCAGCGTTAGCAAGGTGGATGTTCATCCGGTGGAATTGTTCTGTGAGTAGATTAATTTGTGCCATGGCTGATCTCTGTAACTCGCTCTGTCTATCTGAGAGATCCTTTACTCCCTGCTGAATACTACGCAGCTGGTCCTCATGCTGGTGGAGGAGGCTGCCCTGAGCTGTAAGAGCTGTTCTTAACTGGCTAGGGTCTGCTGAGTCCATGTTTAGGCCAGATTGTACTGACAAGCCCGGAGGCACAGGATTTGAGGACTCAAAATGCAGACCACAGACAGCTCAGCGGAGTTTCAAAATAAAAGGTTTATTAAACTCAAAGCGCTCAGGATAAACAATGTAAGGCAAACTGAGGGAGATGCAAAGTACAACAGAAAACGCTAAGGATAACCTGGCAAACTAGAAATGAATAATCAAAGCTCGAAGGCTGAGGTGATAACAAAGTACAAACAAAAGAGACAGGCAGAACTAAGCTCAAGGCTGAATACAAAGTAACAAACAAAGATACCAAACTAGACTAGATGCAAAGTAACAAACAAAAGATCTCAAGGCAATACTGACAACTAGACTTACACAGAGGATCAAGGACGCTAGAGAGCAAGGCGAGTACAAGACAAGGCACATGACAATCTGGCACAGGACAAAGGGAGACTATATATGCACGAGGGAACAATGAACAGGTGGAGACAATTAGGGCGGGGTAGACAATCAGACAGGCGGGAAACACACCGGGAAGTCAAGGGCCTGAAACGAGAGGAGAGTTAGGTTTCACAATAAGACAGGAAGTGTATGACAAGACATGACGCTAGTGAACAAAAACACTTAACAGATTTGACGAGACATGACAGAAGACTGCACCGGTGTTATCATTAATATAGCCTGTTTTAGGGACCACTTAGCAATAGCTATCAGGCTAAAACACCTAGTGCTAGCTAAGCTAGCCAGGTAAAAGAGTCCATAATCAAGGCTTCAGAAAATACTTAAGCTATACTAGTATTGGGTTGAACCCAAATGCAGACACGATTTATTTAACTAAAGGAAACTAAACCAAAACAGGTAGACAGGCTTAACACAGAAAACTATAACAACATAGGGAAACACTGAACAAACACAACGAACAGGGCGGGCATGGCTCATGGACAGAGACAAAGACTAGAGGAACACGAACACGAAACGTGACTAGACTAAGACAACGCTAAAAGACACTTACATGGTACGTGGCATGGGTAAAGACAAAGACAACACTAGGAACACACTTACATGGAACATGGCCTGGACATGAAAAAGACAGCACATGGAAAAACACTCACTAAAGGCAAGGGGCAAAAGGCAAGGATTCTCAGACAAAGACAAGACTAGGTAACATTTGCATGGACTGGAACAAAGACAACATCAAGAAAAGTGCTCACACAGAATCTGGTACGGCAAGGGATCTCTGACAGGAGGGTGACACAGACAACGACCTGACAAATACTGGGGGAAAGACATGGACTTAAATACACAAGGGAGGACAACTAATGACACACAGGTGAAACAGATCAGACAATCACAAAGGCAGGAAAACACAGAAAGTAAAGCAAACAAAGAAACATAACTTGGACCTTCAAAATAAAACAGGATGTGACAAAAACAGACTATGACAACACACAAGGGGAATCTTCAACAAAAAACAGGCCTGCACAGCACGGATCATGACAACTGATGTCATAGTACTGTGTGTTTGACAGTACTAGTTTACTGTCTGAACCTTCTCCAGCTAATTTTTTTGGGTTTACATCCCACAATGTTATTGTTTTGGTTCAGTCTGACTGTTCCCATCAAACTTGTTAGTTAAACATGTTGGAGCATTTAGCAGGTAAAGCGCCAAATGTTGGTGGAGACCAAAACAGAGAAAGGACTATTATATAATATAATTCTGTGACTGCTGAATCAGTAAATAAGAAACTCTTTGTAAGGTGACAGAATGTCTGATGTTCTTTTCAGCTTGTTCCACTGGGTAAGGAAATCAATTAATGCAGGTTTAAAGCACAACAAATGACATGATTAGAGTCTTAAGGTGGGTCCTGCTTTATTTCCAATTCTGAACGTCATTGTGTCTAATTTAATATAAGTACCTTTATTATTTTACTTTTGGTGTTGTTTGTTGAATAATCCTAAATGCATGTTTGATTTGATTGAAATTTGGGGCAGGGAGTATTCTTAAAATAAAAAACTGCACACCGTATAGAAAGGATTATGATTACAATGTCTCACTGTATCACATTTTGGATTTGAGAAGGGTGAGATAATGACTAGAAGCAGATTATGAATCCTCATGTAAAAAATTATTAGGCCAATTGAATGGGGATCCTGCCTCACATAACAACTCTCCCATCTGCTTTACAGCCCATGGTGATCATATAGGAGTGAAAAAAAATGACTCTTTGTCTTTTAAGATGATTCCCAGTGTGTGCCACTTAACATTCCATGTCATCCATTCTCTGCCATAGCCACTCTTCATCTGTCTTTGTTGAAAATGATCACTGTGGTTTTGCTGCCCAACTGGTGTGTTTATAAGGGCTCTATCTTTAGACTGGAACAGCTAAAACACTTCACTTCAGTGGTTGCCATGGAAACGGGAGTGCCAGCCTAACAGCACTAGAGTAGTACTGGTGTGTGGAAGATGAGAACAGGAATAATGATAAAATGATGAAAATTACTGTGCTATGAATGAGGAAGGCAGAGTCTTTGCTCTTTGCATCACTATTGCTTATACAGTGTCTTTAGATTGGGTTGTATTGGTAATGACAAACATTATTTTTATCCAAAGTGACTTACAATAAGTATATTCCAATTTCATCAAATATCCTGAATTGCTTTGAGTGCTACTTTTCGCTCCACCTTTGTGGAGCCTGGGCAGAAAATAGCTGTGATTGTTAAGTGATAGCTGGGAGGGAGAGAGTAGCAGGGAGTACTGGGTGAGCTGTGGTGTATGGTCTGACCATGTCCTGGTGTTAGGATGGTCGCAAGCTATTGACAGCACTGTAGACAAGTGTGCGGGGTTGGAGGAGCAGTGAAATATGGGAGAACTTGGCAATGTTGAAGGCCAGCTGGGCTGCTGGGGTCTGGATAAGCTGCAGTGTCTGGATGGCACTTGCAGGCATGCCAGCCAAGAATGGCTTGCAGTAGTCTAGGCACAAGATGACAAGAGCCAGGACCAGAGCCTGTGGCACCTTCTGGGTGAGGAATGGATGCATCCATGTCCAGTGTTGGCAGCAAAGTACAGCTGGTCATCCAGTGTCACACCCCTAGGATGGGGACACGACTAAGTCCTCAGTGGTAATGGACAGGTCATGGATGGGAGATGCCTTCCCTGAGCAGGAAAGCTGCAGAAAAAGTCAGTTGGTGAATATCAAAGTGAAGTGACATTATCTGCTACAAGGTTCAGATGCAGATTCTCTCCAAGCTAGCCTGACGTAAGATGTGAATAGGAAGAGTGTAGAGCCTGAGACCCCCAGTTCTTGGAGGGTGGAGAGGAGGATCTAGTATCTCAATGAGTCAAACGCTGTTGAACGGTACCGCAGGATGATGACCATGGAGGGGGAGGCTGCTGTACCAGAGTGGTGGAATGCTTATTTATGAAGAAACATGTGAACATGAAATCTCAGTTGAATCAACAACATGAAATATTACATAAGGAAAGGTTGGGATGGTGGAGGGAGCTGCAGCAGCAAACATGGGAGTAATCAGCAGTGTAATATTAGAGTGATAAGTGATAAGTCAGGTTATAAGATCAGTGCTGTAAACCTGCATGAATATGATGAATGAAGTCAGTCCAGGGGCAGCTCACCCCTCACCTCTGTACACGTTCATGTTGTAGGCAGGCAAATCACAGCAGAATTTATGACCCTATAATGTCCAAATCTGACACAATGGCCATCTCAAAAGACTTAAATATTGTGCAGATGTTTAAACTGAAAAAAAAAAAAAACACAATACAATGTGCTGCATTGGTGGGTAATTTGTTACTGATGAGATGATGGATGGGTGAATGATGATCCAGGTGATCCAGTTCGAGTAGCAGATCCATGAGGCTAAACACCAAAACACTGTCTGACAGTCAGTCAGAACTCTGCGAAAGTTATAACTGCTGTCATTGTTGTTTGCGACAAAAGCAAGGTAAGTGGTAGAAATAATTTGTTCACATTAAGTGATCTCCTAGGAATGTGATCTTGCACAAATGTGATTGGTCAACACAGCATCTTGGGGTATGAGTTTTTTCCCTGAGCCCTCTGAATTAGTACTCCTCCTGCACCAACCGAGTGACCACATTCATATGAATGAGATACATTTGTTTTTTTAGGGCCAGAGTCAGTCTGAACACATTATCAGCACTTGGTCTGAGATTCTTTACTTCAAACTCAGCCTACCTGATTCTCTGTTCAACATGCACCAAAGGGTCTCCAGTATCCTGCAACTTCATGAATACTGTTCTCTGATGAAAAAGCTATTACAATATTTGTGGGATCCCATCTTTGTTGATTATATAAATGATAAAATCAACTTTGTGCCAGAAAAAACACAAATGGACAAACGTGAATCCAGGGATGTCAACAGTGACAGTAAATAGCATTAAACCTATACCATTATTTTGCCATTAAGAACACACACTGCTTGAAAAGCAGGTCTGTGGCAGGCATTCCTTCTCTCTGGTCTGTCTACCCACCATGTACAAATTTGGAGCGAGTAATGTTGCTACGGCAACAGCAACCCTGTCCAATTAAAGCTTTTAGGTAGAGCAGTATTTCAAAGGGACCTCAAGAATGAAGCATTTTCAATTTTCTAACATGGAAGTTGAATCAAAACGACTAACGACTTCTGCATTAAAACATATAGCCGTCTGACAACCAGAATGCTCACAGTAGGAGCGCTTTACAGTGTTGAAGCGTGTTTCAGCTACATTGTTGGCCCAGGATAACTGGAGTTGAGTCACAAAGAGAATGTCATGCAGACATACAGAAATATGCTGGTACACACTTCACTGCTAACACTCTTTGAAGCTAAATATGGAGAGGAGTGGTGTACTAATTGCATGTCAGCACTGATGGCTGTGCATGTCAATCATGTGCATGGACAGCTGAAAACACACACACACAAGCACACACAGACGCACACACGCACACAGACCCACATTTTCACACTGTGTTTCAGACTATATTGCACTCTTATAGTCTAAAAAAACTAAACATTGTTATATACTGATACCTATTGGTCTGTTTTTATTTTCGTTATCCTAAACAAATCTCTCCATTGCCAAAAAATGGTTAATAGCAAAGACATGTCATAGTAGGCTACACATTAAGAAATTAGAAGGTAGCTGAATTTTAAACATACCCAGTTTTTGACTACCAATAGGACTATGGAGCAGCAGTTTTACGAGTGGGTCCCTGTTTTGTTTGTGTCATGCACGCATTTGATTTATAGCCACCAGACAAATGCCCGGCTGTGCTCTCAAGAATTTATGGCTCACTGGAAACAGACTTATACTAGTGATTACCAAATAAACTTGACAACCATGGAAGGATTCCTCCTGTACAACTATAAGCAGAGGTCAAAGTTCATGGTGACATAATCACAGTAGAGTTTTTTTACACTATCTCTGACAAGCTAAAAACTCTACATGCGTTACAATAAAGGATACGGCTGATAATCAATATATATTGTTCTTCTTGTCAAATATTTCATATAATACCAATGATGAATGGTATGGTATTGTGTGTGTATCCAACGCCTGATATATCTTCTTCCTTTGTGCCATGCAGCTCCATTGTTGTCCAAAACAATTGAAAACACATCAATGAGCCAAGCTCTTAAACCAGGTGGCATATTCCTCCAAAAACATGAACACATAACTTGTCGTTTATTTTGACTCAATCCATACCATGTATGGGTATAGGTATATGGGTTACCTACCTCACAGTTACATTAATGTGAATTCAAAGTCTGTGTGTGGTATGGAATGGAGCAGGTGGGACCAGGGTCTTTCATGCAAATGTGCAGTGGGGCAGAGAACACAGTTGCAAACCAGGAAGATTGTGAACCTGTCAGGTTTATTCATTTAGTGTGCCACTTTGATTCAAATGAATAGTTGTTCAATGAAATTTTAAAAATGAAGCTGTATATTTGTGAGCTGATCCTCGTGGCGAGCCATAGACAGAGTAGGCAAGTCCATATGTATTGAAGGTGAACTAACACAGAGTTGATCTTGTGCTGTGTCTAAAAACCATCCTTATTTGCTATATAGTGGACTATATTTTCTGTCTGTCTGTTAGACTCTTTGAATTTTGAGTGTTCAAAAAGTGCTACAGTGGAATAAGAAAGCAGTGTCCATGGTAGGCTCACTACTTTCTGCTGACAATCCCACAATACAATACGTTGCATTGTATAGATGCAACTACTGATACTCCACCTGTCAGTGATGACACAAAATAATGAAGATTTATAAGTGTCTGACGTTTCAATTTACTGCTCACTATAGAGTGAACTCTTGAGTTTATTATGTGCAGAGTGAGTCAACAAGGGAGTGATTTCAGGCACATAGCGATCTTGTTACATCAGAGTTACTCTAACATAATATTGTACAAGTTTCCAACTTGTAAAAAGCCTTCCTGTCGACATTCATGTAGTAATTAGAAAGGGGATTCTCTGATTTTTGTAAAATCTCTGACCAAGCAAAAGGATGTCTCACATCAAATTATGTTCTTGAAGGTATTTTAACCTAATCATTTATGGATATAGTGTTATGTTGTCACAATATTATACAGCCTCAAAGTAATCTTGAGTTGTCTGATAATGTGGATGTGGCAGTAGCCTTGGTATTTTCATGGGACTTGTAGACAATAACAAAAAGATAAAATAACACCAGTCTCTCCTTTAATCCTTTAAGGTGTAAATAAGTAAATAAGTAACCCTATGAAAAATGGATGAAAAAATATGACAACATTTCTGTAGCTTTCTGTTGCTGTGTATTGTAGCATTTACGCAGCACACATATACCTTTATATGTGTGTATGTGTGTGTGAAGCTTTTTTTTACCATTAGAACATTTTGGCCAGGTCTGGTAACTTCAAAAGGCTGTTTGAATGTTCAGACTTGGTTTTAAGGGTTAGGTTAGAACTAGGTTTAGGTTAGGGTTAGTTGTAATGGTTAAGGCTAGGAAAAGAGGCTAGGGAATGCATTTTGTCAATGTAGATCCTCATAAGTGCCTGTGCACATTTGTGGAGCAATTGTTTGGCAAAGGTATTTCGGGCACATGGCTGGGCTCTGTGACAGACACACAGGGAACAGATAAAGACAGAGAGAGTGAGAGTCAGAGAGAGAGTGAGAGAGAGAGAGTGAGAGTCAGAGAGAGAGAGAGAGGGGGAGAGAGAGAGAGGGAGGGAGGGAGTCTTCCCAGTCAGTCTGAATCTCTCTCAGCCTACACAATCTCCTGACACAACCTCGGGCTCAGTAATGTTGGATACGCTGCAAGAGTGAGCTCTACCATCCACACACACTCTGCTATCACCTGATCGAGGACACACACACAGCACACACCCGGTGAGTAGACCTCTGTATCACTGCTGCTGGTTGCATTTGCCTCTGTCACACCATTGTAGAGCATCCATTTGAAGGAGAGGGCTTTCGAGGGGTAGATAGCCTTTCCAGATCAGAGAGATTACTATGTACAGGGATAACCACTGTGTTGTCAACTACTCTCTGTTCATAGTCAGTCACTCAGACGTAACTTGTTGTGACAGGAGCTCAAATGAGCCATGAGGGTCTTTTGATTCTATAATCTTTTAATTCCTTTAAGCTGTCGGCTGCTTGCAGACTCCCAGCAGGGGTCTGGCTTTAACTAACATCTACTCTTACTCCCAGATGGACACACACAAACAGTCGTTGAGGAGCCTATGAAGTCACTTCATGATATCTCGTCATATTTTCATACTCTTCAAAAATCACATTTAAAACACAAAAATGAACATCTTTGAAGCTCAAAAAACATGTATATGTGTGTAATTAATATACGTACACAGACACACACACACTCACTCCCACATGCATGCTGTTGTTCTGGGCTGCATGCAAAAAACCAGTCAACCTGCGCCCTTTCCTTCCCACTCATCCCAGTCAGATCAACATATCAGCACATGTGGCAGGGAGGGAAGACGTTAATGAAGTACAGAGCTCATTTTCACACTTATCAGCACCTGAAATCATCCTGCTGTTATCTTCATAAAAGGCACATCCAGCATAAACATTTCCTCTTGACTTATTATTTAATACAGACAGAGATTTGTATTTGATTTAGAGATTTAGCATCATAACCCAGGATTTCTAAATATGCCTATTTGCTTTTTTTTTGTGAGTGAGATGTTCAGATGGAAATCCATCTCATGTCTGAGCTTTGTCCAGAGTGGAAAAAATACACCTATCAACATCTCTAAATATCACTATATGAGCACATTTTATCTGTTTGTTTAATCTGTACACAAGCTGAAATGTAAAAATGGCATCTTATGACTTTAGGGCAAGGTCCGGACTGGAACTATTTCTCGCTGGCAACTTTGGAAAGATTCAGGCTAGCTGTTTGCCCTTTCCTCCAGTCTTTATGCTAAGCTAGGCTAGCCCTGTCCTGACTCAGGGGTTGGCATTAAGAACAAACCAGAGCTAAAAGAAGAGTGAATATAGAACTTACATTCAGCAGGTAGCAACAAACAAACCTCCAAATGAATGATAATGTTGCTCTGTGTCTGCTGGATATGTAAATACACAACTGTTTGCTGACATGTTAGCAATACAATAACAATAAAAGAGATACATCTTAATTAGGTGATAAGTCTTCTCCTATACCTGTTGGAGAGAAAGTGAACATCCATATTCACGAAAATGTCTTTAAATTAAATTCAATTAAAGACAAAAAAAGCTTGTGTTTTAAAAAAAGCCACTGTGAGTTAACTTTTTAATCACTCTGAAATTATGGAATTCAAGACACTGGCTTGGAGAAGACAAGTTAGATGTGGTGATACTGTTTACCATTCCCTCTGGGATGGCATACACCACATCTTATCCATCTGAAGCTGATAACCACATCTGAATGTTGATCGAAGGTCAGTATTACCTGGTGTTTAGCAGACCATGCTGTAGACTCGTGAAGGAATCTGCTGTTAGCCTGTGTGCCCTGGTAATCCATCATAGATCAGATTAAGGGAGGAGGAGCAGGAATTAGAAGTCAGGAGGACCTTGGCTGAATGGCTAGACACACAGGGAGGTACTGGGTCATGTCACTGGGACTGGAGTCTGGCACAGATCATGGACAGAGCACTAATAGAAAGACCTGAAGGGATTTTACCAGCACCAGAAGAATATGTTGCATGTGTGCTATGCATGAGGAAGCATTTAAATGAGAGAAATTCACAAATCCCCACTGTCGGGTTCTACCATGGGTTACATTATTTCATTACATTATATTTTCAAAATTAAAATATGTAAACAATAGTCATCTTAAGAGCTGTTTATTAGCAGTCTAGCACTTCCCTGGCTTATGGTTGGTGAGAGAGACTTGGTTTTAACTGATATTTGAACTTGATCGCACCAAAACAAGACATATGAAAAAAATCGCAGCGTTTCTCCGAAGTACATGGGTGGGGGAGGTCTCATCCAAACTAACCACGGGTAACCAAGACAGATGTTGACATCTGTGGCTACCTCTTCATGGAGGATTCTTTGTGTAGAATTTAAAAAACCTTGACATGAGTCTTAGTGGCTGAAAATGAAAGTGTTTTGTTCTGATTCTCAGTACTAGCGACTGTGAGAAGCACTTGTTCAGTTTTCTCTGTGTCATCAAGAAATATATGATAAATAATAAGGTGATGGAGAATGCTGTGAAGTTATTGAGAAGGTAGGCTCTGACCCAAAGAGAGCCAACTATAAGTTTGATGAAAGACACAGAAATGAATGACATGACATTCTTATGTTCATGACAATCAAAGTATTCAGTACAGTCAAGTGATACATCACCAGCGTGACACTGTAATCCACACTCCATACAACATGCAACATACTATTTGAAAACACTTCCAATAAAACATAAATCTCACCATTATTTGGCTCATAAGTTTCTTGTTGACATATCTTCTAACCACCGGCAACCAGGGGAAGTAACAATTCTTGTTTGAGCTTGCTATGATCAGGCAAGGCAGACCACACAGTCTCTCTCAGGCTGTCATTTTCATCCTTCACACAAATACTTGAATCACTTTTTTGTGTAAAACTGAGTTAAACTCCATGAAGATCTTTGACGAGACACTGTCCTTTAGTATGCTTCCTTATTTTGTTTGTTCGAAGTTGAGACTACAAAACCATGCAGAGAGATCTTGGAGAGACATCAGGGGAAGCAGTTGGATGCAATCAGTAGGAGACCACGTTGGCAGGTTTTTTGAATGTGGCCATTCAGAACAGAAATGCACACAGTTGACAACATGTCGTACAAGCTAAATTGTTTCAAGCATCCTTTAACCATTCTGAATACTATGTTTTACCATATGTTCTTTTTTTTTTCATTTGCAGTTTCATCTCAAAGCCATGGCTCTAAATGTGGCTAACTGGCTACTCACAGGCTGAATACTCAGTCACTGTACAGTGTTCCCTCTCCCATACCATCACCTCAGCTCTATCTCTTTTGTTTTGAGTGCAATCAGACGTAGCTTCAAAAGGGGAGTAGAGGGAAGTAAAAGTCTGCAAGTCAAGAAGCTTTGGAAAATGCTCAGTTAGGTTGTGCATGCCAGTGACTGTACTTTTGGCTAACAAGAACACAGTAAATACTTTAACTACTGGTGCTTTAATGGCATCCACAGACCGGTGCTGGTTCACTTGGCTTTTTCTGCCTTTGGCAGGTAACGCATTACGTTTTCTCAGCAATGCAGTAATATAGGACAATGCCTAGAAGATTCTGATAACTTCATTCTAATTCATTTATTGCATAATACTTTGCTACATATAATACAATTACTTAATTTCAAGCCCTTTAATGATAAAGGAGACAAGTATTCACATTACACATTGCATAACACATGGGAAATGCAGACCGTTGCTATAGCTCCAGCTTTCAGCAAACCTCAGCAAACAGGTGTGTGTGTGTGCGTGTGTGTGCGTGTGTGTGTGGCTGTCTCTTCTGTCCAGACTGCCATTCTATGGGGCATCATAAAAACATCGCGTTTCGACATGTATTGTTGAAAACAGTAGACCTGAAGTGTAAATGAACCCCTCGGGTCATGGTTACACTCTTGGGACAGAGCTAATGTGTGAGCATGCACAAAGCTGGTGGAAACAGCTGCATAGATTAAAGTCAGAACGTGTCTGTTGCATGCGACACACAAGCAGGGAACACAAGTCTGATTGCTTGCCAGCAAACCAAACCAAATGTAAGGTAAGCTTACATAGTGACCACATTAAACAGCATTATTATTACGAACTATAATATAGGAATAATATATAATACTAGTCAGACTTCTGTGGTCATTTTGGTTAGAGTAACACAAAAGTTGTGTAATCAGTAATGCATTACTCCATACAGACGGTAATATTTTGAAGTAATGTAATACTTCCACCTGAGAGTAACTTGCCTCATACTGTTAGCCTGTGCCCACAGCAGCTATTATTGAGCCTTTTCTCCCTGATGCTCTTGCTCTACCCCAGCATTGCATCAGTCCTGGTGGAGCTTCCCAGACAACACCTTCTCTATCCCCTGTCAGTTGGCTTTGGCTGAGGTCGCACCACCAAACACATCCAGATTGTGTCTAAATCCAGTTCTGTTTGACTGAACTTCACATCTGGTACCATTTATTTCAGGTGTGACCACATCTTTATCTAACATGATTGACAGGTGATGAGGATTTTCTTTTCCTCTTTTCTGCTCAGCTCTCCTTCGGGAGCAGTGTAACGCTGTAAACACACATGCAGAGTCTCTCATGCGCACTGTCCGGCTGTGAGCCAGGCAACATCTCTATTTTCAGCAGTGTGGGATCAGGCCTCCATACAGTCAACAGGTGGACAAGCTAGCCAGCAGCATGACCTTCACTAGTGTCTTCTCCTTCCTTCTTACCTCTGTCACTCAAATTTCAACCTTTATTTAATCCTGTTCTGGGTTTCCCCTACACATGTGCTATACTTTAATTATCTCACTGTTCACCCTAAAACTTACGCACACAACCAAAATTACAGCACTCAGCACACCAGTTTCAAAAAGGCCATGTCAGTGCAATGGTAAGACTTATTCACATGTTTTTAATAGTTTAAGGATGACAGTGGAGTTCAGTGACATAAGGAATATCACACTGTAGCTACAGACAATACTTATATAATATATAATATTATTTTATTGTGATTAATACTATAGTGGTGAAATGTTAATATGACAAAGATCAAATGACACAAACCTCTTCCTTAGAAACACAGTGAAGAATTAAGGCTTGTGAAAACACAGCCCAGGACTAAAGTTCATATAAAGTTCATGTCATATGCTAACAGCATACACTGCACCACTGAAGCATAAACTATCGTATGCGTGTTTGATGTTTCGGATCAGAGGGTGAATATTACACGACTTGTGTGTCCAGTACAGACAATGAACAATGTGAGCGTAGCCCATGGCTCTATGAGCCTGCTTCATGAAAAGTCAGAGGCTGAGCTGTACACAGACACATTTCAGATACGGTCACTACATCCATTGTTAGCTGTCACACAGCAAACGTAGAGTTCGCACATTGCAAACAGTCCCGCAGTCAAATTTGTGAGAGTGATTCGGGATGAAAATTTGCTTTGCTTTCTATCTCAACATTCCTTCCAGACTGGTACAAAAACCTGGACCTTTTACGTGCTTGGGCTTAGCTAGAAAAACAACCAATGTAAAGGTGAGGAAGTGTTCACAGTCATGGTTGCAAGCAAGGAAGGAAGGAAACATGAAACTAACAGCATCCTGTGTCAAAGTCACACATTGACTTTTGACTGAGCCGTCGACATCTCCAGACAAAGTTTACGTCTCTCAACAGCAAAACCACACTATGTGTCTGACCATGAGTTATAATTCAGATGACCACTGTGGTTTGTGTCAGTTAAACATACACACAAATTCATTTAAATAAACAGCAAGAATCTTGTTTGATGTGATTATGAGGTGGTTGCCCAGTTAGAAGATTTAAATTGTGCTCTGTAACATAAACAGTTAACGGTAGACAGTTGTTGGTGTTTCTTTCCAGTCTCAGCATTCCTCCAGTTCCCATCCCCCTCCCACTATCTGTATCCCTTCCAGACTGCAGAGGTGATTTATTCAACACCGTTACATAAACCACATCGATACATACTGAGCTGCGTACAACTAAAACTAACAACACGGGGGAAGCACACTCAATCAAATAAAAAAAAATGAGCATGTGAAGAGCTCGCAGCTTCAAATCAGCCAGAGTTCCAGTACAAGAGCATGTCAGAGGCTGACAGCAGTGGCTGTTTGTTCAAACGCATGTTTACGTGTTCCTGACACGTACCTTTAGCTGCCTATTTTCTGTCAGGATCAAAAGCATACATACTGCTTGGAGTTGTTTTTGTACCACCACAGAACTTGATGGTTGGTTCAGAAAGTGTGCGACAGTGGTGAATGTTACAACTATGAGCATTAACTGAACTGGTCTTTTAGGAGCTGTTACCAAACATACCTTTATTATTTTATTTAATGATGTATTTTGGATGATAGTAATTACAAAATTCCTCACATTTGTTCCTGAGAATTAACTGCAAGCTGATCTGCTGTCTTCCCTGTGTGACATGAGCGCTGCGCCTGGGTTAGCCACGTGTGGCTGATTTTAGTTGGTATGTGTGGGTGTGCGAGGGGGCTGAGCATGAATGTAAAAATACAAGCACTTGCTCACATAAAATATGGTATTTAGAATGTACTTGTAGTGACATGACTGGGGTTCATGTGATCCATTCACTCAACAGTGTGGACTGTGTGAGCTGTCAAGGACATTTGCATTGATCCTGTCTACATGTGTGTACAATATAATAGTTATTCTCACTTCTCTCAAACTCAATTAATAGATTTAAAAATGTATGTACTTTGGGTTGGGGGATCTGGATATAATTACAACAAAATTAAACAAAGTACAAATAATAATAATTGATGATATTTCCACAGTCTGATTTTTTTCAGTATTCATTTGTTCATTTATGATGGGATGCATAGACAATAGTTGTTGTTTTACTTTGTCGTGCTTTGTACAGAAGTCTGAAATTAAATAAATTAAATGAAAATAAACGGAATTCAGTGTCACAGATTAATATAAAGCAATGTGTGGTCATATTTATAAGTCAGGGGACTGAAAAGATGGAGCTAGTATGAAAAAGCATAATGGTGGCATTCCATGCAATGCTTTCAAAACCCATTTGAATCCAAATCAGTTCAATATTTCACTGGTAATCAGTGAAGTAAGGCCAGTACAGGTGGTGCTTTGTCCCCCCCCCCCCATAACCAAAACCTGCGACGCTGACACACTAATGCGCGCGCACACACACACACACACACACACACACAGTCTCTCTCTCTCACAGAGTCCTGACTGCTTATTGTATGCCGCCAGTAGTCCTGATATAGCACACGGGGCACAAGACACACACAGTCTGTAATATTTCATCTCCTCTTTTTTCTCAACAATGTTACATTTTGTATAGTCACAGTCAGTGTTTTGTGATGTTGGTCACTAACAAACATATTTCAGCGTAGTTTTTCTATTTATTAGCTTGTCATGTGTTTTTATGTAACAGTTACCAGTACCTGCTCAAGCTGTCACATTAATGTAACACAATAAAAAGCACCACATTTCCCTCTGAAATGTAGTAGAGTGGAATAAAATGCAAATACTCAAATAATGCATTTCAACTGTGTACTTAAGTACAGTACTTGGGTAAATGTTACTTTCAGTACGGTGTGGGAGCAGAAGAGGATGGAAATGATCAGTTATAACTGAAACTAATCTGTGGTGCACTTTAAGGCCTTACCCCAAATACTTACTGCATAGTTATATGCATAGACAATCCAGAACTCTGTCACCCTTTAGTTGTACTGGACATGAACCCAAATATCCCCACTGATATACTGAGGAAGCCAGCAGTAGTGAACATGGACAGGATGACATTTACCCAGCTCAGGTGCTATTAGCAATGTGAACACTGGCAGTACATAAATAACCATGTCCCTCACTTAGGACTTTGTTACCTCCTACATTATGTATTTCCAGCTGACACAGTCTCTATATAGCTAAATCTCCTATAAGTGATGCAATCATTTAGGGGAGTTATGTGTGGTGGATCTAAGAGCAGAATTACACAGGATGACATTGTTGAAACAGTCTACAGTCTGGATCGATGGAGGGGTGACGAGACTGGAATGGACAGACACTAATTGTGCGAGCAGCAGTTAAAGTGATATGAATCCTATCTTTTCCAGTCTTTACATATTCACAGCATGTAGCCTCTCTGGCCCTTTGGAACACAGACTTTCATCTCGCTTCCTAAATTGGACTTTGTTGAAGTAAGATCAGGGTGTGCAGCTTATTATTTGCTGTTTCATGACACAGGTTGGAAAACTCATGCCAAGCTTAACTATGAGAAACCACAACCATGTGCCGTATTGACAGAACACAACAGTTGACATTGACATGTTGAGGGTGTGCCTATACATGCAAACCACAACGAGAGTCTGCCATCTGCAGCTCTTCATCTAACAGCTCTGTGCGACTGTTTCCTTTCATACTGCTCCTCCCTGCAATGTCTGTTGATATGTCCGCTCATCAAATAGCACTGAATATGTCAATATTTATATGCTCCAGAAGAAACTTGGAAGTGGAGTTAAGATTTGAATGTCAAGAATGACCTTTCACCATAAGTGCAGTAAGGGTTTATTTTAAAAAGGAGTAAATTAATAGATTTTTATTTATGATGGTGCCTTTACAGGTGATAGTGGTGACGGTGTAGCCTTCTTTAAACCTACAAAAACATAAACTGAGGACCAAGTTAGTGATGTGGTTATTGGACCAATAAAGTATTCAGATTATGTATTCCAGTCATATAAATATACTCAAGGACATATGATGGTGTTGTTTTTATTCACAATCTCCTGTCTGAATACGTATCAGGGTTGCTGCTTTTATTTTAGTTCGTCGTTGTTTGTCCCAAAGGCCTGAGGGTCATGTGGGGCCCAGTGCCTTCAGATGACCGGGTGGATAGTTTTTGTTTGAACAGCCTTGAAACTGGAGGTGTGTACTCACTTGCATGGCCAGTCCTGCTACAGCTGAACTGTATGTTAGCTGCTGGTGTATTGACAAGCCAGTGAAAAGAGTCAGCTGTCTGTAGATTATTTATATCTCCGAATTAATTAAAACACGCCTTAAACTGGCAATAGACAAGTTATTTTCTTGAATGTATCATTCTGAAGTAAATGTTGATTGCACAGTGTAGTGCATGTACAGTAATGACATCATCTACCCTTAGATTGGTTCTTTATAAGCTGATTCTGTCAGCTGAGCTCCCAGGAAAATGAAGGCTCGAGTTATGGCACAAATAAAACAACTTGAGACCAACCCAGTTCGCTTTTCTCAACACAGACTCAAGAATTTATATCTTCTTTCATGTCTCCATTATAGAGTAAATGAATGAATAAAGTCGTGTTTTGTCTCATAATGTTTTCGTACACGCCCCCTCCACCCCAACGCCAACCACTGCTGCAGTTTGCAAGAAGCAACCCTATAGAAAATTAAGCCAATTTCACTTTACCTCCTCAGTGCTGATTTTTCCCTCTTATTTCCAAAGTGGTGTTGAAATTTGGAAACAAATGCAGTGTGTCCTGTGTTGTTGGTGATTGCTCGGCTCTGAAGAAAACTCTGAAGTGATGGGGTTGTCTCTGCAACTAGTTACAAGTCAGGTTCTTTAGTTTTCTTTCTTTCCCATTGAACTTCTACCATGTTCATTTGTTGTGTCTTTACTTTGTCTTTTGTTCCATCTAATTTTGTCTTTCATATCTTTACACTTTCTTTCCTTTTTCCCCTCTCTTTTACTCAGCCTTCCAGCTTCTCTTCCTCCCACAGTCCATTATTGCAGACTGTGTGTTTTGTTGTATCCTTCCTCACATTGCTGATGATGATGTGAACCGTGTGCTCTTCTTAAACAGCACTGTGAGAAGTTGCTGTCCTTTCTCTGCCGAGGGTCAGATGCATCTTAACCTTCAGTGATCAAGCTGTTCTACTTTGATTTACTGTCCTGCATTATAACATTGAGCACCAACACAGCTATGTTACATTCCTTACAGTCCATGTGCCATTCCTCAAGCATGGATCAATCATCCATCTGACATATGATACAGACATGCTACTTCTCTTTCTGTCTCTTTCCCTGTCAGGCAAATCCATATTGAGTCTTATAATGAACTGCAGTAAATCACTGTTGGCAGGTGCAGACACTGTTTGAAAGCTGAACTTTCACCCAGTATATAGTTGATCCTTTATAGTGGCATGATATAATATTTAGAGTCTTATGATATAATATGTACTTCCAGTCACATAGATTTGTGTGGCTGTGTATATAGTCAAACACAGTGTTTGTATGAAGGTGGAAGGGAATCACATAGCTTTTTCGAAACCACTATAATAAAAAAAACCTTTGCTTGATACAACAATTCACCCTTAAAGGATAACTTTCGTTTTTTACAACCTGGACCTTATTTGTAGCATTAAATACGACCATTTACTCACCCAGACAACTTTGGTGGCATTTGGAGTCGTTTTGAAGAAATTAGCCTCAGAGGAGCGGCACGTATATCCGTATAATGCGAGTACTCGGGGCATCCATGCTCAGCCTCTATAAACGCATAATCTGCAGCGAAACTCGTTCATATTCCAATATTTTGTTATGATATGCTGGTGCTATTCCCCTCTGAGCCCGTGGTGGCATGTTATCAACATCCGGCGTCTCTAGACAACTACCTCTGACGTGGATGATGTCATTACTGAACGCCGCTGCGAGCAGCCAGCCACAACACGGCTGACTCTGCAGCGGTCGGCTACAAATACGCAATAACGAACCATAGCTGTGCCAAACTACAGCTAAACTGGCCGACCGCCGGCTCAGAGGGGAATAGCACCAGCATATCATAACAAAATATTGGAATATGAACGAATTTCGCCGCAGATTATGTGTTATATAGAGGCTGCGCATGGATGCATTATCTCGCATTATACGGATATATGCGCCGCTCCTCCGGGGCTAGTTATCCTTTAAAGCATTTTCTATATTTTTTTTAACCCACTGAATGTATTCTATTAACAAGTGTCTATCATCTGTGTCATAGTGTAAAAAACACAACGAGAGCCTGTTGGGCTCGAGGGAATCGGGATTCAAGTGCAGAGACAGAATCACAGAGGAAAGTTTAACGCTCTAGGCGGTATTTATTAACAAAAAGCTCTTGGTTCAATGACAAGGCAAAAAAAACAACAACTTGGTTTTACAAAGTACAAACAAAAGATGCTCAGCTTTCCAAAGTTACAACAAAAATACTTGGTTTACAAAAGGCAAATAACAAAAGGCACAAGGTTTCCAAAATGTACAAAACTTAGGATGCAGGAATAAACAAGGAACTTAACTAGATGGCAAGGTTTTCAGCGAGGCTAGAACTGGCACAGATGCTTGACAGGGTACAGAAGACAATCTGGCACAGGGCAAAGGGAGACACAGACTATATATACCTGAGGTTACAATGAACAGGTGGAAACAATCAGGGCGGGGCAGACAATCAGATAGGCGGGAAAAACACCAGGAAGTCTGAAACGAGAGGAGAGTTAGGGTTTCACAGTAAAACAGGAAGTGCAGAACAAGACATGACGCCAGTGAACAAAACACATAAACAGATCTGACGAAACATAACAAACACATCAGTGAGTGAAATGTCCCTTCATTACCATGAGCACTAACATAGTAGTTAATTTCTACTCAATCCCACACACGCCATCCTATTGCCCCAAAAATTCACTATCATACCAAATGTGTATCAATCCACCTCTGGAAATAGCCCTCAAAAACGGCTATAACATAATAAGACTGTGGTGGTTCCACAGTCTTCACATTCCTCGAAATAATGCCTCCATGGCATTATAATGACAACATACAGGGTACACACACAATGAAACAACTAACATGTGTTGTATAACAATGTAATTTTTTTTTCAACGCTTAAGATTCATGCAAAGTGTCCTTGGGTTATGTGAAACATAACAAATACATCAACAACAAATAAGTGACAATAATTAATTATTATTGGTAATGTAACAAAACATGTTTCTACTGCATTCACATGTTAATATAACTTTTACACTGTTCCTGTATTTTTTAGTAATAATATCATCTGCTGATGATATGATATGATCATCATGGCAGGGTTTCGTAGGGATAAAAACAGGTGGAGAATTTGAAAGCACACTTTAGTCACCCCCTTTAGTTTATTTATGCCTGAAAGGTTTTTGCTACTGTGGTTGGAGTTTTGAGCCTTTAGAGTGCTGCAGGGATACTAGATTTTTGTAGGCCAGCCAGGAGTTTGCATTGTCCTGCTTCCCTCGACAAAAAGCCAAGAGCACAAGTACAATGAAAGACTGGTGGGTAGACAAGTTCCCATGTTTGGCCTGATGATGTTAAATGTCCTCAACAACCTCTGTAGTCTCATTTAGCCACTTGTTAGCAACTGCCTTTTTTAGGCTCATAAAAGCTTTAAAACTCCAGGGGAGAATTTATTGGCATATTTTATTTTGTAGAACAAAACATGGAAATCATTAAGCCTGTGTTAACCACAGACTTTATTTCAGGCATGTAACGATAAACCTATTAAAAAAACCTACTGACTTCAAGATGAAGGAACCAAAGTTTTAGGACTCATTCCTGCAGCACTGTATTTGATATAGTGTTTGGATTCTATCTTGTCCTCTCACTTCCTCCTGTAGCTCGTTCACTGCCACGTTCTCTGTCTGTCCTGTAGGCCATCATGGAGGAGGCTGACCTGCTGAAGGAGAGGCTCCAGGCGATCACGGTAAGGAACAGTCCTGTGCTTCTGGGAGTAATAGGAGAAAGCTAGGATACGAATAATGTGTGTGTGACATGTTGAGGGCTGATTTACTGACTTGAACTATTCTTTTTTTTGTATTTGGGGGAAATTGTATTTCTTATTAGGTGGAGAGACTATTTCACTTAAACCTTTCCAGATCAACACTGATTGTCCATAGTGGTTCAGAAAGCAGAGACATTCAAACTGGTCTGTCCACATCACTCATTTGCAAGTGAATTTGGTTCAGGGTCCTTCCACCTTACTCTCCTTCGTCAACCCCACAGAAGAATCATTTTCCTCATGGAGGCCGAAAGGTTAGAACCCCCAGCCTCATGATCAGATGTCCCTCTGTGACACAATGAATGTCGGGTGTCTGGACATATCTGCAGAAGACTGCCAGGGATGGATCCAGCCTCACTAAGCTCACAATAGTGACATTACTTATAATGCCACTCATTGATAGTGATATACTTATTTATTTATGGTAAATGTATGATGAGTAACATACTGTTACTGTTGGCAGACTGTTGTCAGTGCTCAGGTACAAGAGTTGATCCTGAGATGTGTGTAAGCATTTAGGATGCACTGCAAACTGTTGTGCTGAGCTACATGTCTGTAAAGAGAACTCTGAAGATTTCTGAGTTTAAATGAACTCAGTCTAGAGAAATGTGAGTGAGCAATTGTAAAAACTGTAATGATGAGCCACTGTGAAACCCTTTAAACTGCAGTGTGCACAGACAACTCAGTGGCTCCTCTTCAGAATTAAGTCACAACTAAGAGCAGCATGCATTGGGTCAGACAACAGAAAATGTTCTCAGGCAGTTCATTTTCACCTATAATGCCATCTAGGAAACGTCTCCATATAATCTCTTATTTGTATGTATCTTTGTTTCTGGCAATATTACTAACTGCATCAGTCCTGCAATATTGGGTCTGAAGAAGATGCCACGATGCAGCCCTGAAACAGGAGTCATTTCCAAGCAGAGCCTGAAAATAAAAAGTGTGGGTGTGTAGTTACAGCATGACAGAGCGGTAGAGGAAAACCTTCAGAGTTCTGGCAGTAGATGTGCAGGTCAGTTCCCCTGACAGAGTAGAGGGGGGCAGCACAGCTCTTATCTGTGATAGAAAGATGTTAACACAATTCAAAAAGCATTAATACAAACTGGTGGTCGTTTAAAACATGGTTTTGGAGCTGTGAAATGTCATCTGCCTGAGAGAATACTGCAGACATATTTATTGTTCAGACAGTGTGTGTGTGTGTGTGTGTGTGTGTGTGTGTGTGTGTGTGTGTGTGTGTGTGTGTGTGTGTGTGTCTGGGTGGGGATCAGAGTGATTTCACTCTCTGGTCTCGGATTTGTTAATTTTCTTAGTCTGTCCATTAGATCACACCCAGTCAGCACTAATGGGATTTTGATGGCCCCTTGGAGTGTGTTCATGAGGAAAGACATGTTTACATGTTCACACTGCCTGTATCACCTAACAGCACCCTCTAATCAACACTGAGTTTCAAAGCTTAACACAAGAGGGAATTTTGGGCTCATGGTGCTCTATTGTGCACTATAATGAGCACATAAAGTCACCTTCAAACTCATTGTTTCATCCATCAAAGTTATGTTCCACAGCCAACTTTCTAAACCTCACAGATTCTCATTTGTATTCCAGGGGAGATCCCGAAACTTCCATAGATTTTTTTAGTCAATATTTTAGGTTTTAAAATGTTTTATACTGAATTTGAGTACCAGATAATTCACAAGACATGTAGAATATTTTTGTTTGGTGAAATGGTGGCCCCAAAAAGCAGTCATGTTATTGAGTATTTCAGGGTTTAAGCATCTCTGCTGCTTTAATTAAGGGGTAGAACCAGTACATACAGAATATGTATATATGTCTATATGCTGCTGAGAAAGTCATTGTCTCTCTTTCTACTTAACCAACACATTCTTAGTCCCAACGCATCACATATGGATGCTTGATTAGACCAATGGTGTCACTTTTTAAGGCACTGGGTCCCCCTTTAGTGTTATATTTCAACATGCAGGGCTCCGCAGTGAAATTAGCAATAATAAATGTGGAATGACCGGTCAGCAATATCCAGTTAAACTTTCCAATACAGCTCACTGAGAATAATAATAAACACAAAGTTAACGTTGTGAAACGGTCCACTTTGTTCAGTTAGAGCAACAAAGTAAGATACAGTTAGCACTGTGAGTCTGTTTACATTGTCCCTCCAACCTGTGCCAGCTCAGCTGTCAATCAAGGATTGGAAGAATATTTTTGACTGTTTCTCAAAATCATTTTTTATACAATAACTTCAACATGATTCTAGCTGCAAAAAGCAAAGAGCTGAAAAATAGCTTTGCTAGTGAGAGAAAACTAATTGGTATACTTTCTGGGAGGATTGCCAAAGCATTGAAAAGAGTTTTAGGGGCCATGAAAACCCCTGATTCTGCTTATGCTGCCGGGATATTTAATTCCGAACACCATCATTTTAATTCCAGTCACCTTCCCAGAAGCACAATGGTTAGGGCTTTATGTTGGCATTTCACACACCTATGAAACCCCACCCTTCTGATAACTAAAGCTGGAAAACAGAACAGGATGACTAACGAGAGTCTTTTGATTGATAAGCCTCTAATTATCATGGTGCCAGTTGTCTCCGTGAAATGGTTTTCATGGTCCAGACATTTCATTAAAGTGACATCACTGAGTGTGTCAGAGACAGACACAGACACAGAGCGTACTATAAATACTAGCAGACGTCATTAGGAATATCCCCTTTCAGTGAGACTTAGTGCCACACTGATCCAAGATCCAGGAGCTAATTTTAGCTCACAGTGACCCTACACAGCTAACATCCACGAACACAGGGCTGTGTTTTGATGCTGAGTTAAAGATTAAAGCCATTAAACAGTGCGTTTGTCTGTGGTTTTCCAGGCAGGACAAGTATGTGTCCATTATTAAATGACTTTAAATGTCTACCTGACAATCTAATTTAATCTAAGATCAGTTAGAGTTTCTACAGCAGGGCAAGTTTTGGGGGTAGTGAACAGGTGGATGCACCACAGAGACACAAACAACAGGTAGGCAGGGTTAGGTCATGAAGCTTGAGTTGCTCTTTAGCTATGGCTGTTGGTGTCCAGCTGTCAGCTCAAGGTTGAAGTGTCAGCACAAGAAGACAACAGGTGGAATAGTTTCCATGCTGTAAAATGATGCAAATGTGCGTTTGATTTCCCCCACAGGACAAAAGAAGAATCCGGGAGAACATTGCCATGAAAAGGAGACAAATCGAAGAGGAGAAATTAAAACTCCAATACATAAAGGTAATTTTTACTGTAATGAACTACTGAGAAAATGTGTTACAACCGATGTGTTAAAATGTGGTGTAACTTCCTCTTCCATCTAATAAAGCACATCATAGAGTAGAAATTTGTCTCCAGCACTCACTGAACAGAGACTGTAAAGACTCCGGGAGGAACTCTGGGATGAAGGCTGTGTGATTTAATTTACTGTCTCAAAGCTAATAACACTACAGCAGTCTCTGAACAAGGCCAGATCTTAATCTTACAAATATTAACTGGTTCCCCCCTGCAGTAGCATTGTGTAACTTGTGATATTGTTCTTATTGAACCGACTGCTGCTTTTCACTCACATGTTGAGAGTAAGCATTGTTTTAGCTACATTCCTTTCAAGTGAACCTCTTCTGGCACTGGGATGCTCCAAATTGACCAGGGTACTGGTATGTTTCCAGCTGCTTCCTTTAAAGTTGCAGTATGGTCATTATGGCCACCAGGGGGCAGAAAAAGTCCAAAACAAACTCACAGTAAGGAGGTGTTGATGCAACTCCAGTCATTTCTGACACAGTTGTTACTGGTGGTGTGTATTGGAGTGCATGAGATTGAAAGGTGTTGAATGATTTTTTTTTACACATTTTGGTAATTGCTAACGTGGTAATGCCAATTAAATTCAGTTTTCATTGATAGAGACCTCATTTTCATGATTGTAAATACATATTAATATATTATTGGTTCTGCCCGTTACTGCCTTAAGTTAGGTAATGTTCAGTTATAGCATCTTTTAAGAAACATATTGACAGTAAACGTTTTTGTTTTGTTTTTTAACTTGAAAAAAGTTTTCAGTATTTTATTCAGCCCTCAGTAGAGTCTGCACTCATCCCCTTAGGCTGCAGTTACACCCTCTGCCCATTAGAGGGTAGACCACTAACCTGTAGAAACCGGAAAGGCATAACCCAGGGCAAAAACCCACCAAGAACTTAGTGCTGACTGACAGGATTAATTGCTGTGAGATAATAGAAAGAGCAAGAGAGCAACATGTTTCTCTCTTTCTTCACTCATCTGGCTTATGGTGGCTGAATATTACAAAGGGGTGTTTAGAGATGTTATTTAAACTGAAACTGTAAAAGTAAGACCAAAAAGACCTGTAAATACCACTGAAACACGTGTCTTGCTGACAAAATGAACATGTAGCGTTGCTTTTGTTAATACACTGACCTCTGCAGTTTGTCATATAGTCATACCCATCTCTCAGGGGTCCAAGAGAAACTGAGGAACATGTAACACCTTTTAAATGGTAACTGATGGTGAAAGATTTCAACTTTTATGAACTAATAAAATGATCCTGTAGAGTTGAAATGAACTGTAGGCTCATTACTAACCCTATACTGCAGTCTTATACTACCTGAAGAATGTGAAACTCAGAGGGCAGCTGAAGGAGAGGTGGGGAATGGGAAGATCTAGGAAGATGCAGGTCTTCTGGGAACAGAGAGGCATTGAGGCTGAGGGGGGGAACAGGAAGGCAGAGCATACAAGAAAAAAAGAATTCAAAATTTAAAATATCTATACAACTCTAAATACTGTTGGCACATTATACTGAGGTTTCTGTGTTTTGATGTGTGTGACTGACAGAAGAAAGCCCTGAGGGAGCAGTGGTTGATGGATGGTCTGAGTCAGCAGTCACAGGAGGAACAGGAGGCCATGAAGCTTCAGGCTCAGGATGAACAGCAGCAGAGTGATCAACTGCAGAGCAACATCTCCAGGTAACCTAACCCTGAAAGCACCTGGAAACTGCAGTAAATCCCACAGTACGTCCCACACTAGACACAACAGGCAGAGAGCAGGCAGGACTGAACAATCATATGTTGAAATCCCTCTGGTTAAACTCTGACATGGAAAATGAACTATCCTAACAGCATGCTCTGCTTCCACAAACAGGATTATGAAGGAGAGATATAATCTCAGGAGAAACATGTTGTTTTTTTTTTTTAATTCAGATGGAGAATGTGAACTGTGAAACACAGGAAAACTGATTATATGTGTAACGACATGTAGGTTTTCCACTAGTCCGTTATGGATCGGGTTAAAGGTTTGGATTTGTGAAGGCCTCAACTGACAATATCTCTTTCCAGACTCAAGGTCCCTGATAATCCACAAACCTAATTGTTTTCAGTTTTCATAGGGACTATTTCTTTAGCAGAAAGTTGAATGTCTCAGAACAAATTAAACCAGTACTATTCAGGGCATACTGCCTTCCTACCAGAGCTACACACAATATAGCCTGTATGCTTGACTGGAACAAAGTCCCCCCAATTTGCATTGTTCAGCAACAGAGGGGACAGTGTAATAGTAAAATGGTAGCATTACATTGCTTTTGTTTAAATTCTAGCCATGGGTGATTGTACTTCTGTCAGTTTGAACAAATACTGTAGTCGATTTGACAAGAAGTGGTGGAGGAAGTTTAGTGCTTCTAGGCCTCATTGTTATTTTCCATTTTGTTCCATCTTATTGTATAGTGTGAGACTGTGGAGAAGTTAGTTACATGATACTGTATTGTAAGTTTAGTAACAAATCATGTGTGTAAAGACTTATTTCATCCTTTGAACTGGCATCCTGAATTTCTTCAATTTTATTGTTTTGTCACACTGTTACTGCAAGTGGTTTGATACAAATGGCGAACACGGATAGTGACACTGAGCATCCTGTCTGATTCCCTATTGAAGTGTGAAGCTTGGCGAGGTGACCCTGTTTGTGACATTGTAGCCTTTGGTGATGTGTACAGTGCTGTTATCCAATGGATGAATGACTCGCCAAAACCAACCTTGCGCAGAATAGTCCAGTTCGCTTCAAATGTGTTTTTGGCATCTAATGACACAGTTATGGCTTCGTTCTGTTCAGATATTTTGCAAATTAAGTTAAAAAGCCTACTGATGTTATCTGAAGCATTTCTGTTTTTGATGAAGCGTGTCTGCTCAGGGTGTTGTAGCAGAGGGTTAACTGTGTCAATTATGGTTGCTAGTGTTTTGGTAATAATTTTTAAATTAGTGTTGATCAGAGAAATGGATCATTACAGTAACAGTAATATACATGTGTATAGGTGTGGTGGAGGCAGCTTTAATTTCTGCAGTTACTCTCTAAAATAGTGGTGAGAAAAAGTGGTATTGTCAAAGCGATTAATTTGCTGTGATGTGGGTTTCATACCAAAATCCCATGTAAACACAGTTTCAGGTACAGATAACAGTAATATTTCTATTTCTGTAATATTTAACTCTAACATGTAATATGGTAGGGTTGTGCAGAGTTGTAGTGTAGCACTAACATTCCGATAAACCAGTCTTTGTCAACACAGCACATTGTGACTAGAAACATTACATTTTTGTACCTGGAATCTGGAACCTGGTATCACCCTGGTTGAGGTTTCACATGAGCTAAGCTGATACTAGAAGGTGGAAACACTGGAGACCACTGTCTAGAATTGTCACTTGCACAACATGGAACAACTTGTCCCCTTTGCTGTAGTATAGATTTTACAAACACTCCCCGGTCAGCTTTTTCTGACGCTTTGTCTCCTTGCTGTATTTTATAAGCTATACTTTAAATTGGAAGTACTTTATATGCAAACACAGCAATACTACCCAGAATACCATGTTCGTAAAGAAAAAAAAAAAAAAAAAGCAATTGTGCTCTGCAGCTGGTTCAGAGCTGCAGAAAATGCTGTTCAGCTAAGTGCTTATTCCAGGAATTAACACAGTTGGTTACTGTCTCGTACAGAATAGAGAAGGAGATTGAGGCCTTGGAAACGCAGGAGCTCAGCATCTCTGCCAATGAAGAAGTAGTTCTGAAGCGGTTAAAAGAGGTGGAGAGGACTGCTGAGGACATTATCAAGGTAGGCTCAAATACACAAACACACTAGCTGCCTTTTAGTATTCTGTTTGCTTGACTGGCTCTTACACTGTGTGCTGCTCACTGATTAATTCTGCTCTAATATGCAACTTTTCACCTTGAGGCAATGAAGCATGATGAGATCTAATAATCCTTTAGCTTTTCACAAGCATCATTTGCCAATTCCTGATGTGAGAATGAAGTGTTGTCATGACACGAGTCTGTATATTTCAAGCATCCCTCCTAACAGATATGATGATGAAGCATTGAGGTAGAAAATACTGCAATTCAAAGGCTGTTTTACTTTTGCTTCTCCTTAAATATGTTCTGTCTTTCTGGTAAAAGTCACATCACTGTTTTCAGCTATGAAGCACTCATAATGAACCAAAGCTGGAGTTCAGGGCTTTAACATACAAATGAACATCTGTTGCATCGAAGCCCTTGCTAAACAAGTTCATACAATGCTGATTAAGCCTATCGCTACCAGGTAACAGGTATCTATCTGTATTTTGCAGTGTATTGAGATTTTAAATCTGTGTCTGTGGCCTCAGTCTCATGCTGGCAGTGATGTATGTATTTCATAACAGCCAGAATTGATTGGTTTACAGAGCGGAAGGTGGTGCAACCGTAGCGATGGAGAAGGCTACTGCTACTAGGAGTATGGGGGAGCCTATGACGTCCCAAGCATGTAGACAATGTTTGTGTAATTACTCTGCCAGAAGGGATAGAAAACAAATCTTCCACACTGCAGATTTAAAAATGATTTATTAGTTTAATGTGCAGCTTCACTTGAGTCCTGTAGAGAATATTTCTCTGTAGAAGCTGATTCAGTCACCAACATATGACATCAAACTCAACACCACCTGAAGGTCTTGTTTTTGTTGACCTCCAGTGCATTCACCTTTCACCTTGCAGTGATGCAGAAGTTGTTCACAATAACCTCTGAACGGCTTGTTGGTATGAATGTGAGAGTGAATGGTTGGATTTCTGTGTTACTGGGTGTTGTTGCTTCATGACGATGAGTTTGAGTAAAAGAAGAAAAGTAAATGAAGGTTTTACGGCAGTTCAGTCATTGTTTCCTCCAGTTTCAGATTAAGGTTTATATAATATGATTCTTTATCTGTCAGTATGTACTGTGGTGCCATTGTTGTTCTAAACATTTGTTTGTGTCGGCACCTATTAGTATGTAATTAGAATGTAAAATGGAATTGGGACACAGCAATAGTTGGACCAAACATAGTCTTGTCTTGATTAAATCCACCGCTTTTATCCAAATGTGCATTTGTTCTTAAAACAATAAGCTTCACTTTAAACACAAAATAAAAATAAATTCTCGTTCTTCTAGTAGTTTGCAAACTCTACTGTTTGATATCCTAATATTATACCACTTTCAGCAATGTGTGTATAACCTCAGCCATAACCAACCTCATGTCTCGCCGCAACTGTTTTTGGAGGTAATAGAAAGTTCTGAGTCTGTCTGATATGTGGGCTAGAAGAGGAAGAATCTGAACTCACTTGGCTATAGCACTTTCTATGAATATACTACATTGAATTCAAATATGGTTGTTTCCTACTCACCCCATGCTGCGTGTGGCTCTTCCTCTAATCTCTGCTTGTTTCTAACAAGATGCACTCACTGTGTGGGTGTGCTTTGGTTCACAAGAGGCTGCTTTGGGTAAATGAGGTGGCAGGTAAATGGATTGTGGGTGTGCAGTGTACAAGGACTCATATGCATGAACATGCTTTCTGGTTGCTGTCTGTATTTAGACATAAAGACACAGTGAAATAACTGTGACTTTAATGTGACATAGTCATGGACTGCTGATGCTAAACACCATGTGGACTTCCTGCCTCTCTCACCACTGTGACCCTAAACTACTCTGTCTTCATATGTAGGAGTTAAATGCAGACTTCTCGACAGGTAAACATTTTTCTAGTATTTTCACATTTCTATAGACATAACAGTCTTTTGTGTTTTGTTTTGTGAAAACTAAAATAATGATTAAAAGATCTTACATTAGTTAACATGTTGACAAAACATAAATGTTAGTGATTTAAATAGTTCTGATTCTTTTAATCAACTGTCAATATGCTAACCCTTTCAATTTTTGCTTACAATTCAGACAAGGACAGAAATGACTGAGTAATCACTTTTGAGGCTTTATTGCATGCCAATGTATTCTCTGTATTCTCATTGTCCTAAGATTTCATTTTCTTCAAATGATGAATCATAATTTTCTGATTTTTCAAATTATTAATTTCCTTAAGACTATTATACCAAGACAGTGATTTAAACATGAAGCTGTCTTGAAATAACCAATAGTTTGTGTTTACAAGTGAATAATCTGGAGATACCAAGTTGTGCCATAATTGGAATGTAAGGCTTAAAATATTTCTCACCTGTCATTATTACCCTTTTGACAGACCATAAAGAGCAGGTTCCGAGATACGTTCTAAAATCCTGATTGATATCTGTGGATTGTGATTAAGGGCCTAGTTCAACATATTGGAAGAAAAAGAACAATGACTTACTTTCTTTCTGCATGAGATGTCCAGATAGATATCAATCTCCTGTCCATGTGTTGAGCAGCTGGGGTCAGGACATGGTTAGCCTAGCTTAGCATTAAGACTGAAGCAAAGGAAAAAAGCTTGTATAGCTTTATCCAAAGTTCAAAAATACATCTATCAACAGCTCTGAAACTCTCTAATCAATAGATTGCACCATGATTGTTTAATTCATATACAAACCAAAATGTAAGTACATCAGTTAGTTTTAGGGGCAGTAGCATGTTGTTGTTGGAACTATTTCTTAGCAAACAATATTTTTCAGTTTTTCCAAACACGCAGCACAACATTTCATTTTTAAACCTCTGTTCATGCACAACAAGTTACAGTGTGTGACACACTGAGCTTTCGAAGTGTTGGTAGGTGTTATGTGTAATGTTGGACAGAGCCAGCTTAGCTGTTTCTCTCTGCTTCCGCTCTTTATGCTAAGCTAGGCTAAACCCATTTTGACTCCAGCTCTGTACTAAACACTAAGTCATGGTTGATTATTAATCTTCTCACCTCACTTTCAGTGAAGACCCATATTTCTGAAAAAAATAAATAAAATTATTACTTTAAAATATTACCTTGGAATAATGGTCCTAAAAAACACAACATAAGCACAATTTGTTATCTTGTGATGGAAAGATGACTGGGTCATAATAGTAATAATAATAGTTTGACACCTCAGTATAACATGATTCCTAAGTGGTGAATGGTGTATTTTGTCCTCAGATTTGACACATCATGTCACCTCGCCCCTCCCAGATCTAGCGTCATTCATCCCATTGGCGGCAGCAAAAAACGCTCCTATACGTGAGCCTGGCAGTGAAGAGCCAAAGAAAGGTACATCATATAACTAGTGCATATGCTGAAAAAACTTTCTGACTTTCTGCTTCATCATGTCAGGATAATATTTGACAATATGAAAAGAGACATGTTATGCACAATAGGATAGGAAAGAAGTATAATTATAACTGTGGACAGACTTTGGATGCTCACTAGCAATTTCACAGCTCAGTCTCTCAACTCCATGGTTATGCAGACATCCATCTTGTGCACCAGAGGCACAGCTGTCTGCTTAAGACGCCTCCTGGTTCCATTATGCTATTTTAAAAGCTGCAATTTTACATTTCACCAGGATGCAAATTATGAAGCACTTAGATTCGACTGTGAGGAGAACAGAATATTCTCATGCCTACCATTTTGCAACTTTCCATCAGAGAAAGCAAAGTTTTCATCAGAACGAAAAAGACTGAAGCACATTAAGTGATTTGCAGCCTTCAATCGTGGAAAAAGGCTCAAGTTTTGACATTAATGTGTCTTCATCAGAGTCAAAGCGTTGACAGAGCCAGTGTCAGTGCCAAGCCACATTTATTATGATCACAGATATACCTTAAACTTACATTAAAATTTGTACCAAAAATGCAAGTACTGCTTTAAATATGCATCATCATTGAGAGGAAACATGACAAATTCAGATTTTCATCAAGAGCAAAGTGTTTCATTATGTTAAAATATGAATCCACTGTGCCTCTCTATGAAGCAGTGACTCAACTATGCCACCACCTCTGGGCAGAGGGTGAGATTCTTTTAGACTATGTCTACATCAGCGGTGGGGAGCGCTTCTTGTCAAGCGCCGAATCAATTTTTATAATGTTCTTCCAGGGTCATACAATACAAACCTCTCACCAAATGCCTGAAGACGTTTTGCACACTCACCAGCATTATATCTCAGGCAAGTTATTGTTCTAATTTGGTAATTAAAACTTTGGTGTAAAACAGGCAACACAGCATATTACGTATGCATACTCACCTAACAGGGGAATATCACACAAGCGGACCATTTGAGGCTGGCAAGTGCAGAGAGCGGACAGCTGACGTTCACAGATATTTACACTCCATCTTCCCTGAAATGTCCAGATTTTTGCTCAGTTTTATGGCCATGCTGTAAAATACTTTGTAATACTATTGTAATAGGTACCCAACAATTAAATTAGTATAAATTAGCTCTAAATTCCTGCCTAAGATCCAGATTATTGTTCATACATACCCTGTAACAATAGAATAGTTACCCAGTTGTTAAAAAATGAGGTATATAAATTCTTTGTGGGATCCCAAATTGTTAACCCCTTATTCTGTAACTTCACATCACATCCCCCAGTACAAATATGTTCTGGTACATACAGCACTGGTACGCAGTTACTACAAAAGATTACACCTGTAACTCTGGGGTAATTACACTGGACGTTGCAGGCTGTGATCTAAAGTGGAGAATCTAATATCAAGAAATGTTCAATGGCAAGTAGCATCATTGAATAACATTTGTTTTTATCCAAAGATATTCATTTAAGTATTTTCTTCATTCCAGCTACATTTGCAATGGAGATTAGCGTGGAGCATGATAAGAGAACAGGCAAAAGTCAGGTGGTCTCCACAGCAACAACCACCCCTGAAACCATCCAGGACAGGGCGCTGAAGGTATACGATGATGGGCGCAAGTGTGTATATGCACTGCACCCAGATGGAGACAAAATGCTCAGTGGGCCAGTTGGAGAGATGACGCTCACAGACGTAGAAGAGCTGCTGCATCAGGCCACAGATAAGAATATACCCACCGAGGTGAAGTATCATCAACCTGTCTATTCTGTAGCCTACACAGGGGGGAGTAGGCCTTCAACACCAAAGACACCAAATAAAACACAGCAGGAAACCCCAACACCCAACCCTAGCCCCTTCCAGGGCACAATCTCATCCAGAAATGGAGCTCAAATCTGCAGAGAGGAAAACCAGCGAAGTCAAGGCCTGGAGGGATGTAACACCTCGAGCAAAACACCCAGCCCAAGCCTCATCCAGCAAGGCTCTATGTCAAGAGCACAAAGACCTGGAGAAGAAGCTAAGCTGCTCCACTCTTACATTCCAGCACAATCAAACAGTGACTGGCATCACATCTCACAGCCTCACTCCAAAACTCCACAAGGACTCACCATCAGCAGAACAGATGTGAACAGTCCAAACCCAGCAGCTCTTGTCTCAGTCAAAGCCAGGTCAGAAGGAATGCCAGCACCTACACAGCCACTTTACATGGCTGTGGATAGCCGTAGTCCTTCACAAGCCAGCCACGAGTCCAAAGTTGATCCTGATGCCTTGATAAAGAGTTCAGGTAATTCTAACCAACACTTGCCTTTCTGTGCAGAGAATATCGCTTCTCTGAACCTTGGCAACACCCTGCCAGAGGGACTAAAATCCGAACCTGTTACCATGATATTCATGGGCTATGAGAACGCTGAGGACGAGGAGGAAGAAGACATCCAGGCTGAGCTGGTGATTATAGGCAACAGTGATGATGATGATGACGATGATGATGAGGCTCAATATCTTAAAAATGAAAGTGATGAGGAGCACTGTCTGTCGTACCACCCTGAGGGATACAAAAGTAAGGTCTTCCAACCCAAAGTGGGTATTGCCAAGGTTACAGGCTGCAGAGACATTATTGAAGACACCTACACCAAATGGGATGATTTAGGGCTCCACAAACCAACTTTCATCCACAAGCCTGGAAAGCACAGTCCCTACCTGCAGGGACAGGGGCTGGATGAGTCTGCAAACAAAGGCAGCATTAATATGGAGAAAATGAAGCTCTGTTCCACTGGAAGATAAGACTCATCTGTTAATGAGAAACTGGGTCACTGAAGAAGGAATGTACAGTGAATCGTTAGGTGATTTTGTCTTTCTGTTTTCATTTCCTTCTAGCCCATCACCATGTATTTTAATGGTCTATAGGTTTGAACATATTGTGTGTGTAAATGCATAACCAGAGTCAATTAATGCAAAAAGCTTTATCTTGACATGTGAATGCTTTGTCTTGATTGAGGGAAACATCTGACAGACACAGACATTGTGTCAATCAGTCCTTGTGCTTGGGTGATTCTTAAAGCTTTATTGCCACCTCCTGGCATTGTAGGTTAATTACACAGTCACATTAACATGGGCACAGAGATCATCAAATCCTGACCAGTGCAATTTTAATGTTTTTGATAGCACTGTTATCATGTCGTTATATACTTTATAAATGGTCTAGAATTTGTACAAAATGCATTAATGTTAAATAAAGCCTATATTGATGCTTTATAAGTTACTACAAAGCCATTTTGAACACCTGCCAGAGATAAAGTCTCTTTTTGCTGCCATGTTATATGGCTCCAGTAAAAATTGTCTTGTCCCTTTACTCAATCAGGAAGACCCTTTGAAAGGACAGCTAGAGCACTTACATAAATGGACAATTGTGGTAGAGAAAGCCTTTGCTAATGCCTTACTAACATACTTAACTGCAGGCCTGATGTCAAAGTGACTGCAAACCTAATAGTTAAATTCACAATCATTGATGACTCACTTTCTAAGTAGCATTAAGTCGGAAAGTGTAAAGTTTAATAGATTCTTCTTAAATTGACTTTGGTGTGACTGCAGTACTTTGGCTATGAGGTAAGATTTTTTACAATCTAGCAAACCAAGTCGAGGTGTCACAGTTCTGACCTCAACCTCATCCAACACCATTGGGATGAAGTGGAACACCGACTGTGGGTCAGGCCTTATCACCCAATGTCAGTGTCCTCACTCATGCTCCTGTGACTACATTGGAGCAAATCCCGGCAGCCAGATTCCAACAATGACTCGAAAACCTGAAACCAGAAGAGTGGTATAGGATGCCACAGTAGCACATTAATACACATAGTGTCATAAACACATGTTAAACTGTCACACATGAGAGGAATGTGAATGAGTCCACACACTTTGTCATACAGTGAACATGGCATTTGTAACTCATGTATTTACCATTAATAAAGCTATCTGCAACATCTTAGAAAAATTCTGTCAGTACGGCTTTCTTAAAGCTGTGCCTTTTTTTCAAATGAAGGTGTAAACCAGTGAACAAGATGTAATTTTGTATGATATTCTAATATAACTACTACTACTGTAACTGACCAGTGTGCTCTTACTTCCCCTGTGATTAAAAAGATTTCATCATCAACTAATGGTGACGGTGTTGTTTTTGTACATCAAAAGACTTCCCATCATTCAGCTGACTGCTGACTGTCATTTTACTAAAGGTCTGTTTGATATTAGTCACTTGTATTCACCACCAAAGCCAGTCCAACTACAAGATCAGGATTTTGATTATGCTACATTAAAATGATGATAATTAGTGATTTGAATAGGGCACATGATTATGCTTATAAAGGGGTGTGCATGTGTATGTCTAAGCTCCTCTGTATAAAGACAGGACAGCAGGTTTGCGCTGAATCCTGTTGGCATGGACACGAGGACTAACAGCTGAGTGGAATGAATCGCTGAGAGAATGCTGTTGTTCTGTTCCTCATGTAAAACACTTGTCCTTGGTTGCTTTCTCTTCCCCTCCGCGTCTCTCTGTGGCATTATGAAAAACACGGAGGAGGGTGGAAAAAAACGAGGTGGCACCTTAGATATCATGCTTAAAGGATACAGTTACATAACAGCAGTTTCTTATGTAAGACAAAAACCTGAAAAGTGTGAAACCTAGGGCATGCCATAGTTATTACTGTCACCATAATTTAATATTCACGGTGTATGTGGCTGGAAGAGTGTTCTTAACCACTGAGTGAATATATTCCGTTGTTCTCCTCTGATAGGAATGCACATGCATTGTTAGCTGAAAACAATATTACATTTCTTTGGTTGATAAGATGACTCATATTCCTCTCATCATGCATTGATTAGAGTTAACACACTGTGCATTCAGGTAGCATTTCCTTCCTGTTCAGCCTCTGAACATCTGTGGTTAAGGTTTGGTTAACCACTTGGTTAAGATTAGGGGAAGATCATGCTCATGTTTAAAAGAAAACCAGTGTTGACTGTTGGAGATGTGTGAGCACTGGTATCCATTGTCAAGGTTATACACTTTGTTGACCCATTCATCCGCCCCAACCTCCTCATTACTTTCTTTTCACTGTTATTTTCAGTGCTGGAGCACCACAGAATGAAATTCCCCAATACATTCTCAGATATCTCAAAACCTATACAAATAAAATCAAACTTGTATGCATGGATGGATACCACTATAGGTAAGCTAGAGAATATATTAACTATGTTAGGTGAAATGACCAGGTTGGATCTGGCAGGAAATCTGTTGGGTTGGGTACTGTTTATCAGTATTTTTGCCAGTTACAGCTGACAGGCACAAGCTACCATTGGGTAATGCGATGGAGGAGCGGCAGTGATTAAGTGAATGGTCGCTTTATTTGGAAAAACACTAGAACTAATTACATCATTGTTGCCAAACAGAAGCTACTACAGTGGGCTCATTTGTTGTCTGGGCTTTATACCAAGATACTGCGAGTGATGAACTGATTTCACAGACACATTAAGGCATAAAAATTATACATATAGCCCACTTTGGTTTGGTTTTGTTTTGAAAATATTTCTCCTCCTCCTGAGTAAAACAACACTTGTCCAATCCACGCCACATGGCTATGCGTACAACAGCCACTGATAAACATGCAGCTGTCTTCGTCAGTGTAGCCCTCACAACCAGAAGAGAGGACAGAACTCAGGTGCTATTGAGAACCTGTGGACACTGCAGCAAGTGCAATATGCATTAACTGGCTACATCGATCAAAAAATGTCAACAGGTTGTAAAAAATGACAAAAGGGTTGTGTTCACCTCACTAAAGGTAGACATTTCTGAAGGTAAAGAACCACCATGAGCATTCCAGCCAGACCCAGCATCCACCTGTTGGTTACTGGTCCCATGAGGCGACCAACAAGTGTGGGCATGTTGAAACACTTGAAATGCTTTCTTGGCCAGAAGTCCATGAAATTAGTGATTTAATGGAAGGTAGTTGCTTTTATTTGTTTGTATACTAAGCTTCATATACTGCTAAATACTCAACCATAATATCATCTTATTTGATTGCACTGATGTACTCTTTTTGCAGTGTTAACAGTGACACAACAACTCTGACTCTCACATCCCATGCCAGTGTCAAAAACTCTATAACAATGGCCTGATGTACCACGTCTGCAGCGGCACAAGTCATCAAGTAGAATTACTGAAACACTGTAGTTAAGTACAGTCTTGAAATACTTTACTTTAGTATTTCCATTTCATGCTACTTTATAGTATTTCCTCACTACATTTTACTTCTGTAATGGTTTCATTTGGATAACTGTTTGAGGCTTAAAGATGTCAAGAAAAGAAAAGTCAATTTCTCGATTTGTTTTTTACTTTGCTCTTTTTCAGCATTGTAGTTTCCCAGAGGAAAAAGTCAGCCTATTATAATAATAAATATTTTGAGTGTACAATATGAACTGAATCATTTATGCTTTAGAGATATGAATCAGTTTGTAGTAACTCATTCCAGATCCAAGAAAATAGAACAAGTATAGTTTTGAAGAGAGTCTAATAACTTTAGGTAATAACAATGTATCACATAACAATATGAGAACAAAGGGAAAGGGGGATATGTAAGTGTAAACATACACGTAATTATCACCTGAATCTACAACTCCTTTCACTGTCACTGTCACTCACTCACTGCTCTCATAGAGTAGTTTTCGGTCAGAGTGGACTTATGTTTTCAATGAGAAAGCTCTGAAAAACCACTGCACAGGTCTGCTCAGCAGCAAGCTAGAGATTAGATTAGAGATTAACTGGTGAACATAGTGGTGCATGACATGACACAGAAAGTAAATCTATGTGGTTTTGTTTGTTTGTTTTAAGCAGCAGGAAAGCAGGCCTACAGAATGATTTTTCAACTATAACTCCAATCCATCAGTTGAATATATAAAAAGTAGGTGTAAATTAAAGAAATGGACAATCAGGCGTTGCTGCAAGCACAGAGAAATAAGTAGGAGATTCAAATCAATCCCGCTGTAGGATTGAATGCCTGTATGAGCTCTAGATGAGCTCCTCTCTGCCTGAGTGTGTGTTCATCAGAGAAAGCTCAAGTATTGGCTGTCTCCAGTCCACCCCCCCCTTTCACCAGCCATCCAATCAGAGACTGCAGCAGCCAGCAGAGCTGCCAGTGTGAGGCTGCACTCAGAAACAGAGCAGAATCCTCTGCATTAAAGCGCCACACTGTCTCAGGTAGGTCCATTAACACACACACACACGCATTCAAAAGTTTACTAAAGATTTTCCTTCGTTTCAGAGTATATGTCCACACTGCATTACATATTACAGCTGCTAAAATGGAAATCAAGTATTGATGTGAACGGAGGGATGCCGCAAGCCTCCCAGCAGAGTTATTGGGTTAATAATATGCTGTGTACCGACTAGCTGCAGCAGTCCGTGTGTGTGTGTCTGTCTGTGTGTGGGCTTGGAGGGTATGAATAAGCGGTGAGGTTAAACTGTCCTTGTGCAGAGTAGATAAATGCTTACATTTTTGACTTGATGATATTTTCAATTTTGACCTTTGATGCTGATATCAGTTGATTAAATAATACTTTTAAAGGGTTGGCTGACTTAAATGGAAACATTTTATCTGACTAGCAACATCTGGCTATGAAGCCTTGGTTGAATTTGTCCATATTTGGAGATATCTGTTTTGGTGGAAATATATTTTTAGTAATTTGTGAATAGAGGATTTAAGAACCCTTTAGTTAAATTTGGCCTTTGCATGTATCCACTAATATGCACCGAACAAAACTCCCACAAGTATTTCATCGAGTATATCCAGTCCTTTAGTTAAGCAATTGAGGCTGCCAGATATAAAGGTATTCCTGAAGAGCAGTATTTATGTGTTTGTCATCTTTAGTGTTGATGATGTATTGTGACCTGAGGTTTCAACGATTTGAAAAAAGAGAGAAGTCAAAGAATCCCGATCAGCTGTAGTTGTCTGAATGTGCTGAGTATTCTCTTTGATGAGGAGGTTTCTGTTTTGATGAAATTCATAAGAAAGTATGTCAGATTACACAGATTGCTGTGTCTCAGTTTATAAGACATTTATGTTGTGTAAATTGCTGGACTTACTTACGTATACATCATCATCATCATCATCATCATCATTGTCATCATCTGTTACCATCATCTTGATTGTTGCTGTCTAGTGTCTTCTAACAGGCAGGGCACTATATAGCACAGAACATGTCAATCAATCAGTCAATCAGTTTTATCCAGTTATGAATGGTAAGTCGAATGTTGTCCCATATTTCAGTCAATTCAACAAATCCCATGAAAAGACTCAAAAAACACAATTTACTGGTCTACCTCTTATTATACTCTTATACTTCAATACTCTATCTGTGGCTATCTGCTCCAAGCTCTTTGATTCCTATTGAAGACATAAATCTTTAAATACACCAAATATAAACTTTCATTTTTAAAAAAGGCCCAGCATCTTCCTAAAACAGATGGTACTCCAACATGTTGAAATAGTTTGTTGGAGACTGTTTTCAGCAGTGGATTAATCCACATTTTGTGCCTTTTTGAATACTATGTGGCATCTATGTGGCATTGAGTCAGAACTACAGTGTGTGTGCTCATGGTAATAGTGTAGTTTTTGGACAACAACGGAGAAGGAAATATAGATTATTGACAGCCTTACCTCTTATAATATAATAATATTAAATGAATTCTTAATAGTAATTTCAGTGGTGTTTCTTTCTGAATAGACAGTATAAAATGATGGCTTTATATTTGCAGTGTAGCCTGCAGCTGTCTTACACAGACCACTGCAATGATTGCATGTTTTTCTCACTGTAGAGAGGGATGGCTTTTTCAAGGCTTTCACAAATAGAAAATGAAAACTCTCACATTTGTCACCGTCTGTGTGTAGCTACAAGAAAGACACAAAAACACACACACACACACACATGCACATGCAGACACAAAGCATCTCAGAGGGATTAAAATCTTTCAAAGAGATAAACTCTTATATAGATAGTTATCCCCACTTTAACAGACTGACTGTCGTATTTGTCTCCTCTGTTAGGCTGAAGCTTTGCATACAACTGAAGACAGTGTTTCTGTGTGTGTGCGTGCTTGTGTGTGTGTTTGTGTGTGTGTGTGTGTATGGGGGGGAATAAATCTGTTTATGCCGTCACATTATGGGGACTTGCATTCCTTATGGGGGAAAAAACAAAAAAATTCTGGAAATACGACTGTGTGTGTGTGTGTCTGTCTGTGTGTGTAGGTGGGTGAGGGTGTTGGAATGAAAGAATAATGTTTCTCGCTTTCTGCAGTGTTGAAGACAAAGAAAGCCCTGACAGCCCTCACCTCTTCATTTACTGTCTACAGGTTGAAATATAGTCTGAAGAAATCAGGCAGTGCTAATGGAGGGTGAACACACACTGAATTCATTATTTTTAATGGTGGAATACAATTTACCAACTTTGTGTAGCCCCATCTAAATCTTGATGGAATAATTTCACGACGGTGCTGTTTTGATGCCTTCTGCCTCACATCACAGACTGGACAGACTTTTGTCTTCCCCGTATCTGTATCACTAGAGAAAAGACTTTCACATCCAGTAGAAATAAAAAGGCTGAAAGAAGCCTTTCCGTGTGGAACGAAACATGTTGCACATTTCAAGCCTCCACTGCTGCTACATAAACTTCATACCACTGACACAAGAGGTGCTTTTTCCTCCAGGATTTAAACCAATCACTCCCCATTTCATAGAGATCTCAGACATTGAATTTGGAAGATAACCTCCTGATAATGCTTCCCACCTCATAACCTCAACATGACATTTCAGGGCATCAAATTCGGATGCTTGTCACGCCCCTCGGCAGACGGTACCCTTGAGCGCCTGTATGAAACACACCAGGTTTCCACTAACTCCGCTGGAGGAAAGTAGGGTGGATGGATGGGTCAAACAAACACGTGACTTTCATCCAGGAGACCAGGGCTGTCATGAGGAACCAAACGTGGACAGTCATTTTGAGATGTTTCACATGGTGATAATAAAAACAGTAGAATGTGGCTTTTTATGAGTCTCAAAGAGATTTTCCTCACCAGAAAAACAACTGTATCAGATGTTTGTTCAAACACTTAAAACAAAACCATGTTTACAATTTCCTCACAACAAACAAAGATGGAAGAGGTGTAATATTGATATTAGCACCACAAATGGATGAATGGACATCAGTCTTTTCACACTGAAGACTACTGTCAGCATCTCCAAGAAACAGTCAACATTGTTTTCTTTCAGCCACAGTTTTTGTCTAACCCTGTAACCAATGCTTTTTGTTTTTTGTTTTAACCATGACGTGACAGCCCTGTCTGGACAGGCTGCTCAGTGAAGTTGGTTCACTACGTCCAAACTAAGCTGGTTAAATTTGTTAAACCATCTTTTTCTCTCCGTTTCAGCCCTCCATCCACATTAAAATATAATGTTTCTTACCCAATAACAACATAGTGTTTCATCAAAACCTTCTCCATGTTTCAGATGTTTCAGCGTCTACGAAGTCAACAGTTTTTACAGAATGATGATGATGATGTAAGTGAGAACACATTTAAGATGCATTTCCACTGCAGGGACCAGGGTGTAAATTAAGGTCATTATTTTAACCCCAGGAAGTCCCTGCTCGGAGGGTAGTACTTCCCAAAAGTACAGAAACTCTGGGGGTGGCGCCTGTTGAGCTGAACATTTGTAATTAGTCGAATTCTTGCAGAATTTTGTGGCCAGTCACAGCCAGGGGAGACTGCCTAAGTTAAAATAACAGAAGTCTGTATGCTGCACTGCAAATCGCTTTTTCAGACATCAGCAGACTAATTTGCCTCATTGACGAGACTGCCTAAACCTCAATAGGCTGAAGGAAAATATTAGTTCCTAGAAAGTATAATAAAATAAAACTTCTGGGTATTTTGATGGAAATGTGGCTTTACATTCACAGTAGCAACCTGTTACTGTTAATCCATATATACATGCAGCAGGTCAGTACTCAGATTTCTTCGCTAACCCTGACCTTATTTTCCCAAACCCCCAACCCAATTACACACACCAGGTTTCTTGCTTACATGAATATGAGCTTGGACTGCAAAAAGCCAACCTGAGTAAAGACACTCACTATTGTTGCTGTTTTAATATAACAACCCAATGCATTGTGGGCTATTTCTTTGAATAAAATAAGCAGAGTTACGGACTCATGGCAAATGTGGAGACAGGACTCAGAAAGTCGTCCAGAAAGCTTGTTGATGACTCTGCTGAGACTGAAGAAAGAATGAATTTGAGAAGAGAATCATATTTAAAAAAGACAGCAGCAGAAACCTAGCTGTTTCCCTGTGCTACTGGATAAATGTGACCAGCTGAGAACAGCTGGTGTCTCATTGACAGCCCCAGACAACGACAGCACGGAAATTATGAGTGAGCACGAGTGAGAAATAAACTACAGAGCATTGAAAAGAGTCCTCTCCCTGACTTAACTTTCACCAGAGCGTCACACATTCACAAGAGTGTCAAAACAGTACAATTCTTGATTTTTTTAAGCTTAATTAGAGCTCTCACTATTTAGATGGGACACACACTTTCGATTGTGATTGACACACAATGTGTGTCTGTCATTAGGAAACAGCCTCAGGGAGCATCATCTCCACTCTCAGCCTTACTTCACTGACAGTTCTGCCAATACTGTGTGTTTGTGTCAGTGTAACACTGTTCACACACGAGGCCATCCACGTTTGCTTTCATTCAGTTGCCGCTTCACCAAAGCATCACCATATGGACTGTACAGCAGCCCTGTTTGTGTGGTTTGTTTCTAACTGTCTGTGTATTTTGGATGCTGTTCTCTGGATATGATTTCTTTGTGGACGATCTACTTCATGTTGGCGGTATGTATAGTACAGCCCTATGGGGTGTTTGGTTTTAACTCTATATGTTTAAGTGGAATTTCATCTACAGCCATAGCTTTCCGATTTGTTTAACTATCTTCAGTACATCTTAACTTTAAAAAAATAAAACTTAATGAATGAATGAATGAAGTCTTTATTTGGAACATGTAACCAACAAAGCAAAACTTATAAATGTAGTTTTTAGCAACGACTGCAGCTCAGGAGGTAGAGCGGTCATCCACTGATCAGAAGGTTGGTGGTTCAATCCCTGTCCCTGCATCCCTGTCTACATGTCGAAGCATCCTTGGGCAAGATACTGAACCCCAAGTTGCTCCTGATGCTGTGCATCGGTGTATGAGTGTGTTAATGCTCGTAATGACTGTGTGTGAATGGGTACGGGCAGGCTCGTGTTGTAAAGCACTTTGAGTGGTTAGCAGGGTAGAAAAGCGCTATATAAATACAGATAATAAAATAAATACAAATGAATATACCATTACTATTAGAATATCACTGAAAGCAAACATAGAAGTTTTGTGGGTTGAATCATTGTTCTGGGTATCTGCCAGATAATTGCTGTTTCTCTGGAATTTGGCTGTTTTGGGAGCACTGTTGTTGGGCCTGAAGGAGTTTCATCAAATCCCATAAAAAGGCCAAAACCAACATGACTTTTCAATGATTTTCAGCAGGAGATTAATCCACATTTGGTTCTCTAGTGAGTATTTGGTTCAGCAGGGCGTGTATGTGGAAGTCGAAATAAAATACAATATGTGTGTTCATGGTAATGAAGGAATGTGTCACCCAGTCAAGAGTGTGATGTTGATGAGTTTTTAAACAGTGACAGTGAATAATATATATCAGGATATACACACAGACACAGAGAGATGTTGGTATGATACATTTATTCATGCATTCATTTTTATTCAACCTTCATTTCAACCAAGAAATACAGTGAGGTAAAGAACTCATTTGCAATGTAGCCCACTAAAAAAAGAAAGAAAGAAAGAAAAGCAGACAAAAGATAAGATTCTATTCATCAAGGAGCACAAAAAGGAAGTTGAATTTAAAATGTCAATAAAAAGTAAAACTTTAGTCATAAATAAAGTAGTTAAAATTCAAAGCAGATAAGTCAACTAGAACAAGAACAGCTGGAAGTGGAATAAAATGGGATTAAATATTTAAATTGCCTTAAGAATAAAAACTAGGTAAGATTTAGTTGTTCTGCATGTCATTCCAGGTTGCATGTTATTCCATAATCCATCATTTGAGTGTGTTCAGTAAGGGCCCACATACATTGCTGGTTTGGTTCTTTTCATTGGATTTGTTGACAAAAAACCAAAAACACTAGAAAAAGCTGTACATGGGTTTTACACAGTGCTGCGACTGGAAATCTCACGGCCAGTCAGTCAGAAGCTGTTGGGACATAAGCAGAGATTCCTTCAGGCACAGCTGTGTAGTGTTCTGGCTGTGAAACGGTGATTTGCTCAGGATTTGGTATGTTTTAATTGTGTGTATTGTTGATTATATTGTCAGCAGTCTGCACAGGGTATTATATGTTAAAAATTGACTTCCTGTCTGGCTTGATCTGCTCCGTGCAATCGGATGTAGCTTCCATCAAGGCGCTTATTCTCTGTTGGTCAGAGCGGAGAGGGATGCTTCTGAAAAGCACTGCGGCGCTTCTAGTGGAATCACAAGCTTTGTCTGGAATGGCTGAGATCCGCTCCAGCGGCTGTCTCGCCTTCTGGCAGAATTTGCACTTTAGAAGAAATTTACTAGAGTCAGTGAAGTCTTCCATGTATTATTAATTACTGATGGATTTTGGAGGCATAAAACATGCAGAAAACAAGAAATGCATGCTGCCTTTGTTTAGGATGAGTTTTGTGGAAGCTTTTTCAAACTCACAAAAATAAGATTTCTGGAGAATAAATATATACCGTCAATACTACTGTCATACTGTGAAACATTATCTGCAGTTTGAGTAAAAAGTAAAAAGGTCCAGTCTCTGTCCATTAAAAACAGTCAAACCCTATCAGTCATTGATAATATTTGTGAGTCTGAAGCAAACCTCACAGGACTACAAGCAGAAGTTGATACTGCTCTCAGTCAGAACTTGATACTTACAAGAAACAACTCACACTGATCTAAAGCTATCAGGTTGACATTGTCTGTACATTCAAATTCTATTTTGCATATGATCTGTCCTCTGAGAGCTGACAGTTTAGAGTTCATCCTTGTGTGTATGCACAGTCTTTAATTTGCTTTCTCACCACTGTACATTGTGTAGTTGCATGATGAACATGGTCAGCAGCTCTTAAACTGCCTGTGAGTGTGCCCCGCCTGTCAGAATGCTGGTATACCTTCAAGGCTCACCTCAGTGCTGAGCATGATGCGATTTCTCCAGCTGCCTAGTTGCCTGTCAGTATTGGGCACACACGCCTGTAGAGGGGCTCCGGTGGTGAGTGGAGGCCTTCATGGCGCTGTAAAGAAACCGGGTTAGCCATGGCAGCGTCCCTCTAGAGGATGAGATAGACAAACTAATCTTCACTGATGACTTCCCAGACATCTTGGAAAGGGACCCAGATGGCAGCCACAAGTCAGACTTGGCCTGGCCCCGGCTCCCCATTTGAAGAGACGGATCTTCAGGCCCTCACATCATTCTCCTTTGTTATTTACGTTAAAACTTAAATCACTATAGCATCAACAAGAGCTTGACTTCTTAACATGATGTTTCGAGTGGACCCAAAATTCATGGAATTTATGACTCAAATCAGTATCCAATCAAAGCCAGGATACTTACGCTTATTTGGGAAAGTTTCAAAGCTTTGTGTGTATAGACTGTATTATCTTGTATTTGTCCCTTTTCAAAAAAAAAAAAGAACAGGAAATTCAGGAAGTGGAAATTACATCAACATTTCAATGCTAAGGATGATGTCACTCTGCAGCAACATAATTGGGCAAAGCTAAAGTTTACTAGCCTGAACACCCACACTGCTCATACCTCAGCCATGTGACAGAATGAGAGCATTTAGGTAGTAAAACCAACTCAAAGCAGTCATAAAAGCAGTATATATGCCAATGACATCTTCTTATATCTATCACATCCCTCAACCTCCTTCAGTCCCTCTAGTTTTGGTGATTGGCTTGCTCTAACTGATTCATTCATTAATTCATGGCACAACTGATATTTCCAAACACTGAATGGTTCATGCACTTAACCACATTCATTTTGAGTGTTTCCCACAGGCACTCGCTGGTAAGTTCATGAAATGTCTGTATTTCTTGGCATTTTGATGTGTTAGCTAACCTCTCATGAATCTAGGCAACAGTGGTGTTTCATGTATCCAGCTTTCATTAGTTTATCAGAAGATAATAGTTAAATTCTAATCTCAGTTAACCTGAACAACACTTCACTAGCTACCATAGCTAGATGTGAACAGGCCAAATAAACTTGAGGTAGTTGTGGGTGTTTAGTTGGCATACAAAGCTTATCTTTATCAGTTATTAGATTTGTTGTTGAAGATAGCAATGCTTAGTTGCAACTGTATCAGCACACCTGATTAAAAAGAATGTTTAGCTAGCTCAATTAGATAATGTGACTTACTATGAGCTTGTATCTAGCAAGGTTGTTCCTTTGCTAATTCACTCATTACGCACATTGTTAGACAGTTCATCAGTGGTGGGTGATATGATCAGCAGCATGAATGTGAATAACCACAGTAAAAAGAGAGTATAACTGCAGCTAGCAGTTCCACAGATGTTTCTTCTGAAGAGCTGACATACGTATGAATCCGTGGGAGACTGACTCTGATGACCTCACAATCCACAGAACCAGCTCTCTGTACTCTCCAAAATTCAGTTCAATTTTATCTAGCAACAAATCACAACAGAAACTGTCTCAGGACACTTTCTATATCGAGCGTGTCAGGACCTTACTCTATCGGACCCAACAATTCCCCCATGAGCATGCACTTGGCGAATAATCTGAGAGTTGAATTAACAACAAAAACTGAACATTTTAGCCTTCCTGAAGGGAGAATTTACTGCAGGACGGTTAGACTGCCTTAGTTTTAGCTCTATGTATCGAACAAACTGGCAACTGTATAGTGAACGTGTTTGTAGGGTTCATAGATACATGTCAAAACTGTTGATTTTAAGAGTAGTAGAGTGCAAATACCATATCACACCAACAATAACCCAGACAAGTTCCCCCCACTTTTTGGCAAATCTGGGAGTAGTAGTATATGGACATGCAATTACTACTACAGAGGCATTTATACATTCTTCCTTTCAGCTAGTGGTCGTCAGCGTGTGTGTGTGTGTGAGTGTGTGTGTGTGTGTGTGCGTGTGTGAAGGGACAGTCCTAATGTAGTAAAAGAGGTAGAAAGTGACTCCCACATCTGCACGGCCTTGTGGGACCAGAACTGTTACTGAAAACAACCAAGGCACGTAGACAGTTGTTACATAGAATACAGTGATGAGTTTAAGCTGCACAACATAACTCCTCATGTTTATGGCTCCCTGTGACTAATAACGGTGAAAATTTTCATTTTGTTTCTTAAACAACATGGCTTGTAGACTTGAAGATGTTCCAGAAATCAGTGAAATATGTCACACTGGTGATTCCAACTTTCTCTAAAAGAAGCACATGTACACTGCTGCTTAGGTAACATGAATGTTTAAAGTGTCATGTGTCAAAAAGACATGTATGCACTAGGTGTCCTCTGGGGTCTGCTCTCAATAGTTCTTGTTTGGAACTATTGAGAGCTTCATTAAACACGTAACTGCATGGCGATGAGAGTTTGACTTATTCAATTTACTTACTGAATTGAGTGCGTATGAAGTAGATAGCCTTAAAGTTAACTGAAGCCATATTTTTACTCTTTAGAGCTAGTTAGATAGAGTTAGGCTTGTCTTTTCTGCACTTAATGGTAGATACATCACACTGACACAGAAAAACACTGATTTGTGGGACTGATTTACTGCCTTTAGAATCCAATTACATGATCTTTTAGTTTCACAACACAGTCAGAAACACCTGCTTGCAAAGAGTAAATGTGGTCAATTCAGTGTGTTAAACATATTTCCATTTGTGACAAGGTGAACTTTTTTTAGTAGGAAGCTTGTATTAGCCAATTTTCCCATGCATCCCCTCGCATTTAACAGTCTGCTGATGAGGTGGTGAGGAGGAGGTGGAGGAGGCGACAGCTGAGCAGTGCAGTGACAGAGAAGTGACAGGCCTGTTGATGGTTACCATGGCACAGTCTGTCACATGCACGTGTCCTTGCAGGCGTGTGTTTGTATGTGTGTGTTCGCTATTGAAAACTTCCACCGGTAAAAAAGGGAGTGCCACTGGCCAGTTGTGAATGAAAAGAGATGGATGAAATGATTTTACTTGTCTCGTAATTTAAGCAAGGCGATACTGTGGTCTGATATGCCCATGAACAAATAAGATTGACAATGACATGAACCTGCTTAAACCTGAGCAGGAAGAAAGCTGACAATGTTTGCTGAATGAATGCCATTTTCATTTAGCATTGAGATCCTAAGGCAGCTAGACACGTTATCATCAAAGCATTCACTGATTTGTTATTATCAAGTTGGGATGAATATATATTTAAGCGGATGTATCCACACTAAAACCCACTATGTACAAAATATTCAAAGTTCAATTTGCACACTAAAGTTATCATTTAATGAAACACTGTAGCTGACACCAATGCAAACTGTCCCCTCATTATCTATGTGTACCTAGTACACACAAAAAAACATTGCCAGTGAGCGTAATCCAGGCGAGTTTTGGGAGATTTTGGGGATGCATTTCTTGTTTATCCTGTTTGATAGTAATTTGTTGCTTTGATTTGTCTTCTACTATGTGGAAAGTTCCACCAGTAACTACACAGACTCTAGAATTGTATGCAAGAAAATAAAGTGAATACATGGTGTCATAATTAGTGGACAAATAGATGCTGCACACTGAAAAAATCAGCAATGGTACATGTTTGGTTTTTTTTTACATTCAAATAATTCCTGGTGCTGTATAATGCTGCCAAGTCAGTCTGTGCAGAGAGAAGAACATTCTGTACCATTTTATTTTGCCAGAGTAATTCACACACTAAGATGATTATATTGATTTGTGGGTGATTCAGGCATTGTCACAACAGCCACTGCAGCACAAACATGCTGATGCCAGTCTCTGGTTCGACTCTGCTTGATCACATTATGCAGGAGCGGGCTTGATGAAAAGAATGTGCCTACTGTGACTGTTCCAAAGAGAGATGAGGAGAAAGAGGAAGGCGGAAGGATTAGGAACGTAGTGGAAAGTGGGCAGGCACTGGCAGTATTTGATGTTTGGAGTCAGCAGCCATGGGTATTCTGTTAAATACTCTGAGCTTTGGAGTGAAAAGGGCCCACAGGCCCTGGTGAGCTGCTGACTTGACACTTGGCAGCAGAAGCACAAGACAGGGTGAGGTGGATTCAACCAGAGCCTTCCACAAAGTGGAATCATAGGCAGACAATACCAATACCCAATATTTGGTGTTGCTCACAAAATATTCAGTATTTACCCTGGAATTTCAGTCACTGAGAGATATATCTGTCTGGTTTGTCCACCAGTCACTGGACATGTGGAAATGGACATTTCCCTCTCTCCCTTTCTGCATTAAAGCATTTCTATACTTGATTTTGATTTTAATATGTGTGTAAAGTAAGTTGCTGCGATAAGGACATAGCCATAGTACATGGGGCACACACTCCATCAATTGAGATATCTGGGCACCTCAACAACATGTAGACTTGGTGCATGGTCTCTAAATATAAAGTTCTCACATTCTCCACTCACAGAATTCAGTCAATGGACACCACAGCACTGAACTTTGACACCAGAAAGCAGAGTTCATGTCCATTGGCCCACATACTAAAGTGTATTAAGCACTTAACCAAGTGCTTTGAGGTACCTGATCATAGCCACAACCATGTGTTGGTGATGAAAAATTTGAACATTTGTTCAAAATTACATTCCTTGTTTTTGAGTTAAAAAAGCTACGCCACCTCGATAACACTTACTTATTGATGTAAATTACTTGTCTGTTAGGAAACAGGGATGATGCTGTAGAAACAGACCTGAGCAGATACACGTGGCTGTCACTTTCATAATGAACAAAAACAACAAATTCTAACAAATTTGGAATGTTCACGCCAGAAACTACAAAGTTACCAAATCAGAGTATGTTCTGATAGAGCCAAGAAAATTCACTCGTCCTTCTGTGGTGAATTTTTCATGTGCAGTGTGCACATGGGCATCACATGCTGTGAATCAAAAGATTCATGTCCACTGAGTATTCATTTAGGACTTTATGTGTCAGACTTTGTACTTTGAGTACTGCATGATCATATACTGTACTATACAAAATACTATGCTGCAATCACAGTATTTAAGCTTTCTAAATGAAGGCACTTGTCTGTGGCCTCTGTGGTGCTCCTGATTGATTGCATTCAAAATTCCATTGCAATCTTGCCTCTTGACTTTCTTGAACATGTTTTGGTTGATTGCATGGATAATCATTGAGTAATGGTCAAGATATGGGACTTTCAATTTCATCAGTCAGGGCAGAAAAATTGGTGAGATTGACTTTTCTCTTTGTAAACAAAACCCATGGAAAGGCTAAAACCAGCAATGAATGTATCCTTCTTATAAGTACTGTGTATTTATTCAAAGCCTGACATATCTTATTCTTTGGGACCATAGAGCTCCACTGTTCTCCAAACTATCAGTGAGTCACACCTATGCCCTTGGTGACATGGTCCTTCAATACCATGAGCACACACTAGTTTGACTTAATGCCACATACACTGCTCTGCTGCCAGAAATAGTCAGTAGAGCACCGAAATTGGATTAACCTGCCACTGAAATTAGTCACTAACAAATGCAGTCCTTCCTCCTGAGTAACATCAGTTACGAAATACAGTGGCAAGCTGTTATATAAAATTGCTTACCATTATTTTTTTATTACTTATTACATTTATACCAAGAATATCAAGTATCAAATATATTGCAAATTTGACAAAATATTTATTTGCAGCAGTGCATTTGTGAGTTTTATTTAAATTAGTTAATTAATTAAGTGCTTTTTTTTCCTTATTTGTGTACCTCTGTTGACCTCCTTGAGAGGCCATTTTGGTCAATGTTAAATTGACTGTATTTATATAGTGCTTTACTAGTCTGACGACCACTCAAAGCACTTTACAACACAAACCTGCTTTCACCCATTCACACCATAGCTAGCTAGGTAGCTAGGCCACCTGCTCATTACAAGCATTAACATGTACAGCATGAGGAGCATATATTGTAGGCTGCCGAGGCCAGGGCAGGCTGTAGGCCAGGAAACGAACCACCGGCCTTCTCATAGTTAGACCGCTCTACCTCCTGAGCCACAGTCTTAGGATAATAATAATGGAAATTCTAAGGCTATTTACCAATTACTAAAACATGAACACAGGGATTTTGGGGCCCAGCTAATCATCTTGCAGGGACACTCTAACAATGTGTGGGAGGCATACTCAGTCCACAGTCTTTCATAAGAACAGATATAATGCCATCTAATTCAGTTGCTTTTCATGTGTTTACTCTCTGTTTCTGCACATAACCCACTTAGGGAAAAATTCACTCATCACAGGGACAGCAAGCACGAACAACAACAGCAACACCCCCCCACCACACACACACACACACACACACACACACACACACACACACACGCCCCACCACCATCATTCATCACCACCCCCTATCCCTCCACACATCTGATACATCTGAAAGTGTTTCTCCACCTGGCACAGGACATTTAAGTGCTGGCCATGGACAACTTCAGTGTGCTTATTGCACACTTGTTCAGATGGATTTCATTGGTGTGATTACATTCACAATAACGTCCTGAAGTGTTATTGAGCCTGTCCTGTGTGACAATAAGGATGATGATCATTGTGATGAGGTCTTGATGATAAAAAAAAAACCCTGATCGTATTTGTATGCTGTATGTATTTCACAATAAATATACATATAATCAAGCTATGATGGACTGACTCAGGGGGTCACACAGGCAAATTCAAAGAATGGACTCGTCATTAGGAAAACTAAAAGACATTTTAAATACAGGGAGACACTGGAGGAAAAGAGATTGCAAAAAATTTTAGGGTGAAATTTACTGTATTGTGAAAACACTGCTATTGATTCCTGTGCACAGAAGTGTCCGACTCAGCTGTATATTTGGCAAAAGTACAAACCAACCCTCCCAGAAAATAAAAGTATCTTTTCTTTATTATATCTTTTGTCAGAAAGCTACCTCGGTGGATGGAGAGGCAGATGGAAAAGAACTGAACGAAGGTTGCAGCACAACTGAGACTCACAGCTCCTTCTCCGTCACCATGGAAACCACTGAACAATCAGAGCTGCCGATGGACTGTGAAGTGGAGGTCGCTGTGGCTGATTCACCTGAGCAGGGGAAGGATTTCAGTGCAGATGATGAGCAAGTTTGTATAGAGGCAGACACATCAGATTCCCCAGGGGAAAACACGATGCTTGACAAGTTGTTAACCGACCTGCCAACTGACACAACTGAGAGCGGCAAACCTGACTGCTCTGAGACCACTGTTTGCACTGAAATGCCTTGTCAGGATCAAAAGGAAGCTTTGGTATTAGAACCAGGGCATGAAGAACTAAACAGGAATGAGTCAATCACCTCATCTGTGTCAGACACGCTCTCCAGTGCTGACAGTGTTTATGAGAATGAAGCCCACCGTAAGAGGCAGGACACTCCAGAACAGGACCCTGAGCAAGAACCAGTTTCTGAGCCGGAGCAGTATCCTGAGCCAAAGCAAGAGCCTGCCCTAGATCAATGTCCTGATCCAGAGGAAGACCTTGAGCTGGGGCACTACCCTGTGCCGGAACAAGACCCTGAACCAGACCAGTATCCTGAGCCAGAGCAAAACCCTGAACTAGAGTTCTACCCTGAGCCAGAGCCTGAGGCTGAGGATAATGATCTCAATCCTGAAGATGATGGCTATCAGAATCTGGCAATAGGCAAAGAAGAAAACCCAGAGACCCATGACATCTTATTTGAACCACCAATTACAGAGGAATCAATATTAGAGCAGTGCATTAGAGAGGAGGCAATGTCAGATGTGTCCAATGAGTCCTGCCATGACCTTGACCCTGAGGAAATGGATGAATGCCTGAGAGTTGAGATTGCAGCAGCTTCCTCTGATAGTGAAACAGATGAAAAATGGAGAACAATATTCTCATCTTCTATAAATAAAGAAGATGATGACTCATATTTAGACAGTCTTCAGCTGAGTGCCCAGGAGCTCTTTGTGCAGAAAGTTGAGGTGACAGACTTTGAAGAACAAGACAACAACAACTTTGAGGAGGTCTGTTTTGAAGTTCCACAAGTGGACGAAGTTCTGGAACAACCTGAGGATATAATTTCATTTCCCATCCCTCCACAAGAGGTTAAATATAACCCTTTAGGCCTTCAAGGGTTGTCCAAAATCTCTGAAGATGAGAGTGAAAATGGCAGAGAGGCCAGTCATAACCACACCACCCACCAACAGCACATCAATGCAGATCCAAACAAGAAGCTGCCTAAAGACTTCTGTGTGATACAGGAGACCAAGAGTGAGAATGTTAGCACAGAACATGTGGACTTCCAGCTGGCTCGTAAACAGTGGAGGGAAATGGAGGAGCAAACCATGAACAAGATAGTCTTACCTACAACCAAGCAGCCCAGCTTCCATGGCAGTCACAGCTTCATGTACACTCCAGTCCGGCACATTGAAAGAACCCAGAAGAGAGCACATGATCTGGAGAGCTTAAATCTGGTTGGGGAATATCCTCACACCCAATTCAGCCCTTGCTCAGAGGATTCCGGCTTGGATGATTCCAGTTACAGGTCCCCTTACGATGACACAGAAACACCAGTTGAAAGGGAGATTCGCATATCAATGGAGAGGGAGGAAAACTTCAGGAGAGAGAGGGGCCTCTCCAGGATGGGCAAATCAACTGATTGCAATCCATCGAGAAGTATTCCCAGATCTATAAGCACTCCACTAACGCCATCATTCATCATCACCTCCTCACCCACGAAGGAACCACTGAAACATGAAGTGTCAGCAAACAACGTTATTATTCTCGACCCTAGCAACGACTTCACCTCTAGCCCCAGACATGGCAAAGACAACGTGGCAGCTCGAGGTGGTGAGTGGCACTCTGAGGACAGCTCCAATGTCATCATCCTAGAGACATCCAATCTGATTATACGCAGTGCCTCAGAGTTCTCCCTCAACAAAGCCTGTGAGCAGCCCCAGGAAAAAATGTTCCTCAACAACCCCTTTTTCAAGTTGCGTTCAAGAAGCACAATGTCACTGGTGGATGAAGAGATTAAGATGGTGAAGCAGAGGGAGGAAGAACTGAGGAAAGAGAGGGCGAACCTGTATGGCAAAGACAGGTTCAGTACAGAAAGGATGCTGGGAAATCACATGGACACTTTGGCATTTGACAGTTCAGGTATGTTAGCAAAATACTGACGGTAAACAATATATTATTGAGAACACCCTGTACATTTTGTATGTATATCTTTAATCGTATATTGCTGTTTGGTCTGTGTTATTAGTTGATGTACCATTGAAGTGCAAGTCCTCCCCATCATCCCCAATGAAAACAGCCTACAGGATGGATCGCTCTGCTTTATCCTGTGACCACAGAGTAAGCTCCTTTCAAACATTTTCTTTTTTGAAATCACTGACACAATCATCAATGAAAATAATTTAATATGCTGCATGTTTTGCTGTATACAAAATGAAAAATATCATCACTATAAGCCTTTCTCGTTTAAATTTGTCTGCATCTATTGACTGTATAAAGTGTACTGTGTGGAATAATCAAAATGACTTGATTATTCCACCTTCAGTACACTAACAATGTGAGAGAGAAGGTGATAGAGAAGGAGGTGGAGATGGGTGTGTAGGTGGAGGAAAGCACATGAACAATCAAATGTCTTTCTCAGTTTCCAGAGGTTTACACAGGAGGAAGACGCAAGAGTGCCATGGCTCTGCGCTGGGAGGCGGGCGAGTTCACAAAAAATGACTGAAGAGGAACAAGTCAACGTTTTGCCATATAAGGGCATCAATTGTCAGTGTTAGACTCATTCAAGTTAGATGCAGCGTTGAAATTGCTTGTTTCATGTTGTGACATAACCTCTCTGCTTCTGTGATGCTTTGGGCAAATTAAGACAATGAGAATGTTGGTGGCCACATTAGTTTGGACAAAGTCCATAGAGATCTAATACACACAGAATTACACTGAACTATGGACATACATAACATTTGATTTGGCCATAGGGTGTGCATTATTTTCAGATACCCACAAGGCTCTGACATGCCCCCATCACATCTGAATCAGTAGTCATAGCTGGAGGGCTGCTGGTTTCAGTTCTTACAAGGCGACTGCTTTGACTCCTTGTTGGAATAGTACGGTAATGTTCATTACAAGATTGTGCCAACACATCCATTTAAATGAAATTATGAATAAATAATGCTAGTATTTTGAATTAAGTGGTGAGGCAAGTGGTGATGGAATAAATGGGACTATTCTTTCAGTGCAGGTATCAAAAATAATGCACTCTACAGAGGCAAACCCAGATTATCAGTTTATGTGTCATGCAATAATTTTTAATAACTGCATACCTTCCTCTGGATTATTTCTTGCCTACTGAAGAACAATTTAAAAGGTCCAATCCAGAAGCACATAATCTCAAAAAACCCTGAGATTTTTAAAGTATAATTCTCCTATTGATTTGGCCTTATTTATTAAGATAGTAGTTAAGGATAAGACTTAATCTTAATATAGTACTCAAATGTCATATGTACATTGAAAGAATTCATTTCATCTGAAAGTAATTCAGCAGTGTGAGTTAGACAAAGTGGTCAGGGTGCAGGTTCATTGCTAATATAAGTGTTGTATCTTTGTCCTGTGTTGAAGTCTGTTTCCCCTTTGAACAGCATCTGAGGTTGGCGATATGGTTTTATTTAGGTAACTGTTTGACACCACAAAGATGACTAGTTGGGGTCAGTACCAAGACTGGGTTGAGATTACAGCTGTATAGGTTTTTTCTTTTATTTTCTTTTCTTTTTTGGTCACTTGGGGGAAGGAAAAACAAGCCACAAACTGAGACTGAAAAATAGTGAAGTTGAAACTAAAAAATGCTAAAATGTTCTTCACAGCTGACGGGAAGAGTTGGTCATAATTGTCTGTGGGTTTATCACTTTGAGCAAAAGCTTTCATATTACTCATAGTCATTTGATACATTCTAAATATAAAAATAATGATTTGTGCAGGGGAATCACAAATTGATGGGGAAACAGACTTTGACACAACACCAACAACAAATCTGCCTGGATCTATGGACTTCGGAAGTATCTCTCTGCTAAGGCTCAGCGAGGAAACACAGACTGGAGGAGACTAGCCTTGTTTTTGTCCGGCTGAGCATTAGAATGCATTTTACATTGAAGGGCTGTTGTTTTTTTGTCTCTTATCCTCTACAGCATAGTCACGTAATGAGATTTCTTCATGAACAGAAGGAATGATGACAGTGACCAGTAACTCTTTCAGCACACATATGACATGTTGACTGTTGTATTAGATAAGATAGACCTATCCTTTATATAAAAGATGATAACTTGCTTAGAGGAAAATGAAACTATTTGCAAGGCAGGTTTTTTTGCTGAGATGCCTGAATGTCAGACATTTGTATTGTTGAGTCCACTCTTTGCTAAACTTTTCTTGACATTGTAAATGTAAATCAGATTTGAAACCATATTTTGATGTTATTGTATGTCTTAAAAAAAGATACATTGCTGTGTATATTAATTGTATTTTCATACTATGCTTTTTTGCTGGAAATTATATTTCAGGGTGAGCTGGATGGGCATAAATCAGCACAATACACAAAATATATTATACCAATACCTTTCACTTTAAAATTATAGTTCACACAGACAACTCACAAAGTGGTTGACAAGATTTTAGTGAGAACTATTCTTTTCAATTTTCTGCAGAGTAGTGCAGTGGTTAGCACTGTCACCTGCTGGCTAGCTGGAGCCTTTCTGTGGGGAGTTGCATGTTGTCGCTGTGCCTGTGTGAGTTTTCCCCAGGTTTGTTTTTTTCCCTCTCTGAGGAAAACATCAGGACACAGACCCAGTTTGAGTTGTCTGTCTGAACTAGCTCCACATTATTCTGTACGATCTACAGTAAGACAATCCAGTAAGAACGGGTGTTTGTGAACAGTGCTGTCACAGTGCTCAAACTACAGAACAGGTTTCCACAAATGAAAGTATTTTATTCTTTATAGAATACCACTATAAATGAATGTTCACTTACAGTATATATAGTGAAGCTACAGGATACTGACATGAACTTCTTGTTAATGTTCAAATTCTGACTTCATGTTCCAACATTTTGCTATTCTTTCAATTGTCATGTGACAAGGCATTTAAGTTTTTATTTTAAAGCGCTTTTCTTTGTGGTTCCCTTTATTTTTTTCTGACCACATACAAGGCATCATTTCCTAAAGGGGTTTTCTTCAATGCAAACTGATGTTTCATGATTTTAATGATGAAATGTTTATCATTATTTAGAAAGCCTTCATATTTCCAGCTACTCTGAAAAGCAGCTTCTAAGAGCGTGGTACTTTCTGGAACTTAGATTTGAAAACATTGTTTTACATTTCATGTTTGTATGCTTCATTGTTAAAGTATAGCTTACAGATCTCAAGGATTGCTTGCTGATGTTTAAACATTCTGTGAAACACCCCAGTCTGCCATGTTTTGGTGCTTATTTGGCTCTTTATGAGTAAATATGCAGGGGCTTTTCACTTTGTGTTCCTCATCCAAGTATTGAAGACATTAGTGTGTGCAACAATAAAAGATGTACATGAGGAATGTTTGCAGCTTTATTTGATTGGTTACATGAACACCCAATGCTTGTTCATGTCTAAAGATGACATTTCATCTTGAGGGTGGCACTATAGGAAAGTTGCTGAATTATCCAAAATGGAAACGGCTCATCCCCATGGGAGTATACATGTCCAAATAGAAAAATTATGCTAGAGAAATTATTAGAACATTCTAGAAAACATTATGATTCCACATCCACAGCAAATTGTAGGATAGTCAGGCCATTAGATTTTAAATAATTTGTCATGGACCCCTGTGTAATGTATGTTTGACCTGATATTGGTGCCAGACAGTGAAAGGGTTATATTTTTGCATGTTCAGCTCACCTGCTATTAACTGTAATAGGTGCTTGTTTGGCTAATAATTGTACTGTTCGCATTCTCAGACAAACACATTTGGTTCTCACCCTGTTGGACTTTATTTGAATGTGTCAGACTCAGTGATGTTGTGTCACATCTGAGTTATTGATCGTAGCGATGGACAAAACTACAAAAATAAGGCCCAAATTTTCTGAAAACAGAGCTATTCTGTAACTGGCTGACTTGAGGGACAAAACCATGTTAACGAGGTTCAGAATAGATTTGGATATTGCCACTACATACACGTTACAGTATGAGACACCAGAGCTGAAATTAATTATCTGCACAAAAGTAAAAGAACGATGAAAAGGCATCCCTTAAATAACAGAAATATAGACTATATATAGAACAAGACAACATAACAGACGATAATTTGTGATAATTATATACTGTACTTCCAAAAGTTTTTATAAATGAGGCCAGCAACAAATTACATCTTCTTGACTTTGGAAATCCAGAAAGAAATTGCTTTGAAGAATCAATAAAAAGAGGGAGAAAAAGCAGTTTTAAAATTGATATAAAAAAGTCAAAAATAGAACAGTGTGGTTTCAAGTGTCACCCCTCCATGTTGCTGCCTCTCTAACTCAGCAAAGAAAATACTTTTTCGTCACTGATGCTGTTTTCTGTGGATACACATGCAATGTTAGGTGAGATGAACAAGAACAACACAATATGGCTTAGTTCAAATAAATCCATTTCAGGAACATTGTAATGCAGAAAACCTGTACATCACTGCTTAGTGAAAGAACACAATGCTCTGCTGTCCTCTTAAATGATGGAATAGTTTATAGTAGGTCTGTCATTAAAAGACTAGTATGGAGGGTTGACATTTCCAAGCTATTTAGCATTCTCACTCACACACACCCACATAAATACACCCACCTCTGACACACATACACAGCACAATCATTTCTGGCTTTAGTCATAATGCATTGGAACAAAACTATTGATTTTGTCACTGCAGGCAGCAGCAGCACTCATCACTGATTGAAATAAACAAGTAATACCAACTGTTTACTCCAGGCAGTAGGAAGTAATCCACAGCTAACAAGGAAGAAAATTAAAGCAGAGGCTATATTGAAGAGTGCACTGGCAGCATGGGTGCATTCAGTGAACACTGCCGGTAGCGTTCAAGGGTGGGAAGCCAGTGAATACATACCACTGCACTAGCACTGATCAGGATGCTTACAGAGAGCAGATGTGATCTGTGTAAAATAGATGAACTTTGAATAGCAGCAGGTCTGCAAGCATGATCCAGAGCATCCAGCCAGCCAGCACTGCAGTGGACCAGGGCCTGGGTAAGAACAGCAGCTGCTGAGCAGCACAGAGGAACATGTACACCGCTTGTAGAGAGAGAGGACCAGTCTGTGGCTGATGGGGAATTTCAATCTCAGCAGGGTTGGAGGAGAATACTTGGATCATCGCACACACTATACATCATTCTGCACTGTACACATTTACATCTTGCGTCATTCAGAGGTTATTTTTTTTAAAACACTAACCATCATCTAAATGTATTTATTGTGTTTGTATCCAAAGCCTGATATTATCTGTGCCATAGAGCATCACTGTTGAATCAATCTCACATGCACAGTACTGCTGCCAGATATATTCACCAGAGTACTAAATGTGGATCAATTCACCCCTGAAAATAGTCCCTAACAAATGCATTATTTTCTCCTAGTTGCGTACCTTTTGATAAAAGTGACCAGCTGTTAGAAAGTATTGAGCCATTCTAAAAATGAAACCATGAATTTCTGAGTTGTTTTCAAAGATTTGCATCTTCAATGGCAAAAAAATGAGTTTGGAGCTGAGAGTCACAGACAGGGTTAGGAAGACAGAGTGTAGAGAAATGGACCATGATTTTGGTCCTTTCATGGGAAATGTTGACAGAAAAATGGTGCAGAATAACACCAACCGCATCCTTGAAAGCAATCCTCCTTTAGTTGAAATCCTTGAATTGGCTCTGTACATATATTCCCATCGCAGTCAGAGTGCAGATGGCACTGCTTTGAAAACCAACATGATTCTGTGGTGGACACTGCATGGGCTCAGGAACAGTTCCAAAAACCATTGTCTGTGAACACAGCTCGTCAGTGCATCCACAAACGCAAGTTGAAACTCCACCATGCAAAGAGGAAACAGTATATAGATGGGCCGAGGCGAAGAGGAAAACTGTTCTGTGGCCTGAAAATTTGAAATTCTTTTTGGAAATCACGAACACCACGTCCTTTGGGCTAAAGAGGAGAAGGACTATCTGTGCCTTTTATCAGTGCGCAGTTAAAAAGCCAGCCTCCAGGACGGTCTGTGGGTGCATTAGTGCACATGGCATGGCTAAAATGCACGTTTGTGAAGGCACCATTAATGCTGGATGATATATACAGGTTTTGGAGCAACATATGCTTCCAAGCACACATTTTTTTCAGGATGGCTTTGCTTATTTCAATGTCAAACCACATTCTGCATGTATTCCAACAGCTCTGTAGTAAAAGAGTGCAGCTGCTAAACTGTAGGTCCGACTTGTCACCCATTGAAAATGTTTGGCACATTATGAAATGAAAAAAAAACAACCCTGAACTGTTTAGCAGCTGAACTCATACTTGAATGTGTAGAGAGGATAACTGGCAACAGCTCTGTTAGCTGCCTGGCAGATGTGTCATTCATAGCTAGATTTTCAGTCTTCTTCTTTCTTATATATGCAAGCTTACTGAGACCCCTGTCAGAATGTTGTCTGGCTTATTGGGTGTGGGGTTACCAGTATTTCTTCTCATCCTCAACTTGTCAGGTGTGGAATGAGCAATATTTCTTCTTGCCCTTGGCCTAGCAGTGGCTTTGGGTCTATTTCTTGTTAATGAATTCTGTGTCTTTCATAAATTTAAGCCCCGGTGATTTATACATATCCAGGATCCACTTTCCGTGGCTTTTGGCATAACAAAACAAGGATATCAGCAAAAGAATGTAAGCAAAGCAGAGCAGGAAACACACTATTTTAGAAAAATGCATCTTAGCAGTGATATTTTTAGACTGGATATTATTAAAAGCAGAATGACCTGAGGCCACTTATTCAGTGGAAGGGACATTTTTTTCAGTGTTAATTAGTTTAAAAAGCTCTATGAGGAGCAGTAGTCACAGCAGGGAGAGAGGCAGCAGGTGGTATGTGAACATCACACAGTGTCACACCAGAATCAGAGGCAAGTCATGACAGAGGAGACAAGATCAGAGTTTGAGTGAAGTAAGTCTAAACTGCCTCAGTAGACCCTTATGGTCATAAGTACTTAATACTGCAGGCAGTGCCAGTTAGGACCAAATAACAGCCTGTCGTCCGTTTGAAACACACAGTACAGTACACATTAAAGTAATATTTTAAAGTTAAAATCTGAGCTCCAGAGACAGCAAAACAGGCCACATAATGACTGTTGGTGAACACCAGAAATAAGTAATGCAAGTAGGCACTTTGTCCATACATTGCATGTGTTTATATTGAATCAGAGTGATACAGCACTAACATGAGTGAAGAGCAACATCTGTGCTTACAGATCACCTACTGAATGTTCTCTTTCCAAGAATTTAACCTGCTAGAATTACAGTTTATGATTTATTGGTGCTAGAGTCAGTCAGGACGTCCTGATGGTATGTCATGAGGAGAGGCAGAAACCTAGAGCCCACTTTAAAAAACTGTCAGAGAGGTTAGGAAGAGCATCTACTTGTACTCGTACTTAGAAAAAAAATCATTGAATTTCTCTTAAAAATACTCTTTGACTTAAAAGAGGTCCAGAGGTCTCAATACAGAAACAGAGGCAAGACCCACTGAGACATGTTGTGAAATGTACGATATATCAATGGTCTTGGAGACAGTGTTCAAGCTGAAGCAAGCAAGCGTATAATTACAAAGAGTAGTTCTAGCCTGTTTGCACCTGCTCCCTTTTCTTCAACTGTTATCTAGCAACAAGAATAAAGCTGCCTCTAGATTTGTTTGCAAAGACAATTCCATTTTCATCATCTCATCGTCTGCACTTTTATTGCCAGCTTTACTGCACATTCCTTTTTTCAGGGTTTTCTCTGATGTCAGAAGCAGAATTTCCTCCCCGCTTTTGTTTGTTTGTTTCCATTTCAGTCAATTTCCTAGAATTTCATCCGTATTTCTATATTAGATAAGATATTGTTAAAATATATAACATTGTCGATTAATCTAGAACAACACTGATTGAGTCTTGCAGCTGTAAAAAACGTGAAAATTTGGGCTGAAATATTTCTTTGAGGATTTTTTTTTTTGTGCAGGATGCACAAAGCAGTCTAATATGTCACACTCAGTATCTCGAAACTACCAAGCTACAAACCTATAATTCAAAACTAAAGCTTGAATTCAACTTGATGTGACCCTTCTGTATAACTGCCTTTATAACTGGGATTCTTCAAAGTCTGTATTCATGCTAGGAAGCAGCCTAGGCCTCCATACCCAAAGCACTTTCACCACCCTTATGATGGAGCCGTTCAGCCAGCGGATAAACCTGCAGCTCGATTCTCAGATCTCAGCCTCTGTGCTGAGTCAGAATGAACAAATGCTTGGATGGATTTAGTGTGTCATTCACACCACAGTGCAGCGTGTGACTAACACGGCTGAGTCATTCGCACATGTACACACCACAGTGAAGCTCGAGGAACACACACAAACACAATAGTTTTAGCTACAAGTTAGTTCACAGCATAACAAGCTCGAAAGTTTGATTTACTGATGAAAAGACTACACTCTGGCTAACCCGTCAAAGATGATAATCAGATGTCATCATAATAAAGACCTGCATTGTCATAACAGAAAAAATACCTCACACAAACCAAATATGAACTTAAACCTGTTCCTTAGACATTAGAGCTATGAAACATACATGAGACACGTACTGAGACACAGATTGTGTTAACATTATAGAGGTGAGTTGCTTTAGTAGAAACAGAGAAATGCTTGAGATGAGAGCAGTAGTTTTCCTGCAGTTGTGGAGATGGAAATGTCAGTCCATTCAGCATTTTGGTCTAGAATATTGGTCTGGATTGCCATGAAATTTGATACAGACGTTCACGTTCCACTTAGGATGAAACATGGTAAACATTTTCCCTTCTAAACATCAGCATGTTAGCATTATCAGTGTGAGCATGTTAGCGTGCTGATGTATTTATATTACAGTAATGCCACTTCACAACCTCACAGAGCTGCTAATGGGGCGTATTCTTGTTTCTTGCAAGATTTTAAAAGGACTAAACTTTTTTAGTATTAAGTATTAAAATATCCCAATTCATGCAACAAATTAAGTTATTTGGAAATCAAGCAAACATGTATTATTGCTGTTCTTGAGCTGCCTTTCTGAGAGAAGAAAAAGAACATTTCTAAAATTAATAATTGTGGAAATAAGTTACAAAGGGATCCTTTGCTTGATAAGCACTGTGTCTCTTCTCTGAAAATCTCTAATCTTCTACTTAACATGTCATTTTGCTCATTCAACTTTTCATGTGATCTACATTTCCTCCCAACTTAGAGTTTATCACTCCACAGCTTAGGAGCCACTGTTTTAGCTAATGTCATACTGCATCCACACATCACGAAAACACATCCCCCAGGAAAATAACTTCATTGTAGTTCAGTACAGTGGCAATTAGAGAAAATAACCAGAGAGCCGAATATGTAACTTACTGTTCAGCCTCTGTCTTGTGATCAACGGGAGAGGCCATTGGGGTCAGTAAGATTAAAAGTCTATCTATTATATAATGAGATATCCTGTGTACAAAGCAGACATTTTGTTCTGCGAAGGGCTCTGCAAGAAATGGCTGGAGGTCACACATTGCATCATGAACATTAAGAGGCTTCCTTATTATTAAGAGCTGTTTCATGTTTTGCAAGTTTTTTTTTTCTACACACGCACGCACAGTCTGAGATCTATCAACACAAGAGCAGGCCATGATGACACAATGAGCTGTTGTGGAGATGTGGGTGTGGGACTGACACAGACACAGACACACAACAAAGGATTTAGAGACTGCAGGAGCCAGTTAGACAGATGGAGGGACAGGTGGATAAGCATGGAAGGGGTAAAAGCACACACGCACAAATCCGCACACACCCGCACACACATTTTGCAACCTGATCCCTCTCGTTCTGCCCATCATGGTTCTTACATGTTTAACAACCATTGTAAAAGTCCTCGATGAGTACTCATATTAGCTCTCAGACTCTCCCAAAATGTGTTCACGAGATACAGTATCGAAGGTAAAGTTGATGGCGACCACCCTTCAAGGCTTCCTTTCTTGCTTTCTCAGCTTTATAACACCCCCCAGCATTATAAAGCGTCAATGAAACTGCAGCTTTTGCGTAGAGCCTCATTCAATCTTGCATTCATACCACAAACAGATACCAGTGATTCAGTTAGGACTTTTGTTGAGTTTTGGACTCAACATTGTTCAACTTCTCTTGCAGTGGCACTTCAGTAGTTTAGTAGTTTATTGTTGTTTCCTTTTTTAATTTTATGTCCATTTATATTGGGGCCTGAGTCCTCAATTGTGCCACAAGTAAGCTTTGCATTCCTAATATACAGCTTGATGTGGCTGATAGCTGACTCTCATTTTCAGTGAGAGAGTGAGCGAGGGAAGGAAGCACATTGCCTGCTGCCTGTCTCATCAATTCACTGTCCTTTACAGAACAAAATAGTAGTCTGACTTAACACCCAGAGCCTGTTACACTTACATCACTACTAAAAGGCAGTGTAGACGTTGGATAGACTGACAAGCTCACAGCACTGTTCTATTTGTCTCTGTAGGGTTTGGATGGTGGTAAACCTCTGCAAACAGGATGTAAACCAGCGGCATGGAGGTGTAAAGCGTGGTGGTAAAATGAGGAGCATCACACAGGCTTTTTCCAGAGCTCTGAATTTTTTTTCATTTGAGTCCAAGCACCAAGTGCACAAAATCCCCACATGAACAGGCAGCAGAGGCCTGGTTAACAAAGAACCCTCACAGGTTTCTGCAGCCCACCTCAACTGATCTCTCACCTGACCTTCCCTGCAGTCTTCACCCACCATTACCCAGTGAAAGCAGAAAGACACTCCCCCACAATGCAAATGACTACAAACTAATACAGGCTAAAGACAACTCGTGATAAACTGCCAAACAAGAGCCAAAACTCCTGTACCACCTCCCCTCTCTCTTCCCTGATCACTCCACTCAGCCGCAGCTGCTGGACTCCTGTGGCTCCCGTGAAAAGAGTGGTCAGTAGGGTTCACTCAAATAAAAGCACAACATAACAAAAACAAACGGCCTTTTTTTAGTCTACATTCAGTCACTTTACAGTCAATATGCATGTGTGTGGTGTCTTCGCCTTAGTGAGGGATGCTCGCCAGCTCCATCACAGTTTCAAAAACTGTGATGGAGCTAAAAATGGTTCTAAAACTTCTCTAATCATCATTATCGGTCCTCTGTGCTGTCAGACATGAACTGGACTTTACAGAGCAGAGGGTCTTGTAGTTTGAGCAGAAACAACAGTGGATGGATTAGCAGTCACTCCTCTAAGTGACACCACAGGACCTGCAATTCCCACCCAGGACACCGACAGCAAATAAAACACAGCTTGAGGTACCAAAGTATGAAACTGTGTAAAATGTCAATGTCAGAGTGTTGCTGTGTCAAATTCCTATGGCCCGCTGGCCATCCCATCATTTCTTGTTTATGTTTCTTTCCGTCTGTTGAGACAAATGCTATATTCACATTATACCCATACTATACACCGTTAGAGAGCTTAGATTCCTGTGAATTAATGCAAACCACTTCAAGATACAATCAAACATGAGGACAATAAACTCCAGCAGCCAAATATTAACCACGTTTACAATGAATGCAACATTAAGGCAACTCAAGAATTACTCTCTCAGTGATGCACAGATGGACAACACTGACAAAAACAGCCTGGAAACATCAACAAAGGTCAACACCATCCACTGTAGGAAAAATATTTAGTCCAAAACAAGATAGTAATCAACAGGGAGCTTTTCTTCTCCTTCCCACTTAGCAGGCGATATGCTTCTCTGTCGCTTGTCTTCTGTGTTTTCCCAGTTACAACTTCAGTAAACTTCAGTTACACTCTGAGTCTCAGGTTTCAAATTCCACCTCACTTGACTAATCACGATCTGGCACACAGAGCCTAGCTTAGAGAAAGTTCAGTCTGAGTTTTGAAGATGACTGACACTTCGAATAGTCAATGTAATCCTGAACATGTGTATGCCACTTCAGTGGGTTATTTACAGTCCTGGCACCTCAAATCAAGGATTTCAGTGACAATATCAATATTTTTCTCAATGTGTGATAAATGAAGTGAGAAATACATGGCCTCAATATAAAGATATATATCCAAAATATATGTATAGATATCATAAATATGAATATAGATGGCCAACATTTAGATTTCATGAATATAGATATTCATGTAGATAAAAAACAAAATAGCAAATTGGCTTTTTCAAGAAAATAAATACACCATCAGAGAAAACATGAAAATATTCAGTTTCTGTGGTATTGATTTCAGTTTTTATTGAACTTGGACTAAGACTTCATGCTGTGGCTCATTGTGTTTTCCAGCTAGTAAGTCCCACATATAGTCATCTACAACCATCTATTTGCAAAAAATATTCATGTGAAAAAAAACCCTCCTGCATCAGTGTGTTCAAACTTCTTTTACTCAATGCCAGCAGCACTGACAGTGAATCTGACTGCGTTCAAAATGTGTTACCTATCAAAAGAGAACAAAACCATGCATGTACCCCCAAATGGGTCAAGGACAGCTAGCAATTTAGGGTGTGTCTCTGATAGGCGTTTTAGGCTCATTTTTACTGGCATGGTGAGGGAAAATAAACCATAGAAGAAAAAAACAAACTGTGATTACTCCAACTGCTTCTCCATCTTCACAAGACCTTGGGAGCGACAACTGATCCCAATCATGTGTTTTAAATTATTTTTATTGGACAACCCCTATATTGAATTACAGATTGCATCTTCCAATACAATGGTGGTGTCTCTATTTGTGTTTAAGCTCCATCATGTACTGAAACTTGGCATTGAGCTGAAGTGTAATGGGTTTTTTTGGAGATTCCCACACTCCCTGAACATGAGTCTTTTTTGTGCTTCTCCTATGGCTCACCTCAGATCCCTTCATATTCCAGGGATTTGCAGGACCACACACAGAAAACAACCTCATTAAACACATACTGGTCATCCATATTGAGCTGGCAGCCTTAGGTCATGTTTACATACAGTAAGTAATAAGTACAATAAGGATGTGACAGCAGCATTTTATACTTCAGATGATTTGGTGAAAGATTTCTAAAAGAAGCAAAAGTTTAAGTTGACACAAGCTGTCCCCTACTTCACTGTAAAGTCTGGAGGTATCCACAGCACACATGTGTGAATTAGACCATGACTGACTTCGAATCCAGTTGTATTAGGATAAGTCCTGCTCATACATTTACGTTTTGAACTGAGATTTGAGGTGAACACAAAGAAACAGACTCTGTGCATCCATTATTCTGCAGAGTGGAGCTCAAATATCACAGTCAGGGAAGAATAAGCAAAACACATTTTGGCTGGAGGGGGGAATGAACTATTTTAAAATACATGTTAACAATATTTTTGTCCTCATGTTATTGAAGACTATGACGACAGTGTGAGGAGCCTGATATATCCCAGTGCTTGATCAGGAGTCCTGGTGGGTGTGCTGTTGCCTGCTGCCACAATGATTACAACATATTGCCCTGATTGTGGGTGTGGAGTTGTGTCATAGGGATGACTGTTGATAGTGCCCTTGGGGGTTTCTGTGGCTGAATTTTGGGGTTTGGGATTTGGGAACATCTAAGTGGCTTGAAGTAAAGTTTAGTGGCCTGTTAGTGTTTTGTTTATCATTTAAAATCTGATCAGTTAATGTGCTTTACTGTATTTCAAATATCTAGAGCTGTCTAATGTAAGATGCCTATTGTTGTATTTCTTCCTTCTCCATACTGTGTAACATATCTGTGACCTTTTTCATTGTTTGCTCTTAAACTGAAGTTAAGAGCACATTTTTATTATTGTATTTTATGTAAATACTGAGAATTGGACTGAGAACTAAAGAATTGGGAATGAGACTGCAGTGTGCAGTTGTGTTTCTAATTTTAACCAAACCTGAACCATAGAGGAGGGCGACCAGAGAAGCTTTAGATGGGTTGCTTTGGAAGGCAATTACTGATTACCTGTTTTGTCAGTTAATTTTCAAGATTCAAGATTCAAGAGTCTTTATTGTCATTGAGCATGACATGTCAATGAAATTTTCATTGCAACCCCCATGTTAGAAACAGATAATAAGAAAGATAAGAAAGATTAGAAAGAATAAAATTAAGATAACTAAAACAGCAGCTGTCAGAAGTGGGATGGAGGACTTCTTGACCCCTCTTGTGAACTGATTAAAGTTTTAACATGTAACATCAAATTCATGGACGTGACATTTCTAACATATCATACACAATGTAATATGTATGCTGCAAAAAATCATGCATCTCCTCCAGTTAATCAGAAAATGTGTTCATTTGGGAAATTTTCTAGTTTGTAGTACGAGTAAAGCACCAGCAGGTGGAGGTATTGCTGTGTGGATAACATGCACACACTGTTGACGAGAAATATGTGCCACTACAGCTATGGATGAATGCACTGGCTGTTCAGGAATCCTGACCCACAGGGATATACTGTATATAAAACATTCCTGACAGATGGATATCATCTGCCTTCGTGACACTCAGGTAAAATTAAATCTAATGGTGACCCATTTACAACTGTGAAAAACGTAGAAAAATGTTCTGTGAAGCTTTTCAAACCAGTGCTGCACCACAATCAGCTTCTCTGCCTCCAAAGTATGGCTACATACGTCGCACTGCTGCCCTCCTCATAGAATAAATTGTATATTGAAGTATACATTGGAGGCATGGTAATATTTTTTGTGGGGGGGTTGTCTGCTGTGACAAGTTCACCACTGAAGTCCATGACAGCCACATTAAATCCAAGCTAAGCTCAATAAGGAAAGTGCAAACCCCGTATGGCCACCTGTCAGGCCTGCCCATGGTGAGTGTGTGATATTTCCTTTACATCTGTGGAGGATTATAACACGGAAGTCTCCTTCAGGTTTTTCAAGTGTTGTTTCAAAAAACAGTGCGTGTCCAGTACACACGAACATAGGAAGAGGAATGAGGCTAGCATTGTGTGTGTAGCAAGAAAACTAAAGGATGTGTGACTGGCAACAAACAGTAAGGAGGAAAAATACTTCAACTTCACAGTTACAGTGGGCTGCTATACTGTATGTCCTCTGTTAAGAAAATGCATGAGACTGGCCTTCGATGACGAGCCCTAGCCTGAATTACTATTCCTGTATTTTCACTCTGATTAATAACTTGATCGAATGGTTAAAATGTCTTCAAATCCATTTTAGAGAGTTTTCAGCTGTTGAATGTCTTGCACATATTTCTGTGCTACTTTTATTCATTTATGCAGGAGACATGCAGATGAGAAGAAACATCCTCGGTCTGACTTTTCTGACTTGCAGCTCATATTAACAGACCACACCTCAGAGAACAGCCTGTTTCTGGTTGTGAATGCTGGTCTGAGGTCAGTACAGAGAACTGTGCTGACAGTGAGCTGACAGAGTGCAGTCAGTATGTGTGTTGTGTTGATGCTAATCCATTTAATAATGTACACAGTACATTATGTTTCAAAACTAGGCCTTCTGCTCCCCCTGTCTGTCCCACTGGAGCCAACACTGTGTGTATTTGTGTCTGTGCTCAGCCATGAAGCCTGGTGAAGAGAGGAAAGTCGAGAGCAAATTGTGCACACAACACAAACTAGAAACAAACAAAGACGACTGCTACAAAGAATATGTGAATGCATTTCATGGAGCTGTGATGGGAGCTGGGACTGGAATGTCTATACAGGAAATAAAGTTTAAGGACACTGTAACAGGTTATCACTCTGTAAATTGACTTTTTGACATAATGGACATGGGTCATACATATCTGATTTTCTGATTCATTTGCCAACTCATAAGATAATATAGGATACAATAAGCAATGAATGTTATTTAAAAAATGTCTTCACATGGTAGTGGAGTATAATATAATGTAACATTGTGCAGAAGTGGGTAGAGTAGCCAATAACTGTACTCAAGTAAAAGTACTGTTACTTTGCAAAAGCGAGTACAACAGTATATTCCAAAAGATATAAAAGGTGGAAAATCATGATGTGAGCTAAATAAACAAGCCAAATGTGATAACTTGGAATGTGCTACCGTTTTATATTTTTTGGGATATGCTCATTGGATTTTGGATTCAGCACTGCACTGAGAATCCATTTTTGAAGTGCAACCTTTCCAATAGAGTGCCCAATAGAGTACAAAAGAGGCAAATATAGTACTTTTAACTTCACTGCATTTATCTTACAGCTGCAGTCATTAGATACTTTTGAGATTATTTTACAGAAAGCATATTTTAAATTTACAAAATACAGTGCACTGTTAAATATTTCCATACTGTCTGGGCCCTTTGACTCCTTGAAAGTAGTGTCTTGTTGGGGCCCTTGTTATGTTTCAGATGTCTGAGTTGTTAGGAGTTCCACCAAAGAGGCATTTTCCTTCTAAACCTCAGATGGTTTCATTCTGTTTGAGGGCCAAGGAGGACAAGTGTTCCAAAATTTCTTGAAATAAGCAAGGACTAAAGAATATTCCAAACCATGGATCTAAACGCATGTAGCAGAGCTTTGTTTTACTTCTTCTTTCCTACCCCATTAATTATCTCACAATCCCTCAGATTTACCTCGTTATCCTTTAGAGGGGGCCCATCCCCTACATATCGAACCACAGGAGTTGAAAATACTTTTGTAAGTTAGATTTTGAAAGTAGAACTTTAACTTGTAATGGAGTATTTGTACATTGTTGTATTGATATTTTGACTCAAGCTAAGATTCTCAGTACTTCTTCTGCCACTGGTTATGTCCTATGAAGGCATAAAAACTAATCCATCCATCCATTATCTATACACCGCTTAATCCTCTGCAGGGTCACGGGGGGCCTGGAGCCTATCCCAGCCATCTCGGGCGAAGGCAGGGGACACCCTGGACAGGTCATAAAAACTAATGTTAAATGTCATTTTAATACAATAACATTATCAGTCTGCATTTATTTCCTCATTTACATGAGTTACTCTTTTTGAACATACAGGTTAAACTGCCTTTGGGCACTAGAGAAGCACTGACAGGGAATCTGAGAGGAAGAGCAGCTCTGGTGCCCCCAGTGGTAGTGGCATGGAAAGACACTGTTATGTAACATACTACAGAAGATGAATAATGTGGTGAAAAGATTATTTTTCCTTTGTAATGTGCAGCACTTCTTTCGTAATCCTTTCCAGGAGAGAAAGAAAGACTCATTAGTCCTCAGGTCCAGTGGATGGTTTTAATAGTGCTCTGCTGCCATCATGTGGCAAAGAGTATACCTTGCATCCAAACCCCAGCTATGCCACACCATCTGTTGTTGGTGTTTCTATGGCAACTTCTGTTACCTGGTGCAGGTGAGAACCAGCCTTGGCAAACAGCAGGGCAGAGGAGCTGTGGGGAGGACAACAGAACAAATATGAACGGCCTCTTCAGCAGGTAGGAGTCACTGCTTTAATGTTTCACATTATACAGGAAGACGATAACATGAAGTTTCAAAAGCTTCCCTGTAACCTGATGAGCTTTGGCCAAAATGTTAACAAGCTAGCTTATTACCAATATGTTACAATAAAACATACCCAATTGCCCATTTTCCTCTTGATCCCAGCAGAGATGTCCCGGTGAAGAGCATGGAGCAGATGTTAAAACATGCTGAGAAGTACCTCGGTGAGATTTGCACCCTGCTGGCCTCTTATACTAGGAAGACAGCCAAGCTCAGAGACAAGGCGGACCTGCTGGTGGCTCAGCTCTTGGACTTCTCCAGCACAGAGGACCCTGAGCTGCAGATCGGCCTGAAAAACCTGGCTGAAGACCTGGCCATGGTGCAGGACTACAGACAGGCTCAGGTCTGTAGTTATCATGCATCAGTGTGCTTTGTTTTCAACATGTTGTCATGATGAACGCTTTATTGTTGCAGGTCGAGAGACTGGAGACAAGGATTGTTGCTCCTCTAAAAGCCTATGGAGACATAGTCAAAAATAAAAAGGTGAGTTTGAATACAGATGTGTGCTTCACATACTGATATACCTGCAAGATATACCTCAGTTGATTACCACATTGTCCTAAATTAAGACGAACCTGATTAGAAGATAATATTTCTTTTCCAACACCAAAACATTTTTAGACTTATCTTGAAAAAGATAAGAAGAAGAAAAAGAAAAGAAAAAGTGAAACAGGAATTCTTCAGCAGAATGTAAATCCCATATTTGTGTAACTTCTCAACTTTCTGTCTTGTCTCTTGGAAGAGGTCAAAATTATTTTCTCTAACAGTTAACCTTTTGGTTAACATCCCTGCATTAAATAAATAAAACACAAAAGGGCAGATCAATTCAGCAAGGTTTATTTATGTACTGCTTGAAGACAGACATCACCTCGTCATAATTAGGTTGCTTCAGGACCATCATTGCAACAGTCACACAGTTTGGATGTCAAAACTCTACGACTAGGTGGAAAAGAAAAGGAAAAAAACTGACATGGAAAAAGTTAGCCTTGTGACACTATCCTAAACCTAGTAGCAGGTAGTTTTGTTAAACTAACCAAGCTGCAAAAGAAAACAGAAACAGAAAACAATGAATGAACAAAGTCTAAAAAAATAACTCAACTTACTTTCACAAGGACATGAACGCCAGTGTCCTAAAAAAAAGGACACACCATGACCTGCTCCTGATGTGAACTTTGTTGCTTTTTGGTCAGTTGCAGTGATGGTCCTGAAGCAACATGGATTATGATGGTGTAGGAACAAAACCAATTTGGCAGTATAAGATAAACCGAGGGCAGAGTAGAAATACTGTCATTGGCAGAGCATGTTTCTGCGCCTCTTGGGGACACTTATGGTTGGCAGATTTGTCGTGGTGGCTCACATCGATTTTCCCTCCACGTGATAAATCAGTCAGGCATATTTTACACAAAGCATGACTTTGTGCTTACATTAAGTATGGGTACTCCTCCCATTTCGTGAGAGGCTTGCACAAAGTTTTTGCCTTTTTGCAAGTGCCCCATCCCTCTCATGTTCATCCTTCTGCTTCTTCCTTTATTTTGTCCTGTTCTTGTTTTATTGACAGGTGCCATTTGAGAGAATGACTCCTTGTCAATAGATGTAACCACTAAGGTTAAACATTCTGCCACCTGTTGCATCAAAGAGGCGGTTACGTCAGTTAACGTTACAGCAAGCCTGTTAGAAAGGTTAAAAGGATTTGTGGGATAATATTGAAACTGGAAGACAGCTTATAGAGAACGTTGACATGCCTGGCATGAAGGACAGACAGATAGAAAGAGCCACCAGGCGTTAGCGCCACAGATCCAGTTAGACTCCTCAGTTTCAGAATGAAGGAAGAAGAACTTACACTGTCATGGCAAAAACATGGCTTAAAATGGAGAAAACTGCTAAATTAGCCTCAACCATGACTATGTACTGGGAATCCTCGTCAGACAGACGGAGACACAGAGGGTAGCTTCAGACCTAGTGTACCAGGGCTTGCCGCTAAAAGTAATCACACAACCAGAATCTAATCAAAAACTATTTGTCCAGAAGTGAATAGTGATTATTTTACTCTAGAACAAAATCCAAGGTAGATCTGTGAAAATGACATCTTTTAATGTCAGTGGGGTTTGTTGAATCCAGTTAAGAAAGATTGTATCAAAAATGAAAAAAAAGGGAAGGCAAAGATAGCTGTCGTAACGTAAGTCAAAATGAAAAAGGCTGAGTTTCAGGCACTTGTTTTCTTCATCAATCAGGCCACAAAAGAGGAGATGCTACTCTGATATAATGTAATATAATGTGTAATTTATTTCTGAACACATATCTGAGTAAGGATGAAGGAAGAAGATTTGCCAAGACCTCAGGGAGAATAGAAGGGACAAAAAAAACATTATTGCATGCTTACACTCCACCAGGAAGTGAACTGTTATTTTACAGACTCATCTTTGACCATAGATGGGTGGAACTGCATCCATCTAATAAGACCACACACACTATTCTTTCCCGCATACTTTTTTATTCAAGGACTGTCTGCCTATTTATATTTAGCACAGATGGATTCAAGATCAGGGATTGTAATATTGCAATGATTGATCTTTCAGGCCATAGCTCGATTTCTATGTCTCTAAATATAGAAAGGAAACAAGAAAAACATTGTTGAAATTTCAAATATGGTCAGTGATCCAAAAATAAAGGAGAGACTAAAGGGCCACATCAAAACTATCGAGTCCTTAATGATTCTGGGGAAGTATCAGCAGCAATAAGAAGCAGAAGAAGAAGATGAAGGTTGGATGTGAGAGGGACTGAGTATCTGCCAAAAAGGCAAAAAGTCTGTGCAAGTATCTCACCCAACAGGAGGAGGCTTACCCACACTTAATGAAGAGCAACTTCTGTCAAACTCTGGCTTTTTGCCACACACATTTTAGTGTATCACACAGAGGGAAAAGGTAGAAATCTACGAAACATTAGCAGGTCCAAGAGGCACTGAAACCTGCTCCACCAGTGACTGCATTTACAATCTACATCTACATATCTTCAAGTACTACATAAATAAACAATGCTGGATTTATTAACTGTAGTCACTTAATGTAGTTACTAGTTCACGCAATCCTTCTTGCTGATATTTTAAAGCAAGTGGTTTCCTGGTGGTGATTTTAGGATTCACCGTGTGTAGCCCTGTCTAAATGTAAGTGGTATACGGACCGTGGTAAACATGGTGGGACAGCCCAGAGCAGGGCATCGGAAAATTTCCCTTATTTTCAAATCCCAGTGTTGACAGGTGTGGTTCTGGGTAATTTGGAGGATCTAAAAAAATAATTTATGGGATTGATGACACTATTGGCTAATTTTGGGAAACTATCAGGCATAAGATCAGCCTTTTTAAAACCAGTAATGACTCTGAAACTTTACTGCCCCGAAGGACCTGCAGGACAAATACAGCCTCCAGCTGGACGATGAAGCCTCAAAATATTTTTGAGTAATTCTAACAAAAGCCAATTTAAAATCATTACAAGCAAATTATGGACCCAAAGCAAAAACCACTACGACTACTTTGACTGGTCAAATCTGGACTAGAGTATCCCCGGAAGAGTAAAGATTCTCGATTTGTGAAAATGCTTTTTTCGCAGACCACATTGGCCTGATCTAAAAGCCACTATACTTAGACTGGTAATATCTGGAGTAGACTGTGAAAAAATTAGGATCGGTTGACCACACTGTAAATTAAGTTTGCCTTAACTTTCCCCTTTTCTGCTGAATCATGAGCAGCATTATATGTGGAAGGGTGTGCGTGGAGGTGAAGGTAGAGGACTGGAAGTTTTCCTGAGGACTGAGTTATGGCGAGGAGTACTGCAAACTTTTTCTGTGAAATGGGATTATGTAAAAATATAGATACATTTTGCAATATTGTCTTTTCCAAATAAAAATACATTTTTTTTTTAAAAAGAGCTGACAGTCTATCTACCATTCAGGCAGATCTGAAGAAGTTCAACACTGATCTTAACAGAGACATGAAGGAGTTGCAGAAACTGGAGAAAATCCGACTGAGGAACCCCGCAGATCGACAAAGCATTGTATCCTTCATATACTGAATATGGACTTTTTTCATCACCACACACTCATAAGAAATTTGCTTTATTTACTTATTAAACCTCAATGAACTGCCAGTGGATCAATTAGTGTAAACTTCTTCTGTGCCGCCAAACATTGTTGAAACCCATCAAACTCAGAAATGAGTAGAGATGCTAAAGTTTCCAAAGGGGTTATAAAAAGTCAGGTTTAAATATCTCACTGAGGTGTTCAGACTTTTGGGGAGGAGGTAGAGGAGGTTCTGATCCAGCTGACAAATTGTTATCTTAATTAAAAAAAAACACCTTTATAAGCCACAACCACAACCCCCTGGATAAAAAAGAGAAAAGGGAAGACAACATTGCCAACACATATATAATATATTACTTAATAATATGTATGTACAATATCAGCTGCACCTGCAGTATGTAGTCCACAGTGAAAATATGATTATCTCTATCTGACATTTTCATAACAGAGACAAAAGAAAAAATCAAAAGGTATGCAAAAGTATTTCATTATGTCAACTTTATTTTATCAAAAGTAATGAGTAATGCCATTTTAAATACACATATGTACATACATATATATACAAAGAATGTTTTTTATTTTGGGATATTTGTTTAACTTAGCTGCATGTTGGTGCAGTGGTTAGCTGTTCAGACAGCTGGATGGATGTTTGATTTGTATATGGTCCAACGCCTTCAACTTCATATATATTAGCATATATCGTTCATTTTGTTATATGTCTGTATTATATTGTCAATCTACATCATATGTAAAACTGACTGTTTTGCTATTATTTGAAAAATATGTGATAGACAGTATGCATTTGATCTCTCTATCGTCATATATAGCATGTTTTTGTATAGGACAATATAATATTTTGCCATACTGTCACATGTAATGTATCACATATTACATGCCAATGATGTAATACACAATTACATTGTGAATTTTTTTCTTGACAAACCTCTCAGTCTCAGGTAATGTACATGATTTTATGATTAGCCTACTTCATGAATATCATCACACTGACCCTGCGAGCAGCCTGTACAGACTGTGAGGTAAAGCTTTGTGTAATGTATGTATGTGTTTTTTGACAGGCAGAAGTAAATGCTCAGAAGGCTTCCAACAATGCCCAGCGCAGTGTAAAGCAACTGGAGGAGACCATCACAGACTTCCAGAGACAGAAGCTGGAAGATATCAAAGTCAGTCTGACACATGCATGCACACTGTACACATACCACTGCTTCAACCCTCTCACTCATTTGGCACAGATTTCTAAAGAATTTCTAAGTTTTACCCTCGTGCAGCACGTCTCTGGACCCAGACATAACCACTGGAACACCTTTGACTTAGTTTATACTCTGGGGATGCCTCTGAATTCCCTGAATAAGATTCACTTTGTCTCTGACCACAAATGTATTACCTTTAATGCATCTTTACTAGCTACTACAATAACCTAGAACTTACCCTCACATCTTTAATGAGCAGTCTGTAGCCACATTTTCCAGCTACTTTTCTGATCTGGACAAATGTCTGACTCACTTCACTAATGTTAATGACCAGGTTAGTTGGTTTCATGATTTGTGTACATCAGCCACTGACTCTTCTGCTCCATACACTTCCAGGGTTGTCCCAGTTATTAATACAACCGTTTGGATCAACAATGATATCAGACAACAAAGAAAAGAATATAGGAAGGCTGAATGTTCATCACCTTCATATGAAGGAGCTGTTGTTTAAACTGAACCAAACTATTTCAGATTTGTGAGCTGTCTACTTTTCAGGCTTCATAAAACCCAGGGTTCCTGTTTAGATGATTGTGCTAGGAGCAGGTGTAGGTGAACTGAGATTGCAGGGTAACGCCCAGTCCAGACACGAACACACACACACACACACACACACACTCAAGGACAGACACCGAGAAAGACTGGCATGACAGAGAGGGGTAGGGGAAAAACAGGAAACAGGGGAAGGGAAGAGGAAGGAGGCTTCCTGACACTCTCCTAGACTGAAAATTTCTTATATTTTTTGTGGGCAAGATTGAATTACAGATCAATCTCCATGCTATGCTTTTTATTCAAAATCCTTGAAAAAATTGTCACGACCATCTCAAGTTAGATGAAGGTCATAAAACAAAAATTTCAATCTGGCTTTCGTCACACGCACAGTTGCGAGACCACCTTACACAGAGTAATCTAAGATATACTTACACGTGCAGACAAAGGTGAAAACTCCATTCTCATCCTGCTTGATTTGACTGCTGCCTTTGACAGCATCGATCATGCCATTTTACTTTATAGACTGCGTAACTATAACTGTGTTGGCACAGCTTTAAAATGCTTTCATTCCTACTTGACAAATAGATATTTTACTGTCCATATGAACTGTCCTCAGTTCCCCTGCTGTCTGGAGTCCCTCAGGGGTCACACCTCGGACCAGTCCCTTTTTCATTGTACTTGCTTCCTCCTGGTCGTTTGTTCAGCCACATTCAAGAAGTGTCATATCACTGTGCTATCACTGTGCTATGCTAATGATAAACAGATAAACATCTATTTCTCTGCTAAACTCATTAACCTGCATAAACTGTCCTCCTGCCATGATTGCTTAGCTGTCAGCAAAGAGTGGATGTCTCTTAATTTCCTCCACCTAAACCCTGATGAAACAGAAATTTTTTGAATTGGTCCTGAAATTCTGCAGTACATCAGTTTATTGGTCCATTTCACTGGCATATCAAATCTACAGCTAAGAATCTGGTAATCCTTCTTTTATTATGACTTTTTGCTGAGATATCACTAAGCTTGTTCATTCCAGTTTCCTTCAGCCAATCACAAAAATCTGATGTATCTTGTCTTCTACAGATCTTGAACTATTGATTCACACTTTCATTTTCTCCTGCCTTGATTAATGTAATTTCCTCCAGATGTGTCTCAGTCAAGTTGCTGTAAACCATAAAGATAGTTAAGAATGCAGTTGCAAGGCTATTAACTAGAACTAGCTGATGGTCCCACATTCTTCTCATTTTTCTTCTTCCTTCCATTGGCTTTCTGTTAAATTCAGAATAAACTACAAGATCCTGTTGATAACATATAAGGCTCTGCATGACCTTGCCCCCAGTTACATTTCTGATCTCCTATTTTACTTCTTGGCCACTCTGATCCTCTAATCTCGGCCTTTTATCCGTCCCCCACTCCAACTACAAAACAAAAGGTGATCGTGCTGTCTGGAATCATCAGATTTGCTGAATCTTTGGACTGTTTCATGCTGCTTCTGAAAACACATTTTTAGGCAAGCCTTTTTATAGATATTGTCTGGTCTGTCTACCATTGTGATTTGTTTTATATTTTATTGTATTTCTGCATCATTTTTTCGTGGAAGTGAAGCACTTTGTAACCGTGTGTTTTAAAAGGTGGTTTATTAATAACGCTTCACTTGCTTAATTTGTTTTTTGGCAGAGGATTTTTACAGACTTTATCACCGTGGAGATGCTCTTCCATGCTAAAGCCCTGGAGGTCTATACACACACATACCACAACCTGGAGGCAATGGACACTCAAAAGGATCTGGAGGTAGCTTATGCTAATGATACAGCTGATAACACCTGACACAAAAATGTGCAGTGACTGATGTAAGATAAACCCACTGTTTCATTAAAGTCCCATCTAGAATGTTAACTGTTAAAATAGTGCATCAAAAAGCATTATATGTGTTTTATGATAATGTAACCTAAAATCATGAAGCATTATGAATGCATTAGAATTCATTATGAATGCCCCCATAACACACTATAGATGTGGTCTTTGTAGAAGGTGTCCCCAATACACTTCCTCTTGCTGTCGTGATAATGAAGTAGGCATGACACTTTCTTCCTGACTCCACAGCTGTTCAATGGACGGATCAAGATGTCGGACTCTCTGGCTGGGCGCCTGGACACCCCACTGAGCAGCTACTCTTCTCCCCTCATGAACCGCTATCCCATTCCTCCTGTGGCCTCCCCAAAAAGCCAAAGCCTCTGGTCAACGTTGGCCTCGACCACAGGTCAAAACCACAGACAACAACACAGTCTGTACCCAGCCACAGCCAGGAAGGTGAGCCCTAATGTTTTTGTTACCATAGTGACAAAATGAGAGTGCTTGTTGAAGACAGAAACGTCACTTAAACCGATCAATTCTGCACTGCTGTCCTAAAGGCCATCACTCAGTGACCCTGAAAATTCACCTTTTTTCATTGGCAGTCTCGCAGCACCTTACAACGCCAGAGAGGCATAGATGAGGAGGAAGAGCTGGAGGGTGAAGAAGAGGAAGATGAAGAGGAAGAGGAAGAGGAGGAGGAGGAGATGTATGAATCAGAGAAAGAGGAGGTTCAGCACACCAGCAGACAGTCTTATGCTGCTCAATATGCTAAGATGCGCAGATGGCAAAAGTAACAACCTGTGCATAGAAACACATCCATAGACACAGCGTGTGGTTTCTTTCATGCTGAGAAAGATGTGTTATTAATGTACCTTTCCATCAGCACTTCTGTTCAATATTGGTGTTATGAAGGTGCAGACTTCACAAATTATGTTTATACAATATAACACTGAGTGCATTGAAGGGTATGCTTTGTTTAGGGATGTTAGTGACTGCTCTATTTGATTATATTTTCTGTTGCAGTTAGTTCAGATGAGAAAAAGGTCCCAAAACAAACCTTGATGCATCAACTTAATCTTACCATATTTCATTTTTAACACATGTCTCATAGAGAAGTGATGTAAAGGAAGGCAAAGTCCCACCTTTTAGGTGAGGGGGAAAGAGCAAACTCATAACACAAAGGCAGTATTTTGTTTTCAGTTCAAGACGTCAACAATTAATAGAGATAAAAGCCAGCAATTGTCTGACTGACATATGCTTTAAGTCACTGTTTAATTCCAGATGAACTCTGACTTAAATCAAGATATCATCTGTAGCCAAGAAAGGCCTCCAACATCATAATTTTCTGTACAGGCTCCAATTCCATTTTTAATGGGTTTGCTTCTGAAATATCAGACATGTCATGCTGGGATACATAAACACAAATGGACAGCCCAAATGCTTGATTCTTGATATTATACATTTATTTATTTATTTTACAAATTGTCTGAAAGGATTTTTTAGCTGTCTTTGCTTAACGGATAATTTTACACTTAAAAACTGTGGAACTCAGATGTATATTTTTATTATTTTGTAGATATACTGCTTCATTTGAAAGCAAGCATCTGATGTTTTTCTACTTTTTATTTCACAACCATATTGGCAGACATTGGTGGTTTTCATGGATTACGTTCAATGCCAACATTATTGATAAATCCAGTGACAATTAATTTTTTCAAATTTTGGCTTTCCGCAATATATTTAAGTATAACATGGTTAAGGTTAGTCCTGCAGGACTGACCTCCAGTGTCTTGCATAAAAGTTACATATGCTACACATTCCTCCACCACCCAGACCTCTACACTCTTATTTTGTAGCTCACTTCAGAAAGGACAAAACACTTCCTGTTTTAGCACTGACATAAATTGGTACAGATAGTACATGAATTCTGGGATGCTGGGCTGGTGTTTCAGTGTTGATGAACCATACGAAGGTCCAAAATTAATTAGTGTAGAATAATTATAATTTAAGAGTAGAAAAGTTACATTACACTTTTTAATTATGTTTGACATATACTTTTGAAAAGTGTACTCATAAATTGATGTCATTAAAGTTCTACTTAAATGAATTCAAAATGAATATACTAACTATACAATACCTATAAAAAGTGTACTTAATTCTCAGTGTATTGTAAATTGAACTTCATTGTAATTCCAATAAATATACTAACTATACTACGAGTTTACTTTTGAAAAGTCTAAATATTTTACGAAATATTTGATGGATAGATAGATACCTTATTAATCTCCAAAGAGAAAATTTAATTTAATTATTTAGCTTAATTAAAGTGTACTTTAATTTCAGGATTTTTTTTTTTTTAATTTTTTTTCACTGGAGTACACATAAAGTTTATAAAAAGTTGAGCCAGTTGAGTATCTGATTTAGTATTAGTACTCAAGCAATACTGAAGTGGTAGTGAAGGATTACTGGAGTACACTTAAGTATATTTGAAGGTGACAAAAACAGCAAAAGTGTACACATTCTTGAAAAAGTATAATTTAAGTAGAATATTTTTTTTCACCTGGGTGCTCTCAGCATGCAACTTCAGGTCAGAGGCAAAAAAAGGGTTGTGGATTTTGGTATGAAATGTCCCTTTAAGCCTGCCACACTTCTATAAACAACATTTATCTAGTTGTTTGAGTTTGAAGAGTGAATTTGGATGATTCATTCAAAAAAAAGTCATCCTCTAGTGCTTGCACTCTGTGCAATAGCAATAAAGTTGGAACAAATCTAATATAATCTATCCAAGTATAGAAACATTCACAGTGCATGAAGATTCCTGTAAAAGCTTTGTAATGGGCCCCTACTGCTTGTGTAAAAAAGCTGTCCTTGGAAACTGTTTGGAAAAGGGCAGGCACTTTAAAAAAAAAAGTACCTGGCAGAGGATTGGATGAGACATCTGTCTATCACTGTCAGCCACAGACAATCAGATCAGCAAACCACCTGACGTAGTATGACGTAGTGAAGCCAGTTGGAAGAAGAGCAAAAACATCTTTTCCATCAAGAAAATATTTGCTGTTCTTTCAATGAAGAAATGCTCTGTTCTGATGTAACTGATAACAGCATCTACGTTAACCTCTTTAAGAACCACCACTGTTGTTTTCCAACGAGCTGTCACTTCTTTTGCTGTTGTCACTCCTAAACCATGGGCAGTAGTTCCTCAGAGGACGCTATCTGGTCTGGTTTGGCAACAAAAGCAAAACTTGAAGCCTGGCGAGATAGATTTACCTTGTGAGGCAGCTGGATTCACAAGATCAGTCAAAAGTTTGGACACACCTTCTCACTCAATGGTTTTTCAAATTTCTATTATTTTCTAAATGGTAGATTCATACTGAAGACATCAAAACCATGAAGCAACACATATGGAACTATGTAGTAAACAAAAAAGGGTTCAACAACCCACAATATGTTTTATATTTTAGATTTTTTTAAGTAGCCAAGTGCTTTGATGCAGCTTTGCACACTCTTTTCTTTCACTCAGCTTCATGAGGCAGTCACCTGAATGGTTTTTAATTTACAAGTGTGCCATTTCAAGAGTTAATTTGTAGAATTTCTTGCTTTCTTAATGTGTTTGAAACCATCAGTTGTGTTGATGTAGGGTTGGTACACAGTTAATTGCTCTATTTGAGTACTGTTATAATCCACATTATGGCAAGAACCACTCAGCTAAGTAAAGAGAAACGACAGTCAATCACTCACGTCCATCCAGAAGATTTCAAGACCTTCATCAGAGTTACCAGCCTCAGAAACTGTAAATTAACAGCACCTCAGATTAGAGCCTTCACGGTCCAATAGCTGCAAAGAAACCACTACCGAGGAAGAACAACAAGAAAAAGAGACTTTTTTGGGCCAAGAAACAAAAGGAATGGACAGACCAGCGGAAATCTGTGCTTTGGTCTGATGAGTCCAAATTTGAGATCATTGGTTCCACCCATGTCTTTGTGAGACGTAGAAAAGGTGAGTGGATTGTTCAACATGTCTGGTCCCCACCATGAAGCATGGAGGAGGAGGTGTGATGGTGTGGGGGTGCTTTGCTGGTGACACTGTTGGTGGTTTATTAAAATTGAAGGCACACTGGACCAGCATGGCTACCACAGCATCCTGCAGCGACATGCCATCCCATCGGGTTTGTGTTTAGTTGGACAATCATTTATTTTTCAAAGGACAATCACAAACACACCTCCAGGCTGTGTAAGGGCCAAGAAGGAGAGTGATGGAGTGCTGCAGATGACCTGGCCTCCACAGTCACCGGACCTGAACCCAGCTGAGAAGGTTTGGGATGAGTTGGACGGCAGAGTGAAGGCAAAAGAGCCAACAAGTGCTCAGCACCTCTGGGAGCTCCGTCAAGACTGTTGGAAACATTTGAGGTGATGCTGATTGAGGGAATGCCAAGAGCGTGCAAAGCTTTTCAAAGCAAAAGACAGCTAAGAGTCTAAAATACAAAACATATTGTGGTTTGTTGAACCCTTTTTTGTTTACTGCATAGTTCCATATGTGTTCCTTCATAGTTTTGATGTCATCAGTATGAGTCTACAATGTAGAAAGTAATAAAAATAAAGAAAAACCATTAAGTGAGAAGGTGTGTCCAAACCTTTGACTGGCAGTGTAGGTTGTTGATACTGCAGTTGCAGTGGACTCATTGAATCACAGGATGCTAGTGCCATTGTGCCAGTAGGTCTGGTATATTAAAATGTTCATATACTATTGTCAACACAATACTTTAGGTTCGGATAACTATTCCTTCATAGAGGAATATAAAAATGTTTTTAACCTGTTTTAACAAAATAAGCCAAACATGTGATGCTCATCAGTTTTTAATTCTGACTTGACAGCAGCCATGCAAGAACTTTTTTTCCCATAAAATGTACTGTATGTTAAATGTAAAGTCTGATAAATAGTAACATTATCATTTAAATAATAAAATATCAGATCAAAGAAGAAGTAAATATGCAATTCATGCCAATATTCAATATTTAACTGTTTTTGATCTGTGCTGTAGACACTTTGCAGTCAGTGCCCTGTTTGTGAGTTCCTATGAACATAATTCCCAGCATGATTGGGTCCATATGGATGATTGTGCACCTCACAGTATATGTCCAGGGTCCAATGCCAAAATTCAGTGCCAATGCAGGAAGTGTGTGTGTAAGTGTGTCATTTTTTAGAAATACAGAAAGAACAGCTGTGAAGGTTAAGATCTTTCATGCTGGAAACTGGAGTTTGCATCCCATCACAGATCTAAAATCAGAAGGCGCTTTTTGTATCAACACCACAAAAAACCTTTATCATAGAATGCGGTCTGTACTGAACTCTGTGAACTGTAAATGACAGACAGACTGTGCAACGCTTCAGTGTGAAATAATAAATAACTGATGGCCACATTTGTCAGCTTAGGAATGTTTAATATTCCATATCGTCAGAAGCTAAAATATTTGAACATAAAGGTTAAAAGAGTACATTTCACTGAATGCACTTACAGAGCGATATCACTGGGCTGCATTGATCAGAAATGAGATTATACTGGAGACCAGATACACAGAGCAAGGATACTGGATATCAGAATGTCAGTGAGTGTGTGTGTGAAGCTGTCAGCCTAGTAGCACAATGAAACTTCAGTTCCTGAATCTGGCTAAATATAGCAGGGTTCTTCAGAGATAAAAAAATATTCTTCACAGTATTTTTTCATCACATCCATGCATGTCATTGTAAGTCATCCATGACACACTTGAAATGGCACTTAAAAAAAGAAAAAGAATGAAAAAAGAACAGTATTTTCACTTTCATGGACATGGCAGGTAGGAGGAGGAGAGGATCAGATTCGAGGAATGTGTGTTGCCGCAGTGTCTGTTTGTTTGAATAAAAAGCTCCTCATCTGCAATGGGCTGAATCTTCTTTAGGCTGCATTTGATGACTTTGATCAAGTTTTGCACAATACCACAAATGCACCAGAGACATACAGAACCCCCCTCCCACACACACACACACATACACACCCTCCCAATTTTCCCTTTTTTTTTTCGAAAGCAGACACAGAACAAACAAATACAAAAACAAATCATCTGGCACTGTGAACACTTGGCATCTGTCAAATCCTAAAACAACAGAACAGTGGAAAAAAACACAATTTTTGTTGACAGCCAACATCTTCACAGAGGCAGCATAGTCAAGAGACCCACACTCACTCGCAGCAGTACAGTAGTAGTACTAGTATCAGTCGGTATGTGATTGAAGGTGTAGAAGTTGTAAGTTAAGCAAGAGGCCACTCTCCTTGTTTGACTCGGTGTCTCCAGGAGACCATTCTCAAGTCTGATTGTTAGCCAACCTATAAAGTGCTTTCAAAAATAATCTCCTCATCATATTCATCCACATCTTTACAACTTATCAGTATGTCAATAAGAGCAATGTTACGAGTGGGAAAGAGGAGAGAGGAAGAATTAAAAAGGGTCTATTCAGGCACGAGCAAAGAGCTCTTCTCTTTTTCCTCCTCAGTTCCTTCTTTCCACAGCTTTTCTTTTCCTTTCTGATTTCTTTTTTACTTCTTGAAAGGCGTCAGTCTGCCGATGTTGTGCCAGAAGGTGGAGGTTTTGCGCTTCGGCTCAGCCAGCATGAAGACCTGCTGCTGGGGCAAAGCAGTAGGGAGAGAGGGGTGTTTCTGTCGCAGCAGGAAGTCATAGTAGGGTCTGGTCACTGCTGAGGAGGAGGAGATAAACAGAAAATATCATTTCTCATGACATTCTCATCAGATATCATGCACAGCAGACAAAAGCTGACGGGAGGCATTCATTACATAATCCAGGACTGAGTTTATCAAGTGTCTCAGAGGCCTAGAGGTCCCACAGTGATGGATACTGTTATCTCTAAAATAAAAGTGGCTAATCAACGACTGATCCAGCATTAGGTCAGAAAGGTCAGTTGCTATTAAAGGTCTGTAAAAAACATTGAGCAGTGGCAGAATTACCTGGCTCACATTTCCACAGCACTGATTCCATCAGCTCAACACAAATACTGTTTTCTGTCTCTAATTAATTCCAATTATTACTATGATTGTTATTTTTATTACATTTTGCTGTTTCTTTGTCTGACATTAAGCTATAACATCAATGAAATTCACAACTTCCTGATTTCATTTTTCAAGATTTTCAACAGTTTATAATATTCTATTATGCAAAGGGGAAGCTATTCTATTTGGAGCTGAGGGACTGCTTTAAATGTAAAGCAAAACTGCAGGTTGTTGAGTTCATTGACTTTAGCTTGACTCCATCCAAAGAACAGCAAAGTAGAAGTGGAAACAGAAACAATATTCTGTCAGAGAATGGTGATTTTGCATTAGCGGGAGGTATGATACTACTGTGTGGAATTGACGGTGAATGTATCAAGAGAACAGGTTTTGAGGAACTGAGTTTGCCACGAAAAGCATCAACAGAAAATTCAAACATGATTAGAGAAGAAAGATGCTTCATTAGTTTCCATTCACTAAGTCATTTCTTTTACCTGACTTAGCCGTTTTTGTTTGATGTTATGCCACTGTCTATGAAACTCAACACTTCCTTCAGAGATCTCACATTAACAGCCGACCAGAGGAGGGCAGGATTGACCTTGAGCTTCTGCTGCTTCACCCCAGTGGTTCTCAATGGATGGACAACAGTCCAGGTCTGGATCCGGACCAATAACCAATAAATTACTGAGAACTATTCAATTTGGACTGAGTGCTTCTATTTTAACTGGCACAACGTTTCTCCCATTTAAATCATGTGTTCATCGACCCAGGACGCTCTCAGACCAGTAGCCACTACTCAGCCAATCACATCTGTGCATTCCAAAGATAATTTTGGCTTGAGTCATCATCATTTCATTTTAGAGTTGGTGAAATGTCATAACAACACAAATGCCTGCTCATAGTTTCTCTTGTTAACACAAACACTGCTTTCATTCACTAATTATTCCCACTGCTTCGACTTCGCTGTTTCTTCAAGCGCAGTTCAGACACCGCCGATGAAACACAAGTCTTGCTGTGGATGTTCCATATTACTACCATTATTTCCTTTGAGCTAGGTGAATCTTTCAATGTGAAAACAGCATTGCAGGAAGACAGAAGCTTAAACACCAATAAAGAACAGGAAGGTGGAAGCGAGTGGAATCTCTCTCTGTCTTGTTGAGAGCATGAGTGTAGGAATCTTCTGGAGGAGGAGGAGGAGAATTTTTAGTCCCAGCAAACCTTAACTGTTGTTCCTGAAAGGGATTCTGAGATGCTTCAAGAATAAAGGCCCCAGTGACATATGATTTCAATAAAAAGTGCTGCTGTATGCATTATAGATCGGTGCTTATATATTATACATAGTGAGATAGCCCATGTCCGAGCACAGGGAGAAAGGAGAACATCTTAAGACTGAGAGAACACTGAGACTTAAGATGATCTAAGGGGCAGTATATTCCCTGACAAAAGGAAATAAAACTTAAAGAAGATGATACAAACACTACACTGAGACTCAGTTCCAGGTGCTTGTTAGTGATCTGGCTTTGTCTGAATCCTTGGGTGCGTACCTTTGGGTTTCCCGGCTGGATGGCTTTTGCAGGCATTGAGAATGGCCTGTTTCTTCTGGACCTCTGTGAGAGAGAAGCCTGAGAGGAAAAGAATAAACAACATCACTATGAAGCTTTCTACATAAACAGAGTCATTTTTTCAGGGGGGAAATTTGGAAAGTATGATTGAAAACTGAAAGAGTGACAGACAAAAAGTGTCCAAGCTCAGCAGCACACTGACATGCCAAGAAACACTCTAATGTGCCAAAAAGGCGACACAGAAGACTGCACGGTGGTCAAGATTAATTGTAACAATGCAGGTTCCTCAGAAAAATCATCTTTGCAAATGTTTTATCAAGAATCTGCATCTTTGGTGAGTAATAGCTGATGCAAATTACGCACAGTCCACCGTGAGGTTCAGCAGCAAAAACACCACTACTGTCTACAGTTAGAATTACTGCTATAATTATGACGTATATGACATACACACACTTTCACATTAAAACACCATCCTGTTGTCCAGTGCTCTGCAGGGGCCTGACTGACTGCACTGTATATTTAGTTACATTCGTGATTGACTGTCTGCAGTTTGGGGCAGTCTGTTTGATAAATACAGCACACGTCTGAGGCAGGATGACTCACACCTGTCTCACGCAACATGCATTTAATGGATAGAAATGTGCAGGAATCAGCATCAGTCCAAAACAAGAAAAACACACATTTCTTATCATTCATGTCATGATGATCATCTGGAGTAACCAGATAATACAGATCAAATATCTCAGGAAAGAAGGCTGGCTGTGTATAATGGAGGGAGATGAGGTGGAATCTCTGATATTCTGGTTGTCTATTCTTTGGATCACCATCATAGAAATCCATTTACGGCTGGCGGCCCCACATTTCTTGACACACTGCCAAGTGGTGAGCTAAAGTATTAATGCAGATGCAGTGGAGGGAGAAGAAAGGAGGATATTGGCCACATGATAGTCCAAGGAAACAGGTTTGCAGAGGAGGAAGTTTGGCTGAGAGGTCATGGAGACAGCCCAGCTAACCAGATGATCACAGGTTTGGTGGTAGTAATCTCAGTATTTTCTGGTTACAGAACAGATAATTCGATTAAAAGGGCAAATTTTAAGAACTGTGATGAATCTGACCTGTCTCACGGTCATGCTGGACCTGAATCCTTTCGTCCGCAAAGGCTCGGAGCCAGCGCTGTTTGTGCTCAGGCTTCTTGGCACACAGGAGGTGGACCTCGTCACCAGCCACTGATCGAAGCTTCACAGCATTCTTTACGCTGATGTTGAAGTCCTTCTCCTTGCCATCCTCCACATCTATCACCTCCATGTGGTCCATGTCCATCCGACCCTTGTAGTATAGCATGTCTCGGCGCAGGAGGTCCTGCAATAATGAGGATGTTGAATTCAGTCAACAATTCTTTTGAAGAATACTCAAGTAATCTACAGAACCAGCAAGAGCGAATATGGCTGACTGATTGATAAATGGTGTGTTTCCTGTCACACGTATGAACCAACAGAAGAATAATCTGAATTCTTCTGCTCCGATAATTTTAGTACATTCCATATTTGAAATTTATTATTAATTAAGATGTTCCTACATTAGTTACTGTTCCTTAACTGTACATTATCTGACATGGTGAACAGGTAGTCAATTGAACTCAATATTTTAATTTGCTCAGGTCCCATCATTTATGAGCAGGCTACACAATTTTAAAGCAGTTCTTTAATGAGTGCAGTCAGGGGACGAAAGACTGGCCCCATCATTCATGATCAGGCCTCACAAATCTGAGGATCTAATCATATAATCATCAACCACAAGAACAATCATGCATGACAGCACAGAAACAAATATACAAACAGATAAATAAAACAAACGAAACACAAAAACGCAAAACATTTAAAGTATGGACACTAGCACACAAACAATTAGCTGGTGATTACGCTTCTGGACATGTTTTAACCAGAATATCAAGATTGACAGTCATTTGGATGCAAGAGATTATTGTCATCCCAGTATGACATTAATAGTTGTGCTGCAAACTTTTCCACTGGAGAAAATTATTGAAATTGGCCAGCATTGTCAAAGTACCTACAACTGTGGTGCATTTTTAGTGCTTAATCAAGTTATCTCAAACTACAATCAGCAGGTAATGCATACACAGTAGACAGAAAGTGGGAAGGGCTCAGGGCTCATTATTGCACATCCTTTGCTAATTCATCCAGGATTAATGTGGCTGTCAGTAAGGTACAAAAGAAAGCATGCACAACTTATGAAAAATGAATGTGTGGTCTCGGTAAGAGAGCAAAGCTCTGGAGTCAGAGACCATCACTGACATGTTGACATGTTGTTGTGTTCTTCAGAACTGCACAGGTATTTTAGTAAAAAAAAAACATTTTGCACCACTTGGCATTTTGCATTTGAGTGCTGCTACTCAAACAAAGAGATGTCAGGACACCACGTTGTAGGCCTTGGAAACTGTCATTGTTTTCTCTTTTTTGGCTTAAATGTTGACATGAAAATCAATGGTCACTGCACAATACTACTTAATATGTGAGAATTACTTTATTTGCATATTTCTCATATACAAAGACAAATCAACCATTTGTGCACCACAAGGGCACCGCAAGGCAGATCATTTTATTATTTGGGATATTTTCATTTGAACCTGTTTCTCCATCATTTAAGCTCTATACCACTTTATGGAAGCAAAGCCCTCTAATGACAACAATGCAGCCACAAACTGAGAAATACTGGCATTAAAAATAACTCAATATCCAACACTAGAGATACCACAAGTTCACTTTTTCTACCCTTTAAGGATGATTCTTCCTGCATAAAAGTGGAAAATACAATATAAACTGCTGAGGCACCTTTTTGCAGTAAACCATCTGATGATCAAACAGGAAAAACATTCTCTGCTGACTCTTGGCCTGAGGCTGGGACAGCTTGGTCAACTCCCCCGAAAAGATGAGGTCAGAGCTCCTGCTGAGGACGTCTTCACCCTGCATTGGTCAAAACGTGCGCGAACACACACGCATGCACGCACGCACGCACGCACGCACACACACACACACACACACACACACACACCCACACACACACACACACACACACACACACACACACACACACACAGATACACACACACAGAGCTTTTACTTGCTACCCAGTCCTGTTGCAGTTGCACTGAACAGTATTAAGTGAGAGACCATATTTCAGAAGAAAGACGCTCCTTGCCATACCTCCCAGTCCTCTATGGAGCTCTGCCAATGGGCGATCTTGTCAATGTTCTCAAGGCGCCGTTTCCTTTCGTTAATCAGCCTGGCCACATTCTTCATGGCATTTAAGGCTGCCTCCACATCTTTGTAGTCCCTAAAGAAAAGAGTGACATGCAGTGGTTGGGCACTAGTTTATTTTGACTCAATCCCCACATACCGTCCTGTCGCCCCAAATACTCCAGAGAGCACCAAATGTGGATTAATGTGCCTTTGAAAGTAGTCCCCACAAATGCACCACAGACAGTTTAGTAAAGTCAGTTATGTAATTTGTTGACAGTAGGAAGTAAGTAAGAGAATAAAAGAAACACCACGTCTATACTCTAATGGCGGTGCTCCCACATAAGAACAGAATCTGACCCAACACAAACATGGGATGCCATAAGACGATTTATTAATTAAGGACATTTGTTGGAATTTACAGAATTATGCATAATGCAACTATACATAGCTACATGGAGCAAAGTAGAAGGAGAAAGATAAATGGATGTGTATATATAAAGCTCTTATAAAGTCTGCCGACCACTCAAAGCGCTTTTACAACACGAGGCTGCATTCACACGTGGTAGCTAGGCCACCTGCTCTTTACGAGCATTAACACACTCACAGCATCGGGGGCAATTTGGGGTTCAGTATCTTGCCCAAGGATACTTTGACACGCAGACTGCCGAGGCCAAGGATCAAACCACCAACCCTCTGATAAATGAAGACCGTTCTACCTCCTAAGCCACAATCCCCCCAAGCTTACAGCACCTGATATTCCCAGGCGGTCTCCCAGATAAGTACTAACCAAGCCCAACCCTGCTAAGCTTCCGAGATCGGATGAGATCGTCCGTGTTCAGGGTGGTATGGCATTGTATGGCATGTGTTAAAAAGCAATTCCTTTTTTAGTGATAAAGAGAGTAACGTAAAATAGTAGACTAACACGTTCTACCGAGTGGTCAGTGAAAGCAACATGCACATGGCAGTTGAGAGTCCAGAGTGTTGCGCTTTCCAAAAGAAACACTTATTTTCTTGTTGAAGTAAAAGGCAAGCCAGTTTGCCAAAGGTAGTTTGTGAGGTGATGAACTAAGGGAATCTCCAGAGTCATTACAGTCATTACAGCTTGAAACATGCTAAACTGGATGAGCTGCAAGGACAAATGCACTTGAAAAGCTAAGAAACTGAAACCTCATTCAGAAGGAGAATTTGTGGAGGTGTTGCTTGTTGCTGCACCAAAGTAAAAAGTGTCAGTTTGTCTGGAAGAATTTATAGAGATGAGGGAAAAACCTGTTGTGGAGCTCAGTAATAGCAAGTGTCGATGTGATTCGACCTTCATGGTGAACATTACCAAGTACCTCCCAGAGCTGAATCTCAAGCTCCAGCCAGCTTCTCATCTCTCTCTAGAATAAACGCAATGGATCATTTTGACATCAGCACATGCTCCACTGGATTCACTTCACTTTCACTTCCATATTTTATTGTTTATTGTTTAGTATATTTTATTGCCTTGGTATATTTTCATTCTGGTATATTTTTAATTGCTTTACGAATATTTTTATTGCATGTTGGTTTATTTTATTTTATTGTAGTTATCTTAATATTATTCTTTCTAATCTTCTTATCTTTCTTATTATCTGTTTCTTACATGGGGGTTGCAATGAAAATTTCATTGACATGCTCAATGACAATAAAGACTCTTGAATCTTGAATCTCCTGCAATGCTTCCCTCTATAACACGCGTAAGGAGTTAGCATTTACCTGTGCTGTGGGTTGGTATACTTGAGCAGCTCAGCCAGTTGCAGTGGGTACTTGCAGATCTTCTGAACTGGGGTAAGCAGGAAACCATCCAAGGAAATGTCGATCATCTTCTGGAGCAGTCGGCAGGCCTCAAAGAAGAACACGTATTTGTTGACCTTCATGAGCTTAGAGAGCTGAACGCAGGCGTTGGGATGGTTGTTGCAATACTCTGAATAGATCTGGAAATCTGTTTGCTGCATATTAAACACAGCAAGAGAAAGGGTTAGAAGCAAGAAAAACAATCTGGGTAGAATGCAGACCCCAGGGTCAAAAGGTATGAACTCACATTTACTCTGAGGAAATTGTTTACAAACTATATCAATAATAGCTTGAGGGTTTTAGAAAACTAAATGAAAGAGGTGCAATAAAGAGGAAATATGACGTGGAACAACTTAGAAGAGAGTTCTGACATTAAGAAGAAAGGAAGGTTTAAGACTAACTTTTTTGTGCCATTTTTTCCATACAGTAACATCTCTCTGATAGAATGTTGAATGTTGAAACACTGCCGCAGTAATTCATGGGCTTTCTGCAAGCTTTCTGGATGACTTTTGTGACTCAGCTTACGTGTTCGAGGAAGCAGCAGCCGATCTCGCTGAGGTGCGGCTGCTCCTTGTTGAACTGCTTTTCCAGCCCTTTCAGGAACTTCCTCTGGAATCGGTAGATCTCTTCAATATTGCCAAAGATGGTGCGAAGCTGCTCTTCATTGAACATGTCTGTCCTCTTGCGGCACTGTTTGATGTAACCCTGGGGGAAACAAACACACAACATAATGCAAACATACACTATAATGTTGTTGGAGGGCAGCTGAAGTGTATATAGTAGAAAGGAAGTGTCGCCAAGTGCTTGCTCATGAGGGAATTGTTGGTCTCTGTAGATAAAGAGTTTGGTCTGTACCTGCTCTATATGGAAAGTCTACTGAGACAACTTCAGTTGTATTTTGGCACTAAATAAATAAAATTGAATTGAATTGAAAATTGAATATAGTAAGTGTGTTTGTTTGTGATTTATATTCTGAAATAGTTTTATATATAAGTACCTATATTGTACAACAATAATCTAATAGATTTACATGGATGAGAATAAAGCAGCAGCAGTAGCACCTTTTCACATCAAGGCCATTACAAGTGCATGAGTGTGCCAACCTCACTACACCCATGCCAGCACATTTCTGATAGATTCTGGTTCATGGTTCTGGGTCTTTAATAACATGAGTTCTAGTGTTCAGAACAGTGGTGACTAGTCTAGACACTAGAACCTGGCTTAAACAGAAAAGGTCATGGTAAGGAAATGGGCTTATTGGAGCTGGTGTATAATAGTATTTGAACAAGACAATAAATCACAAATGTTAGACTTTTAATCCAATCTAATCCAGACCTCACAGATGTCTTTCAGGTGCTTTATGTAGTCTCTCTCTGTGCTCATGATCTCATTGATGACATTGGCCCTCATCTGCTCTTTGCAGGGTAAACCAGGTCCCAGCAACAAGCCCAGACCTGCCCGGTCCTCCTCTCCAGCCTGAGACTCCTCAAGGTGGGCCAGATACTCCTCCATGGGCTCGTCCTGGTTCACACGCAACTAAGGAGGACACAGGTAAGTTAAAACGGCAGGAAGAATATTGATTTTCCCCAACAATTAACTCTGCATGTCTTTCATTGTCAACTCTCTCTTCACAAAAATCACATGAATAGGAAATGCAGTTCTCATATTGTAATGGCTTCTGGTTTACAGCTATGCTAAAGTGATTTAATGGGCGATCTCAATTTTTTATCGTAGGCCACGTCTTCATGGTCAGACCTTCCGCTGTGTATCTGTGGAAACGGTGATGTGTATTCGCGTTTTCGACTAATCTTTATCTTTAAGACAACAGATTTTTGTTTTCGGACTATGGACTATCTGCCTCTGGATATATTTTGGTTTTGACCAATGCCTGGACCACGACAATGATTTGGCAATACAGATTTGTGCGGGTGACGTTGGTAAGCCTGCAAAATGGCTTAGGCCAGCTGGATTTTTAAGAAGAATAACTTCCCAACATCAGACAGATTAAAAACAGATCCTTTTTCAAAAAGTTACAGAAGCAGAAATTGATGAGTCTTACCTTGGTGTTATTTTATTGTTGCTGTTTTTGGAAGCTGTTTGCTTGTCTTTCTTTATTTTTTGGTGCGGTGGGTGTGTGCCAATTTTGTTCTTGATTTCTGATCTATGTATTTGACTTGTATTGAGCTTTTTTGTTGACACTATGTGACTTTGAGTCTTTTTATTGTTTTTTTTTTTTTTTGTAAGGACCCCGGGTACACCAGAGACCACTTTCTGTAAGATAATGGGGATCTAAATACAGACTGATCCTCGAAGGATTCACAAAAAACAAACAAAAAACTAAACAGAACCCTAATTTTGCTGATTACACAAATATTGATAACAGGAGGAGGCATCATATACTCAGTCTGTCAGTGTAATCAGTGTAATTAAAAGCTGTATGGTGAGTAATTCCTGTCTCTTCCCGTAGTCTGGACAGAGTTTGTCTCACCCGTACGAAGCTGGCAGGGAACCAGCCCTCGCTGTCCATGATGCGACCCCACCACCACTCCTTGTTGGTGGCATCCACTACTTCGATGACATCACCGGCCTTGAAGCCCAGCTCCTGGTCGTCCATGGTGACGTGGTCCCAGAGGGCCTCAGCATACACCACGCTGCCATCACTGATCAGCTGCAGAGGAAGCACCACAGAGGAAAGAGAGGTCAGCCTTCTATTAAGTTTATTACTTGTTTCGGCACAACTACCAGTCACTAAAATGACAAAGAATGTGGTTTACTGATGTAACATTACACTATCTCAGTGCACTCTTCAAACCACTTACACACTTCTTAGAGGAAGAAGTATTAGTGTTAGTAGTATCAGTTAGCCTTATAACTGCCAGAAATATGCACTTTCAACATGAGTACATTGTGTACTTGACAGTACAAGTGTCAAATATGGGTTTGGGAAAAGGTTGTGTGACTGGATGAACATATTGGCTCTCGGCGACTGGCTGAGTCCATCACTAGCTGTTTGTTGGGGATGAATTTTGTCGTTTATTTTGCTGATTTAATGGTCTGCCACTGAAGAATGAGTGAGAGCCGCTGCTCAGCAACAGACTCTCACTCAGCACAAAGAGGCCAGCAATGACAGAGAGAGGCAGCAGGGAAAGATTTCACATCTAACTCTGTGAATCAAGAGGTTTATCTCAACCAGATCAAAGCTGGTGATTGTTGGAACAGTGGAAAGACTAACCAAGACAGTTTTATTTTGTTTCTGTCAAGTTTGAATGAAGTATGTTTCACAATGAGTTAACAAGGCAATTAAGCTCATCTTAGTTTAATGAAAAAGAGTAACTTGAATTCAGAAGGTGTATTTTTCTGTTTGATAAGAAAAATATGGGGGCGGGTCCTTCATGAGTCGGTTGCTTGTGGCAGGTGAACAAAATGTAATGGATAACTGGTCTTCTCATGTCATCCCTGCGGCCCCACACCTGCACGAATATACAGGCAATCATCTGTGTTAGGCTGACATCCCTAGTTTGGGACACCTTTGGACACAAAGGTGTGTTCCCTGCATTCTACTTTGATGTCATGAGGTTAAAAGCAGGCCCAAAATTCAGTACACATAAACACACTGACGTCGAGTGCAGAGCGAGAAATCAGTGAGGCGCTAAGGTGGAAGAAGACGAATACAGTGGAGAGAAAAGGAGTGTGAGATACAGGGAGACAGAGACAGAGTGATACCAGAAGGAGACAGAACCAGTGTTATTGATGAAGGCACTGCAGTGGTCATATGACCCCAGGCTCCACAGGGGCCATCCATTATCCTGCTCAGCCTCTCATTCCTGCAGAGGCAACACAAATTCTGCTGGGCCACATCAGCCCACCATCCCTCGTCTTTGCACGCCTCTTTCAGAGATGGTGTTTCACACTACCTCACTAGTGGTGTTAAAGACACAGTCATGTTATTCTTCTTAGCTCCACTGATCCATCATAGCGATGAGGAAAACAGCAGTGGACGTTGCTAAGCAACACACCCACACCATCTTGCCTCTCTTCTGCCTTTCTCTCCAGATTCCTCTTTGGCTGCATGACACCACAATATTCTCTTACTAAATGTTATGATAGTAAACAGCTACTTTCAGCTTCTCGTACGCAGGTTGAGCATCATGACAGCGCATATAGCCCTGGTCTAAGGGTCACTATGACAACAGCGATGGTTAATATGCACACACACACACTCACACAAGCAGCTGCACCCTTGTCACCTTTCCCCCTGATTTTAATGTGAGCAGCTGAGCAGGGCATAAACAGGTTTTGTCTGGCTCTGAGGGGCTTGTGGCTCAGACATAAGCTTTTTTGGGCACATATACATACACACATTTTGGACCTGAATTATACCTGAAAAATACTGTGTATTTGATTTAATTCATGCAACACGTTTACTTCATATCTGAGTCATGTAAATTCAACTGATGTATTTAAGTGATACTCTGAAAAAGCTCTAAATTAGTGACGATGTATAGGTGTCCCGATGTGAGGAGCCACTGTGTTGGGGTAAAGAGCTCAGCAACAGGAAGCAACTTGGTGTTTCTTCTGCAGCCACTTACTCAAAGAAAATGTAAAGTGTGTAAATTTCCATCCATTTTTAAGGCTGAAATAAGTTATTTATTAACACGAGGGCAATCCAAACAACATACCATTGACTTATTGTATTCTGATGGCTGACAGTTTCCTGCAGACACAGGTAACTTGAACATTGCATATTTCAGTTTAATCTATTTAATGAAGTTCTGACGTTCACTGTTCTTTTATCTCTAGCAGTTTGTGTGTTTAATTATTTCCCTTTTAGACTTTTCCCATTTCACATTTAGCAAGATACGTGTGCAACTGTGCAACTTGTCAACATAGACACTTAAGGCGGGAATAGCAGCAGTCACACCTGGTGCAAAGAAAGGTGGACAATTGATTTTTTATTGTTGTTGTTTTTGTGGATTTTAAAGTAAAGCTTCCTTGTTCACTTGTAAAAGCTGCTATTCTCCAGGAATATAACAACAAGCAACAATACTACTTTGAACATGTGTAGCAACAAGAGAGGGAAAGACAAGTTGTTCACCTCGACAGTGTATACAGTTCATATTCATGTTGTAAAAATCACCCTTTGTGTTAAAGCAACCCCGTCAAGAAATCAGAGTTTGAAACACCTGATTTTTTTGAAGGTGTCAGATCTGCTATTGCTACTATCCTGTCCTTGCAGTGTAACCTTGGCAAATTCCTTTAGAACAATTAACACCTCTGTCAGAGTTGTGCCATAACAGAGGCTTAACCTACATTTAAGATACTGTAGAATGTGAAAAAAAATAAAAATGTTTTTTAGATAATAGCTAATTGCACAGACAAATGCAAGTCACATGTTATGTCTATTTCCGCTTTGCTGCTCTCAGAAATTCACTTCCATGTCCATCTGCTTTGCTGTTTTATGAAGCACTAAGCATTAATCTACTATCACTGAAATGAAATGCAGCAGTATCCATTTGTCCGATGATACAGTATCATTGTTCTTGCTAATGATGCAGACACACTGGCAGGTTAGTTGATGATGACTATCAGGAGATTTTTTTAAATAATTTTTGTGATATGTAAAAGTTTTTGCAGTAATTTTTTAAAATTGTGGGTGGATTTCTGCTATGATATGGTGCCAGAGTCCAGAGCTTTATATCAGAAGACATATTGGTTATGTGAAATGTCTTTACAGTATCAATTACATCTGTTTGACAAACCAGGCTGGAAGAAGTTGATGTGAGGAGATTGTCAATAATGCCATCTCTTTATTTCCAAATGAAAGTTACTATGACAGTAGACTGTTCCCTTTTGTTCTAGTCCCTCTCTTCAAATACTGCTTCCTGAGATGTCATCTCGGTTTACCTGGACAAACTGCTGTACAACAAGCTAATCTAGCAATATGGCAACAGCAGCTAATGTCTGAGTACAGTCACTCAAAACACTAGTTTCTACCAGAAATGGTTAGCTGTCTGGGTGCTAACACACCACTAACAGGTTTATATTTTTATGATATTATATTACATTGATCATAATATTAAATCATAATATGGCACCAAATCAGTAATAACATGGGCAGATCAGATCAGCACACAAATGAAAGCTGTCTACTCAGTTCTGTTCAAACTGCCACGTTATATTCTGAACACAATCAGCCATAGTTATCTAAGAGCTGAGGAGCAGTAACAGGGTCACCGCAGAGTGTGTTACATCACCTGAAAGTACTCTGTTATACTACTGTTGCTTTGAAAGGACTGATTTGGTACTGCAAACTACTTTATACCAAATAAACACTCCAGATGAAAAAAACAGTGTGTTCTGTGAATTATCCACAGCAGCATAGGATATGTTGGTGTTGTACTTTAACGGGTAAGGTTGGCAATATTCTTTTTTAAGTCAACAAATCCCACGTCCAAGTGTTGGCCAGCTGTATAAGGAAATGACTGAACCTTTCTTAAAATGAAAGCATGTATTCGTGAGATGCTTTTAAAGATTCATGTTTTCAGTTGGAACCAAGGGGCTTAGGGCTGAGAGCCACAGACAGGGTAGGAAAGTCACACAGTATTGAGAGACAGACTAACACACAGTTAGTTTGGATCATTTTATGGAATTTGTTGACAATAATAGAAAAGCATAAGCCTTATCCTTCAAATAGCACAATCTGAACACCATCAGCACCCTTGTAATGGGGTGGAGACTGAAGTCATCGAGACAGGTATGTCAAAGCCTGGACAAATCACAGTCATTACTAGAGGTACGGGAAAAAAAAAGCCTCCCTTTACAGGCTCCTATGCTCATATACAGCAGATTCCTCTTGTTTACATGTTTCCCACGACACAAATGTACACACATCATCATTCTCACACAAAAGGATTTTCCCTCTCCTCCTGGTTGTACCTGTGTTCTTGTGCTGCCATGTTGGACACCCATCAATCCCAGCAGTCCCTCTCATCAACAGGGCAGTCCTCTGCTCCCTGGTGCCTCTGTGTTTCAGTTTATCTGCTCTTTTCCTCCATCTTGAAGCATGTGTGTGTGTGTATGCATGTGTGTATGTGTTTTGTGCGTGCGTGAGAGAGAGTGGTGGTCTGTGTGTACGTTCTACTGGAAGGCCAGCAGGAACATGAGTACCACATTGATGATGATGAGAAGCATCATGATGAGGAACACCACCACCTTCTGAGTCTCTGGGGGGAGGTTGCAGCGCAGCATGGCGCTGAAGAATCCCATCCTCTGCCTGCTCCACCTCCCTGAGCCGCTGCCACGAGCCATTAGTCCCCTGGCCTCCTCCTCTTCCTCCTCCTCAGCACCGCTGGCCCTCCCCCGTCGCCTTTCCCTCAGCGCCGAGCCTCCACACCACACCGCGTCACTTCGTCCTCCTCCTCGGCTATCTCCGTCGCTGTCCTCTAGCGCTGCTCTCCTCCTCCGCTCGGCTCCGGCGGTCGCCTCCTCTGCTTCTCCTGCCACTTTGCCGATGCCCGGTGTTGCCCCGGCCTGCCGGTGGAGGCTGGGCGCCTATCTGTGTCAGCGTGTGTGTGAATCCGTGCTCTGTGAAGCTATTTGAGTATTACGTGCTGAACATCCCCCCGTCCTCCTTTACTCCTTTTCTTCTCTTTGAGGAATAGGCACCGCCCCTCTCTTTTTTCTTTATATTTCCAGCAATTTAGTCTTTCTTTTCTTTTTGGTTCCTCTTGTCTCTCTTCCAGTCAGGATGTCAGGATAAAAGACAGACGACAGGATGCTGCATCTCTCCTGCTGATGCTCATGTCTCCTTGTCTATTCCTTCCTCTTCTTTTTACCCCTCTGTCCTCTTTTCCAGCTTGTTCTCTTATTACCGTAGCCTACATACGTTCAGCTGTTTCTATCTCTCAAACCAACTGGCCATTTATTCTCTATCTGGCTTATTTTCTTCCTCTCCTCTCTTTCCGTCTCTGCCCACCTCTTCTCTCCGTTAACAGCTCCTGCTAAAATGGTGTTCGGTGCTCTGCCTGGAGCTGTGCTGCCTCAGCCATCCATCTAACTACCAGGATCACCCTCTTTTCTTTTTTCCCCCTTCCTTCCCTTCTTTTTTGTGTGCCCACCCTTGCATAGCTGGCAGCCAATCAGGATGCAGAGTGTGTCAATGTATCCTGGATACCAGAGCAGTTGAGGCAGGGCCATAGCAACCCCTAGGAGGATGAGGAGGGGGTTGGGTGTTAGGATGAGAGGGACAGAGGGAGGGGTATGGTGGAGGCCATGCAGAATAATAGACAGATCTCAAGGGAAACGTATGTGTGTGCGTCTATGTGTGTGTGCCCAGGTGCAGGGGTTTACGGGTGAGTGCTGTTTGCTGTATTCATATACATTTGCACTGATTGAGGAAATAACTGATTATAATTTGATAGTTGTTTCAAATGAGTTTTTTTTTTTTTTTGCAAAATCTATGTTGTTGATGCACTAATGCTACTTACCATCACATTTAGTTTTATTGATTTTAAGTGCTTAAAATCGCATCAGGTTTGACCGAATCTGATGTTATGCTATATTTTTCAGAAAGTCTCATGAAAAAACAAAACCAACAGTCCATCTCTCAATACTCTCTGACTTCCCTATCCTGTCTGTAGCTCTCAACTCAACAAGACCAGGAGGAAATAGTGCATTTGTTGGGGACTATTTCTGGGATTATGCCATATTCTATCTATATCATCAAGTGTGAGCAAAGGCTGCACTGTTGCATGGATGTTACTTTAAAATGGATGAATAAAAGGGGAAGTACTTGGCAATATTGAGATGCTGCATATTTATGTTAAACCTCTAAGCACAGTAGGGTCCTAATTTCTCATGGCCTGTGTCAAACATTGTGACCTTTATTCTAATTTGGTTGACATCTGATTTTTTGTGAGTGTTCTTCAGGTTTTAAAGAAGCTCATCAACAGTTATCAACTCATCTCTTCTATCCAGCTTGTATTATGACGGCTGGACATTTAGAGGGCACTGTTTAGAGACATTTTAGCAAGGAAACCAAAGCAAAACTGTAAAGTGGGGTGATAGAAATGGTGGAAATTAATATTTGCACGTGTACTTGAGTGTCAGCAGCAAATCATACATGTTGAGACACAAATGAATGGATATACAGTATTTATGTATATTATTGTTTCCTCTCAATCTCCTCTATCACCTGACCTTCAGAGTGACGCTACCAGAGGCCTAGCAGTAGCATTCCCATATCCTACCTGTGTTTTAGCTAATGACATTGTATGAACTGACCAGGAAAAGTCAGTGAGCTGTTCTTTTCCCTGGTTCTACCTCTCCACAGACCTGACCTCAATATGCAACTGGAAAACTGGAATCACCACATCAAACCTACAACATGCTCCTCTCAGTCATTTCCACACAAGGCCAGGGCAACGTAATGCTGACAGATAAATGATAAGAAAATACTGAAAAATGATGATAGGTGATGCATTTAAATCATCAGATTTGTCCAATCAGCAATCAGCAGTCAGAAAGAAAGATACTGAGTTTACCATGATCTAAAACAGAAAAGAAGCAGATCCTCACATGGGCGAAGCTAGAAGCTGGGACCAACCGTAAATAAGTATCAAACAAACACATACACAGCAGCCTCCTGGCCAGATCTCCTCACAGCCATCTCACATTTCATCCAACCTTTATGAGTCTCCATTAACTGAGTGCTCTTCTGAGCAGCAAAGACTGCCAGAAACCACACAGCCCCCCCCCCACACACACATACACACAAGCATGTACGTATGCACTCACACACAGGCACACACATACACACACACACACACTTTAACTCCTTCCGTTCCAAGACAAAAGACATCAGCGACCCACAGGATGGCAGCAAAGCACTGACTGTCTGATACTCAGGAAGAAGAAGAAAACTGTGTGTGACACGCAGCTGGTTGCCTGGCGGTCTGTTTTGATTGGTTATCACTATCAGCCAATAAAACAGAGAGAGCACTCAATGCAGCAGGATGAGGAGCAGAAGACAATTACTCTAAGAAACTGATTTCATACCTGATGTTCGTGACAGATTATTATCAGCACTATTAAATTGTCTGGGTTTGTTTGTTTTTTTCATTGCTACTATAAAAGAATAAAAACTCAGACCTGCCTTAATAACAAAACCTCACAAGACCTGACAAACCTCACATACATTTTCCACTGGGCTTGCTTGTTAACATGCAACAAGAGGACAACATTCACATGTTTAGCCCAAATTCACACGCAGGTCACTAAATTAAGAATTCATCTTAACAAAGTTTCTGTGCCTCCCTGTGTGCATGTGAAGCAGAGTGTTTGAGGAAACAATGATGTCATCACAGACATCAGCAGAATGGACTACTGGTTAGTTTACATCTGATTAGCACTGCTAGGCTATGTGCCGGACAGGTGTTCAAAAACTACAATTTATATATGTGTGTATATATAAATTGTAGTATAGATACACTGCTCCAAAAAATAAAGCGAACACTTAAACAACACAATGTAACTCCAAGTCAGTCACACTTCTGTGAAATCAAGCAACACTGATTGACAATCAATTTCATATGTTGTGCAAATGGAATAGACAACAGGTGGAAATTATAGGTAATTAGCAAGACACCCCCTATAAAGGAGTGGTTCTGCAGGTGGTGACCACAGACCACTTCTCAGTTCCTGTGCTTTCTGGCTGATGTTTTGGTCACTTTTGAATGCTGGTGGTGCTTTCACTCTAGTGGCAGCATGAGACGGAGTCTACAACCCACACAAGTGGCTCAGGTAATGCAGCTCATCCAGGATGGCACATCAATCCGAGCTGTGGCAAGAAGGTTTGCTGTGTCTGTCAGCGTAGTGTCCAGAGCATGGAGGCATTACTAGGAGACAGGCCAGTACATTAGGAGACGTGGAGGAGGCCGTAGGAGGGCAACAACCCAGCAGCAGGACCGCTACCTCCACCTTTGTGCAAGGAGGAACAGGAGGAGAACTGCCAGAGCCCTGCAACATGACCTCCAGCAGGCCACAAATGTGCATGTGTCTGCTCAAACGGTCAGAAACAGACTCCATGAGGGCGGTATGAGGGCCCAACGTCCACAGGTGGGGGTTGTGCTTACAGCCCAACACCGTGCAGGACGTTTGGCATTTGCCAGAGAACACCAAGATTGGCAAATTCGTCACTGGCGCCCTGTGCTCTTCACAGATGAAAGCAGGTTCACACTGAGCACACGTGACAGACGTGACAGAGTCTGGAGACTCCGTGGAGAACGTTCTGCTGCCTGCAACATCCTCCAGCATGACCAGTTTGGCAGTGGGTCAGTAATGGTGTGGGGTGGCATTTCTTTGGGGGGCCACACAGCCCTCCATGTGCTCACCAGAGGTAGCCTGACTGCCATGAGGTACCGAGATGAGATCCTCAGACCCCTTGTGAAACCATATGCTGGTGCGGTTGGCCCTGGGTTCCTCCTAATGCAAGACAATGCTACACCTCATGTGGCTGGAGTGTGTCAGAAGTTCCTGCAAGACAAAGACATTGATGCTATGGACTGCCCCCCCCCCCCCCCCCCCCCCTCCGGTTCCCCAGACCTGAATCCAACTGAGCACATCTGGCCATCATGTCTCGCTCCATCCACCAACGCCACATTGCACCACGGACTGTCCAGGAGTAGGTGGATGCTTTAGTCCAGGTCTGGGAGGATCTCCAGACCTGGACTCCCCTCAGGAGACCATCCGCCACCTCATCAGGAGCATGCCCAGACATTGTAGGGAGGTCATACAGACAGGTGGAGGCCACACACACTACTGAGCCTCATTTTGACTTGTTATAGGGACATAACATCAAACTTGGATCAGCCTGTAGTGTGTTTCTACTTTAATTTTGAGGGTGACTCCAAATCCAGACCTCCATGGATTAATACATTTTATTTCCATCTATAATTTTGTGTGATTTCGTTGCCAGCACATTCAACTATGTAAAGAACAAAGTATCTAATAAGAATATTTCACTCATTCAGATCTAGGATGTGTTATTTTAGTGATCCCTTTATTTTTTTGAGCAGTATATCTGTAGATATCTGTATGTGATGGTTTTGGTATTTCTTGTTTTATGTTGAAAGTTGTCCTCATGTGTTATCTTTTGCTTTACTTCCTGTGTTTTCCGCCTTTGTAATTATTGACTTGTTTCACCTGTCACCCGTTAGTCCTCCCTCTCAGTGTATTTCAGCCAGTGTTTTCCCTCAGTCTGGGCCAGTTCGTCCTTGTACATTTTGTACAGTTCCAGTGTTCGCTGTGTTTTTTGGACTACTGCTTTGTTTTTCCCCTGGACCCTTTGCTTTTCTTTTGGAGATTTTTTGCCTGTTTGGAAATATTTCTTTGGATTTGCCTGTTCCTGCTTCACCATTCCCATAAGCCTTTTGTTATTGCGTTACTTGAACTGCACCTGACCCAAATGTAGGCTACAAAGGCTGACTTTTTAAATGAGTCCAACCCCTTGCATCTATGTTTTCCCCATTTGTACAAGTTTGACACTGTTTATATGTGGTCAAAACATGATGGTGCTGCATGAGTGGCAGCTAGTTACACCTATAGTCAACTTTTATATTGTTTTTTAGTTTGTATTTTTCTATTCTGTTGTTATTCCTACTGCTATTGCCTGCTGTCTCTAACCCTTGAATTTCCTTGGCTGGGGATGAATAATGTCTTATCTATCTTATCTTAAAGGATAACTTTCGTTTTTTACAACCTGGACTTTATTTGTAGCATTAAATACGACCATATAGACACCCAGACAACTTTGGTGGCATTTGGAGTCGTTTTGAAGAAATTAGCCCCAGAAGAGCGGCGCATATATCCGTATAATGCGAGTAATTGGGGCACCCGTGCGTAGCCTCTATGAACGCATAATCTGCGGCGAAACTCGTTCATATTCCAATATTTTGTCATGATATGCTGGTGCTATTCCCCTCTGAGCCCGTGGTGGCATGTTATCAACATCCAGCGTCTCTAGACAACTACTTCTGACATGGATGACGTCATTTTCGAGCGCCGCGCACTGCGAGCAACCAGCCACAACACGGCTAACTCTGCGGCGGTCGGCTAGTTTAGCTGTAGTTTGCGACTGTTATTTTTCACAAAATGAATGAATATTTTTCCGACTCTGAGGTGGTGGATCATGACTTTGTTTACGATGGACGTCCTTACCGTTTGAGCCAGAGTACACGGACGAGGAGCTCGTTGAAAGGAGGACGCGGAGGCAGAGAGAGGAACAGCTGGTCAAGCAACAACAAACGGCTGCGCGTCCACGAGTAGACGGTAACTGGTGGTGTTCTTGTGGACAATGTTCATCGATGACAACAGAGGAGGATATGTTCATCGATGACAACAGAGGAGGATGTGTCAATAAACGTCTGTATCACAACACTGGAGGATTTCCGCGCAATGATAAACCGGGCTGTGGTGGAGACATTTTTTCGTGTCCCTAAAGTGAACTGGAAGACCCAGCCAAAGCCTGCAGGACCAAATGGACAACTTTCGATTGAGTAAGTAGCTTACACACATGTATAGATTGTTTATTTGCCTTGGTTTTGTTTGTTTTGTGAAATCCTCCATTATATTCATCCATTTTGTGAAAAATAACAGTTGCAAACTACAGCTAAACTAGCCGACCGCCGCAGAGTTAGCCGTGTTGTGGCTGGTTGCTCGCAGCGCGCGGCGCTCGAAAATGACGTCATCCACGTCAGAAGTAGTTGTCTAGAGACACTGGAAGTTGATAACATGCCACCACGGGCTCAGAGGGAATAGCGCCAGCATATCATAACAAAATATTGGAATATGAACGAGTTTCGCCGCAGATTATGCGTTTATAGAGGCTACGCACGGGTGCCCCAATTACTCGCATTATACGGATATACGCGCCGCTCTTCTGGGGCTAATTTCTTCAAAACGACTCCAAATGCCACCAAAGTTGTCGGGGTGTCTAAATGGTCGTATTTAATGCTACAAATAAAGTCCAGGTTGTAAAAAACAAAAGTTATCCTTTAAACAATTTTCAACCAATCTGGACAACAAAAAAAGAAGCAAAGCACCAATATAATGAGCAGACATCTGCACAACACTGCAATAAAAATATCAGGGCATCCATCATGGGTCATTGTTGTAGAAGATAAATCACTGTTCAGAGAAATGATAATGTTCTACAGCTAGTTACAGGAAAGGCGACAGGTCAAAGCTCTCATTTGAATCAGTTGGTAACATGGCTTTTCACATGAAAGCTTCATGTTGAAGCTGTGGTCTTTCAAGATGTATTTTGTTGGATCACTCTTTCTATACCAACACACCTGCGTTGGAAGGAATGACAATGCCTTGGTCTAAAGTGCAGATGGAAACGGAGAGCTAATGTAAGCTAATGCCTGATTTATGTGCTGAGATTCTTGCTCTAAACTTAATTCTTTGTATGGCAGGTTATTAATGACTTGATACCATTTTCTTCCCTTATAATGACATTTGTAAAGTAACTTAGTTCATAATGTCACATTCAGTACAATTTCTGCGAGGAAAACCTTTGATAAATGTCTTCTTTCCTGTAATGACTTTATGACTTTTCCTATTTCTGTTAATAGACAGAATATTATAGATGCTACACTCATAGTGTAATTAAGTAAAATCAATTTGGTAACAGTAACTATTAAGGCCAGGGTATGCTTGAAAGATCTAATGAAGGCCACACATGAAAGCAAGGTGGACAGTTATCTCAACTGTTCAACTGGGGAGAATGGTATTCACTAATTTTTTTCATTCATGGTATTGCACCTGGTTGTGCACAGTGACGTGGTAGTTGTGTGAAGGAAGGAGCACATGTACACATGTACAGGAGCACATGGGAAGGCCACTGTAGAAGAAGAAAGCAAGAAATGCTGTGCGTGATGGGTTTCTTTTTCATTTCTATTGGTACAATATGCTGCCATGTGTGTTGTTTTCTGCTTGCATCCTTGTTCTTCTTTGTCTTTGTATGTAGATATGTTGGTTATATGATTATTGGTGTGTTTCTGAAGTAGATACAAGTAGAAGTGACTGGGCCAGGGTTCCCACAGACCAGCGAGCCAATCATCAACAAGGACCTTCACACGGTTGTCCCTTATGGCATATTCATATTACAGCTGAAAAACAAGGGACTGGCTGTGTGCATCCTGCGTTCCAGCACCTTAGTAACAACGCTAAAGTTGCTAGCAGTGGATGACATTACATTTCAGAGGCTCGAACAGTATGTTTGTAATAAGCCTGGTAGCTACATCTGCATTATAATAGGGAATAGCTTTGTCTGGTTTCATTATGAGGGCAATTTGTAATTGCACAGTTCTGGGAAGTCAGAACACAAACAATTTTGTAAAATATTAGCTGCACCCACAAACATCAGTGCTACTTGGGTCAAAGTTAAAAAGATTTGAACTTTCATACCTGTATTTCTAAATATATATATATTTATTTATTACCTAAATCCACTGGGAAATAACACATAATGAAACAGGTTAATGTCCTTTCCATAATAACGCTAGTATATTGTGTCTATAAAAAATAGACACACTATGCAAAAGTCTAGATTGTAATTTTTTTTCAAATCATTTTTTAGTTTTCATTACTTTCTGACAGAGAATGCTGTACTGTATTTACATGCAGACTGTAAATACACATTACATGATTTCTGACCCATGAAATGTCTTTTGAAATACATTTTTCCAGCCCTGAGTAGTATCTAGAAGGGCGGTCCTTTCAGACATGATATAGCTCTGATACGATCCACCAGTAACTAAGGTAATGGGTGAATCAGCATTTTCATCAACTCAGATCTTCCCTCATTTTTACTGTTGGCTGAACAGTAAGATAGTAATGTTCAGAGACAGTGAGACAAAGAAACCTTAAACTATTAAAATAAGGGGAAAATGTCACTCTGATCACTAGTGGAATTTACACCCTTGCTCCCTCATTTCCAGTGTCACACTGTGAGACTCCACCTGGTGCTGTGAGAGTGCGTGTATCCACTCAGTAAATCACTGAGCTTGTGCATCATCAGAATCCAGACCAGGTATCCATGACAACCAAACAACCCAGCAACCTCAGAGCTTGTTTTTGCCACCCCTCTTAACTAAAAGGCAGTGAGAGCCATTCCTAGTCCTTTGCTGAGACCAGGCTCTGTTTCACTTGCTACCATCCTGACATTGCATTTTCACCTGGGAGCTACTGTGAAAGTGGTTTCATTAGAATAAGTTTCAGAGATGGCAGTGGTGGTTTGAGGTCTTTTTAACACTGGGTGGGCTTACAGACGCTTTGTTCCCCTACAATTGGGGAAGGGTTTCTAAGAATTTATGGCATTTAGTTACAGCAATGAACCAATTTCCTTCATTCCCTGGAGGGGCTGACTCCTCAGTTCTGCCCCCACTATCTCTGCAGAGCCCCCAAATTGTTTTTTTTTTCTTTGTATGTTTTTTTTCTAACAAAGGGGAAAGAGTCTGGAGAGGCTGAAATTGGACTCAAAGGCAATACACTGGAACCTTGGAACCTATTCATAAACAATTATAGACACTTAACAGGGAGACGGCTTCTACATCGTCATCGCTGCTGCATATCATTTGGTGTAAAGACATCTTAACCTTATATGAACCATTTTCATTATTTATATCAAGGCTGAAACCGAAACAATAATGCCACAACTATTCTATCACTGCCCCCAGTGGTAGAATCAAAAATGACACTGTGGCAAAAACACCACACACAACCTATTCCATCATTAGGAATATGATTAATGATTAGGAGGATGATACAATCACTAAATAACCATGCATGTAGCTCTTTTAATCTTCAACCATAACACACTTCTTTTGGGCCAAACACAGTGCTTCAAACCACAATCCCTGTGAAATCCATCATGCAGTGTTAGAGACAGCATCTCCACGTTGCCTACCTCATTGATGGCTAGCTGCTCTCCTCCGCCTCCTCCTGGGTGTCCAAAACGATGTCCAGAACTGCGAAACTCTTCATACAGTAGATCCTCTTCGCTGCCCAGTTCGTCCCCAAGCCCCACCTTGTCTGACGCTCCGTCAGGAACAACCACCGCTGAGTCAGAGAGAGAAGGGGGAAGAAGGGGGACAAATGAGAGACAAAGGCAACAAATCACTGATTAATGAAGTTACAATTAACTGAGTTAATCCAGCCTGAAACTGTGGGAGCTACACGGGTTGACATTCATCAATGGAGGATATCAGCAAATAAATTAGCAGGTAGATATGGAATCAGATGGGTCTCAATATTAATGAATGCACAAAGAAGGTTCACAAATGTCATTCTGATACACGTACAAATATTTCTATTTTTGGACAGATGTAATAGAAAATCAACAAATTGTCAATCTGAAAGTATTCTTAAGGTTTTTCTAAAAGAAAACCATAATTGGAAGAACAGCTGGTCCAACATTTCTAAACTACTTCGACGTGTGAACTTCACTGACATGGCTCCATTCACAAATGCATTTTTTTTCAAAAGTGAGTTATCTGTAGCCCATCAGATGTCTCCTTCCATTCCAGCCCATCTCATGAGCGTAGATTTGAGGGTTTGGTTTGATGTGATCACATGCTGTTACTATTTGTATCAATGTAAGGGGAAATTGTAATTATTTATGACATTTATCTATAGTAAGTAATTAACCATTAAAAAAATCAACATCAGTGTTAAAATGTTTGGTAGCTGTAACCCTCAATAAAAAGATTCAGATTAGCAGGGACCAAAGGGCGCTTTTATCAAATCAGAGGGAGCTGGATGGTTTACATGGTTTTAAACTGACCTTTGTTATCGTTCCTATTTGACCTCAAACAAAAACCTTACTTTGTAGCTTGAATAATTCAATAAAGGCCTTCTGAAAAATGTGCCCTCGTGAGCTCAGGAAATAGTGTGTCATTACTGTCCCTCACTGGCTGGAAGATGAGCTGTGAGAATGAGAATAGGCACTGCTGTGACTGCATGTTACTGTGTCACCAAATAACCAGAGCACAGAGGCCTCTAACACAGCTCTGTGTTCAGCCCACCATCTGACAACCCCTCTGTGGCTGCACAGCATTTTAAAATCACACACACACCTAGATAGATCCTCTTACTTCTTACTAGGAAAGAAAACACAGAGCTATTTTTACTTCAAGACTTTCTTCTTATTGAACATCATCAATCACAATTCCTTGGAGCATCAGCAGACCTGCAACCTTCCCTACATGTTCTCAGAGATAGAAATGAAACTGATGGCAGCCATTGTTTTGGGTGGATTTGATCATTTTGGAAACTATTTTTATTTTAGCCATTCCAATAAATCAGCCCTGCCTCAAATAAACCCAGGTATGATGTAACCTGATCAGAGTTTGGTAGGCTCATGCAATGACGGATAACAGATGACCAACAAATGCATATTTAAGGTCCTTACAACGAGGCCCATTCAAATTATTAGTAGGTTACAAAGTTGTAGCTCTAAGCTTACATCTATTCATATAAGTGAAGACCTTTTACAATTAATATTATCCAAAAGACTTGATGGAGACATGATGACGGAGCAAAACCCAGAACAAGAGGAAGCTTCCAGCAACAATCCCTGGCCACATCAGGCCACATCTGGCCACACTTTTTATGCTAAAACCTAAAAAAGACAACAGTTACAGTGACAGGATGAAGTGCTTGCTGTGACTCCAGAAAAAGACTGACATCTCTGCATTTAAAAACTTCTCTTCTGACCCCACAAGAACATTGAAGTTGTACTTGACATGCACTGTAGGTGAAAATGTAGTTAACTAGCTAATGTTAGCTATGTTAATTTTTCTTGTGTGAAGTTATTCCTTGATGCTATAACATTAACTTATCTTGCAGCTAGTGGGCTTTGTGTATTTCATTCATATTTCAGCTTCAACGTTAATGTTACTTTCAGAAGTTAGTATAATCATAATATATTATGTTTTGAGAACTTTTACTTGACAATAGATTTTCAGTACACCACCCACCACTGACAGAGGCTAGAAAAAAACCCATAATGTCAACTACTGATAAAATGTTTCATTTTGTAACTAAGGTTAAATCTTAACTGTAGTCTAGATGCAAGCATATCTGCGACAAACACATTTTTAATGCATATATTCATAGGTCGGATGGGCAAAACAAAACAAAACAAAATTAACAATTAACAAAAAAGCAATTGGACAGATTCGAGGCTCTGATTGACCCGTTTAGTGTCAGTAAAATCAACACTATTTGCATGATTAGCAATATTCAGCCATTTTCCATATGAACTCTTTAACTCTACACCCTAATGGGCTCATTAGCAAGCTAGTTTTATCAGGTGGTTCAGTCAGCTACACAGAATCTCCACCCACAGGTAGCTGGCCTTGATAATTAGTAACAACTAATCTCTACATAAGAATTAGTTTAGGTGGTGCAAACTGTTTCATTTGTGATTAGTGATGCAGAAATCTTCTCTTTGTTATATTTCGGCTAAGTTTGAACTTTGAACAGCTGCTGCAACCAACTCTCCTCCATCCTGCCAGGGATTACTGACATTCACAATCTTAGAGCATTTGTTAAACTGTTATCAGAGGTCTCAGAGCACCCAGGGGTAACAGCACCCTATCAATGACTAATGTGAATGCTGGTAAGTCGTATTCATGGAGATCATTGCCATGCAGCTTTCCGTCCTATAGGAACACAACATTATCCATAGCATCCCAAAACATACTATGGTGCACAAGGTGCACAAGCAGTACGATTATCTTGATCAACCCCAGCAAGTGTAGTGTAGTGCAAGTGTAAAATACACTTGCTGCCACACCTTATCATAGGAGTCTTCTCGAATGTCTCGCTGACAGCTGTTGCCATGGAGGATGTATCAGTAGTGACACATCACCGTGGAGACAGAGAGAGATGCATATAATGAAAGAGCACGTAGAGACCCATGGGCATTGTGGAAAAGATGCACTTGGAAACTAAGATATTAAAGAACCCACAATAAGATGCAGTTGGGGGGCAGTGCAGTAAAAGTCAGTGGGACGTTTTTTTCTATCTCACTGAGCAGGGACATTGCACAGTCCTCAATGAATACATATAACAGCATCTTACACATCACAGCACTGTATGTATATTGTGTGCTGCCCTCTTGGGGGCAGTGTTGGACACCCTGACTGGTGATGTGTGATGCTGTAGAGAGATGGAGGAGCTCCAGGTATTGAACGGCCTTTATTTATGGGCGGGGAGCTCCTGCAGTCTGGCTTACAGCAGCATATGAAGCGAGTGACACCATGTGAATTCTCCAACGAGGCACGGCTCTACACTGTTAACTGGGGGTGGCCAAACAACAATGCCTACATCAAAAGCTACCCCACCCTGGCTGAATTTCATATAATATTGCAACACCCCATTCAAAGCATAGATTTCAGACAGTTTGAAGTTACTATAGCCAGAGCAAAACGGGTGATTAATGACACCAGTAAAATGTACTCACATGAAGCATAAGATTTTCCAACGGAATATGATAATGAACGTTTACACCCACAATAAAATAAAAATGCAAGATTGGCCTATCGCGCAGCTAATAGCAAAATTAGGCTCATCCAAAGAATTCTTTAAAAAATCATCTGTCATCACAGTGGATCTTGACAACAGTGGCTCACCATCATAGCTGGATTAAACCCACAGCAAGCCTGTGAATATTCTCATTCATCCAGGTCATTGTAAGCTTTAGGGCATTCAATCGTTCGCAACTGCGTACGAACTGATGAAGCCTGCTCGGATGAGAGGCGAAACGTCTTCTAAGACAAACTGACGAGGTCCAGTTGCGAACGATTGAATGCCCTAAAGCCAACCCACAGCAAAAATTCACTGCTGGGCCCCAACTGACCACACTACATGAGTTTAATATTATCATTAAGATTTCCTCTTTCTCCCAACCATCCCATCCCATCTCATGAAGCATGGATGATGGTTGGTGTTCCATCTGCTGTCCACCAATCTATTGAATGAATGAAAACACTTCTTCTCATGATGCTCACACAAATTCAAATAATTTAAAGAAGCCATGTAGCCATAGCCATATGTTCGTCCTTTAATGTGATACATAGCTTTGTTGTGCATGTAAAACGTCTGCAGAGCTACAAAGCTGGAAGCCAGAAAACACTGCTGCAGAACAGCCTAAAGCGTCTTGTCAGCAGTCCAGCCTTTTCCTCTGTTACTTGTTTACATCACTATGTAACACATACCTCGCTGTCTGCTCCTGCTATATGAAGATGTGGTAGCTAAAGTTTTGAGCAAAGCAGCCAATTTCTCCGTTGTTGGCTGCAAATACCACACAAAGTTGTCATCCACTCCCACCATCTAAGGATGTCAAAACCCAGAACCCAGTAGATGAACTTTATTTTTGATGGAAATGTGATGGAATGTCCCCACAACGATTGGGGAACGGTGTGCATTTTAACTTTACTCTGCCAGACTGCTTTGTCAGCTTCGTAATAAGAGTGCAGGTACTAGACTGACCTGCCTGCAGTCCAGACCTGTCTCTCATTGAAAATGTGTGATGGATATGAAGTGCAAAATATGTCAACAGAGACCCTGACTGTTGAGTAACTGAAGCTGTATATCAAGCAAGAATGGGAAAGAAGAAATATTAGCATTCTCAGTTCCCAAAAACTCACTGAATGTTGTTAAAAGAAAAGGTGATGTAACACAGTGGTAAACAGGCCTCTGCCCCAACTGTTTAGAATGTGTTGCAAGCATCAAATTTAGAATGAGTTTATATTTAAAAAAAAAAAAAAAATCAAAATATTTTGTCTTTGTACTGTATTCAGTTGAATTTAGGCCAAAAAGGATTTGCACATCGTTGCATTCAGGTTTCACATAGCGTCCCAACTTTTTTGGAATTGGCGTTGTAAACAATTTGATGAATAGAAAACTGATAAACACACTGTGGATGTAACAGCGACAAGAGAATGCTTCCTCTGTCGCTCTACCATCCACAGAGAACAAAAGCAATCAGTGTCACCGCCTGAACAGCAGCAGCTTCATGCAGGCCGCTGTGTCACTCAGCAGGGATGGAGAACTAAATTGCACTGTTTGCTGTTTGCATCTCGCTTGGCTGCGCAGCCTGTCCTTGAGAAATACTGTATGTGTGTGTGTTATGACTGAGCTGCTGATGGGATCACAGAACAGAACATTGATTTAAATGGGTTTGTGTCTGTTTGTGTGCAACCACAGGAAGCTGGGGCTGCGGCAAAAGCGTGTGTGAGTTTGGACTGTACCATTTAATCATCCTGAGCCTCTTGATGTGGGTTAGCTGTATTAGTGGGTCAGATTTGTCTGCGTAGAGAACAGTCATCGTCTCTGGCTCAGATGTGTCTTTGTGTGTGCGTGTTTGTTGTTGGCAGAGGAAGTCAAGCGTAATGGTTGCATTTTCATTAGATGTGTGTGCTGCTAGCTGCAGCACGGCACGTGATTAAGAGCAGCGCGTGACTGGACAGCCTTATATGACTGACTGCCCTCAACCACTTGGTCTGCCTACCGGGATCGGGGGGCTGGATGGACTGATCACAGGGCTACACGTTAGACTAAAGACTTTAATAACTTTTTCTTGTTTTTGTATCTGCACCTTAAAGGATGAGGCTAGCAATTTTCCATATATTTGTTGCCCTGAGTGACATAATCACACACGCGCACCCACACACACACGCGCACCCATACACACACACACACACACAAGGTAGTTTATTTTGACTCAATCCCTGAAAATAGTCCCCACCAGATGCAAATCTTGTCCTGTCTGAGTAACATTATATAAAAACCACAGTGATCACTACTGAGCTGTTTTTAAAGATTTCCATCAACAGTGGGACTCAATGGGCTACAGACAGAGTCAGAAGGCAGAACGTATAGTTTGGTCGTGTATAACACCAGGTTTATCCTCTTTAGGAAATCCTTTTTCAGTAAATCTTTAGATCCTCAGAACCTGTTTTAGGAAATGTACAGGAGAAGAGAAGACATTGATGTCTGTGTTGAGCAGCTGGAGTCAGGACGTCATCAGCATGACTGAGCATAAAGACTAGAAGGAAACACCCTCTGTGTGGGTTCAAAACCTACCAACACCTCTAAAAATCATGAATTAACACGCATTTCTTGTGTCTTATCTGTACATAAACAAAAATGAATGGTATCAATCCTCTCAATGTCTTATTGCCTCACTCTGGCCATCACAAATGCATTCCATTTCTTTTGATCATGCTCTTTACACGTCTTTTGATTTAACTGAAAACCTGTGGAAAATGGGCTGGATGGTTGTCAAAACGCTGGTATTTAATCAATGTTGTCTGGCACATCCTGAATATTTAGTGAGTGGAAGAAGTGGGGGGTCGTTCTGGGAGCATTCCTAGTGCACAATGTTGCTGTTTCAGACAGGATCAGCAAAACAGCTTTGGAAATGTTGCATCATGGATGTGAATGATCTCGGAAAACAGGGCCACCATTACATGCTTCTGCATCTAAAGCAATAGTTGCTGATTATAATCATCTAAACTGGTTTGGTTTGAAACCTTAAAGGATCATTGTGGTGCATCACAATTTGGGTTTTATTTTTGTAGGCCCGATTATAATCTGAACACGAAAACAGCATGTGCTGCCAAAATGCATGATGATAACATGCAAAAAGTGTTATATCCACACATGGTTAGAATGTTAAAATTAGTGTGGAATAGTCAAAATGAGCCTTTTATAACACAGATACCATACATTACTCATGCCAAGTACAAGTACAGACTTTCATATTCATATATATATATATATATATACATATGTACTTGTACTTGAATTGTATATGATATGCACATGCACCCTGGTGTCCATGTGCTAACCTAGACTTTGAAAATCTCTTTTGTTCTTTTCACCATGAACAACAAACAGTTTATTGTGGGGAATACACTGAATGTGATTTTTTAGGAAACAGCTCATCAGTGAAACTGGGTAAAGTGTTACATGTGTCCTTCCCCCAGCACAGTGTGACACCATCACTGCCCCTCTCCTCCGTTATAGGAAGTGACGGATTGGATTCGGGCACCTTGCCAAATGCTCCTTCAAGGTGACAGAGATGCCCGCCGGCCAGCGCCTCAACTGCCACTTCCCTACAGCTCACGCATTCACTCACACACACACACACACACACACACACACACACACACACACACACACACACACACATTCATAGATGAACTTTTCCCCTCTCTGTAGATAGATGGATTTGCTCTTTGAGGAAAAGGGAAAGAGGCTTCTTTGATACCTCAGGGTTTTAATCTCAAGCCTCAGCTAATGGATGGGGATGAGAATTTTTTAAGTTCAGCTCTCCACTGGGACCCTGCTGTGCCATCAAACCCACCCCTGCCAATGTGGACAAAAATACTATATACAAACTATACAAATGGTAAAGTAGTTTGGAATTGGAAAATAAGATGAAATGCAGAAAAGATAGATAGATAGATAGATAGATAGATAGATAGATAGATAGATAGATTTTTCTAAATGTTGGGTAAAATCGTCCCACACTGGACTTGAGTGGCATATTTGGCCTGAGATCTAAATGAATAATTAAACTAATTGAAGAGATATGGATGGGGAGGAATCTCCCTTGTGCTGAATGTAAGCATGAACTAGCAGAAAATGTACAGAAATCTCTCTCTCTCTCTCTCTCGCACCCACACACACCCACACACACACAAACACAAACAGACACACATCCTTTGGATGGTGAAAGCATGAGTCGTCAACCCTGCTAACGGCTTTGTGAAGCTGTACTTAAGTAAAGTTACAGCAAGCATGTTAACAATGAGAATACTAACATGATGTTCTGCAGGTGACATTTACCACAGACTAGTGTATTACCACACTAACATTTGCTACTGAGCACAAAAGTACAGTGAGGGTGATGGGAATGTCATCAGTTTTGCAGGCACTGTATTTGGTCATAAGCATGGGGCCTGTTTGTAATTCAAAATTGAGGGCAAATTTTGAGAGATGCGTATGGTGGAGGATCTGGGGGTCATCTCCCAGAAATAAAATAATTCAAAACAAATTTCTTGCATGTCTACACCACATAACCTCTGATTATGTACAGAAACAGCTACTTGCAATAGCCTAGATTAGTTAGACAGAGGGTGCTATGAAATACAAGAACAGGTAGGGACTTGTTGCAGATGATTGCCGTTTACATTGTAACAGGAAATACGTAATATGCAGAATGAATAGCATTCTGCTACATCCCAGCAAATTTACAGCCAAACACAGACCTCCAAGACCAACAGAGGCCATTTTGACAACAGGGAATGCAGTGCCAAGGCACTCCAAGGCTGAGTCAGCTATCTGGATGGCTAACCGAGCTAACTGGCTAATGGCAGCAATAGCCAGCAGTTGGCTTACATTGCAATTTTTAGCTATCTGTTCATTAGTGAACTCTGTGATCATGTGCATACTAAATGCCTTCATCGGTCACAGAGGCTTGTTCTGTCCCAGTCCAGCCATGTTCACTTGGAGGCTGCCGTGCCTGGTACAGCTCACAGTTAGCAGTTAGCTCACTTAGCAACAAGTAAAGCTGCTAAAGCTGGGTTGTGGTCTGTTACTCTGAGGGAAACAGACGTTAATCTTGTTCTAACGCACCACAGGAAATGTAGGAGGTTCAGGGAACAATCACAGCCATGATGAAAAGCACACAACCTTGACTATTGGTAGCAAACAGGTAATCAACAGCAGTCAAAAATAGACTTTCAAACAGGAGATGGACAACAAAACGGTCCAGAAAGACTGTCCAGTAATTGTTGATACTGTAAACTGGATTCAAAGAATTACAGGCAGTGTAATGTCTCATCACTGTTGCCTGGTTGAAAGCATACATACTGTACGCTACGCAGCAAAGTAACACATCACGAACAGACAGCAAGTTGTTTCTCTCAAAATTCTGTGATCTGGATGGTAATACTACAGGCACAGAAGGCCTCAGCCATGGTTCATCGTGCATTTTGGCAGATGTCTGGCGCAATGGAGGACAGTTAAGAGCTTGTCTGTTGTGGCTGGCTACATCAAAAAAGTCCTGAATCAGAGAGGGGGGGGTCAATGAGGATCATCAGCACAGGCACCAGTTTCTCTGTATATTGATCTGCACCAAAATGAGTTTTGGACATGCAGCATACAGCACCGACAGCACTGTGAGGTTATCTGGCTTTACGGTCACTGTGTGCACTGAATATACAACCAGGACTGAGATCACACACCAATCATGTTTGGGGTTGGTCCTTTTGTAGGCATAATGAGAAGAGGCTACATTTATTATAGCAGCGCCTCTGTAACCACGTGGTGCAGCTCAGGAGCCTGACTCAATGTGTCAAAGTGGTGCACACTGATATTAGAGATGGACTTTTTATGAATTGTGTTTGGAAGAATTGAGCCAGCCAGGCCTGGGGGAGGATGACGGACCGAGATGTGAGGGGAGAAAACACTCATTCTGCAGTTTTGACAGGTATGAAGGTGTCACTGGAAGGAAGTATACATGATGTGGTCTCACTGCTAAATGCTGAAGTTTCACCAGGAAATTACCAACAGAAAAAATTATATAATGTGGTACTAAAAGTCTTCTTAACACCCTGAAAATTAAAAAAAGAGAAAAATGAGACTTGAGATGGAAGTAATCTGAGAATGATGAAACACACAGTGTTCTAGACAACAATTATCACAATAGTGTGTGATGTAATCACCTGTCAATAATCTCTTTAAGTCTAGTCTCTTTTAAGGGCTGGTGGAGATATTAAAGAAGAATCTGGCCTCTAGTATCATATGACCTGGATGAATGAAGATTTTCACAGACATATTGTTAGACAGTTTGCAATGAACAGTTTTGGAATAGTGAGAAAATATGTCAGGACAGCCAGAAATCTAGAAGAACCACCTACGTTTTAACTCGGGATGCTGACAGTATGGACTCATTCACAGTTTGAAAAAACGCCTACGAGTCACTTATGATGCCATCCTGACATTCCTTCTCAGTTTATTCCCCATCAAACCTTAACAGGTGTTCTAAAGATCTTATGTAACAGTAAAGTTCTCCACTGTGAGATTAATAAAGTGTCTGTCTAATCCAGGGTCGGCAACCTTTACCACTCAAAGAGCCCACAGTAAAGAAAACACTGGGAGCCACAAAACCCTTTGACATTTAAAATAAAATAATGTTGCATATAACATTTTTTTTTTTCGCCTTTATACAATGTACAAACAAACTATCATGTGTTGCATTTATGAAATCACTGAACGACTGCAGAGAAAACGAAAGTACATTTCTGTGAGCAACAACAACATTTTGAAGTCCGACAAAAAGACATTGGGTTGAAGGTAAGTTAATTTTAAAAACTTCTCAATGTCTATTGGAGTGCTTCTTGCATTTATGAAAAAAACACCAAACTTAAATTCTCCCCCGGCAGCAAGGTAAAAATGCGTCCACTCTCTGTGTGCCCTCATCCTTTTACTGGCGCGTGCTGTCTGCTGTCAACCTGAATAATAAAAGGACTATTTCACTGAACAATGAAAAAATAAGAATATGTGCTAAATAATAGGCAATTAAAATATAATCTTTATGCAGGATAAACTGTCATCTGTGAGCGCGAGCGATTTGAACTAAAATAAAATACATTTTAAATAAATGCTCATTAATTATTTTCAGGAGCCGCATCAGAGGGATGAAAGAGCCGCATGTGGCTCCGGAGCCGCGGGTTGCTGACCCCTGGTCTAATCTAATCTAATCTAATTTGAAGCATTTAAACAAACAACCAGTGTTGTCTTTTTCCTGGTGAAGAGCGTCTCCTGATCTCAAACCCATGATATATATGTATAATATAATTAACTAAACTTCACAGTACCACCAACTTTACCATCAGCTTTGGGGGTATTAATACACAGACACTGAAGTACTGAATATGGTGCAAAAGATACTGAAACTTGAAAATGGCATAAACCTTCAAAAACCTTCCTGTTAAGTTATATATTTAGCTTTTCCTTTGTGTTTTAGCATTCCCATGGTTGCTCCACTGAACCAAAGATTGACAAACACAGCTGCAAAGGTCAGATTGTGATTGGAGAATGGAAAAAAGATGGACAACCGCTTAGCACGTCCATCCCTGTGGGACATGCTGAGCGGTTGTCCATCACAAAGGGCAGTGACGCTGCAAACACTCCATGAAAATGTTGACAGTAATACATGATTAAGAAAATCTAGGTGGGAGTCTGAAGATGGAGAGACGGCCTCTTTTCTGCCATGAACAACAGAATGACAAATGCAAGCAGCATTTTCTCTGCCTCATTAGAGCTTCCTTCTGACTCCTGATGTACTTGGAAACAAACATCAAAAAGGCAACAGGAATAATACCAGTCGACAGGTTTACTGAATTCCTCTCATGTCATCCTCACTTGTTTTGTGGCTCCCTCATTTCCTTTGCTGGACAACAAACCAGCTGATGACCATACATGGCTGCAGTAAGAGGGACAGCTCTTGATCCTGTAAGCTTCGCATGGCAGATCTGGATTAACTACATATTGCTGGGATTACTCAGTCCACCTCCAGACCTGACGGCCCCTGAAAATTTATTCTCCACCCTCCCTCTACGCTGACCCTCAATCCTCTGCCTCTGTGTCTTCTTCTGTGTGTGCACACCATTTTGGAAACATCCCACCACTGCCACTACCTTTGACAATTGTAGTTTCTTGAAATGGAGAGCTGTGTTCTGAGCACTCAGCTCACATTTTAACATTTGGTTCTGAGACCAGAAAAAAATGACAAAATATTTTGCATTGATATACATTATATAATTCTTTTGGGCCTGTGCTCTAACTAAATTCTTCTTGTTATAAAAAATATTACTTTTCTACACAGGGAGAGGGTGGACTAAAAAACAGGAACAGCTAAAAACATGACATAATGTCCAATAAAAGAAACAACAAAAGTACATCCTGGAAATGACTAGAGAGTGAAACAGCACCTTTATGACCTTTATGATGAAAATTGAGCTTCATATGGTGATGCACTGTATTACTTCATGTATGATAAAATACACTGATAAAACAGGCTACATTAGGACTAATGACCAACAATCTGTGTCTAAACTATGTCTAACATAAGTCCATAACTCTAACTCTACTCTAAGGACCTAGTTCCCTCTGCAGTTGAGGTGCATAAAGGCCCCAGACACTACTGGAAAATCTACAATAGGGATGTACGTCATCTGTTATGTCAATGAAGAAGTGAAATCCCCATTCAACTGTGCAATGTTTGATAGGCAATGTGTACATAAAGCTCAGTGGTCTGAACCTGTTACTGTCCACAGGACCCTGCAGAGACATGACTACTGTGTATAGACTCAGTGCCTAAAGAACCCTGTGATGTGCTGCAGTTCAGTACAGCAGACAGCACATTATACATCATTGTTGTTACAGATAGTGTCAACAATGTAGCATTTTAAGTGAGTAAATGTAACATTCATAACAGAGCTGTTCCATTGGATTGCTGTGCAAAGCTGCATTACATAGATAAATGTTAAAGACATCATAGATCACTGATTTTAGCACATTTGGAGGTTGTTTTTATAGGAGTTGGTATATACTAGACGCTAGTCTAAGCAAAACACACACACACACACACACACACACACACACACACACACACACACATATATATATAATTACATTACTCATCATAGAGAGTTTTTAAACTCAAAGTCAGAGCTGCTTCTCTTCCTAGGAGACCGGGATACAGTACACTATTCACTACTTACCAGCTCTCCTCAGTTGCTGTGTGGCTTATATCAGGTTTAACTTCATGTACACTCACAAACTCACTCAATCCAAACATTTGCAGAGCTGGTGTTCATCAGTCTTAGAAAGGAGAGAGGAGGCTACTTCCTATCAGCCTGTCAGTGGAAACATTCCAGCTAATAAATGATAAGGCTGACAAGTGATTATTTCCAGGTCTCAATGCCTTACATGATGAGTCAGTAGCACACAGACATAAACACAGAAGCAGAGCATCCTTCTAACACAATGGCACTGATTAGCCAACCTCTCAAGTTTATATTTCTCTACTTACAAGAACCTTCCCTTGAATTATTTCATTTCCTATAGCCTTATTCTAAATGGGAGTCTAATTTCACTCTTAAAACCCCCAATCCAAATCCTAATCTTAAATTGAAGTCAAAAGATGGAAAAGAGGAGCAACAAAACAAGCTAAATAATATAAACAATATGCAGAATACATGAAAAACAACATAAATGTAGATGAAAAACTTAAGTGAAGTAATGCACTGGACACCATGCAATACTTATAGAAAATGTAATTCTCATATTATCAATAAATAGCTCAATAATCCAGTGAACATCCACAATACTAAGGGAAAGAAAACAGGCTACTGTCCAAGTGCAAATCAATAAACCAATTGAGAAGGTCAGACCATAAGTTAGATCATAACATGTAATTCTGGATGTTCTGTTTCTGGAATCAGAGTCGGAAGAGAGAAGATGTAAGAACCTTCCACATGTATCTGGTTCTCATAAGATACACACATTCACACAGTACAGACAAACCCAGCAAAGCAGTGAATGGAGCACAGATGACACAGATGTGTGCTGGTGGGGAGGGAGCAGTCCCTGTAGTGCTGTGTTTTTCTGCTTTTATAAATAGTAACAGTTTACAACCCCCAACTCTGTCAGCCCTGAAAAATCCAGCCAGGGGCAGAACAACTGGTGGGAAACAGGGGCCTGGGATGACCCTTTTACTGTCCCCTACCCCCAGGGCCCACAATCATCCAACCCAGTTTTAGACTGGTGCAGTCTGGTTTCGTGGAATATAAAGAAATGAGCAGAATGAGTCAAAATGCAGAACATGTAAGCATGGCAGTCTTTAAAAAAGAACATGCACATTTGAAAGTAATAGGGGTGAAGATTAGGGAACTTTTTAGGAAACCTACATCACACTTTACCTCTGCACTGTGCCCTCTACCTACACTGACGAGTGTAAAGTGCTGAACTAATACATTTTCACAGGAAAACAACTTTTGGCTGACTTTTTTTAGTCAAAGTCCTGCTTTTTTATAATATGCCACACAGATTTTAGTGTATCACACAGAGGGAAAAGCAACACATCTACCAAGGATAAGCACGCCCAAGAGGTAGAGAAACATGCTCCATCAATAACTGTATTTATACTATCTCTGAAATGCATTTTCATAATCACCCTCTGCTACCAATTGTCTCTCTTGTCAGTAGCCTCTCTCAAAATCACTCGTGACGCATAATCTGGAAGTGATGTGTACATATCCTGAGTTTATCTGCCCTTCTGAGCTTTGATTTTTATGACACAGGGATGTTCACAGCGTTTCACTTGTCTGATTCTGACCACCTAACTGTGGTCACTTAACGTAGGAACTTGTTAAACCAATCCTTGGTGCTCTAATATTTTAAAACAAGTGGGAGTTTGATTTTAGGATTCACTGTGTGTAGTCTTATCTAAATGTAAGTGGTCAGTGAACTGTGGTAAGGGTGGTGGGACGGCCCAGTGTAGGGTGCAAGAAAATGTCCATTATTTTCAAATCCCAATGTTGACAGGTGTGGACTACAGTTAAAGACAAATCAATAATGCACATTTTTTTAAATTAACTATACAATAATAAATCATGATCATATTGACAGCAAAATAACAAAAAACCTGTTCTGGGAGAAATATCAGCTCTCTGATTCATCTTCCAGGTTTGTTACAAAAGCACTGCTTGAGCCTCTATAGCAATAAACACTGTGAGCAACATTCACTGCAGCCTTTAGGTCTTTGATATCATACCTTTGACATGATCCAGCAGTTTTTAACCTAAGAACAAAATGTCATGCACACTGATCAAAAAGACTTTCAGAGGCTCTTTAGAGACAGTGTGAAAGTGATATGGCTGGACTCGGTATGATCGATGTGCTCCTGAGGCTTCTGTTTATGCTTGATGAATTTTCCCTGGCAGAAGGGCACATGCAACAAAAGTGAGATCATTGTGCCTCTGCAAAGTCGCTCTCCCAATTTTTGACACCGGACACCCACTGCACATGTGGGGCTTCATTTCAACATGATTGAAATTTAAACAGCCATCTGTAGAATATGACATTAGTTCATTACAATACAACAGGCAACATGACTGCCACAATTACTGATAAAAGCAATAGGAAGTAAACAAGTAACTTACTATAATATAGTATAATTCTTACTATGAATTTTTACTATATATCACCGATTTTAAAAAGCTGGCTAATTCACCTTCAGATGTTTGAAAAGCAGATCTTAGAAATCGACATTTGACAGCAGAATGAAATTTTTTACTGACGATTCAACTTCTGCTTCATTTGAATACATCTGTAGTTATAATACTGGACTTCTTTTTTACGGGGATTGTATAACAGTGATGAAGCACAGCATGTCCATGAATACATATGGATTTACGATGAATTACAATTCTTCCTCAGAAATGAGGAGCTGTACAGCAAAGCGTGCAGTCATGGTCGGTCTATGACGTTCTTCTGGTGTTAACTTCTTATGTCCTCACAGAATCTGTTGTTTTACCCCCCATGACATTTCAGAAAATATTCCAATTGTTGAAGAGCACTGTGCTTGCTCGTGGCTCACGTGTCGTCTGCAGAGGCCAATGCCAACGTTGTCTCACGTGAGTATATAAACAAAGCTTAAAAGCTTCCTGAGGGCGTAATTGAGTACTGTTCATGCCTTGTTGTTAAAGCCTCCTGAGGACGTAACTCAAGAGCTTTATAGGGCTGGCCCCACTTTGCTGCAGTCCAGCCAAAAATGTAAGAAAGAAAGTGATAGGACATTGTAATGCTAGAGACTTAAAGGTACCCTGTGGAGCTTTTGAGCACTAGACATACTCAGAAGTAATGTTTTTAGAAGTGGATTGCTCTTGTGCATACGTGTGAGGGTACACACAGGAGATGTGATACACATGCCTGCCAATGCTTTCACACTAGTCCCCTTATCTAGAGGTGGTTGTGACATGTCAAGAAACACAGTGCACACAAACACACACAATGCATAAGCAAAGAGGATGACTATAAGAGAAGCAGAAACTTGCACCAGAAATAATGAATTATTTCTGTTTTATTTATTTTCTGAGTCTGAACAATCTTTTATTCTGAAAAAATCTTTTATTTTGAAAAATGACCAGATTTTCTCGGTACATCTCGGTCACAACTCGCGTTCAAGTTTAACCCACAAGTTAGCAAAATAAATAAAAACAGAGGTGTTTGGAAAGTTTCTTGCGAAGGGGAAAAGGCCCAGTGAAGAGACAGAGGAAGAGAAACACACACAGAGCCCGCTCGGCATAATATTGACAACCGGCTTTCTAATGAGGCAATGAAGCCTTCAAAACTGCTATGTACACCCCTCCAGGCTGCGGTAAAATTGTCAAGCGTTGACCGGTCCGCAGTGATAAACCACTGTTATAGAGCACAGAGGTATGCACAGATATATATATTGACATATTTACCAAAATTTGCCATTGACATCATTTGCTGCCCAGCAAACTAATATAATGGATGAAGAAGAAGACCACAGGAATATTGATAAATGGAGAGTTCCAAAAGATGAGGCCCAATGTAAAGGTCATTTGTCAACACATCTAAAAACTACAGAAGTATAGACACACATCATTCATCAACAGACTAATGAAGAGGTCGTCATCCTAGTTGTGATGAGATGAATTAAACTGTACCTTTTTCTGTTGGAAAGTAGACACTTGGAACAACAGTGTATAGTAATATACTTGCTATAAGAAGTAGAACTGGGTAGAACCCAGTCTGTATTGGCAGTTGATATAGGCACACAAGTGAAAGGATTCTTAAAAACAGGTGCAATACCTCCACCACAGCCTGTTAACATAGGGGTAGAACATTGCAAATGGGTGGGCTGAGAACTGGTGGAGAGAGAAAGGGAAGCACCCCACAGGTTTAAGTCAGGTCTCAGTAAGGAATAGGAACTCTTGGTTATGGGATGTAATTAGATCACTGAGGATGAAAGATTTACTAGACATAGTAACAAAGTACATAGTGAGAGTTTACAAAAGCAGTTTCATTAGACCTCAACACTGTCACTACTTGTTATTATATAATGATCAATAAATAAGTAACATCTTTCCTGTTTTCTGTTGTTTTGTTTTTTATCATATGTTCATGCTTCAGCTCCTGTGATGGGCATGAAATTGGTATGAAATTAAACGTCTTGGAAACCTGCAGAAATCTCTGGCTGCTGGAAAGTTTCCAAGCTTTGAACAGAATGTATAACAATGTATGACAGTGTGTGTATAGCTGTTAAATGGATTCAGTGTTTTTTGATTTTTAGTATGGATCCACAAATTTTCTTCTGTAAAGAACCCTTTGCAGAAATGTTTTAACAGTTCTTTGTGGAACTGAAAATGGTTCTTCTGTGGCATCATTAACAACATTTTTGGTTCCAGTTAGCATCTTAATTTTTCTCTGTGAAAGTCACAAAAATATCTGTATGTCAAAAATGTTAAAGAATGTTAAAAAAACGACCCAGTCTGCTTAATTTTCTGCATTTAATTCTCTCACTGTATACTCCTCATACAGAAACAATGAAATAACAGAGCATTTCTACTTTCAACATGAATTGATCAAATAAGAAAAGATCATTTGTATTTGAACCCCACCTTTAAAAAATCAAAACAGAACAAAAAATATCTATGTTGGAGGAATATCAAATTTTGGAGGGTTTTTGCATCCACCATTATCTATATACATCCAAATAAAGTATTTGTATTCATTTACACCCCTCGTGTAACCCCTGTTGTGTCAGGTGGAAAGGGGCTCTGCATGGCTTCCAGAGTGAACTGATGGACTATACTGTTTTCAAAACAAGGAGAAAAAAATGAATTTGATTGTGATTGTGTCTATCTGACGTGAGGATTATATGATTATTATGTGAGTGGATGGTGAAATGAATGAGTGGAGCATGTGGCAGGTTGGAGTTTTCGACCTGCTGGGTTATTAGAGTGGAGCGGATTTCATCCACGCTCACCTTAACCTCTTTGCTGGTCTAATTGTTTGTGTGTGTGTGTGTGTGTGTGTGTGTGTGTGTGTGTGCGCGTGTGTGTGTACACAAATGTTCACATTTCCTGGGATTAACAGGTCAAAGAGGAGTAATTGCAGCCAGTAAAGGGCATTATCTTGCAGGCTACAGGCTGAAGCAGGTAAGCTCTCCAAACACACGACATATCTACAGTCTCTTACCACCCCTCACCGCTTAACCTCTTAATGTTACAACAGCTTAATCAGTAGAGAACAGACAAGACGCTGCTGTGCTGAAGAGAATTTGTACATGTATCAAAATGTCTGGGCATTGTTCAAAGAAATATGTATGAAATGTTCCAGTTCCTGTGTGTGTGTGTGTGTGTGTGTGTGTGTGTGTGTGTGTGTGTGTGTGTGTGTGTTGTAGTTAGGTAGCATTTGGAGCTTAGTGTTGCTCATAAAACACTGCATTTCATTTTTTTTTCTATGTATAAGAATATACAGACATGCAGAAGAAACAGCAACAAAAAATGTTCCATATTCCATATCCATAGAAATAAATATATATAACACAAACAGTTCAACAGTTCAACACTCTGGTCTCTGAAAGGTACACCTCCTCACAAAGAGAATGAGAGCAAAGTTTACAGGTCCAAGTTTATAGTTTCACTGTTAAGTGCACAAGGAGGAGCGTGGACTCATGACTGATCTTCTCTGATGAGAACTCCCAGGCTCTGACCAAGTGAAGTGAAAAGAAATGACACAGTGAAAGAAAGAGCGGGGATGGTAGATGGAGGAGGGGGGAAGTATAGAGAGCATGCGAGGAAGTGCCAGGCTGAGCAGAGGTATTCCTCTGGCTCTGTGTTTCCAGCAAATACGTGGGCAGTATATGAAAGCCAGCAAATATGCAGTACAAGGACACAAACACACTAAATGGAATGTGACACACACACAAACTCGCACTCCCCTTTCATAAGGACTGTAAAAACCTCAACATTGCTCCTCCTGCTGCAGCTGCACACCTTCGCTTGCATTATTATAGGAGAAAAGGAGTGAGGCCAGGAAGGGAGGAGTGAAGGCGGGGGGATGGGCAAATGAAAGACAAGAGCAGGAAAGAAAGGTAGACTAAAGCTCTTTTCAGGAATATGTAGCATCAATGTCTACATCTGTCTGTTAGAGCGATGGCTTTTTGTCTTTCAAACACACATGTGTGCTTCATTATATATGCAAACATATATATACAGACAGGAAATGAGAGGGAGAGTGAGAGAAGACCCTTTCAGACATGTGCCCCGTTGTGTTAACATGAATAAATGCCCAGTCTTCCTGGGTCGGGCTTGGTGTAACACTATCAACATGACCAGTCTGAACTGCATGCCATGAGAGAGAGAGACAGAAATGTTCATCCCTTTTCTATAATGCTTCATCTTCTGAGATCACTATATTCACTTTATTCTCTCAATTGCTTCACATCCAGTATGTGAGCAGAATTTTTTGAGAATCCCAACTTCACATCCTTTTCTTGTGCACTGTTGGACTTTCCCTCTCCACTGACGTCAAATGATGAATGAGTGAGGCAAGATTCAAGCCTTTGAAACTCAATGCTTCCAGTTTATAACACTGGCTTTCTATTAGAAATTATCTTTAAGTCAAAACTCCAGGAAGATGACTTTGATGACATCCCTTTGACATCATCAGTGTAAGCTCCTCCAGAGCAGAGAAGACATTATGCAGGAGTTGTAGGCTTCTCATGACCAGTAAACTGATCTCCATGTTGAGTTCAGTCAACATTTGTAAACAAAAGATCTCAAGCCAAGCTTATTGGAGCCACAAACAAAAGGCAATGGCCGCACTAAGACCCAACCATTCTGCTGAGAAATGTCAGTGACTCCTTTCTCATTCAATTAGGGTCAGCACCTTAAGGTGTGATCTTTCTGAGTCTGATAGCACAAGGGTCTTATCTTACATACGAAGCATTCCCAAAGTCTGCCTTCTGTTTTTAGGCAAGACACTCGAGATAAAATGTTTAGGGGAAGAGTCCAGCACTCTGTGAAGAAGCACCAGTACATGGTCAAACAATTCAGAAATATTAAGAATGAAAGAGCAAAAAACAAACAAACAAACAAAAAAACAATGGCCAAACACAAAATGATGTCTTAAATTAAACAGGGCAGGTTCTCAAACATGTCATTTTGCTCTGAGAGATTTCACTCTATTGTAAAGCCATTGATTTACAAGGTCACTCAATTACTTTGAAAATTTAGGGTAAACCCCTGTCAACCTGCTTCTGCAAAACAGGCTGCAGTCACCTTAGTCAAATGGCAGCATGCCTTAAACTAAGTGCTTGTCAAATGAATGATGTTTCACACAGCCAATGAAATTCTGAACATGCCGATATGCCACTTCAGTGGGTTATTCACAGCTCCAGCGCCTTCTAACAAGGATTTCAGCGATAATAGTGCTATTACGCACAATAAGTGCATATTTTGTGATAGATGACAAGTGATACATATAGCAAATGGCCTCAATATATGGCCTCAGGATTTGAACTTCTCTCTCAAGCTCTCTTTTTCATTCCACACACAACCTATACCACTTTTACAACAGTGTCCAGTACCAATGCCTTTCAGAAGAGCCTGTATGAAAGTCTGTGGACAGTAACCATTTGTAAGACTGACTGCATCTCAGCTTCAACAGCAGGCTTTTCACTCTTCCCTTGACTGTTGCCTTTTGGAACAGGCGACACTTTTATAACAATGCTGCCTTTAGATGTAGATGTCACTTTGTACAAAGTAGATGCTTGAATAATATGCCGGCCTTATTATTGGCTATAAATGTATCTGCTGTGAACAGAGTGGCTGACAACTACGGAAAAAAAACATCTAAATACATCTTACTTGGGCCATTTCAGGTCAGTGGGCTAAGCAGCTACAAAGCTGTGATAAGAAAGGAAGAGGAGGTGAACCAGTTCCAGCAGGAACAGGGAGAGCACATTGCTGAAAGCCTGAGAAAGAATGGAATTGAAGCTGCCCTTGTGGCTTGCAGAAAGCAAGAACATTCAACAGCTGAGAGTGATAGCGACATAGAGTTCATGGTATCAATACTGCTGTGAGTGAAGCAGGCATTAGAACTGAAACAGGGTCGAGAGAGTGAAGCAACTAACGACAAGAAAGACAAACAGACAGAGACATGGGTAAATTATGACAAATCTGTAAACAGTTCCACAGACTGAAAGGCGATACATGAGAAAAAAAATAGATGTGCCTGAGCACATTGTTGTGTCTATGCATTCACAGAGATGGCTGAAGGCAACGGGAGCCAAGAAAGTTACTTAGCATCAGCAAGAAGGTGACAATTGTCGTCGTAGCTCTGATGATGAGACAGAAGGTAATGGAAGAACTGAACATTTGGCTGGTAGCACAGAGGAAGACAGTGAATGTTACTAACAAACATGAATTAGCTAAGACAGCACTTCAAATTCATGCTAATTTGTCAAATCATGCTTCACAGTGGAGAAGTCTGAATGCTCTGAATGCAGTGATGCATGAAAATAAAGATCACATAGAAAAGACATTGAATAAAGTACAGACAGGGAAGAAGGACATAGCATCTAGCTAGAATGCCAAAGGGATGTTTATTATTAGCATCATATTGCCAGGGCCAATGGTACATCAAGACTTATAAAAACCTGATTCCAAAGGGTTGTAACACTTTGTAATAATACATAAATAACAGCAGGGTGCATTGATTTGCTGAACACAGCACAAAGACAAAATATTCAATAATTTTAATTGACTTTTTAATATACACTCATTCAGAATTTGATACCTGCAGCAGCTTCCGGCAGACTTTGGGCAGAGAAATGTTTACTACAGTGTTACATCACCTCTTCTTTTAGGAACCAGGGGTAATTACTGAGAGTTCAACTGCATGGTGTGATCAAATATGGTTCAGGATTCATTTACGTCTTGAATGAACACCCTGACTTTACAGAATTGGTACAGACTTAACATTTGTTCTGTGAGTTGGGTCTGAACCGTTGCGTGCAGCATCTAATGTCGGGTTGGCTAATGGGTTGTTAGGTTTGCTGTGCTGAAACCTCTTAAACATCAATTATAGGTGTAAACTGGAGCTCTGACCTGTTATAGCAGATGGGAAGACTTGATTCATACAGATGTGTCGATACCGGGTTTGGCGATATGACGGCATATACACGTATGCAACACAGTGAGTGAGTGGGTATGTTGAAGACAGCGTAGAGTGGAGCTGCTTCGTACTCTTTACTGTTCCCCTGTATATTGCTTTCCAATCTTTATTACTGTTGTATATAGGTCCAAATACACATAAAACTTAATCGTTACAGATGAGTCCTCCTCCTCCTCCTCCAGGCATCACCCTCACCTAAACCAAAAGGAGTATTTCCAGTAAGTGTGAACGCCACAACCACAGACAAATGTGTTGCATTTCAGACGAAAGGGCACTCTGGGCAATGCGCAGACCTGATTCTGTGGACTTCTGTGTTTGCATTGCATCGCTGTTGTACTCATTTGGAACCTCAAAGCTTCCATTTTGACAGAATGTAAGTTTTACTGTTTTGAGCTTTTGCTTGAGCCTTCTCTGTGTCTCCTGTGAGGCAGCTGGAAGTTCCAAATAAATGGTTATCTATACATAAAAATATGCTTATTTTAAACCATTTCTTAATTAAATTTACAGACCAATTACTGTACTGTGATATATACCATTACCATTGTGATAGAAGATTGGGGCCATATAGCCCACCCCTGGCCGTTGCTATGCTGGGAACAAGATTGTTGGGATTTAAAAATACAACAAAAAGTACACAAATGACTGCCCCTAATGGCTCATTCATTTTTTCAGAGACTGTAATTCATATGGAAAAAACAAAAAGGGTCACAGACAAAGAAGAAGCCATCATGTCTGCTGTAGATCACGTGTGGGCGTGCAAAAGGTCCATGTGACCTGAAGTGATGCGATGGCAGCTATAGATGTTTGTCAACCAGTTATTTAATTGCCAGCCTCCCTATATCTTCCCATACATCCGTGACCCTGTCTGAGTCTCTGCCTGCCTGTCGATCAACATCGGTGTGAGCACCCAGCATGCAGCAGCTGTATCAAACCTCACGTCAACCCTGCTCACCCTGCTCTGCCCTTCCCGGCAGAGTAATGGTACCGGGCGAGCGCGATGGATGCGATGAAGAGGGCCACAGAAAGAGAAAGAACGAGTTTCTGCCTTAGTTCTTCTAAGCCCGGGGAGGGGGGGGTGGTCGGCATGCCTTGCCATCAGAGAAAAATCTATTTAAAGGAGAAAGACTTCTCACTATCTGCCTGCCAATGAGAGAGCAGATACAGGGAAGCAATCTTTTCTTCCTCCTCTCCTCTTTCTCCAGCGAAGACAAAGAAATAATTTTAGCTTTCTGTGTAGTTGAGGTGCTGCCAAGCCAGCCGCAGGGAGGCGGTTGATTACACATTCCATGTTAAATTAAGCATTGTAATGCTGTTTTAGATATATGGAGGCTGTTATGTGCCTATTAGTAAATTTTACACTGAGGAGAACCAAATGACATCAACAGAAAGAAGAAAATCTATTATGTGTAAAGACAGCATTAGTCTAAAGACACCATCAAGTGGTGTTTTGTGCAGTACAAAGCTGTGATTTGATCTGATAAACATAACTCTGGTTAAACTTTCAGTGGTAGTCATTGTAAAAGCATGAAAACCATGGCACATGGGAAGACAATCGAAGTTGTAAAGGAGCGTTTCTGTAGCCTATACGATGACATCATACTGCAATATAAATCTTGACAATAATTTCTACTTAAGAACAGATGGAAAGAAGATGGAGAAAAAAAGGTTTCAGGTTCACATAGTTCAAAAATGGAATGAAATCATAACAAGAACACTAGCAGATCTGTGGGGCTTCACTAAATATCAGTGATATTAGCGTACTAACATGTTCACGATGACATATGCTGATGTTTAGCAAAAACATTGTTACCATGACTACTTACACACATCTTACATTTCACGAGCATGCTGACATTAGCTAATTAGCACTACACACAAAGTACACTAAAAAACTGATGCAAGTATATTTGCAGGTATGTGAACCAAAGTACTGGGCAAATTTTGACTTGATGACAGCACTACATCAAAAGTTACAAAGATCAACTACATTTCAATCGAGGTGTTGAAATACTAGATAAAAGCTCAGCTGGCTAAAAAGTGCAGCTGGTAAAACCAGTTTATGTTCCAAAGTCACGTCCTCTTAAGTTATTTTGATTTAGCAAACTGCGGCCCATTCACAACGTTAAGATGTGACAACAGAGGTACTGGCCTGTCGCTGGTACTCTCCAATGGTGATATACAGTATATACTCGCCCAGAATGGAAACCTGAGTCCTAACCATTTTAAAATGAATAGCAAACTAAGGCTGGCCTGTAACATAAAACCTTACATGATCACTCAAATTCACTCCACATAGGCACAAGCAAGCACATCAAAATGTATCTAAATTTGTCCCAACACAAAATTAAAAGGGGACAGGAGCTAGGAGAAGCAAACTGAATAATGTTGTTAACTACAAATCGAGGACATCGAGGACCTCCACCCATTTAGGCACTTTCACCCCTTCACACATCCACTTTCGACAAATTATTCATATGTTTCAAAACGTAAAACCAAAGCCAATATTTCAGTTCTAATTTACTGTTAAATCAATCATCACTGAAAGAACAACCGCTGGAGACCATTGATTTGTGGAAAAACCTCTCAATTTGGTTGCTATAGTACATGACATCATGTGCCCCTGAAGAACAAGCACCACAGCAGTCCATCTCTTTTATGGAACACGCTGTGCTCCTCTGACATGATGTAATGGGCTGTTTGGAGACAATGATGCCATTAAGCAGAGCTAATTGCTCCCAGCACTTTAGATACTCCTTCCATTTTGACACTGGGGTTGACTGTTGGGACAACTTCAATCCTGTTTTATGTTGATCACTGTCAGACTTTGAAAGGAACAATTTGTGCAGTATGTTGTCTCATTGGTTTTTGGAGTGATTCTCTGTGTAAGCAAGTCAGTGGTTGATGCCCTACAGCACATTATCAAATTCTAATCCAGTATTGAAGGTGAATTTTTAGTCCCATAGCTAAGCTGATCCAGTAACTTTTAAGATTTGCAACCAAAGTTATAATAAATATTCAAAGAATCATCTTTTGTTCGTAATGATCTTTTGTTGGTTGAGGAGGCAGAAACAGTTTTGAGTGTTGCCTGTTTAATGTTCACAATCTGTAGCTCTGAAAATGAAAACATATTAAAAATGATTTAAATATGTATCTGACTGAATAACAGCTGTAGCCTACTGACCATTTTCTCAAACTACTTGATCATAATACTGGAGGCCCTGATTCACAACTATTAAGCTCATTATCTTAAATTATTTATAATATATGAATGAACATTGGATTAGCTGATGGTTTCACACAGTGGTTATAGACTGAGGTTACAAAGTCAGGTTTCTTTCATTATTTCTTCAACAGTATTTGGTCCACTAAGAGCACATTAACCATACAGCAGGCAAAAGTAGTTGTTACAGAATTAATGGTAATTAGCTCCAGCTGATATATTTTGCTGCCAGCGACACTGGCCTGCTAACACTACCTAAATATATTCAATATTGTTATTTGCTCATAAAAATGAGAAAGGAGAACTGAAAGGTTCACTAACAGATTAGTTAGCATATCCAGTTCTCAGCTGGGAAGTGGATCCAAAGTGAAACCAGCTATCTGAACCCATCTGAACGAGGGTTGTGTATTTGAGATCTTATTGCTTCATACTCCTTGGTCTGACTCATGTCATGTAATTGGAGTCCAAAAAGAAACAAAAATATGTTGACAGCAAAAACAAAAAGCTTTGTTTTTGTAAAAAACTCAAATTTTCTACCAACCATGCAAAATTCAAATGTTTTATTGCATGAAGGGACGTGCTAGCGTGCTAACATGCTAGCATAGCGCTTTCCTTTGTTTCCAAAGCAAATATGATGATAGCAAGTGGCTGTGCTCCTGGTTGGCTATTTGCTGTTGAGTTGATTGTGGTTGAACTTTTCAGCTTGACTCAGTGGTGTGTGATCATGGCTTCCACAGAAACCATATCAAGAAAAATGATTCAGAAGCTAATTTTGATATTATGAGTTTCCTGAATTATACACCACTTTATCAGCAGTGAACATGTTTTCCTCCCCAGACAACAGCGACATGAAGCTGTTTATTTGGTCATGTCCTACCAATTCAATTTGATGGCGTAGTGATGGACTAGCTGACAAATGGATAAAACTAAGGAAATCATTGCAGTAGTTCTATCTTTGTTTCCCCTGTCCCCATCACTAAGTAACTTCAGCAGAGGTAGAACACAAAGATGCCTCGGGCTGAATGGCCATGAGGACAGTTGGCAGTGTGTGTGTGTGTGTGTGTGTGTGTGTGTGTGTGTGTATGTGTGTATTTGGGTGGCACAGTGTACTGCACAGTTGCCAGCTGGCCTTGCTTTAATTCAAAGGCCCACACAGAGGCAAACATTAGCACAAGCACAGCCCAGTCACAGACATGCTTAAACATTTGACCTCTGGAGCATCATTTTGACAAATTGTATTGTGGGGCCATGCAAAGGGAGGACAAAACATGAGTAATGGTGGTTTGGGGTCACGCATGACAAAGTCCTGCAGGGGATGGAAATCACCATTAGTGGGAGTGAGCAGCATCATGCTGTATGATGGTAATGGAAGAGAATGAATCCTAACAAGGAGAAAGGAAACATGCTCAAAGTTAAGGACAGAATTCCACTTACACTTTATGGCAAAAGTACAGTATGTGGGCCCCCTGTCCAGGGGGCCCACTAAACTGTACGCTTGGTCTGGGTCTACTCAAAAACCATCATAAAGACACATACAATTTTCCACCACAGCGAACACATTTAATCAATGTTACATTTTTATGGTGTGTAAACTCAGCTGAAAGCTTGGCTGGAGTTGAAAAGTCTGCCGGTGGTGTGTTCATGGTCTACAGAGAAGAAGATTCAGATGCTAAGCAGAATTATATTCATGAGCTGCTGCAAACTGTGAACACAAAAATGAACGCACGGATAAGTTGCTTCATGTGGGCCGAGCCTATGGTGGCTGACGAGGGCAAGAGCACCGCAAAACCCTTCTATCAGGAGGAACGTGCTGCATCGGCCAAATGGTGCCGATTCAAAAACAGGTATAAAAATACAACAGAAACACACGGCAAATGAAAGTGTGCTGAAGAAAGCCAAAACAAATACATTGACGGCAAACGCTGCAAAAACCGAACTGATACAAAGTCTAAAACACACAAACCCCAAAAACAAATGCAACAATAAAACGCTGCAGATCCAGTCAACATAAGGGAAGTTCTCCAGACCTCCAGGGCGAGCGCTCAGTGGAACAACACATCATACTGGCTGTTTTGCACCATGCATTTTTTTAGAATTCTGCTTTGCCACACAAGGACCAATGCCAGGAGAACTTCCTTCTTCTTCTGGGATTTGCACATGAATTTTGCTGTGCTACTTTCTGATGTGACTGAGCATGACAACTGCAGTTGGGCAGTCAAGATTTCTTTTTTGGGTGTTGCATTCAGTGGTAGGGGTAGCAGAAGAGAAGTTCTGTTGATAATTGTGCAGCTCCTTCTCCTACTGTAATGGCCCTGGTGAGCTCAGACCCAGACGCAGAGAAAAGCACAGGAGGCAGGTGGAAGTTGAAACAAAAATCACTGTCTTTACTGAGTTATCAAAAAAAAGCCAAACACAAGGAGTCCACGAAGGCAAACAATACAGACAGGAAAAAGGCAAAACTCTTCAAAAACTAAGGCAGGGAAATTCAACAAACACTGGAAGCCAAACGTAGCTAAGCACAAGGAAATATCACTAGGAACAAAGACGATCTGGCAGAGACATGTGGAACTGGTGGGGATATATACACAAAGGGAAGGGAGGGAGGCTAATCAGGGGCAGGTGAGTAAGTGACCTCAGGTGGGGTTGATGAGAGGCGGGAAAACACAGGAAACTGGAATGACACAAGAGGTAGAGTTACAAAAATAAAACAGGAAACATGACAGGAATGTTACACCTACAGCTTATACACCATTTGGTGCTGATTTGAATTCAACATGGGACCCTAGGATTAACAAGAAAGATCTGAAAGACTAAAGCAATTTTACTTACTGATGGCCCGAGAACACAAAATAACATAACATAAATAACTTAGTTCCTGAACTCAGAGGGGGAAATTGTGTGTGTGTGTGTGCGTGTGTGTGTGTGTGTACATATGTGTTCCTATCTGTCATGGGGGTTCAGTGTTGTGCAGGAGACAGGCTGACTCCTCCTGTCACTCTGCCAGCACTAAATGGAGGAACTTCTCATTTGGCCCAGCTCCCTCTTAAAAAAGAGAAAACAACATCTTCCAGACTAAATCAGATTAAACTTCTCTTCTAATCTCCCTGGAACTCTCAACCCCTAACTCCCCTTCACTCCCTCTCCTATCTGTGAGGGCCAAAAGCAACAAAGAAAAAGAGTGTTAGTTACTTGTATTTTGACCAAAAAGTCTTTCAAACGAAAGTCAGTGCCTTCCAAAATGATGCATATGAACAATGTTTTCAATCTATCATCTAATAGCAGGACATCATTTGGCAGTATTAATCCATGAGGGGTTCCTGTTCCGCCACCACTATGAGTAAAGTTTAGTTAAATTTAGGGTTTGTGTCTGCTTCAAACACAGTGTTTGTTGAACCATCTAATATGACTTGAAACGCCGCCCCCCTCAAGTGTGACCATTTGGATTCGGTATAGCCACTGTTGCCTTTCGACATGGTTGGATGACACATCTTTCAAACAATTTCTTAATTTCGAGCATGCTGACTTCTTAAAACTACTTGGTTATGATTTGGGAAACAACATTATAGTGGTCAAAAGACACAGAGAGCCAACAAGCATCCACTTGCAGTACCTACTTTACCAAAGGTCTGTTCCTGCTCGACCCAACCAGCCACTCTGACCCCCTCCCCCTGGGGTTTTATCATGCCCCAAAATCATGGTACTCCTTGCTTTGCTCCTGACAGACCACAGACACCATTTTCATGGCCACAAGAGGTTGCTTACCAAAACATGTTTGAACCAAATGTTTTTGTGGTGAGGACAGGTCACAATCCTACAGAAACAGAACTCATGAACCAGAGTACTACTGCTTCAAAAAAAAAAAAAAAACAACTCTCAGTCAATGTTTGCAGATAGATAGAATATATACGTTTATAAGGTAGATAAAGGCTGTGTGTGCTATGTGGCCACAACTGTGTTAGTGAATGTGTATGTGAGAGAAAGAGAGGCTGTGGCGGCTTAGATTAAAGTGGCAGATTAAAAACAGAAAGTGGAAACAGCATTAGGCCAAGCACATGTCCATATGTTTATACACTGTCTGCCATACTGTACGTAAGAACATTTCTCTTCATGCACTGTACTCTTCCAAGTGTGTGTAATGTGTGCTAATACAAAAGCATGCCAGCACAGATGCTTATTCGTCCACCTCCTACTGAGCAACAAACAGTGCTGTAACTGACCCTCCTCCCACTCTACTCTACATCTTCATCCCTCCCCCCTTCTCTCTGAAATGTACACACTGTATTCTTTACAACTTAGAAGCTCATCACACAAACACACACAAAGACACATACACATAGCCTGACCAACAGAGCCGTAGTGACAACAACTGTGAGTCACAACAAAGCAAATGTGACGCCATCTGAACGAGGCAGATCCTGGCTAAATGGCACAGTGTTATGTGCTAATTTGTCACCGCTACACTGATATTGCTTGTCCCAGCTTTGCATGTCACAACTGTACCAAGTCCTGAGCTGCAGTGAATGCAGTCCCATGACAACAGCGGGAAAATAGGCTTGCAGTTAAGGTTGATGAGTGAAAGGCATGCACATAAATTATGAGATGCAAAGGTATATAAGAGACACCATGATAAGACAACACAACTGGGCCTGCAGCTAGTCCTTAAGTAAAAAAAATAAATAAATAAATAAATAAAGGATTACATATTTTCTTTAGTTTCTTAAATGTAAGAATTTTCTGTTTTACATCTCTGTGGCTGGGATCAGACTGAACACATCTCGCCTGATCTTGAGATGATCTTGTCATAGCCGAAGAATTACCAGAGTCATGGCCGATTAGGAACGACGTTTGGGCATTGATATCCATGTAGCTTAACATGCTAAACAACCGGCTGTGCAGCATCTGGGAAGACTAGTATGTCAGATTTTTTTTTGTCATGATTGGCCTCGTACGACATCTCTCACAATGTGCCCCTTAGCGTCGACCAATCAGGTGCTCTCTCCAGAGCACCATCAGGTAACAAACATGACAAAGTGGAGGAGGAGGGATGCTGAGGTTGCTGCTGTCAGGTGGGACAACAAAACAGAGTGAAAGTTCGGTGCCCATACTGTCCTCTCCGTGGCACCCAGGAGCACATCCACTGTTGTCTGTTGTCTATCTTGTTCATGATCTTTGATCAGTTCCAAAATCAAATCAATGTCAAATTTTGCAAATTTTAGCCTTTAACGTTAGTTTTAACTTCTTTGACAGCTGCTTGAGTACAGAAATTGAATGCTTGCGGAAGGGTTTTGTTAAAAAAGAATGTCCAATATTTATATTTCACAAAATAAGATACAAATAAAAGCTTCTTGGGGCATCCTGGTGGCCTGTGGGGTTCAAGCACTGACCATGTAATCCAATATTGCTGGTTTAGGTCTGTGTGTGAATCTTTGATGTATGTCATTCTTCCTCTTTCTCCTGTCATCTCTGTGCTGTCACTTTCAAATAACCAAGCCAAATCCTTGAAGCTATAATTTAAAAAAGCTCACCAATGACATCTAGCTCAAGCCCTGACAGTTGAGGATGGTGAGTCAGATTCTTTATGTGCTACCTGAGGGCCACCATGAGAGCAATCTTAGCAAAGAAGCACATACAGACACAGTACATAACCTACGAGTGTAGCAGAAAAGCACATACTATTAAATCAGTGAAAAAGAGACCATCAGAAACAGCTGTGAAAGGCAAAGCTACGGGTATAGTCTGTCTCTTTCTGCTTGACTGGAAAAGCAAGCAGCCGGCCCACCCAAACACATCAACACAGCACCTACCCTGTCAACGGGTGTCAGCTGAACGGCTGGCATGACGCACACACGCGCACACACAGTACTTCCAATCCAACCTGAATAACACTAACCTCCTGGCATTGTGTCACTCTGCTGCTGTGCACGTGTGGTCACATACAGTGCAGTGTATGCATCCATGTGCATGAAAAAGGACAGCTTATATTTGCAAGTTGCAAACTGCATACTGCAGTTTAGTGATGTTGAGGGAGGTCTGCACAGACCTGCATCGTGTGTGCAGGGCACTTACCTGTGGTGGAATGCAGACTCTCCAAGCTCCAATAGCGAGACAGGACCCCCCTCAGAGTGCCGCCCAAGCTACCTCCTCCTCCGCCTCCACCCATACATCCACCCACCCCGAGACCTCCGTCCACCATGCTGTCCACCCCTCCGCCTGTCGGGCTTCCTCCGTCCGAATCGGACCCAGGCGACAGCCCCGAGCTGCCGCTGCCACTGCTGCCACAGCTGCCCCCAGGCAGAGGCACGCCCCCCTCCGAGCCCTGCTGGGTCCGCATCCCAATTGTGATGTCAACAACAAGAGGGGAAATGGAAGTGGGCAGTGAAGTAGTGAGTGGAAATAAAGAGCAGGCGAGGCGGCTGAGCAGGTGGTTTATTCTCCCAGCAGGGAGACAGCGCAGAGGAGGAGGAGGAAAGGGAGGAGGAGGTGGCCTCCTGGTTGATATCTGCTGCACTATTCGCTGAGGTAAGCTTCAGCTGTCAACTTGCTGCTTCCTCTTTCTGCGCACAGAAAAGGAGAGCTGTAGCAGCGCTCCTCTCTGCTCTGGATCGCTTCTCGTGCAGTGGCAGCCTCCTCTCTCTCTGCTCCTGTTTCTCTGGGTCTCTCTACCCATTTGCACACTGCTTCATTTCCTCACATTAACTCACACAGTCCATCTCTCTCTCTCTCTCTGCCTCTCTCTCTCTCTCTCTCTCTGCCTCCTCTCTCTCTCTAGGCTGACATCAGTAGGGGTCCTGCAGGGGGATTTCTGCAGCTCAACTGTGTCATTTGCCCACGAGCGACAGAGTGAGTAGCTCACGAATGGTGCAGGATCCATTTAGGTGGAGACTGAAAACCGCTAACCCTCCCTCAGTCCACCCCCTCCACCCTCCCAAACACACAAGACCAAACACATGTGGGCACACACACACACACACACTCCACACTCTGTTTTCAAATGTACAGTTAGTAACACAACAAATTTTCAGATTAAGATTCAAATTCAGACTGGGTGTCTGTAATGGTACTGACTGAGGCATATATTATTTGTATTATGTAGTTGCTGTCCAAGATGAGAATCTCTAATACATACCAGCTTTGGAGGCTGGTGCCATATTTGTTAAACTAAACCGCCAGTGTCTGATTTATATACAGTAGCAATATTCAATATCTTTAACTGATTTTAAACATACTCATGAAAAGCATACAGGATGCATTGTTTGTTTCAATCCATTCAACTGGGTCTGATGTGGTTCACAGGACCAAACCAGCATAGATGTGATGTACAGTGACATCTTCAAAATAAGGTACTTATAGATAAACAAATACATATGCCTATCAAGTCTCACGGACAGAGAAGATGCAATGATGAGTGCTATAAACATCAGCAATAATATATCTAAGAGCAGAATGATGAACAGATTTAAGAGTAGATGCAGAGGCATCTAAAACACATCACCACAATCCATAACGCAGAACTTCGACAACTCTTTTCCAACAAAACCTCGGGAAGTTGTTTTACTTCTATATAAAAAAAAACATTTTTTAACTTGTTAACAAGATTGTCTGTATGATATTTAAATGTGAGTTTGTCATTAATCCAAATATAATAAAGTAACTAATATATATATATATTAAAGTTCTAATCAGTAACTCCCTCAATGTCCTTGTAAAGTGGAAAAAAGAAAGTTTTTGCCACTATTATCTCTCTACAAAACAACATAAGCTTAGTTTGAGTGCTAAGATCATTGAGTGCCACTTGGAGAATGTTAAAGGAATGTTGCAAGTTTTCCACAGTGAGCTAAGCAGTGTCACCAACACAATACAATACTGTCTCACCCACATGTAGAGGCTTACAAAATCCTGGATAAATAGAGAAAAGAGTGTGTTTTATTTCAATATGTGTGGATTTAATGAAAAATACATTTACCATGATGCTTTGTTTCTTGTGAATTCCCATATCTTATTTACTAGGCCAATGTATTTCCAGTTTGTTTGAGTGATATAATTCAAAACTAACATGGTTTCTGGGGACTGGCACTCTAAGCCAATCAGAGATCACTGTGGCGAGGAGGACTTGGGAAGGCAGACTGGTTTCTGGGGAACAGAAAAACACCTGTGGGGAGAGAGCTGGGTGCCGGTGTGAGGTGGATACTATTTATAGACAAAATACTTTTCAGTGTCAATATTCACATTTGAGAAGCTAGGACCGGTGAATTATAGACATTTTGCTTGTGCTAATGTTATACTAAAATAGCTACATTTTTTGTTGATTATTGATCACTGCAGCTCTTAATTAAGCCACACAAAGTCAGCAAAAACAGGCTCTATTAAATGGCTATCTGCCTCCACCCCAAGACAATGGTGGTGATGGGACTTAGTTTGCATTGCTTACAGTTTTGAAACATGGGAATTTTCAAAAGCATTATTGTAGAGTCAGTATCTGGATAATTATCTGGAATGGTTCTGTGGTATCTCCAAACCATCTGCAAGGAAAGATACCACAAGAGGTAAGTGAGAGGGGTTTTTTTTAAACTTGGATGGAACAACCCTTTATCTTCCACTGAAAACAAGACTAAAGTGAAAACTGACCCCTTAGTGATAATCCCTTAATAACTCACTTAGGTATTCCAGTGTGTTTCCTGCCATTGAATCTACCAAACAGTGATCCGGTGATCGTGTATCACAGCTCTGACTTCAGTGTTTTGCTCAGTCAGCCCACACACACAATACAGGGAACCAGGACTGAAAATGTCACAGTGATAGGAACATCGGCAGATGGAGTGAAGCCAAAGAAGGCTGATTGTGACACCAAGACAGAGCTATAAGATATTATCTGTGGATACACCCACACATACTGAAGAAATGTACTTGTACACATAAACAAAGAAATTCATCAGCCCTTCAAGCAGAAACTGAAAATCTAGGGAACACTTCACCAGGAAAAATACAGAACTGGGGTAATGATATTTATTATATGGTGATAGCATACCACACCCGTCCGAATGCTGAGAATGTGTGTGTTGACACCAAAAAAACAGACAACACATACATGTACATGTACATGTATTTGGAACAGGGCTCACGTAAATCAGTAGATTTCCTAACTTCCTTAATCAAATAGTTTACCTTGCATACATCTAAATCCCTTCTATACAGCTTTAATTGTGCAATATTGAATATGGAGTCCAAAGCCAGTCATGTTCAACGAATAAGCAATGGCTAAATAAAAAAGCATGTGACTAAAGCCTTGACTGTCTGACTTTTCTAGATCAGGCCCCATTATTAGGGGACTTTGGCCTAATGAAACCACCTTTAAGAAGATTACAAGAGAAAAAGAGATAAACCACTGTACAGATTACTCTGCTCTACTGGGGATCACACCTAGCATTGTGGAAAAGATCAAAGTGGCTTTATGGTGTGAGTGCTGTCCCACTCTGTGAGTGAGGTGGCACTTAACTTCTGATTCATCTTAAAATTCAATTTAGTCCAGTTAATCTAATTATACTGAGGACATCTGTGGCAAAAAAGGCCATGAGATTGAATCAATGCCTCTCGAAAACCGTTTCAACAAACACTGGACATGATAACTTAATCATGTAAAACACCCATTTTACTAAGTACTTTTTTATACAAGTGAACAGAATCACCTGTATATTTCTCTTTGGAGATTAATAAAGTATCAATCTACCAATCTGACAGTGTGGTGAGATTTCAACCTGAGCAATACACATCAACTGGTTTCAAGAAATTCTTCTTTCAACATACAAACACATGTTTTAAAAAGAAAATTCTTAAAACTGAGTGGTCTGAAGTGGAAGCAGGTTGAAATACTCACATTGCACGGGCAGACCTTTACAAGTTTTTTGAAGGAAAAGAATAAAACAGTCAGTAAAAGGGATGGTGGATAACAGGAAGGATAAGTGAAGATGAAGGATTAGGCAAAGTTCTTGATTGCCTGGTAAGACATTAAACAGTCAGTATTCAAGACAATGTGCACATACTCAGAAACGTATCCAGAAATTATTGTTTTGGTTGTGGCACTAAAACTCAGACAACATACAAGCCAGTACTGACGAATCTGAAACAACACCCTGCCCTAAATATGTGTTTGGTCACATGATTTACAAAGCTGATGTGTTTCAGTGAGATGGGCTAAAATGCATTTTGTTGATAAATGCAGAAATGTCTTTCCTATCTTTGTCACAAGGACCCCACAAAACAAGCATAAAATTGAAAAAAACAAACAAAACAAAACCAACAACTGTTATTGCCTCCCCGGAGTATCTGATGGTCAGTTGTTTGTATGACTCTGTATTTGGTCAAAGGGACATTCAGAGCTTTGGGTTTCAGTTAGACCTTGCTGCAGCCAGCAGGTTCAATAAGGAACTGCACTGGTTCTGTGTTAATGAGACAGTCAGCCTCAACCGGGCACATTGACAAGTCCACTACTCATGTGTCTCGAGCAACACTTCAAGCAATGAAATGTGTGTGTATACAATATGTCTGTGGCTATAGCACAAGTGAACTGTGAACATGCACTGGGGAAAAAAGAAAAAAAATGGTGCATTGTACTTAAGGTGTACTGCATACTGATATCTATCAAATTTGGCTTATTCCCACTTTGTTGGTATTTGCATTACCACATTGTAATTACACTTTTTTAAACCGTCAACATTGTTAATGAGGTGATGTGCACACTATTATAAAGCATAATGACACTCGGAGAGTAGGATACACTATTTCAGTGTTCTCAATAGAAAACACAGCATACTGCTGACTGCATCTCACCATCGACTCAGTTAAAATGGACATACGACAGCTGATTATTCCTGTCACAAATGTAGGGGAGTAGACTCAAGCAGGAGTTCAAACAACAATCAACCTCTCCACATGGCTGTTGCTGCTAAAGTTAGATTCATTTGAAGGCCATGAAATCAAAACAATAAAACAAGGTGGAAAGTTGGACTAGGTCTCAAAAGTAAGTTCAGTCATTTCTCTTTTGTTTTTAACACCACTTTAAGCAAAACACAATGCGATAATGAGCTCTGAATGGTCTACTGTCAGCCAGCTGCGCTGCACGGTTCAGCACCAAACCCTGAACAGCAAATGTACTGCACTAATACAGCACTTTGCCATCTGAACAGACAAACTGCTTTACAAGTTGCCGCTCATTCACGAGTTCACCCACCCACACACACACACACACCACTAATGGTGAAGCTGCCATCCAAGGCGGTGCCCTGCCCATCAGGAGCAACTTGGGCAACACACTACACATTGATGAAATGAATAAACATGGTTGAAGACATCATCTAGTAACTAAAATGTCACAGGTTCAAATGTTCCAACAGCCAGTGCACCATTCAACAACCCCAGGTGAATCTGAATAAGAGTGCAGAAGACTGAAGCAGAGCGAGTACTTACAAGAGTAGGAGATGCATCTTCTCCAGCCCAGGCAGTCAAGACCAATGGGAGTGCTCTGAGAGAAGCAGTGGGCCTTGAGAGGCATCCCCTGGAGGGCCTCAATCGGCCCCAAGGTAACCCCAGTATCAGCCTGTGGAAATGGATGAGGATTGATTCATATCACTGATATTGTCACTGACATTCATTTGTCTGCTAATGATGAACTGACTGTGAATAATTATTGGATATAAATGATATGCAAAAAAAAGAATACAAGATGAATGAGCATGCATGGATGAAAGTGCAGAAGAGTGGAGAAAAGTTCAGTAGGGCCATGCCTGAAACAGAAAGTAGTGATGATAGAGACACCCAGGCTACATGTCCAACAAATACTGCCTGACGCCCCCAGAGAGAGACAGACTGTCCAGGAAGAATGGAAATGCAGAAGTAAGGCAGAGAAGGAAGATGAGGTCCAAGGTTTGGATCTTTGTGTTTACAGCTCACCACGCTGTGGCAACATCTTACTTTCTCCATGTCTTCAGATAACAGTGTGCTGAGATGGTCCAGACTCCCCCTGATGGCTCTGGCCAGTTTGCGTTTGCATTTCCTTTGCTCTTCGATCCAGAGGTCATCTGAACAGTTTCGCCTTTGCTGCTGGCCACCTCCATCATGGCCCACATCCACCAGACAGCCAGTCCTCAGCCCACCAGGAACCACAGAGGCCTTCCCCTTGGCCTTCACCTCCAACAGCTTTCTTGTTCTGGACTGGCTGGCAGGCTGACCACCATTTTTTGTGCCCTTTTGAGTGCACAGTTAACTGGTTAGACAACATCCCCTTCAACCAACTTCACTCCCTTTAAGTCCTCTGTGTACAGAGTATGACCGAAGCTACTTTTAATTCTGATGGGCTCGATAACAAACACAAAAAACACTGAAATAAATCAATGAGTAGATTTTTTTAAATTCTGTAGTTTGTGATCCTCAATGGCAGAATGAAAAAAGACTGTGGCAGACGAGCTATATCCAACTGCAGAAAAAGCATCAACTGCACCGAACAGGATCTTCTCTTTCCTTTCAACAAGAATGTATTACAAATAATGCTATAATCAGAAAAGCCTCTTATTATGGCTTTAAATAGTGATTAGATATAGAAAATTATACTAGTTTACTCAGAGACAGACAAAATGAACTGCCCTAGCTGATGTCAAAATCAGCCAACAGTAATTAAAAAGCTTTAATAGTGTTCTTTTTTGCCAGGGAAATTTCATCAGACTGAAAGTTAAGTAGGTGTGAGACTTGTGAGTACTGCCTATTCCTCATTGCTTATGTGTGTCGGGTCAATAGGGCAGCTAACACCATTAGTGTCCAACTAGGCAGGAGAAGAGAACAAAGGAACAAGTGAGAGTAAAACACCCACACAAACTGTTCTGATCATGTGATTAGTCTGCAGTTGGGAAGGCTTAAGGGCATTGTGTCCTGAGTGGGTATCTGACTTGGGGAACATTCAGTGAGAAGTAAATGCTTTATAATCTCATTCTATTTTGTATAATGTGGGAGGAACTGAGCTCTCTTGTCTTGTATTCATGAAGAGAACTGATTGTAAGAAAATCCCAAACCACTCTCACTGTACACACACTGAAATGTATCATCACTCTTCCTTCACTGTCATGTGGGAATGTGCAGCCTGATCCAGGGCCTGTCAATTAACTCCTGCTGACTTCTTAAATACATATGGGATGGTATATTGGTTTTGAGTGAATGTGAGAACTGTGATAATTGATATGGTTAGAACAGAATATAATACCAGCTACTAGAAGCAAAAGAAATTTCAAGTCTTTTTGTGAACTATAGCGTTTTTACACAATCTGTGGTCTTACGCAACTGGGAAAAGGTATGTCTGATTCCAGAAGGAATTCATCCAACCCTAACAATTTCAGACCCACTCTGGGTCCTATTTTGTTTACAATTCATGTCAGTAATTTGTGTTGAAATTTTATTCATCCAGAATTTCATTTTTCAGTGGATGAGACAATTCTGTATAGTTCTGCCTCATCTTTAGCGAGTGCAAGTACGGAACTGCAATCAGCTTTTAATGCTGCTGAGAGAACTCTGTGAATTTAGACTGGACTATTAAATGCTGAAAAAAACAAAATTATGTGAAGAGGACAGCTGAGGGTGCATATCAGATTCTCACTCAAAATAATAAAGTGGTTAAAGGAGTCTCAATTTACAAATTTCTTGTGTTTCCTAGAAGAAAAACTGTCTTTTAAACATCAGATCAAGTATCTTATGAAAAAAAAGCCAGGGTGAAGTTGGCTTTCTATTATAGAAACAATTAATGTTTTTCAGCAGTTATGGATGCAAATTCGTCTTCTTTGAAAATGTTAGATTCAGTATACCATGCTGTGTTGCAATTTATCTTCCTTATACAACTGTAGAATGGAACATTGGTGCATTTTTCTTAATACGGCCACATTACTGCCTCCTTATTTATGCACTTTAGGGACTCAGTGGTTGCAACCTTGGGTCATGCAGACAAACTCTTTAAGTACTTCCTCAAACTCACACTGTCTTTGGTGACAGTGCTTTTGGTCCCTCATCATGTTATGAGATACAGAGTCACCTTAAACTAGATTATTTCATGAGCATCAAAGGTAACAAAACAGGATTAAGGATTATTTAACCACTGAATGCACCTGCTGAACACTGCCACTTCATTTTTGTCTGGTGCTTCAGTGTTTGAGGTCTGCTGCTTGTTTCCTTGATGAAAAAACACATGCTGGTTGTTTTATCTTGTTTTAGGTCTGTCGTTTGTTCTTTGTGCCATGAAACACTGATACCACTGTCTTGGCGATGACCCCCTTGTAAATTCAGAATCTCAGTGGGGACATTCCTGGTAAAATAAAGGTTAAAATTAAAAACGAAGGAAGCCACAAGGGGGGGCTAGTCCTCAAGTTATCCTGGTCTAGATATGCATAACTGGACATTTGTTGGAAAAAGCAGGAAGGTACAACTCTAATTCCAAAAAAGCTGGGATGCTGTGTAAAACATAAAACAGAGTGTGGTAATTTGCTAATACTTCCTGACATATACTGAGTTGAAAACAGTAACAGATACCAAAACATTGAATATTTAACAATCTAAGACATTTTTGTAAATATATGCTTATTATGTATTTGATTCCAGCAGCACATTTCAAACAAGCAGCTAACTCACAGAATGGAAATCTACCACACTACTTGGGGCCAAGAGAAAGAAAATGGACTCTGCCCTTTCTCTACTCCTCTTCATCTCGTTCACAGAGAAACACAAAGAAAGAGGGACTTGTTCTCTTTCCCAACCCAAATACTGACAGGGCAACCACCCTGAGACACATTAACAAACACAAACACCACTGACTGCAGAGCAAGCGCTTTACTGGTGGTTGGCTTTTTTTTCTTTTAATTCCAAGCCAGAGTTTCTTTGTGTGACAGGGAGGCAGGGACGGAACACTTTTCCCAGAGAGCTGGAACCCCAGTAGCATCTTAATTGAGGCCTTTGAGTTTTTATCTATACAGCTTTATAGTGATTTTTGACATCCAAATAGGAAGGGTATTTACGACATTTACAAATACATACCGGATATCTGAATAAGACATTCAAAAAATATTCTTGATTCAGATTATACTTTTTTTAGGAAGATGTTACATTTTTTTACAGCACATTTTACAAAAATCTGCCCTGTGCAGATTTTGACTCACCTCTAATTCGTTGATGCAGCCAATGGCACACAGGCTGATGTGTGTCTGGCTGTCTATTCTGCCCTCAGCTACATCCAGGGGGCTGAGGCTGAGGCTGAGACCCAGTGGGCTAGCTGATGGTTTTAGGGTTTTTGGCCTCTCAGGGGGGTCTGTTAATCCCTCCACGCTGACCGACTGGCCCAGAAAGATAGGAGAGACAGAACAGGTCCTTGCTGAGTAAGGGTAACCAAAAACTTTGCGCTGAGCAGCTGGCCTAGGGCTGTTAGGTTTAGGGCTCATTGGCCGTAGGGGGCTTGCAGTCAAGCCCTCACTGGCCGCTGGCTGGGACCTGGTACAGGACGGTGAAAGCTGATGCGTTAGGGTGGCCAGTGAGCAGTGGGTGGAAGGTGAGACTGGACTGGTGTAATTGGGGAGTGGGATTGCAGAGTCATCGGAAAATGGAGGTAGGCCAGACACACACAGTGAGGTAGGCAGACCATCTGGTGAGCACTTTCTTCTCTGGCCGTCAGATTTGCATCCATGTAGGTTTTCCTTTCCACTCCCTTGTGGAACTCCCCGCTTGGAGATGGGATCAGTGTGGCGAAGGGCTCTGAGGGAGGATGGTGACCCTGGACTGCTGAGCCTGTCCAAGAGTGGAGAGGACATTAAGTATGTATGGTCCTGCCCAGAAGCAATGGTGCTACATTCCCCATCTGGCATTGAATGAGTTCTTTTTAGCAGCTCAGCCTCCTTGGTCTTTTTCAGCTTCCTCCAGGATTGTTTGGCTTTACCTGAATCCACATCAGGGCCAATAGTGGCTTGATCTTCATTCTCCTTATCCATCGAACGGGACTCAAAGAGGCTGGAAAGGGACTTGTGTGCTTGTGCAAAGCGCATGCGGATGTTTAAACTGTCGTTGCTCTTGCTTCTCTTGTAGATCTGACCATTGGGTGATTGAACTTGCCTGAGGAGGGGGTTGTCTGGGCATGGTGCTCCATTATCCTCCCTGCTACCTCCTTGGCTGACTAGCTGACGGACATGGCGAGTGTGGGGAGTCGAAGACAAAAAGCCACAGTCCTCTTCTTCAATCTCGTAATGCAATGAGGAAAATGCTTGGTGGACTGTTTGGTTGAGGATGTCACCTTTGACAAAAACCTCATCATCCGAGTTGTCCTTCTGAGGCCCTTGCTCAGGCAAAAAGCCCTCACCTCCTCCATCTAATGACTCCTGGGGTATCGCTTCACTTTTGGTACCCTTTGAACCTTTAGTTTTTCTAAAAGAAGGCATTTTAGCAAAGACAGAAAACTTAGAACCTTTATTTCCTGTCTGGTTGCCTTTTGTTTTGCTTCTCTTGGTCATTTTGTCAGGGTTGGCATTTCTGGCAGAAATAAAAAAATGAGGATCCTCCAATTCATCGCAGTTGCTGCTAGCTGAGGTGTAAGACACAGCATCATACGCGACAGTCATAGGTCTACTGCGCTTTTCACTACTAATACATAGGTCAGGTGTTGGTGGGTTCACCTCAGGTCCTAACTTAGCAGTGGTTAAAGATTCCTTTTCCTGCTCTGGCTGGTGGGGACTCTTGGGACTGGAGATGTCCCTTGAAAGGTTAACATTATCCCTTGCCCTAGCTTGCCTCATGACCTCATATTCTTTCTTTGTGCCACAATTTTCAACTGAACACTGAGTCTCCACAATTGGCTCTAATCTACTGAGAGCAAGCAGGTTGAGACTGACATCAAGGTGTGAGTACCTGCCTACCCTCTCCTCCTGCTCTGGGGCTGACAAGCTGACCTGTGTGTGGTCTCTGTGCTCCTCAGCTGGTGCATATTTCTCACATGATTTCGATAAGATGCTGGTTCTTTTATTAGATAAGCTGTGATTCCCTGGTTGGCTACAATAGTGGCTCTCTTCTTTAAATTCACTGTCCACTATTAGGTCTCTGCTCTCTGAACTTGACACTTTATTTCTTTCCAAGTTTGAATACTTGTACTCTAGACTTTCTTCAACAGTGTTATCCTTAATACTCTTTTCTGTCTTTAGTTTTTCTAGCTCATTTGCATGCCCCAGTCTTAAATGGTTGTGGCTACCATAGTCTTTCCCTAGAATAGATTTAGAGTCCTCACTGCTCCAGTTGGGTCCATGGTCCAGTGAAGATAGGAACACCTCAGAATCTTCCTGAGGCTTGTCTACATCTTCGAAGGGGCCAGAGGTCACATTTGTTGATGGCTCAAGCAGAGGGCAAATTATTCTCTCATTACTTTTATAGTTGCTCTGGGGTTCTCCCAAGAAACAGCCTAAACCCTCCCCTCTCCCCAACCCTTTTATACTGGCCTTGGTGTTATTGTTTGAGTCTGAGAGCAGAGAAAGAGAGGTTTGCAGGTTACAGGGAGCTTCAGGGATATTCAGCTCGAGCTGAACTTGCTTACAATGACTAGAAATTGTGTTGACAGTAGTTCGTATGTTTGTTGGGTTAATGGTCCTTTGAGCTACATCTGGGTGTTTGGTGCCACTGTCCTCAATGGACTCAGTAGTAGCAGGACATGTGGATGGTTTTCCTATCCCAGACGACACATGCTGAGTTAAGCAGGCATCTGGATCACTGGCAATTACTTTGGGAGTTACTCTCAGCTCAATGTACTCAGGAAGCTCTGTTGTGACAGGTTGTGATTGTGAAAGATTTACTTTGCTTACTGCTTTCACAATTTGTTCCTGGGCAAGATAAACATAACTGCCCTCCACCTCCTGCTCCTTAAGAGAGAAGGGTGATCCTACCCCCTTCCTCTCACCTTCAAAGTTCTCTGATAACAGAGGTGAGCTGTCCTCTGCTCCTTGGTTGCCAGAAAAAAACAGATTATTTGACAACGGTTGCTGAGGCAGACATTCTTCAGATTGGACTTGAGTTGAGTCAGGCCCTGGTTCTACACGACCTGAGAGCCACAACTTTTTGACAGAATGGAGCTGCCTATTAGTGGGTATTTCTACCGTGGCACCCCCCTGATCCAACTGATCAGTGATTAAATTCTGGATTCCACCTGGAACCTGCCATGGTTGTAACCTTGTGCCCTGGGGTTGTTGTTGATCTGGTTGCTTCCCAGTAAGCTCCTCTCTGTCGGAGTCGGCCAACAGCACAGGTGAGACCAGAGCAGAAACCTTTGGAACCACAGTAAGCTCAGTGCAGGTATCCAAGGGAAAACAGGCTGTGGTCTCTGTGGAAAATGTGATGGAGGAACAGATTTCATTTACTGTCCCAGGTGGTTTAGTCCCCTCTGTTGCCGTGCCAACACACCCAAACTGCTCTGCCTGGAAGCACACGGTTGGCAACCATGCCTTATCCTGTGGCTTTGTTACACTCGTACAAACCTGGGGGTGGATCTCTGACAATCCTCTGTTGGGGCCCTTCTCAAATGGAGTTTGTGAGCAGCAAATATCCACCTTGTGTGCCAATACATTGATTTGTGTATCCAATAAGTCTCTGAGCTCTGGCTTTGTGTTATGTGATACATTATTTGACGTTGTACCACATGCTTTTGTAATATTTGTACTTTCTACGACAAAATCTGTAATTAAGTCAGATTTAGAGTGTGCTGGTGTACAAGTACTGTCAAATGTTGGTACGTTTATGACATCAGTGAAATGTGTATCTACTGTGCATGTGTTGTCTGTGCAGTTACTTTCTATTCTGTGACTTGCTCTATTGCAATATGTCCCCACACGTCCACATAAGTCCCTTTTGACCTCATTGTGCACTTTTATATCCTGTATATCTCTGTCTTTATTGATTACACCTTTTTGCTCTAAACTTTCTCTCGGCCTGTGATGTCGATCATTACTGTCACTGCTGCATTTATTTAAACCTGTGTTTTTCTCTAACCTTGTCTGTAACCTTGTCTCATGTTCATATGTGCTTTGCTGTTGTGTCTCCCCAGTCTTGTCCTCTGTGGTATCTACATGTATCATGCATGTTTCTGAGTCAGTAGATTCATTCAGCCTGTTGGGATAGCTTTCTTTAGGCTGCACATCCAACTTCACCTTCTCAGTGTATGGTGGACTAGTTACCTTTGTGTCAAAGGTGTCTGTTTTGTATTGGCATTGTTCATGTAAACTGTATCGCTCCGTGTTTCCCTTGACTGGAGTTTCTGTACAAACAGCCTGAAGACTGGACAGTTTTAGGTCTAGTTTCTGTTTCTCTGTACTAGGATAGGTGTGGATCTCAACTGAGCTGGTTTTCAGCTTCAAGGGAATATTAGGGTCCACATGGGTCTCTGGGCTTTTCCTCCTGCAACATGTGGATCTTCCAACATAAGTCTCATTAAGGTCTCTGTGGTCATCCTTGGCTGTCACTGACTCTCCCTGCCAGGCTTTACGTGTTGTTCGCCGACCAGCGTAGGTGTTCTCCAGTCCCAGCAGGGAATCCAGAGAGTCCTCCCCATCCAGACTCAACCCTGACAGGGTGTCGCTTTGCCAAGAGCGAGAGTCAAAATAGTCATCAGATGTGTCATCCCCTCCAATGCCTCTCTCGCACCATTCCAGGGAGTCAGGACCCAAATCCCCCTTCTCTAAACATAATCCTTCAGAGAGGTGGTCAGAGTCTTCAAGGGCTTCCTGGGGCTGTGGACACAGTAAAGAAGAGAAAGGTGAGATAGAAATCTGTGCTGTAGCAACAGGAATGTTAAAGTTGATCCTCATACAGCCACTGTCAAGCTATAAGGAGCAGTCATTAAGATTACAACATGGAAAATACTGATTTTAACCTGTAGAGTCAGTCAACCAAATGAGTGAATCAACAAGACCTAAAGATTTATCATTTTCAAAAGTACACAGTATCCTCGTAAAATCATTTAGTGTTGTATGTAATGTTCAGACTTTCCTTTACTAAAGCTAGCAAAAATGTTAATGATGTGAAATAATTTCAGACATGTGTGCAGCAAATCAAATAGTTTGAAGTCAAGCTTAAATGACAATTCTCTTAATTTGTATGAGGGAATATAAAGTATATATGATACTGTCGCTATTATGCAGAAAAAACGTTCTTCAAAAGTGGATAAAATAGTTGTATAGTTAATATGCATGCAAAAGTTTGAACACTCCTGATCCTGATAACTGAATTCCAAAAAGCCTAAAGATGAAACAAGCCTGATCATTTTGGAAACTAGAAACCCTCTTGCATGGGATCACACCAGGCGAAATACCATGGTGAACTAGAACACATGACATGAGGAAGTGAGTTTGGCGAAACAAGTGAACTGGATCAGATATGTTCAATATGCCAAGCAAGTGTGTCCACACACACACACACACACACACACACACACACACACACACACGTATATATGGGAGCACTGGGCCCCTTCCCTAATTCCTTTCCTGCTACAATAGGTGTTTCCAGGACCATATTTTGCCATGATGTCAATGCCAAACACACACACAGACACATAAAGTGGCTGCAATGAGCAAAGGTATGTTTGGAGAAAAAGGCTGTAGAATTTCATGAAATAAACATCTCTAACTGTTAAACATGGGCATGGATCAAGCATGCTTTGGGCTTGAATTGCAGGCAGTGGCACAGGAACATTTCACTGAGGAAAGAATGGTTTCAGTTTAATACCAGCAAAATCTGGAGGCACATCCCACTGTAAAAAAGATAAAAGAAGAAAAGACGATAGCCTCTACAACAGGATAATGATCTTAAACACGCTTCAAAATCCAAAATAACTCGAGCTGAAGGTTTCACCATGGCCATCACAGGCCCTTCACCTAAACATCAATGAAAATTAGTAGATAGGCCTCAAAAGAGTGGTGCATGTAAAACAGCCCCAGAATCTCTCAGAACTAGAAGTCTTTTACACGAAGGAGTGGGTAAAAACAAGAACTAAAGAGCCTGAACACGAACTGAGAGACTATCGGCTGGTTGCTAAGTACTGACCACACAGGATGCCCAAACTTTTGCCTCAGGCTCTTTTCCTCTTTTCTTTTGAACCTGTAAAAGATGTTATTAAAACACAATCTTGCTTGAAATATTAAAGAATCACCTTTGACTTTATAGCTTTTGGAATTCCTGTCATCTTTTCTTTGCTTCGCTACAGTAAGATAAATTTTGATGGCCATTGTTTGTAGAAACAGCTGCAGCTCCTTGTTTGTTTCCTCTGTGTTAACGTATTTGAACAGTGACATCGAGTCGTGGAGTTGAGTTCTAGGATCATACGAGGGACGCCACATTGGCCTCACAATCAATTATCTCCTTGTTAAGTTAAGCATTTTAATGAACCTTTTTTAGTATCCAGCCCCACAGCTAACGCACCAATCAAATTACAGTAACGACATAGTCAGTCAGAGCCAAAAACCACTGCAGAAAAATTTACCTTTTTTTTCTTTTTGGAACTTACAATTTTGACCAAATGAGTACACAAGTCAAAACAAAGAAGGACATTCACACGGGTAAAACCAAACACACAGAAAGTGTCTCTGGTACATGTACAATGCAATCCTACAAAGTCACAGTTTTACTTACTCTCCAGCGCTTCAATGCATCAACTGTATCCAGCACCACTGCAACGCGGGCAGCAAACCAGCTAAGCACTGCTCCCATGGCGTACCTCACATATGGCCACACAGTTCATGCACATACCGGGGTCTTCTCTTCACCAATACTACACTTCTGTAGCTTCCCTTTGCATTCCTCCTCCTTTATCTCTGTGTCTATCTTCCATGATAATCAATTGTGCTTGCTAAGAGCAGGACTTCCCTTTTCACTGCATGTTAAAGATGTGGTCCTTTGACAGCAGCCACAACTTAATCCAACCTTAAAACAGCAGGTACACACTGATCTCTGACTCTCAATAACAAGGAAAGACATTAAGAAGCCCTGCTATAAATACAGAGCTACAACTTCAGGCAGTGCAGGGTGCATGACAACTCAAGTCAAGGACAAGTAACCTTAATGCAAGCTCACTCAAATCACATTAGGACGCAAACGGCTCCATTGTATATAAAAAGAAGCATGGTCTGCACAGGACCGTCAAACTGTCAAACTTCATTCAGTCACTATCCACCTGTTCAGGCATATAGTTTCCTCTTTCTGTCCTAAATCAATTATTGTAATGTCATATACTGCAAATTGCATGTGGAATAGGAGCAGTGGTCTTAGCCTGCTACATCAATTAAAAGTTTAGATTAAGAGGGCTTTCCAAAGACAGTGTGCAAACAATTCTATTAAAAATGTGTTAATAAAAAACTGCATCACATCCACATCAGAATCAGTCTTCGTGATTGAAAAACCATGCAGGAACTGAAGAGAAAATCTTTACTCTCCTAAAATACAGTCAAAGACTGTGACCGATATGTCAGTATCCTATTATGTGGGCCAAATGGATTGTTAAAATCCTAACTGCATTCAAATGTAAATCCTGCAGAATTCTGAATTACACAAACCATGGCATTATAAGAATTCAAAGCATACCAGAAAGAAAAGTTACTGTTAAAACTGTGGGCCACAAATTAGAGCATCTGCAGCAACCCATTTTAGCCAATTATAAAAGCAGAGTGCAGTAAAAAACACTTGACAACACGGTCCCCACTCAAGGTCAACTTACGCACTTGTTATGGAGCTCATTGGACCCTGAGTGAAGAATGTTTTGTCAACTGCTGTCACCAAGAATGAACTGTGAGGCTGAAACAAATCTCATCTGGTCATACAGTTAGGGGTATTTGTTTGATCTGTATCAGCCATTAGAAAGTGAGCAAGCTGCAGCAGCAGAACATTTGCTGCTCTGCCAGCAGTATCTGGGTCACTGCTCCAACAAGTTGATGTGTAAATAAAAAAACAGAATGCAATCATTTGCAAATCCTTTCCCATCTATTTTCAATTGAGTTCATAACAAAGACGAAATGTTTAATGTTCAAAAAGATACATTTTAATGTTTTTTGTAAAAGACAAAAAACCTTCCCAGATGGGGAAGCTACCCACAACATGGGCACTAACACCCCTCCATACAATCACAGATGCTGGCTTTTGAACTTCGCGCAATCTGGATGGTCCTTTTCCTCTTTAGCCCAGAAGACATGACGTCCATGATTTGCCCCTGTCCCAACTTTTGAAACGTGTTGCTGGCATCAAATTCAGAGTAAGCATATATTTACAAAAAGTCAATTAAATTGACATGGTACAACATTAAATATTTTGCCTTTCTACTGTTTTCAATTTAGTATATGTCAAAAAGGATTAGCTCTATTTTTTGGAACCGGGGTTGCATGATGTTAGCAAAGCCTATTCACCTCTCTAGACACCAGTTCACCTTTGTAGTCCATGCTGGACTCAAAGCGGCCACCCTAGAGTCCCTAAGCCAAGTCCTTGATGACAGAGCTTCTGCCGCCCCTGCTTTCAATCAATCAGAGTTGAGTGTTTTAAAGAAGCTTAAAGGCTTAGCAGAGCTCTCTTTCTAGCAGATAGTGGAGTGGCTAACTGAAGCACAACACTCTGACTTTTCACCACAGTTATCCAGGCATGCATATGGTCCATGTTACTATCTCCTGTACCAAGCCGAGCCCATACTTCTGACTGAGCATCCAGCTGACTCACACCAACAAAGAGACACAGGCATTGCACCAGGATTTCAATTTTGGATGGCAAAACTGAAAAAAACCTGCTAAATCACCTCAGACAGAAAGGACTGATATGCTGTGGAAGGTGACTAGTGCAATTGGTTCATTATATTTCACTTTTTAAATCTTCTTCTTATTTACCTCCTACAGTTTTCTTCATTACAAGGGGCACACATGGGTATAGTGCTCAAATCATGCAAAAAGTAAACATAGAATACTATTTATCATGTTTATTTTTTGCTGTTGGTTGTATAGATACATCCATGCATTTAGAACACTGACATTTTCCGTGCTGCCAGTTCATAAGCTTGTCCCAACAGAAGCAGTCTGTGCTTTCAAGGCAACAAAGAGACAATTGAGTCAGGCAGGAATTTTCACTTCCCATCTTGCCAGTGCTGTATTGTAGGTTCTTCTAGTCTCAGTTGGAAATTCATTTGCAGCCATGAAATTAGACAATGACTGCATCTGCTGCTTAACAGGCCCAGGTTAATGTAAAATATAAACACACATGCACGCACACACACACAAACACACATATATATATACTAGGGATGTAGAGATTCAACGATTCATATCGGTGGTCCGATATAAATGTTTGCGATGCGACTGCACCGGTAGAATGAACGTGCATCGGATATAATTTACGGGTGAATACACGATGCATCTCTTCTAGCCTGTCTACACCGGCAAATCCCATTGTTAAATCGACTATTTCATGTTCTAGTATTTTCAAGGCAACCTGAATGCACCATCGCGTCCCCAGGCAGTGACGCAAACAGGTGTTGTACACAACAGACAAACGAGGCAAACGAGAAAGAGACGATAGCCGCGACGAGATATTTTATGCACCAAAAAAGACACATTAATCAAACGTGTGGCAATATTTTGGGTTTTTTAAGCGAGGGGGTCAGCTAGACAAGACACGAAATTTGCAAACAATGCCGTGCGGCTATCAAGTACATCGGCAGCACGATGCAACAAGCGTTCCCTCTGAACGAGTGTTCAGTACCGCTGGTGACATAGTAATAATAATAATAATAATACATTTTATTTGGAAGCGCCTTTCAGAACACTCAGTGACACTTTACAGAGCGGGTAAAACACAAATAACACAAGATACAAGTAGAATAAAAAAAAAAAAATAGTGACTGCTCAGCGCAGTTTGCTATTCCCAGAACATGCTGACCAGTTAATATTTCTAAAGAAAAACCTGAAACTAAGCCATATGAGGTAAATCAGTGAGGTGTTTGCAGTAAATGGCATTGTTTGATTGCCAGTAGTTGATGTTTTTTGCTTACATTGTGAGCAGTTAAGAAAGACTTGTTAGGAAATGTTATTGATTTACATGTTCAATTTCTTATAGAAATTACACCAATACGTTTTCCTCCTAATACACAGGAGCACTATTGACATTGCACTTTGGAAAGAAATACCTCTATTTGAGCCCCTTGGTGAGAGTATTCTTTACAGCAGCTGTTACTGGCTGCCAGTTATAGTTTTATTTTTTTTACACTTGATTCTGTAAAACATTGTTATTTGATTTTCATTGTTTGTAAGAAATCAGTCAACTTACTGAAACAAGCACATCATTCTGGCAGTCAGTAGTATGTGTTGCTGGTCATGTTATTTGCACTATTCACATGGTTAATACTGTGCTTTCTGAAACTGTTTAACTGTGAAGTTTTATACATTTTGTATAATTATAGAGACAGAGAACATAATTGGGAGTTTTTTAAAATATGATTTATTGGTTACTCCATAAAAAAACAAATATTAAATACATCCCGCAAATCGATACAGAGAGTAAAGCAGAATTGTGCTATTGTGCTACTCATACTGCAACTACTGTATTGAATGATCACATCATTTCGAAACATCCTTTTATAGTTAAGTCATATCGTTATCAAATTATTTTTGAATCGCATCATATCGTGAGCAGGAGTGAATCATATCGCATTGTATCGATGGGAGCTTCAGTGTATCGTAACTGTATCGTATCGGTGTCAGCGCATCGAGATGCATACCGAATCGGTCTTAGTGGTGGAGATATACAACCCTAATATATACTCTACAAAACATACATAGTACATATACAATACAAACAAACATCACAAGAATCAAAGAAAACACACATTCATACTGGTAGTAAAAAAGGTCAAAAGGGTCCCAACTTGCACAAAAGGGACCCGTCTGTCTAATCTTGCTCATTTCTGCAAATTGTTCCACTTTTGTGATGCATAATATTTTAAAGCACAGTTACCCAATCTAAGTAATAATATGTTGATTTTCAAGGACCAGGTAGTCTTGGGATTAAGAAAAATGCTAACTTTTTCTACAGCTATATAAAGATAAAGATATAAAGATACCTAGGTAGTTTACCTAGAGGTGCTTCATAAATAAATCGAATGCACTTCTAATTTCACTGACTGTCATTCAACTTTCTCATATAGTAAACACTGATGAGTTTCATTAGTGATTAAACACTAATGAAACCACAGTTCTGAACAATTATGAATATTATATTCCCTAAATCCTACACACTTGACCTTTAAACTGCTTACAAAATGTCATCCACTAATGCTAACTCTTTTTACATTGCCTAGTTTGACAAATATTTGCAGTTTTGCCCACACCAAAACTGTATCCTGAGTTTAGTAAAAACGTTATTACCCTAAACTTAACAGCTTGGCCCTTGGTAATTTCTGAAAAAAAACGGTATTAGCTCATCCTTGTCCTTAAAATCCCACCCAAGCCATCTGATGTCATGTTGTAACCGTGACTATGCCAGCAGGTAATGTCCACACAGCCGTGATGCTGTCCAGCTGTTTCAGAGGCCAGCTAGCAACAGCGAACAGGCAAAAAACAAACCTAATGTGAGCTAAGGTAGCCTGGCAAAGGAGCAATGTCTCACTTGAAAACAAGCAAGATCCAAATCCAAAGATCCAATCCTGGTGAATCCAAGACTATATTCCAGTGTCTGAAAACCAGGTCAAACCGCCACGCTAGGTTAGCCAGGTGAAGCTAGGCTTACAAGCTTAACGGTGCTCAAGCATGTGGTCTTAAATTGTCATCGTACTCCAGGTGTTGATTAAAACCAAAATGTTTCCAGAGGTGCATTAATGGCTTGATGAACAACAAATCCAGTTTAATGATCACAAAGTCCCAATTCTTTTTGTTTGGAATTATAAGAGTGCATTCATTTATGAGATCACCCTCCTTAGAAATGTGACAGCATCGGTTGTTTGTTCAAATCCAAATATGACCTTTGTTTAAGTTTTTTATAGGATCATACAAAAAATAATAAAAAGTGTGCACATCACCACACTTCACATCCACAAAGCATGAGGTGATACAGAGTGACGAGGAAGAACTTCAGAGCAGAGAAACTCACAGCAATAGTTCCCCTTCCTCTCCAGACATGAAATTTCTTGAATAATTAAGCCAGGACAAAACACGCAGACTGGCTTTACTCCTGTCAGAAACAAGACTTGCTGTAAATAACACACACAGACACCGGATACCTGTCTTTAGATTAGTCTTTGATCCAGGCTTTCATCTTCCACTCCACCATCTCTCTTCTTTGTCTCTATCTCTAGAGCCAACTGTTGCCTGGGCATCCTAACTGTCTACAGGGCCAGAGTTTCTGACAGCCTGGGGACGCCACCCACACTCAGGATGAAGGGAATGTGGAAGTGGGTGCTGCAGCCACGCTGGGGACAGCTAGCTATTGTGTCACCAGGGCTCCACTGAGTTCACACATACATACATTACAACTGCCTACACACACACACACACAAGGCTCATCTTTCTTTTCTACAAGACACAATAACCCTTGTTCTGCTGCATCAACTGCGACACCACCTTCAACTCACCACACCCAGCGCTGTACCTGACTTCTTCTCTACCCGTTCACATGGGGTTGGATACAAAAAACACTGTCTGTTTTCTTTGTGTAACTGACACAACGGCTGACATAACTGACATCAGAGCAGCATCAATTATTCATACTCATACTTTACAAAGCTTTACAGTGAGCCACACACACACACACACACCCATATGCAGAACTTACCTATAGCAGTGGATGTAGAGTTAGTGTTAGCAGACTGAGAACTACTCTTCCTTTCTCACTCCCCTCTCTCTTCTGTCTCACCTCAGTCTACCACTGCTACCCCACCACCATCACTGCTCCTCCTCCCTCTGCCTGCTCTCTGAGGTCACCCCCAAATTGTTGTCTACTGTCTTGCATCTCAGCATAGAGGAGGAGGAACCTGATCTCTATTGTGGCGGCTACTTGGAGTAAAGAAGTGGAGGGAAGGGGAGGTGGTGGTAGTCCCTGGGGTTGAATGTGATACCTCAATGTACGCTAAAGCTCTATGGATATTTCATCCTTGATAGAAATCATTTTGGGCTTGAAAGCTGAGATGTCTTTAGCAAGAAGGAAGAGCACGAAGCTGTATCTTTGGCATTGTGGCAGAACTGGAGATCACGTGACACCTTTTTTCCATACACATCCATTTCAAAAGCAACAACTGTCCTTACTATCATGCAGAGCCAAACAGGGGAAGTTAATAGGCACTGCCAAATGCACATTGGGCACAATAATAACAAGATGAAAAGACATGAAACAGAGACATGAAAAGATTTCACTATGTATCATGTTGTAGTATTTTGCTGTACGTATGTATTTGGACTTGAAGACATTTTTGCTGTTTCGGCCCAGCACTCCAACATCTGAAATGAAATAACTATAAGAGAACGTAAAAACCACAGTGTAAGTGAAACCCACTCACACGGCCAAGTATTTCAATTGCAAAACAACTCAGTGATCAGTAGTGAGGAACCTCCTGCACAGAGCATATCTAATCAGAACAAGAGGACAGAGAGATGGAGGAGCAGCAGGTCCAAAGTGCATCATCTCAACTCAGGACCAGGACAGAACAGGAAGTGATGACCAGGCACAATGGGGCCTTTGGGTCTTGGAGCAACCATAAATGCACTGGAAATGGGTAAACTGTATACAATGTTGGTATATGATATACGTATATGTATATGATATGTATATGAATACTACAACTAATTCTACAACACTGATCCAGTATCAATACTACAATCATCTGTGCTTAAGTTGCGCTGCAAAATATGTTCTTCCATCCTGAAGTATGAAAAATAAGCAATGTAGTAATCAGTTCAGATGACTGAGGTAATATCTAGTAGGACATAGGACCGTGAACCTGGTCCAACCTCAGTGCCAGAGAACCTAGCAGGTTTAAAGAATGATAGATGGTGAGTGAATTTGTTGAATGTTGTTAGGCTGTACAGAGGAAACTGACTTAATGGGGGTCCATAGTTACAGCAGCCATCTGTCTCTGTTTACATCAGCCACTCAATTATTCATGAGAGAAAAAGACACACAAGCTGCTGCTCGCAGGCGACATGATGGCAGCCACATACATGCACACAAGAGTAATGTGTGGATTTATCCCCACTATTATTTGACCTAATGAAGTAACCGTGGGTTGACTTTCTTTTCAAACTAATGGAATTACATTGAATTACTACCTCATCCTTTAAATAGTAAGTTACTATAAGAACTTATTTTATAGTGGAATTTTTTATCCACATTATCTTCACAACCCTATCGATAGAAAGAGCATTGATATGGACGCTTCTATGAAAGAGTAGAATAATCAGCCTGGTAAATATATCGGTGTTGCCTCATAATTTTACGATTTCTAAGAATAATAAGAATTGATAGTAAAGTACATAAATACAGCAGGTATGTTTGAGGTGATAGAGCAATGTCTATCTGACCCCTGCTCCACGCTCTGCATCATGTCACGATCGGAGAAGTACTGTGTGCAAACATTTTGGATTCAACCCCACAGAATTACAATAATATTAGCTAATTCTACAATGTAGTCAATGATCAGGTTATGAGGGTTGCATATGAATTTAAAACATACTGTATTTATTTTGTAGTATTTTGGGCCCTTTTTCCTTTACATGTGTTTTACGTTTGTTGCTGTTTTTCTGCAGGTCCCACACAGTCTACTCTCATGCTTGGCATCCTTGCCAGGTCCCATGCTAGTCAGTGTTTTAGTTTTAATCATCTCTCTCTCCCTAAATGATCATGTTATCTCTTTACACCACCTTGAACACAGAAGTAATCATGGGGTTTCTTTTCATTTCCCCACTCTGTCCACCACACAGCTGTTATGTTTTATTGATAACAGATTTATACTCCAATGTCTTAGTGCATACTCTCACATCTTCTTTATGTCTCTTTGCAGTGCCCTTTTTACTGCTTCAATCTGTTCCACCCTTAAGGACCGACACCCAAAGAAATCCCACTGGGCCTCAAGCCTGCTCAGTCTCATGTAGCAGAACCAACAGCTCTACCACAAGGTCTGCTTTGTGGTGGAGCTGCCCTCTGCCGTGTCTGTGTCATCAGAATCTGAATATATGACCGTCTGCCTCTGCTTCACCTCCTCAAGCCACTGTAACACGGCTATCATCAGAAAACTATGAAAACCATCGCTCTCTGGTGGACAGCACTGGAATGAAATACACCTATTGATTTGTTTTCAATGTTGTGATTTCATTTTGTTGCATAGTCTTTATTTTTATTTTTATTTTCATCCTCATTTTCATTATCAAGTGGGTTTTATCCACCACCTTATTTTACATTCATTTTTTTATCTGTTTTTATATCCATTCCGTCTTTTCTATGTGAAGCACTCACTTGGTTTATGTGATTTTTTTCTTGTAAAGTTCTTTGAGCTGCAATTCCTGTATGGAAAGTGCTGTACAAATACAGTTTATTATTATAAACTAAATAATTGTCATTTAACATGTTCAGACATTAAGGCACAACAAATACATGCATAACAAAGCAAATGCAGTACAATTAAAAGCCTCCTAACATTCCTTTACAAGTAGCCTTTCACACCAATCCAAGGCACACCCAAAGTAAGCTGAAAGCTGTTTCTGAACCACGTTGAGGACATCCATGGTTTTGGTCTCTTCTGAAATGTAACATTGTGAACTTTTATCCCCAGCAGTCAGAATCACTGAGAGTGTAAGGGCACTCCAAGTTCAACAAAAACTGATGACAATACCACAGAAAATGAATATTTTACATTTTTTATTCTAATGTTATGTTCAGGTGCTCTCCAAAAAAGGCCATTTATAATATTTATCTAGCTAAACATATATACATATATTTAGGTGATCTATCATTTTGTATATTTCACTCATACATAGGCTATATATCTTTATATTGAGGCCATTTACTGTATTTATCATGTCAAACTCTCCTAACTGTCCTAACTCCACCAAAACTTGGATAGTTTGTGTCTCTATCACTTTTGGGGACATTACATAGACTTACCCTAACCATTAATAACCTAACCCTTACCTTCACCTTAACCGATGTCTTCACCATAAATTGTCATGATTTACGATGCGTTATGGGGACTTGGGAAGTTAAGTTCGCACAATGGGACTGTGTAAACAGATTTGGTCCCAACAACATGATTAATCCATGTCCACACACACACACACACACACACACACACACAAATACACACAGCCCTTTCACTTAACCCTACTTGTCCCCCCTCGAGACTACACCACCATGGAAACACAGCACAAAGGGAGGGACCAGTGAAAACAGGCCTCAGAGATCTGGGTTAGAATACCAATATCACAGTGTGGGAAAACAGCAGCCAGTAATTACATGTGATTCCCTGCAGACTATTTCCTTCAGTATTTCATCCTCACACACACAAACGATAGCTTCATTCATTTTACCATAACATGCTGTTAAGAGTTAAGACCCATGTCAAAATCTCAGCATTGTGAATGAGTACACAATGTGAATTTGAAATGTTTTGAATGTGTGTATTCAGTCATTGTAAATGGAATGTTATTACTGAGTGATAACAATTAAGTAAACCACTATCTAGCTTCAAAAGTTTGAAAAAACAGATAATTTACCACCAGAATGGCGCTCAATTGGCTGTTGTTTTTCATGTGACTTTTCTTCATCTGCAAATGTCTGTGGCAATGCGTGCAGGGCTTTTTTTTTTTTTTTTTTGGCCCTGAGCACAGGCTCACGCTCCCATACTGCATAGAGCTATGTTTACAATGTGCCCCAGTAGCTCTACAGCCTGTGTACCACAAGGCGGCAGAAGCACCTATAAATTCAACCTTAGTATCGAGGTTGGTGAAGTGGACTGAACGTTTATTGGCTTAGCTCTGCTAGATAGACAGTTCCTCAGCAGGAGCATTAGCAGAAATGAACACATCAACATTAACATTAACATGATTGTTGCTGTGTAGCATTTAATATTTAGTTTGCCATCTTAGTTTAGCCTGTTAGCATTTTAAGATTATCAGTACAGCTGATGCTGATGGAAATATCATTAGTATAGTACCAGTCAAAGATTTGGACACACCTTCAAAGTTTTTTCTTTATTTTCATTTTAAACCAAAAACAGAAAAACAGTTGTTTTTACTTTTTAGTCATCAGAACAATAATTTGAAAAAAAAAGAGAGAGAAATCGAATTCATTTTCTGTTTTGAAGAATGAAGAAAGCCAAGACAGCCTTAGAAGATGGCTGGATGGCTGGATGGATGGATGGCTGGATGGATGGATGGATGGCTGGATGGATGGATGGATGGATGTATACGATATACACACTTGTTTTTTTCTTTTCGGTAAAAGACACTTCATGTCAAAATGAAAAGAACAAAACAATCTAACCAGCTTCTAACATCACTCTGGTATAGACTTTATGCTTGCATTATGCTACACTTTATAGAATGGCCATTCTATCCTCTTGGCTTTAATTTTGATATTCACTTTTACTTCCACATCAACTGTGTGTCTTAATTCATTCTGTAATTCAAAATAGAACAATTAAAAAAGAAATTTGCAAAATCCAAAACTGGACTGTTTTTATGAATTTGGTTTTCTTGTTTCTTGTTTTTTGATTCTGGCAACCAAAAAGGAAAGATGGCTCTGGTCGTGTTGGTAAACAGTATATAGCCTTATTCAACTGCTATAGTAAACCATTTTATGGCGAGAACCGTTCCCTCAGTAAAGACAAACAGTCCAGTGTTACTTTGACATGGAGGTCTGACAGTCCAGAAAATTTCAAGAACTTTGAATGTATCTTCAAGTGCAGTCAAAAAACCATCAAATGCTATGATGAATCTGGCTCTCACGAGAACCACCCCATGAAATTCACGCCAAGTTACCTCTGATGATAACTTCACTATTCAGTCTCAGTAATCACAAGTTAACAGCACCTCAGATTAGCAGATTATGAGCCCACATAAATGCTTCACAGAGTTCAAGTGACAGACACAACTTCACATCAACCGTTCAGAGAAGACTGAGTGAATTTGGCCATGGTTGAATTGCTGCAAAGAAATCACGACTGAGGTAGACTGACAGAAGAGAACCTCTTGGGTAAAGAAACACAAGGAATGGACATTAGACCAGTGGAAATCTATACTGTGGTTTGATATGAGATTTTTGGTGCAATGCACAGAAGGACAATGGATGGTGTGCATGTATGGCTGCCATGGAGGAGGCTGTGTAATTCTGTAGGGACGCTTTGCTGGTGATTTTATTCAAAATTCAATCCTCTGGGGATCACGGATGCACAGTGTGTGTGGATATGTACATGTTGAGCAAATAAGAAAAGGACCTTGGAAGCACTTCTACAGGCCAGACTGGGGAAGTGCTTTAAAACACTTAGTGAGGATCTACCAGACAAAAAACTTTGGAAAAAAGGACCCGCCCTTCATCTCCTGGTCAGGGTCCAGTTTAATGTCAGACATGATTTGTGAAAGATCCGTCCATCCTGGTATCTTAGTACTGAAGACATTTTTCTTTATCTGATATGTGTGAGGCTTAGACACGATAAGCGGGTGATCCAGACACGACAGGACATTTATTATTTAAGATGCAAGGGATGCTCACCTCACTTCTAACAGTGAATCCACTGATACAATTTCACATCAATTCATCATCTATGTTCTTAGATAGCAAATGCTGCAGCCTGTTCATACATCCCAAGTCCAACATTGACAAGCACTGAATGGCAGGAAGTCAAGTTGCAACTCCTTTTGTTCCTCTGTGCTCACATGCTGCTTGTAAGACATCTTGTTTGATGAATGAAAATGAAAAGATGGAGAGGACGTGCTGGTCTTATTGTGGTTTTTATTCACCTAGCACAGGTGGGAAACAGTTTTTATAAACTGATCTGAGAAAATCTATCACCAATGGCTTAAAATTGGCTCCTTCAGCGTTGAGTAGTTTATGAAACTGATTTGTGCATTAGAGATGATGATCAAGAGAGCAGATTTAGGTATCACAGTGATGGTAGAAGATGGATCAAGATGAGTTTTAATCCCCCTGTACATGTTTTACTGTTTTGCTGCTGCAGGCTTTATGTTAATGTGACAGCATTTAAATCAGACTTGCCATGTTGAATGTAATACAGAAATGTTACAAGTCCAATCCTAGAAAGACTGCAGTCATGACTCTTAGGTAAAAGTGACCAGGGTGCATAATCATTTTATTAAATTGCCAACAGATTAATGTAAAGCAGTGCATGTCTGAGAGAGTCTGCCAGAAGCTGTCAGACATGCTGGAGCCTCCTGAAACGTTTTTAATCAGTCAGTGTTAACAACTGGGATGGTGTGAACCCCAGGCTGCCGATGGTTTCTTTACGCTCTCTGACAATGGAAAGATTTAATAACTGCCGTGTGAGCAGCACGTCCTGCAAGAAAATCACTCACAATGACAAATGAGCTGTCCGTGGGCCTGAGAGAGCCCTGCCCTCCTGACACACTCTCACTGCCAAAACCAGTCTGCTTCACAACATTAGGTACACACAGAGTAACTAATAATGCAGAGATGCCACCTACATTTCCAGACTGTGGGAACTCACCACAGGAGTCTGATGAGGCCTGTTTTAACTGTTTAGCTTCTCAGCAGCTTTCCTACAACTTTTATACATGAGCCAGTTCAGTATTCTATAGATTCAATTTATGGAGTTCACCCAGCACATACCTGTTGCAAAATCCAACTTAAATCCTGCCACATCATCGCACTGTCCCAACAGTCAGTGATGCTGTTTAACACTAGCCATGATAGCTGGGCTCTTAATACGTGTTTGGATGGAACAACATGTTTTATGCTCAACAATAAGCAACATACAATCATCTAAAAAAAAGCCTTTAAAAAACAAATCCATGATGACTTAAATGACAACTGCTGTATGAACGACAGATTCATAATAATAAGAGCACTATGCTGGAATTTGATGACTGTGCAAATATGGTTTTAGCTTGGAGTGTAAGTCTACCAGGGCAAATCTGGTGTGTGGTGTGACTTGTGGCTATTTCAGAGTAGATCCACATGAAGCTTTACTTATTTATTATTATTTACATGTTTTCATTGTCCCTCACTGAAAAACACAGAATATGAATATGCAAATATTGTTACTTTTAGAAGTGGAACTGCCAGATGCCTCATTCATTGTTGAAAAATGGGCACATGCTCACACATACTGTCTGTAAGTTGCATAGTGGACCATAATTTGTGTCCAAACTAGCTGTGATGTCATAAATCCTGCTGGTACGTCCACGTTCTTCCTCTCCAGTAAAGCCCCAGCATAAACCGCTGGGCTCCCAGCGGACAGAAGCACAGGGTGTGGATCACTTGCTGGAATCCCGATCCGAGCTCCACTCACATACCTCAGGCCTGAATCACACTGTATCAGCACCCAACCGTTCATATAGAGTCTGTGATGCTGGATGCAATGCAGGCTTCTGGTGTGAACTGCACGATACGGATCACTGGTAGGTCACCTTTCTGGACTTCACATCCAGGCTGGATGGAGCGTTCGGTGAAACATTTGTCGACATTTGATATGCACAGATACTAATATACAACATATTCTGTTAAACTGTTATGCAATACAATTGTACTTCAATTTGGTATTGTACTTCCATAAAGTTGGGGGAGTCATGAGAGACAGATTAAAAAGTGAATGGTCAAAGCAGCAGCAGCTGAGGTATCTTGACTGTTATGAGTTACAGCAGAGGCACCATGGGTAAAATGACTTCTTCTTAGGTCTACGGGATTTAGTTACCACTAAGCCTTTCGGCTGTACCATCTATTAACAGGTCATAAAATACACAGAATGCCTTGACTTAAACTTCTACGTTCACATCGCCAAGAGAGTCCACATGGCACAGGGCCCTCGTGGAGCAGATTTCAGAATCTGCCTGTGTCCATGGGCTATAATAAGCATATAATCACATGAATCACAAGCCCTGCCTGCCTGGCAAATGCCAATGTCTCCAGAGCCACGGAACACATTAATCAACTGTGATTAGTAAATTCATCTTCATGTGTAAAAGGGTTAGGGTTAAACATTCAAACAATGCAGAGCTGTGCCACAGTGATGGTGGAAAAGTCTCTGAAACCACATTAAAGGGGCAACGTGTTAGCTACATCAGTAAAGGTTTTACTAATGAACAAATCATTTTCTGAAGTGCAAATAGTGGTTTGAAAGAAACCTCTTGTTGATGTCTCACTTGTAGTAATAATAGTAATATTAAATATATTACTAATAATGTCATTCCACAGGTGGACCCCTGTGAACAACATAAGAGTTGTGAACAAAATGGTGGTCAGACTATAAGAAGTCCACATTTTAACAATCTTATTGTGAGCTACAGTGACTATTTTCTAAGCAGGATCTCATTAATCCCAGGGTCCACGGAGTCTATTATCCACACCTCAGAGGGCTGATACAGCTCTCTCCATGACCAACAACCAAAACAGTTGGTTTACGTCATTTCCAGTTCAGCAGCACTATCCACTAGGCTGACAGGGCAGTCAATGTGATCACTGGCCACTGTATAGTGTCCATTTTAAGACAAGTAAACAAACACAGCGTTGTTTACATGGCTAATGGATTATAGGTGTTCAAATGCATCATTCCAAATTAATGCTGGACAATGGACATGTCAGCATCAGCTTGATATATATATGGGGCTGAACCAAATGTGATTTATTTTTACATCTGAAGCTTCTATTGAGGTTTTTGAATGAATCACGTGTGTCATCACAGCCTCAATTTGAATAGAGTGATTCACTGGATTAAATGAGTTAGTCTTTTTTATCAAATCAGTTTTCTTTAACAAATAAAACTCATCAGATTCAGAAAAACAGAAATACATGCAGGCATTAAATAAATGGGCGAGTTTTGGGAGGGATGGAGGAGTTACACCAGAAGTTTCAGGGGCCAGTGGAGATCATCAGAGAGAGAGAGAGAGAGAAGGATTGAGAAAGAGGAGAGACTGAGGCTACTCTCGATGAGACTCACCAACAAAAGGAGGGCAAATAACAGAAGAAATGGGATTTCTAGTTGCTCTGGAATTACTGGAAATTGGATTAATCACACAAGTTGGAAACAATCATACGCAGCTGCCAATGGAATCTAATTCTACAAGTTAGTAATAATACTTTATCTGCAACTGTACAGATCTGCAGGGTTTAAACAAACAGAAAGAATAGAAATGCAGAAAAAAAATAAAAATAAAAAAGAATGTTAACATTATGAATGAAGCTTCAAACTACACACTGTATACCTCTACACTGTACAATCTACACAATATACTGTAAATGCTGGATAAGCTATATTTAATAGCTTTGGGGCATTAAGAAGTGCTGAGTCCCACTGGGTTGAGGACAGGGTACATCCATGTTACATTCCCATGAGTTACATCTGGTAACCAGATACAATTACTTGAGTTCATATAAAGTACAACATTTGTACTTTGTACACGTATGTGTGAAGGACAGCAAACATTAGAGGAAAATCTAAATAGTCAAGTATAGTAGAAATGCCTCACAACTATACTTACAAAGTAATTAGAAAAGCAATTAGATTAAATGATAGATTAAATGTACTGTTGATATAGTTGGTAGTGTTTGATGTAGTGTCCCTGTATCTTTCAGTGTGCAGCAGATGGGAAGTAGCAGATGCTCTAAGAGCTGAAGTGTTTACACTGCTGTCAAAGCCTCCATGCCCAGAAAAGCTGATAATACCCTCATGTTCAGTGGACGTATCCTCCCGACCTCCACCATTAGGAACAACTATTTCTATTCCAAAATGTTCTCACCAGTAAAACAAGCTGCCAGTATACAACAACTCCTGCAGGTAGACAGGAATGACCAGCATCACCTATCAGAACGTTATGATCATTCAAGCAGTGCGTCACTACATCCAAACCTGCCACAGCTGAGTCTGGTTCTTAGACAGGAAGTGTGCAAAGTGATAACAATGATGGTGACACATGCACTTAACAGAATGAATCACGCCCCTCTGGCAGCCAGTGAAGTTAGACTACACACAGAAGAACTAAGAGCTGCATCTTTTCTATTCAGCAGACAGAAAGCAAAGCCTACCTGGAAGATAGTGCGGAGGAAGTACATGACACTTAGCATGCTTGAAGCATTCAGTCAGAGAGAGACTGACATACAGCAGTCTTCTCCTCTCCCCTCCCCAGTAGTTTGCTTCTGCCCTGCTCCTGTACCAGGGCTCTGGGTCTGTACAGGCTCCAGCTTCACAACCTGTTACTATTTTAAACAGACTTAATCTTGATCACAGACAGAGAGAAGGAAGGAGGGAAAGAGGGAGGGAGGAGAAAGTCCTGCTGCAGGATTTACATAATACTGAGAGTTTAAAGGAGCAATGTGCTCCTAAAATTTTACTTTAAAACATAAAAAAATGAACACACACTATCAACAGAATGTGAAAAAGTAGAAGTTCTGACGTTATGTCAAAGATCGTCTATGTGTTGCAGATGAGATATCTACTATAGAGACGAGACGTAGAGACGTGTTAGGAATCACTGCTCTTTGGCATATATAGAGACAGATTAAGGGTCCAAGGTTCTTCACTGAGAATGAATCCTCTTTTTGAGCACAAGTATCTTATGTTTAAATTAACTACTATAGTTAGCATGCTAACCAGCTACCTGCAGCCTGTCCTGTCTCCTAATACCACTTTGTACCTCAAGAGACGCTCGTCTCTTAGAATAGTAGTTTCAGATGGGAGATATATGCAAGTGGCGAGTTTGCTATGTAAAAGCTGTCTTTGCTCTTCCAGTCTAATGAATACACAAAATAAAGTTACGAAATGTCAGGAAAGGAAATACTCTTACACCTGTCCTCCTTATGAAAAGGAAAAACACAGCCAAACACCTTCTGGAATTCATTTTTCCCTCTTTTATCAAACGAGGACTTAATTGCCAAGTTAAGTCATTTTAAAAGACATTTCATTCAAACTCAACAGAAACAAAATAAAAATCACCAAAAACATCTCGCCATCCCATTGTTACAACAATCACCAACTCTGGTTTGGAAATGGTAGGGTTTGCTGCTTCTTGAAGGAAATGTTAGAAGAGGCTGTTAAATCTAGTCTGTGGTTTAGGCCTCCACCTTCAGCACCCTCTAAATTTTCCACCCCCTACCCGAACAAGGGTCTGTATCCAATCCCTACTTTCATCTTTTGACTCTACCTCTTTATTTTCTATCCCCTACCCGAACCAGGGTTTGTATTCCCACCCCGCTTTTTCTTGGTGCAGTTGGTGAGAGGCAGGGGTAGATGATGGTAGTGTGGCAATCGGCAGTTACATGTGGCATCTAGGCCTGTGGTAGCATTGTAGCAGCTAACAATAGCTAAAGCGGTGAGAGTATGATAGTATCTTAGCAGTTAGTATTGGTAGCTAGCAATTAACATTAACAGTATAGGTGAATCTAGCTTTATTGTCTTCTTCTGTTCCTCTTAGCAGGTAGCGGTTAGCACGTAACATTAGCTAAATGGTAGCATCGGAACTGTATTGTCTTCTTCTGTTCTTCCTAGCGGTTAGCATTAGCATTAGCAATAGTTAAATGGTAGCATCGGTACTGGCCACTACCTGGAGCATCTCTGGGTCAGTTGAACGTGGCGGTGCTGTTTGGATTGTGTAGGAGCAGTGTGAACTGGCACTAGGGGGGGTGACTCTGGGACGCTGGAGTTCACTGCCTAACCTCCTGGAGGTGTAGTGGGACTAAATAGGCGAAACACTGTTGAAGGGAGGTTTCCACCTGATGACCCCCAGAGACGTGTTAGGAATCACTGCTCTTTGGCAGGTATAGAGGCAGATTAGAGCTCCAAGGTTCTTCACTGAGAATGAATCCTCTTTTTGAGCACAAGTATCTTGTGTTTAAATTAACTGGTTCTTTGGGTTAGATTTAAAAAAAACTTCAGTGTCTTCATCATCCATGGAGTCAGAGTCCTGAATGGAGCCACTGTCAATCACTTCTGTACCATTTCCTGTGTCATCAGACTGGCCTCGAATGCTGTTTCCTGTCCATGTTACTGGGAGGCTGCTGCACTCAGTTTCGTTGCCCTCCGTGTAAGCACCATCAATCTCATGGTTCTCCAAGCTCTCAGCCAGGGCAGACTCAAAACGTTCCTTTAACAATCAGAGCCACACTCAGGTGGAGGCCTTTACTGTTGCATGCAGGAGTCAGGCCACACTCTCAACTAAAGGCATCAGGTGATAGAATGCTTTTTACGCATCTACATTAGCATAAAAATATCAGGATATCTTCAATCTATAAAAAAAAGCTTGTCTATGGAAGCAGGTCTGATGGTTTGACATTTAATCCCAGACTGGGCACAAGAAATTCCGAGGCCCTGTTGGATCAGATCTTATAGTATTAGAAATGTCCTGAGCCGATCCCAAGGATCAGGGCCAGTCCAGACATATTTAATGCACCGGTATTCGGCTAAAATAAAGCAGATAAAGTTATGGGTGTTTACTTTGTTCGACTGTGTTTATCAGCCGGCTGGTGTTGCAGTGCTGTCCTTTACTACAGCCATGCTCGAGCATTTCACTGCATATAGTGCGTGAATGAGGAAAAATCATATCTGCTAAAAAACATTCATTACATGAGGAACTTCATGACAAAGGCAAAATTAAACTTTTGAGTGTTCTATGCAAGCTGGTGTCTGCACTCAATCACAGATGTAGCACTACTATACAGCCTGTAGTTCCCACAAGCCCAAGTGAGTGGTCTCCAATCCAGCATCTTCTCTCTATGTCATAATGTTACGTCAGTTTCTGGAGTTGCACTCTCCAAGGCAACTTCAATTTCTATTAGAAAAATAATTGAATCTGATCAAAGCAATACAAATACACCTTCTGTTGGATTTGTTAATGTAATGTCATTATATTATATTTGACTATACCAAAATGTATAGTTCTGTATATTTCATATTTGTATTTTTACACCTCCTTTGCTTGTAACATCTGGATGAACCCCCTGGGGATCAAGAAATTTCAATCTTTTCACACCTCACAGAAATTGTTGGGGGTAATTTAGCCCTTTACAGGGACCAACATTATTGAACTGCTGACCGACGCTTACCTCATCCATGTGGCTAATTACTAGCCGACTAGTAAACAGGTCTAAAGCTTTACAAACATAGAAGTCTCTCAAAATGACCTGACTGCAAAACTGTGATGCAAACAGTCAAGTTATTGGAGACAAGAGCAGCACAGTGCATTCCCTGTTTCCTCTTTTTTCATCTGTAATGGTGAATACTAGTCAAGCTGCCAATACCATGAACCACATGCTGTACCTCTTGTTCTACAGTCGTCCAGTGCAATCGCCACTTCAGCTGAATGAGCTATCAGGAGCCACACCCCCACAGTGTGCTAGCATTTTATTCCTGAACCATGACAGGATGCGCACTTTTTATTTCTTTGACCGTCTGGAAATCAGACGTTTTCAATCAAAGCCACTAAACCATGAGTCTAGGAGTTTATTTTGGGTTAGGGAAGAAACCATGAGTTATGTAGCAATTCTCATAACTCAAGGTGTATTGGTGAGAGCCCTGTCTCCTAGAAATTACGCTTATATCTAACTAATTAGCAACAGCAAATATATTTTGAAGGAAACATAATGCCAACCAAGTTAAGTCTTGTATTAACATAATGAGGAAATGTTACAACATATGTTAACTGACAACGTATTTGATTTATTTCCTGCCAACAGAGACAATCTTGCAATGCATTATCCACTTTATGGTTATGTTTAGGCACTGACAGCACTTGGTTCATGTTAGGGAAAGATCACGGTCTGTTTCAATATAGAAAAAGCCAGCAGCGATGATGATATTTCCCTAACTTTTTCAAAGTGCTTTTGTTACCTAACCAGAGTCTGGATTCACAGTCCTGCACTTTGTGCACACCCCATCCACGCCTACCATTTCACAACACTCCAGTCCATTGACTGTTGTAAACAAAATGTATTAGTTGTTCCAGCTTTAAAAGCTGTCTGCTAAACAGTGCTGCTTTCATGCATTCATGAGAAGATGTATGCATCATCTACTGTGCAGCAGATCTCAGGTCTGAGAATCATGAATGTATTACAACAGAATGCACAAACACATTTTGGAAAACGTATGTAGACGTATAACAAACAAAACCTCAAGCGTGGTCCTCACACATGCATCGGTTAAGAAGAGAAAACAATGACTTCACTGTTCTGTAACCAAGGGCTTAGAGTGAAAACAAAAGGCCAGTGGGGCCTGTGCTGCTCCATCGCACCATTATGCAACTAAACTATGTGGTTCACGACAGCAAAATCCTCTCAAAGGTTCTCCCAGTTAGCAAAGACTCTTTTTACTCCATTTTTTGTTTCACAGGAATGAAGAGAAAACCTTATACATGGGTACAACTCCCACCTGATCTCTTCGGCCAGCTACCAAATTCAACTTTTGGAATTTAATGTTTTCTCTACCATATTTGAAATCTTCCTCATGCCACTGTGACCTCTGCAGTAGTATTGCATACATAACCACGGCTCTGCCCCAATAACAGCCAGCAGCATCATGGAAATTATATTTACAAGACAAATCACGCCCCCTGCTGTGTCAAATACAGAACTACAAGTTATTTTTCTTGATGAGCCCACAGAAACACAGTTGAGCACAACTTTTTAAACACTGCACTTCACTTTGACACATTCCAATCATTCTCACTTATCCTGTAACCACTGGTACTGTTTGAGTAGCAGCGATTTGGGTGATGTAATGTGTGAGACTACATCTCACTGACTTCCTTCATCCAGACTTTCCCTGTTAGTGTGGTATTCTGAAGTACTTCTTTAACATTCTCTGAACTTCATACAACTCATACCACACAGTGAATGTAGGCCTAATAGATGAACCCTACTACTCGAATCTTAACTAAACTGTTGTGTTTTGAAAATGATGGTCCAAAATCTTTGCCTTCATAGCTAAACAAAAAAAAAAAAAATTCTCCAATCACTAATCTGATTCAGTTAATCAATACTGTCAGGAAAATGGCTTAAATTTCAATCAAACAATGAACAAATTCATCTGTGCGGTTCCCATGGTACCTACACTACATACACACTCTGCAATGAGTTTCTTATTGTATTAGCTGTAGTTGGGAGAACTCTGAGTTAAATAGCTGGGACGCTGTGTAAAACGTGCATAAAAATATAGACTGCAATTATTGCAACTGTGTAAATATATGCTGGTAAACACCAACTGTTCTTACATTTAGTAAAATCCTTCATCCAATCCTGTGTTCACAAAGTGGTGAAGCTCGCTCCATCCTCACTTGTGAATGACTGAAGCTTTCCAGGATGCTCCTTTCATACCCAATCATGATACTATCACCTGTTACCTGTGAACCTGTTTACCTGTGGAATGATCCAAACAGGTGCTTTTGACTTGTTTGAACCTGTTTGAAATGTGGTGCTTGCATCATATTCAGAATAAGAATAAATGTAGAAAAATCCCACACATTCTGCTTTATGTTTTACAGAGCGCACCAACTTTTTAGGAATCAGGGTAGCAATTGACTTTAGTCTTGCTCGTAGCTAATAAGTAGCTTTTCACGCAACTCTAGTGTGAAGAATACCTAACTGAAGAGAGTAATGTTGTATGAACACGCATGCTGGTGCCTCTCTCACACACTCAGAGAATATTATTTTCTCCCAACTCCAGTGTTTTCCCTTGAACTTTTTCTGAAATCTGTTTTATGAAGTGCATTTTGTCATCAGAAAGGTTGTCTAATCACGTGGTGGATGAATAAAACGTATTCAAAATCAATGAATATCAATTTGACGTCACACAACATTCATTTTTATCAAAGCCTCTTCTGCAGGACAGCCTCCATATGCAGCTCCAACACTCCAGGTAAGTGTTTGACCTGGTAAGTGTGAATTTAGGCCTAATAGATAATAGATGTCTGGGAATGCCCATGGATGTCCCATTTAGACATTGGCACATCAGAAAAGTTGGACAGAACCGAACAGGTTTAGACTGATCAGCTCGAGCTTTTCATTTTTTTTTAGCCCTACAAAGTCTTCAGTGAACTTGTGTCTTCTATTTGCTGATGCGGTTGTAATTCTGAGAGTTTGTTGAAGAGGGTTCTGTAATTCCGTCCCACCCACTGGGTGAGACTCACTTCTCACAACAAACCCGCAACACAGGCCACCGACAAGCACACTTAAAGGGAGGCAGGTAAAAAGGAAAGTACAGTTAGGCTGTGGGTGTGCTAACCTACCTTGTTAAAAAATGTAGTAACAATGATAACTCATATAACTGTAAGTGGTTGTTTACCCTGACAGACAGAGAGGGGCAGTGGGATGGCTGAACTGTCACAACACAAGTCACAAGGAGTCAGCACTTACCACAAACACCTTACAGTCACTGCTGGTATTCCCTAATAAAAGGACCCCTGAGAGGAAAATACTGTGATTTTTCTGTCACATATACGACTTCTATGTTTTTTCAGTACTCAAACTTTGACGGGATCGATCTTCTGATTCCAAACAGAATGTTGGATGAGAATCAGGTCCTTTACAGACTAACAGGGTGATCCTTGAATGAAATAAAGCTAATCTAAAGTTGTGCAGCTGCCTTGTGTCTTTTGCATCTCTAAAAGCAGTAGTCCCCAGTGAGCTGCAGCCATGACTCAGGCTATTCTCTGACAGCCCAGACGCTCGCTTCCCAGAAGGCTTGAAATACATGTCTGTGTTCTGGCCAGGCTATCGGCTGCCTGTCAGGATTACAGAGGGTTGTTGCGGTATGGATGTCCCATTTAGACATTTGGCACATCAGAAGAGCTGGACAGAACCGAACAGGTTTGGACTGATTAGACAGGCTATGAGATATTCAGCAGATGTTACCAGTTGGTCAGCAGTGAAAACGTTTTTGAAAATGGGATGGAATGATGTGCTTCATTTCACCAAGCAGCTGGACAACATAACAGTATTATAATCAAAGACATGTTCAAACCACAAGAGATTAAACTGCTAATTTGCAAGATTCTTGTTTCAGCTGTGAACAGCTGGACTAACCTTTGCTGGGCAGTCAGTCCCAAACAGAGACAAAAACTGAGCAAGGCCTACACGTTCTACAAAAATAACTATGGCTCATCTACTGGCTAATGGCATCACCATGGTGAGGGAAGACTCAGAAAGCATTATGTAGAAGTCTATGTAGTGTTTTAGCAGCAGGGGCTGGGCCTGCTCCTGAATAAACATGACCTCACATTCACCTTCCAGCATGACAATGACCTGAACCACCAAGAACACGTCTCACTATCCCTGAAGATCACCGCTGACCAGTGATCCACATCCTCCCAACACAGCTTGACCTGCAAGGACGAATGAGTTCTTGAGTACGAAAAAGTGCTGAAGGTTGCAAACAAATGCTTGGTCACACTGTTATGCATAGAGCTGTATGATTTCTGCAATGCAGAAAACGGATGGAATTGCGGAATGTGATTTTTATTTTCACAGTGCTAAAGTGGAATGAAAAAAAAGTACTGAGAGAGAGAGAGAGAGAGAGACAGAGAGAGGCAGTGTATTAACAAGAATTTATCATTTCAACAAACTCTCAGACATGCAGCCACATCTGCAGATGGAAGTTGGTTGAGGGCTTTGTGGTGTATGTGTGGAGTCAGACATTCTGTTAAAAAGTGTTTCTGGTGGAGCACTGAAAACAGGGACGAGTGTTGCCTGAACATCACTTGTGTTCAAGCTGTCCTGCAGAGGATCCATTCGATTAAAAGTAAAGTTCTGTTACATCAAATTCACTGATATTCGTTACATTTCAAATATTATTGAATTGCTGAAGTTTTATTCATCCAGCACGGGATTAGACTCTCTTTCTGATGACAAAATGGGCTTAAATCATAAAAAACAGTCAGAGATATTAGAACAGAAAACATGCCGTTTGGAAAAAATGTAACTAATCTCATGGGGCCCTATGCTGGGATCAGACCACACAACACGATTTGCCTTTGAAGATCTTCACCGTGTGAGATAAGATTAACATATACATCGTCCTTCTGTGACTTGGCTGACAGACATGGCAGACTAAAAGTTGGACCCAGTGTGGGGGAAGCTACTTGGAAAGTGTTGTGTGCTCAGCTACCAGTTACTCTGCATCAAATGAAACTTCACTACACAGAAAAGTAACATACTATGATACAGCCACATGGCAAATGTCAAACTCATTTAAGGCAGCAACATGGCTCGAGTCAGCCCTGCACTGAAATAAGCACAGTTTTAGTAAAACTTTGTATACGACAGGTATTCTATTGGTCCTGGTACAGAACAGACAGCCATACATAGATGATTTGTTTATGCAGTCATTGTGATCTTAAATAAATACTCCATGAGTTTGTTACAGTGTCCCTAATCCCAAAAAAGTGTTTCTGTCATTGCTTCATAAGAAACTCACAGGTGCACAGTTCAGAAAAAACAAGCTTAAGGCTTTGTCTGTGCTCTGTGCCTGCCACAACGTCTCAGCCTCCACTGGACTTTTTCAACCAGAAGCATGCCAGCTAGCTCACACGTTAATGCCTTGTTCTCAGTGTTGCTTTGTTTCCGAGGGAAAGAAATAAATATGGTGAAAGGGGCTGGCTTTCCAGGAATTTCGAAAAGCAATGAAAATGCAAAGATTTCATTGATCTTGACAGAATTAAATCAATATCTCGCAAATAAAGTGAACAAGGGAGTCAAGACATACGAGTCAATCTATGGCCACAAGTTAAAACAAACAGATCAAGATTTTGGGAAATATATTCGACTGCTGTCAAAGTGACATGGTGAGACAATCGATAGCAATTCTATCTATGTGAAAGGAAAGAATCACAGTAGACGAATACGCTACTATCTTGACAATACTGACAACAATACTGACGTGTGAGGGAATACAGACTTGGAGAGTTCATAATGGAGGAAGCTGAGGAAGCTACCACGGATGCTTCCATGGATGTATTAACATAACTGAATATCATGTTCCATGATTTTTCAATGAAAAAGGTTGTCAGCCTTCTTCAGGTTTCAGCCTTGTTTTTGGCCCTAAGGATCATATAGATCAGTATCATTCTCTAGCTGACAGTCTGAGAGTGAGCCGAGTGTTTCATTGGACTGAAAAATGGTATTGGTGCTGCTCTTTTATTGGAACTAATGGCTAAAATTGTTATAATACTTTTTTACACAAAAGGGTCATGAGAGTGTTTGTGACTCTGAAAAATCGACTACTCGTTTTACAGCTGTTTCTTTTGTAATGACTGGGTTTGCCTAAATACTCTGGGGCCAGTGGTCTGTAGCACAGGAAAATCACTTCACAGACTGGCACCATTCCTGGGGGTTTGGTTAACCATCCACCTTTAAATGATTTGAAATGACTTTTCTGTCGGAATATAACCTGCTCCTCAAAAGATGCAGTATGTCAGTAAGTCAAGAGACAACAGTAAAAGTTACCCTTGTGTTCCATTTAATAATTCATTTTACTGATCTTCTGTCCTGATAACATCTGACAACAGGTATGTCACTATAGCCACAAAACTGACACACTGTAACCAGTTCTCTTCATTTAAAACACTGCTAACCTTTTCCTCTGCTCTGCTCACATTAACCGTCACTTTGCTGCTGCTCACTCTGTCTCACTCGCTCAACCACATACTCACTATGCACACCCACATTACACACTACTCTTATTACAACAACACAATGGAGGACAGCGAATGTTTTGTGCTCTTTCTTCTTGGTGTGTAGATCTTACTGAGCTTGGTTGGAGAAAATGCTGCAGGCAGCAAGACAAAGGACTGCTGAGAAACACAGGAGAGTTGGGAAACCCTGCATCAGAGCACAGCTGACGAGACAAGAAACCTCAACAGAGGAGTAATGAACAAAACAGATGGAATGGAGTGGTTCTATTGGTAGCATCCACCACTTTCGACAAGGGAGACATGGAAATAACGTTTGAATGTGTAGCAAACTGAAGTGAACTCAACTGAACTGGACTGCTTGGTGGAAATGTTCCCAAGCTTTTTCACTTTTTCTTTCTGGCCTGACAGGCTTATTGCAAAAGTGGCCACCAAAGACTTTGTCCTTAATACTTTTACTGAAAATACTTAATGCACCGATACTGAAACTCAATCTCTTTTGCCTTGCTTAGAACACTGTAAGAGTAGTGTACCTTTCATAGCTGTCTGTGTATGTGTTATTGCTCGTATCTAGGTCGTATCTAGGTCTCAAGAATTGAGGTTGACATTTGTTTTACTGTGTTCATGTTGTGTATTGTACATATTGGCATTGGACACCACTGATCATCCACTAAAGTGCTGCCATATGTTTAATCTACTCCACTCCATTTTCTTAAAGAACTTAAGAATTTGCCAAACAAGGTGTCACCTCACGCACGAAGCAGCCACAGATGACAGGTTAAGCCCCTGTACAAGGCTCAGGCAACTGTTAACACATGATATCATGGGTTCATCTTCACTGCAGCAACGCTGCTGCAGGTGTGCCAGCTATAAGGACCACATGAACCTATTATACTCTCCGTTTTTCTAGAACATTTGTCAATGGTGGACAAGATGGTGGCCCCCTAACATTTACATGACAATGCATGTGCAGCGGTAACATGCTAAGCTCAAGGGATCAGGTCATTCATTTGAAAAAGAGGGGCTCTATGCTGAAAATGTTCGAACTGTAGCACAGGCTCCCAGAGCAGAGAGGTGGAGGACGGTGCATAGAGCACACTGGGAGGTTTTACTGCTACAGGCTGGTGTCTAGTAAGGAACAGGACCTTAATGGACTGTGGAGCACAGGAAAACACTTCAAATCTTCTTCTCTGCTTCTTGTCACAAACAGAAAAACAAGGGCTATGGACTCTTCCTATGAGCCTTTAATGAAAGAGGATAGGAGAGAAGAGCTCATTTAACCCACAGTGATCGAGGCAACGATGAAACATTGTTTCCTGATTTCCAGAGATTAGCCGATCAGCTGTATACATGACATGCAGCCATGTTTTGAGCTGTAATGTGATTTTTCTGCAGTAACTTACAGCATCTGAAACAAATAATGGGAAAGACATATCACTTATTTGCAGCTTTATTAGGTACACCTAGCCTAAACAAATCCATTCTAATACAATAGTACTGCAGTATATCCTACTTTGATGAAGGATATAACATTCAGTTTTGTTGAAACATTCAGAGAGGTACTGATTCAACCGCATCAACACATTTACAATTTGTGGTGCTGCTGCAGATAGGTGGTTCTAATATTTTGACCTCCCCATTCTTATCAATGAGGGCAGGCTAAATAACATATCTCTGTATAATGCAACACAGTTCAAAAGCACAACAAACTCCACCCTCCAAAATGGCCATACAGTTGGATCAAGACCTCTCAAAAACTAAAATAAAAAAAAAAAAAACGTCCATTGCCTCAGAGGATCTGTTAAAAATTGCACTTGAACACACTCTACAGAGACTACAGCTCACTCCTCATTAGCATAGGGTAGATGTATGTTTTGCAGTATCCCAGATCCCAGAACCTCTAAACTCTCATGCTTATTTCCTGCTTATTCAAATTGTTGTGCTCATTTGATGCTGTTTCCCGAGCTGAAGAAACAGCTGACCTATTAGAGCTTTCTCAGTGGGATTGAGAGGTCGAAGTCCTGATGATGAAATGTGCAGCGCTGAGACAGAACGTGATGCAGAAATGCAGAGAAGCAGACTATTAGAGAGTGAAAGTACAGTCAAATGTGGAGATGTTGGAGAGGGTATGAAGTGGCTGTTTTATTTTTCTCCCCTGCATGAGAGTAAATATCTAAGTCTGGCATGTCCAAACTATTCCATAAAGGACTGTGTGGCTGCAGGTTTTCATTCCAACCAAGGAGGAGCACACCAGGCTGAACTCATCTAATCAGCTGGTCTCAGTCTTCAGCTGATAATTAGGTGACCTCGTGATTGGCTGGAACAAAAACCTGCAGCCACACGGCCCTTCATGGAATAGCTTGGACATGCCTGATCTAAGTAGTCTGCATTTCTATTTCAGAAAACCTCAGAACTCCAATTGAGGAAATGCCAGATAAAAAGTTGCATCTTGCACTGTGAGGTTTAGCTTCTTCTTCGCTTTGACCTCAGTCTGAGGTCTTTTGCTTGTGGTACAAGGAATGAAAATGTGGAGGTGAAACATAAAGGGAAACAACACTAAATGGGTCAGATTACTTTAACAGCCAATCGGACAGCTCTCTCTCACAAACTATCTACAACAATTCTTCAACAAAATGTTTTAAATTGACCAAACAACCACCAGTAAGGTCAAGTTAGAGCCAGCAATGGGGGCAACACTATATGACCGATGGTCTGCCACACACTCTCAAGCACAACCCACTCATGCTCGGTGCATCAGGGCTGTGATGAGATGAAAAGCCAGCAACATACCGTAATGTGCTAACACTCAGACCCTCAGTTCCCTTGATCTTTCACTGCATCCTCACTGGATTTAAATTATCTGTCTTTTAATCGTATACCAGGTCAAATAAAAAATGCTTTTTTAAACATTAAAACCAATTCATCAATTCATGAATAAAGCTTGTTTAATACCAAATTCAACAATAAATGATATATATCTTAAATGAGATATATCTGAATCAAGAACCTTTTCTAAAACTAGACTACTTTTATTTAGACAAAGTTTAAGTTTATTTAAAACTGACTGAACCGTAAACACCAGCTTGGCATAATGTGTTCAATGGAAAAAAAAGTTAAAAGTGTTTCTATTTCTTAGAAATGCTGTTTGGTATCTATACAGAAGCTCGGGTATGATCTTGGCCCTGACATCAAACATTTTATAATATGTATGTGTACATAATCACTATCTATGAGTTCCAAATGCCAGCTGTTATTTCTGTAGTATTAAGTACAAAACTGAAATGCTATATTATTTTTTCTTTCTTTCTTTTCTAATTAGATCAAAACATTTTTAGGCAAAAGCTAATCACCAGACTTCCCTGCTAATAAAAATTCAATCCAAAGAAATAAGAATAGCACCAATCTCTAGTTTTCTCTACACAAGTGCATGAAAGACAGCAGGCCTGTCATGCCCTCCACCTCTGGCACCATCTAGTGCCAGTACCTCTCCCTCCCTTCTTTCCCTGGCAGTGTGAGCATGACTGCCACGCTGGTGGAGGGCAGGTGCAGCTCATCCCAATCACCAGATTGTTTCCAGCCGCGGCGGGGAGTGTCACCTCAATTGAAGCATTCTCCAGCCTGTATAAAAGACTCCAGCAGACCACTACTCGACGCCAGTCCGTAAACAACCTCCAGTCAGTGCACCCTGGCTCTGTTGGTAATTTTGACTCGCGTTCTGAAAATTCTGTTTGGTAACCCTGTTTTCTCTCTGCCTAGTTCCGACCCTCTCTGCCGCCTGAAGATCCCTCCTGCCACACTCATCTGCCTCTGGCTGACCTGCCTGGAAACTGCCTTCACTCACCTTCAATTACAAGCCAGCAACAGCCACGCCACCCAGCCCTGGGTGTACTCCCTCTCATTCCCCATTTCTGTCTGTCAGTAAGCTCTGATCTCTTGTTGATTGTTTCAGTTCAGCCTTTATAGGATCCTTAGTTTGTTAGCCTTATTAACCTGTTCAGTTCTCCATTTTAGTTTTGTTTTCTGGCAGTTTTTCGCCTAGTTGCTAGTGAGCACAGGTAGCTTTGTTTTGTAGTTTTGACCACCACTCCCTGTGTTAACATTTTGATTGTAAATAAATATTTTCATTTGGACGCTACTGTCTGCTGTGTCTTTGTCTGCGTTTGGGCCTCTGAACCTGATCCGTGACAGTACGGACTGGCCATGATGAGCTCAGCGGACAATGGGACCAGCGCTGACGGCGCGTCCACTAATGAGATGGTTCAGCACATTATGGATAGTCATGGAGCCTTACTAGGTCAGCACGATGAATTGATTAAAAACCTCATCACGACTACTAACACAATGATAAATCAAATCTCACAATTAACAGGTTAATTGTCCACCTTAACGTCCTCAGCTTCTCCTCCAATTAATCCCCCCGCCACCGCTAGTAGCTCTGGCGTAGCAGCTGCTGGTGCCCCACCGGCCTTAGTTCAGCTACTCCGTGAACCCTTTGTTCCAGTCCCTGAACGTTACGCAGGAGATTTAGGCTCTTGCCAGGCCTTTTTAACACAGGTTTCTCTGTTTTTTGAGCTTCAGCCTTTATCGTATGCCACCGAAAAAGCAAAAATAGCTTATTTAATTGGGCTACTGAAAAGATCTGCAAGAGATTGGGGCACTGCTATGTGGGAGAAACAAGGTGACGTTTGTGCTGCCTATCCTCGGTTCATCTCAGAGATGAAGAAGGTTTTCGACCACCCAATTCGCGGACGTGATGCAGGGAATCGTCTGACCTCTCTGAAACAGGGAGCACGGAGTGTGGCGGAGTAGTCCGTTGAGTTCCGGACCCTGGCGGCGGAGAGTGGGTGGAACGACACAGCCCTCCAAGGAACGTTCTACAGAGGGTTAACATAAACTTTAAAAGATGAACTCGCCAGTTGTGATGAGGTAAAGGATCTGGATGAACTGATCTCCCTAGCTATCTGTCTGGATAATCGTCTGAGGGAGAGACGACGGGAGCGCATCCAGCGAACAGATCCAGCCCCAGTTCGCCGTCCCAGTCCCACCTCTTTGCAACCCCTGGTCCTGCAACCACCCGAGTCCACCCCTAAACCCATGGAGATCGGCAGAGCACGGCTTACGCAGCAGGAGAGAGACCAGAGGAGAGCCACAAATTCCTGTCTCTACTGCGGAGCAGCGGGACATTACATCTCTTCCTGCCCCAAGAAGACAGTAAAAGACCCGGCTCACCTGTAACGGGGAGCATACAGGTGAGCCAAACCTCTACAACCTCCCCTCAACGGCTGCAACTCGCTGCTTCTCTCTGTTTTCAGGCCCACTCTGTTCCTGTATCTGTCTTGGTTGATTCTGGGGCCGAGGAGAACTTTTTAGACTGCAAGCTTGCCAGACAACTTCAGATTCCTTCTGTTCCCCTGGAGACACCTCTGGAGGCTCGGTCTCTGAACGGTTTGTCCCTAGCCATGGTTCGGAGGAGGACGGTTCCAGTCAATCTTGTAATGGAAGGTAATCACCAAGAGACACTTTCTTTTCATTTGCTTAAATACTCATCCTCTTGTAGTTGTGGGTTATCCTTGGCTAGTTAAGCACAACCCCTCTATTGACTGGTGCAAAGCAGAGGTTAAATCCTGGAGTCCATTTTGTCATGCTAACTGCCTCCGTTCTGCACTAACTCCAGCCTCTGAAAACCCAAAACCTCCTCCCCAACCAACTGACCTGACTAATGTTCCGAATGTTTATCATGATCTTGCTGCTGTGTTCAGCAGAGAAGATGCCTTATCCTTGCCCCCCCATCGACCTTACGATTGTGCAATAGAATTATTACCAGGAGCTACTCTGCCAAGTAGTAAACTCTATAATCTGTCAAAACCTGAACAGGCCACCATGGAAACCTACATTAAAGACTCTCTAGCAGCAGGAATTATCCGTCCATCCCCATTACCTGTTGGAGCCGGTTTCTTTTTTGTAGACAAGAAGGATAAGACTCTTCGGCCATGTATCGACTTCCGGGGACTGAACGACATAACGGTAAAGAACACTTATCCACTTCCTCTCATAAACTCTGCTTTCACATCTTTGCACGGTGCCACCATTTTTTCCAAATTGGACCTAAGAAATGCCTACCATCTCATTCGGATCAAAGAGGGAGATGAGTGGAAAACTGCGTTTAATACCCCATCTTGTCATGCCATTTGGACTCACTAATGCCCCTGCTGTTTTTCAGAGCCTAATCAACGATGTACTCTGAGACATGATAAACCGCTTTGTGTTTGTGTACTTGGATGATATCCTAATCTATTCAAGGAATCAAGAGGAGCATGTTCAACATGTCCATCAGGTTTTGGAACGCCTCCTTAAGAACCGCCTTTTTGTGAAGGCCGAGAAATGTGAGTTTCATGCGTCCACTGTGTCTTTTCTAGGATTCATCATCTCTCAGGGGCAAATCAAGATGGATCCTGCTAAGCTGTCAGCCGTCTCTGAATGGCCTCAACCCGAGACACGGAAACAGCTGCAACGGTTCTTGGGCTTCGCTAACTTTTATCGCCGGTTCAACAGAGACTACAGTAAGGTCGCAGCTCCCCTCACAGCCTTGACTTCCACATCCTGTCCTTTCCAGTGGACTCCTGAAGCCAACCAGGCCTTTCTCTCCCTTAAGGGGCGGTTCACCACAGCCCCCATCCTGATTCAGCCAGATCCCCATCTTCAGTTTGTGGTTGAGGTAGATGCTTCTGACACAGGAGTGGGAGCAGTACTCTCGCAGAAATCCCCCACAGCCAATAAGCTTCATCCCTGCGCTTTCTTTTCCCGCCGCCTATCACCGGCTGAACAAAATTATGATGTGGGAAACCGAGAATTATTAGCTGTAAAACTAGCTTCAGAGGAATGGCGTCACTGGCTTGAGGGAGCAGAGCAACCATTCATTGTATGGACAGACCAGACAGGCCTGGTGGACTTTGTTCTTTGGTAGATTCAGATTCACACTAACATACCGCCCGGGCTCACGTAATATTAAACCTGATGCTCTTTCTCGCCAGTTCTCTAGTGACGAACTCTCCAGAGACCCAGAACCCATCCTGCCCCCAACCTGTCTGGTTGCCTCCCTAACATGGGAGATAGAGAACAAGGTTCGCCAAGACCAACACCCTGATCCTGGTAATGGTCCTAATAATGCTCTGTTTGTTCCAGATTCTGTCCGTTCCCAGGTCCTCCAATGGGCCCATGCCTCCCGTCTCACCTGCCATCCAGGTGCCTCCCGGACCCTGGATGTTCTGAAACAAAGATTCTGGTGGCCCACATTGGAGCAAGACACTCGGGAGTGCGTAGCTGCATGCCCCACCTGTGCCCGGAACAAAACCTCTAACCAACCTAGTGCTGGTTTTTTGCAGCCCTTGCTAGTTCCCTCACAGCCCTGGTCCCACATCGCTGTGGACTTCGTCAATGGACTCCCAGCCTCTAAAGGTAAAACCACTATCTTAACCATTGTGGATCGTTTTTCTAAGGCTGCCCACTTCATTGCCCTGCCGAAGCTCCCATCAGCCAAAGAGACTGCAGACCTGTTGATCCATCATGTGTTCAGGCTGCATGGAATTCCCTCAGATATTGTCTCTGACAGAGGACCTCAGTTCACCTCTCAGGTTTGGAAATCCTTCTGTTCAGCTATGGGAGCTACTGTGAGTCTAACATCTGGTTTTCATCCCCAGTCTAATGGTCAAACTGAGCGCACTAACCAGTCTCTTGAAACTTTCCTCAGGTGCCTAGTCTCTGAAAACCCCTCAGTCTGGAGTGACCAATTATCCTGGGTGGAATATGCACATAACTCGTTGGTTAATTCTTCTTCTGGTCTATCCCCTTTCCAATGTTCCCTGGGTTATCAACCCCCACTGTTTCCCTCACAGGAGCAAGACATCTCTGTCCCCTCTGTGGAAGCCTTCATCAGGCAAAGCAAAAGAACCTGGACACAGGCTCGAGCAGCACTACTTCACTCTAACCTGAGGATGGAGCACCAGGCCAACCGTTGCCGTGCCCCTGCCCCTATTTACTCTGTGGGACAAGAGGTTTGGTTAAAGACTAAAGATCTTCCTCTTAAGGTTGAATCTAGGAAGCTGGCTCCTCGATTTGTGGGTCCTTTTTCTATAGAAAAGATTGTGAACCCTAGTGCAGTTCGGTTGAAACTTCCTTCCACCATGAAAATTCACCCCACCTTTCATGTCTCACAGGTCAAACCTGTTAAGAACTCTGCTCTTGCCCCCCCTGTCCAGCCCCCTCCACCTCCCAGAATGGTGGACGATGCTCCAGCCTTTACAGCCGCCTATTAGATGTACGCCGCAGGGGTCGCAGCCTCCAGTTTCTAGTCGACTGGGAAGGATATGGACCCGAAGAAAGAAGCTGGATTCCCAGACGTCAGATTCTGGACCCTGGTCTCATTCGGGACCTACGGAGACGACGGCCTGATCGATTCCAACGTGCGCCAGGAGGTGCACGTGGGGGAGGGGGGGGGGTACTGTCATGCCCTCCACCTCTGGCACCATCTAGTGCCAGTACCTCTCCCTCCCTTCTTTCCCTGGCAGTGTGAGCATGACTGCCACGCTGGTGGAGGGCAGGTGCAGCTCATCCCAGCCTGTATAAAAGACTCCAGCAGACCACTACTCGACGCCAGTCCGTAAACAACCTCCAGTCAGTGCACCCTGGCTCTGTTGGTAATTTTGACTCGCGTTCTGAAAATTCTGTTTGGTAACCCTGTTTTCTCTCTGCCTAGTTCCGACCCTCTCTGCCGCCTGAAGATCCCTCCTGCCACACTCATCTGCCTCTGGCTGACCTGCCTGGAAACTGCCTTCACTCACCTTCAATTACAAGCCAGCAACAGCCACACTGCCACGCCACCCAGCCCTGGGTGTACTCCCTCTCATTCCCCATTTCTGTCTGTCAGTAAGCTCTGATCTCTTGTTGATTGTTTCAGTTCAGCCTTTATAGGATCCTTAGTTTGTTAGCCTTGTTAACCTGTTCAGTTCTCCATTTTAGTTTTGTTTTCTGGCAGTTTTTCGCCTAGTTGCTAGTGAGCACAGGTAGCTTTGTTTTGTAGTTTTGACCACCACTCCCTGTGTTAACATTTTGATTGTAAATAAATATTTTCATTTGGACGCTACTGTCTGCTGTGTCTTTGTCCGCGTTTGGGCCTCTGAACCTGATCCGTGACAGGGCCCTCCATATCTCCTGGGTAACCAACACTCATGGGAGACATCATCATGCATCCGCTCCTTCATTTGCACAACAAGCATTGCTGAGGCCCAGCCAACTCTGTGAACCTAAAGGAGCGTCGCTGCTTGTGCAAAGAGCCCCTCCACTTTTCTCCCAATTCCATTCACTGCAAGTGGCCACTTAACAATGTGCTTTACTTCCTCAAACTGAATTATTGATGAGAGGGACACTGGAGGAAATCAGTGGGTCAGAGTCACAGAGCAGCTCTACACTGATCACAGCCAATATTCATGACCTGGACTTCATCAAGGACTCACACAGGGAACAAAGGACAAAGAATTAGACTGTCCTACACAGAACTAAATGTACATCAACTGATATGTGTGTTTCATTATTCACATAACAGTAAAGTATAAAGTTTAGTTTTAACATGCCAACTTTGGAGGCGGGGCAATAAACCCCCCTGAACAAACAGGAACTGTTTCCTTATGTGAAGATCTTAAGTATATGATATTTTTATAAAGCACAGATCACCATTTTGTTGAAATTGACACAAACCTATTTTTAGTGACATTGTTGATTTGGGGAAACAGTTTCATTAGTGAAAGCCCCTGCTTCAACTCTAATAACGTATTTCAAAGAATATTCCAAACTGATGTTGTCAAACATGCCATATGGCACATGATAGTGTCATCATGTCATCACTCCAATTATTGTAACTTAGTGTTTCGAGTAGATAATGACACTGTTACATGCTGGAACATGTTGTGATGTTATTACATTTAACCAGAAAATTGATCAGGGCTTGTAATAAAAGGAAAGGTAAGACTGAGAGCCTAAAGTCACACAGGCCACCCTCTGAGTCCCTGTCTGTGTGTGTGTGTGTGTGTGTGAGAATGGGTGGGCACCTGTTGCTCCTCTTCTACATTCAGAGGCTTGGAGAAAGTAGACGTCCCTTTTATATAATATACATTTATATATGTACGTATATTGACACTCAAGCTCTGCCCTGGGGCGCTGTATGTGATTGCAGATTGAGGTCCACCTGACCTGGGACAAAAGTGTTTAAAACATCCTTGGCCAACATCAGAGGACAGAGGCGTCTGGTGTGGGGACTGCTGGTCTGCATGCTCTCTGAACAGATCAGACTGTGTGGTCTGAGCTCTAATGATGGCTGACAGTGAGTATGAGACACTGTCAGGAGAAACTGGGTGGTGAGGGGATAAGCACCTCTCAAGCTGAGAGCCAGTGGAGCAAAGCTCATTAACATGGTGTAGAATTCTATGTTCCTCCAAAACCATGAGAAATGACCCCCCCGTCTGATCTGTCAGTGGAGTCAGTGGACAGGATCGTCCTCAGAAAAGTCTTGTTGTCAAAATAACGTAAAGGAATCATGTTATGCTTGTTCCCAGTTATTCTCTCTGTGTGTCTCTCTGTCTTTCTCTTACACACAGACAAATCTGTTGTGTTGGGCCTGGAGGGCCAGAGAAACCTAATGACCAGGCAGAGAAACCACAGGTCTCAAAAAAGAAGTCAGTCATTACGCTCCCTCTGGCTCATTTCATTTTCCTGTGTGATGAATGCTTTCTTTGGCTCTCCCCTTTCCATGATGCTCGTCTACCTTCCGACCCTTTCTCTTCCTCTCTATTCTCAGCTGCTGGAAGAATTTTGGTTGGCCAGTCCTACAGTAAAGCCCTGGCTCACACTCACACAAACAGGTACGTACACAGTATAAAAATGTCCACCGGAAGAGACTTGGCAATACCGTTTCCACGGCAGGAGCAATCCCTGAAGCCATATTTATTCACAGTGTAGCACTGCTGCCCTGCTACACAGTGAGTGAGTGTAGCTCACTAAGGGCAGCAGTTGATGACACTGCACTGAGTGTAGTTGCTTCGTACTCATTTCTGTTGGTCTGTATATTGCTTTCTACTCTTTCACTGACAGTGTAGGTGCATTGGAAAAATGCAGTACTCCTCTTCCTGCATGCTCTACCCAGGTGCCACCCCTCGCCTCAAAAACGTGCCTGACACAGACAAATATGTTACATGTGGAAAAGTGTGCGTGTGAAATGAGTGTCTTGGGTTTTATTTGTCTTGTCATTTCCTGTTTTATTTTGAAAGTCTAACTCTTCTCTCGTTTCAGAGCACTTGCCCTTCCTCATGTGTCACCGGTGTGTCAGCCTGATTACCTGTTGTCTCCACCTGTTACCTGTTACCCTCCACGTGTTTAAATAGTCTGCGTCTCCCTTGTCTTGTCCTAAGGTCGTTTCACCCATGCCCGTCATAGCTCCACAGCCACAGATCTACTGTCATAGTAAGCCTTTGATCCTCTTTGTGAGCGTTTTCTGTTTGTTTGAATTTAATATTCTAGTTCTGGGTTTTTGTATTCCTTTGTTATTTTCATCACTGAATCATAGTCCTCCTTGTGAGAGTTTATTGTTGTTAACATTTCATAGTCTAGTTCTGATCCTTTGTTTTCTTTCTTAAATATTTGGTAGCCAATTTATTATCCTCCTTGTGAGTGTTTTCTTTTCTATTTATATACTACGATTATTATTGAGTTTATTTGGATATCTTTATAGTGAATTTCTTTTGTTGGTTCATTTTGGTCAGTTTTATAGCCCTGCTTCCTCCTATCTGAGCGTTTTGTGTTATTTAAAGTTTTTTTTCCTTTTGTGTTTTGACCGCTAGCTTGTCTAGTGAGACATAGTTATAGAGTAATTTTATAGCCATTGTTTTCACGCCTGTCGAAGAGGTCTTTGGTTATTGTGAAATAAATCTGCACCAGAGTCCTCATTTGAGTCCCGGCCTGACACAATTACTGTGCAGTGATGTATACCGTTACCGTTACATATACCATGCTGAAAGAATATGGCGATATCTCCCGCCACACAAAAAAAAGTGCTGCAACATGAAGGCATATGCAGGATTGAGCCAAAATAAATTATGCGTGCATGTGTTCATGCAATAGTTCTTGGACAACGATGAAACTCTACACACAATTACTAAACTAACGTAGACACGTCATTTTGGAGCATTTGCTGAAATGCCTGACACTGTCATTTTTCTTGGGAGGCAGGCCTGGACTGGCCATCAGGCGATCTCCTGGTGACCATATAAGCTTTTCAGATGTGTTAGGTTTGTTACTGGCACAAACTGTGTACAGAAAAAAACATTTCAACACAGCACTGTTACTGTATACAGGTCTGTAGTGAATATGTGGAGATGATAATTTTAATAGCTGGTCAGTCATAGAAATGACATCACCAGGGGTGCACACACTATAAGGACAAAAGTCCCTGGATATTTGAGCATCACACCGAGATAAGCTTGTTGGACATGTAATTCTAAAAACCATGGGCATTAATATGGAGTTGGTGTCCCCTTTGCAGATATTTCTGGGAAAGCTTTCCACAAAATTTTGCAGTGTGTCTGTGGGAATTTGTGCCCACTCAGCCACAAGAGCATCTGTGAGGTTTAGCACTGATGCTGCACAAGGAGGACTGGCTACAATCAGCAGTCTGATTCCTTCCAAAGGTGTTCAGTGAGGTTGTTGTTGTCAGGGCTCTGTGCAAGCTGATTGAGTTCCTTCACACCAAACTCGTCTAACCATGTCTTAAATGTACCTCACTTTGTGCACAGGGGCACAGTCATGCATGAACAGCAAAGGGCCTTCCCCAAACTCTTGCCACAATGCTAGAAACGCCCAGTTGGCTAAAATGACTTCATATCCTGTATCAAGAATATCCTGCAAGAGGAACCTTCACTGGAACTAAGCAGGCTAGCCCAAGGCCTGAAAAACAGCATTACACCATTATCTCTCCAAACTTAACAGCAGGCAGTATGCATTCTGGTAGGAGGTAGGGCTATCAAGGAATATTCTAAACTCAAATTTATATTCCAATTGTAAAAAAAAATCCATACATACAATTGTGAAAATAAATATGGTTGAACAAAAAGCAGCACCAGGAAAATCTGCTGAATCCAACATGCAACACATCTCTCCTGTCCTGTCTCTCCTAGCTTATCTAGGTGTCTCTCCTGTCATAATAGCAGGCTCTACACAACATTTTGGCTGCCTTTCTGATGTCCACCGCCTCTCTCGCTCCTCTCCCAATATGATGAATTAAGTGTTTATTTCAACCAGTCTAGAGACGGTGATAAGCCGTATCACAGCTGTTTCGGTTAAACAAAACTGTTCTTACGCTTTAACAGCTCGCTTCCACTTCACAATGATAGCACTTCCAGTTGCCTCAGGCAGATTTAGCAGGGCAGAAATTTCACAAACTGACTTGAGGCAAAGGTGACATTCTCTGACAGTGCCACACGTAAAGTTGCAGAGGTCTGTGAACCATTTTTAAATTCTAAAAGTTTCTCTATGGAGATGTCATGGCTATGTGTTGGATTTCATGCATCTGCTTTTGGCCATATTGTGTAAATAAGGTTACGGCTTGAGGTTTTTCACAGGCAGACTGCCATAACTATTTGCTTCGACTGAGAAACTAGGACAGGTAAAGGAAAACGCACAGAGAACTACACAAGCAAATAAGCTTCAATGGTGATGACTTATCCCCAGTGGAAAAGCCAAAGGATCAAATTTACTCCCCTCTCTTCAGAGTCTGCTTCACCACAAACTCTCCTGAATGGGCTTCCACCAGAGGAGGTGTTGAATATCACTGCATTAAGTACCACCTGTGAGGTTTAAGATAGCACAGCCACTAATATACTGTGTGATGACTATGAGGGAAACCAGCACTGTTTTGATAAAGAACACTTTTAGGTGAGGATGACTCAGTGCTGACTGTGCTATGTGTCTCTGATAGTCAAGTTTTACTGCATTGTTCAACATGGTATCATGCAACATCGTACAAGATGAAAATCGCAAAAATCTTAAATTTGCTGTGCCAAGGGCAAACAATGAATTCTCCAACGTGTATCAAAAAATTACAAGTATTATTTTATGAAACATGCACCCTTTATATGCACCCTTCCTTCCAAACCTTAACACTACTCCATGCTGTTAGCATGATGTTGTTGGTGTTATTTTGTTATATTGCCAGTGTTGGTGACGGTGGCATCGCTGTTTTCAGTAGCTTAGCTCTTCTATTGAGCAAGTAGTGTGGTAGTGTCCACACAAACCCCAGTTTCCCAAGCAAACACAGGGGAGCTTTCTGCTGCAGTTTGATATAAAACTGTTCCCAACCTGCCACAGCCATACACAGACGTAGCAAAGAAGCACTTCCATATGACAATGACATCACGTACCGATCCTCGAGCTCGTGCTTACAACGTCTCTGCTGCAGGGGAATACAGACACGTGAGCTTGAGATTACTCAATGGAAACATGACAGAGAGTGAGGATGGAGAGAATTTGAATAACAGGGAGTCTAGATATACATGCATATCAGTAAAACTCAGAGACAAATTATGTGCTCAAGTGCTTGAATGAGCAGTGAGAGCAGACAGCACAGCTTCTTGTATCTCTTTCATTCTTATCGTAATTTCCCTGCCATGGGATTAATACATTTAAAAATTATTTTTTCTTATCTTAATAAGCAACTGACCTTAACATCGTATTGATCTTCACTTGGAGTTCTTTTTTTTTTAAGTAGCTTAGATACACTGCTCATGTCCTGTTGCTGCAGCTTAGTTTGTTACTTTGCTCTCGGGGATTGGTTCAGTTCAGTGAGGCCTCATTTAATGTAGAGTCACTGGTAGCTTTGTTCACTACATTTTCTAAGTATCCTGCCCAACACTGTATATTGCCTTCTGTTTTGATTGTTCACTGAACATTTTCCAGTCAAAAGCATGATCTGCTCCATCCATGTATGCAAACATCAGCAGCAAATGCTATGAATGAAAATGCAGCACTCCATAATGTCGATATCAAAGCTCTACTGCTCTTGTTGGCTATTATTAGGTACCTCCCCTCTGTTAAGTCACCTTCAAACATATCTTCATAGACAATTGAGCTGCATTAAGAGATCCTTTGGTCCTTAAAACACTGTACCCAGAAGGAGCTCTGCACTGGAGTCAGTTACTCTATATATCCATGCATTTAAATGCAGACACTGTATTGAACAGTACAGAAGAGTCACCACATAAATGCAGTGTGAAAAAGCAGGAATGTCATGATATTTGTTTGCATGCTAAAGTCAAATGGAAAATATGGAAAAAAAAAAATAAGCAGAGGAAGTCTGACGCTGTGGTCAGACTGGTACTGGTTAGATCCCATTAGCATAGATGCCAGTGAAAAGTCCATGCATATGTAACTCAGCCACAGAGGGCTAACTCTGCTCCCAGTCTGGCTTCACCTTTAACATTTGGTCCTCTCTAATTGGAAGCACTGTTGTTTTTGCTGGGCCTGGAGGGCACTGAGTCCAAAATTAGTGGTCAGACTCTGGAAGGAAGCAGGAGCCAAGTACAGCTGTGTGGAAAACTACACACACACACACGTACACACACACACACACACGCTCACACAAACACACAGTAACTCTCTGATTTACCTAATCTGGCTCCATTCCTGTACTGCATCCACAGAGCATATTTAAATAAAATGAAAAATGATTCAGGCATTAAGTTCAATGGCATTATTCAGTACAGCTGTAGTCACAAATGCAGAACATTTGTATGTGATGGTAATTCAAGCAAAGATACTGAAAACTCAAATCATAAGTTAGTGTCAGACCCTGTTGCTGTTCCTGTTCTGGCCCTGTTCCATGTAGGAGTGAATGGAAGGCAAATTTTCATCTGATTGTGAAAACATGCTGCTGATGCCGCTGCGAGGGGCAGGGCATGATTGTGTCAGGGGAGAGGGGACTGTTCCATCACTTGCTACCTTTGCAGAGCACTTTCCTACCTTCTCATGGGTCAGCAGTAGAGAGTGGGGAGTCAGGGTTGCAACTGTGAAAAAAATTTGCTGTATTCCAGTCCTCAAGAAGTGGCCTTACATCATCCAGTTAGATATTTGCGCTTAGCTTCTGTGGGTTAATCTAGACCAGATTTGACAAGTGTAGGTGCAGTATAGTGGTTTTTCATTTGGAACAGTGGTTCCCAACCCCCAGGTACCGGGCCGCACAAGAAATAATTAATTATTTCTGCTTTATTTATTATCTGAGTCTGAATGATTTTTAATTTTAAAAAATCTTTTATTTTGAAAAATGACCGGATTCTCTCGGTTACATTTCGGTCACTTGAGCGCTCAAATTTAACCCACAAGCTAGCAAAATGAGTAAAAGACAGACGTCCCAGTGAAGAGACAGAAGAAGAGCGACGACTTCCAAGAAAAAGAAAGCTTTTAACAGACAACACCAGGAGTCCTGCTGGAATTATGGATTTGTCGCGACAGGTGATTCCCACACAGTGAGCCCGCTCTGCATCATATGCGGCGACCAGCTCTCTAATGAGGCAATGAAGTCTTCAAAACTCCACTTGGAGACCAAGCACCCTGGATTAAAAGACAAGCCCCCAGAGTATTTTGAAAAAAAAAAAAAAAAACCAGGAACACGAAGGACAGAAGAAAATACTGAGGGCCACCACATCAATAAATGGGACTGCACTGAGAGCATGTGGAATTGCTGGTTCTTGTCATTTATTTATTTTTCCACAATTTTTTTTTAATTGATTTAGGGGGCAGAGAGGATGTTACCAGAGACTATGATGTTATACTCATGTTATGTTGTTGGCGCAATGTTACGAGGAAGCTAATAAATTTGCATACGAGTACACAGTGATTTATGTTATTATACAATAAAAAAACAATCTACATACAACCCCTCCCTCCCAGGCCGTGGTAATATTGTCAAGCGTTGAATGGTCCGCGGTGATAAAAAGGTTGGTAACAACTGATTTAGACATCCAGAAGTCTCCCTTTTAGGTTTTTCCTTAAATAAACACTGGTGGAGTCTACTCATTAATAAAGTCAAGGTTTGGAGTAAATATAGGCTTTTTTAAGATACACCAGGAGCCATACAGAATGCATATGCATATCTTCTTCTTTGTGCATACACACATTTTTAGTCATTAATCTACAGTTTATGCGGAGTTCTATGCATCTGCCCCTGACCCCTGTTGTAGTGGTGCAAAGTTTCCCTTAACTAACGAAACCGAAGCTGCGAACAGGAAGTTAACCACAGCATTGTGTCGGGTCAGTAGATAAACAAGTTTGGTCTGGAGTGGAATATCTCAACAGCTATTAAATGGAATGAATATTAATAACTTTTGACTTATCCTGACTTAATTCAATCTAAACCGTCCTCACAAGTTTTTCCGTACATCATCGTACTCTGATTGTGATAATGATGACGCCTTCATTATTTGCTTAAAATATACTGATGATGTCTTAGGAGCTCCACTCCAGGTAGTGCACACTTGATCTTAAGATGAGAATAAGGGGGGGATGTAAGAAATATATTGATCATTGATTATTTGTCATTCCCATATTCACATGCAGGTGTTCAACAGCTGTTGTGTTTCAAGCATCCAGGATGAGATGTTACTGGATATTGTGATCATGCTGCTTGGATGATGTCTGATAGGGATGTAATGTTTTTACAAATCCACAATTCCATTTCACTTTGGATTTTAAGGTCCCGATTCGACATATTTTTTTTTTATTAGACTATGACTAGACAAGCTATCTTTTTACCACAGCTATCTTTTCATACATTGGAGACATTTGGTTTTGGGTAGAAGTGTTTTGGTCCGTGCTTGTCACGTCCGATTTATGTTGAAGATTCTTCCCTTGTGTTATCATAGTCTGTTTTTGTCACGTCCTGTTTTATTTTGAAGGTTCATGTTATGTTTCTTTGTTTGCTTGCTTTGTTTACTTACTGTGTTTCCTAATGCTTTTGTCTTAAGCCATGCCACAGTCCATGTTAGTGTTTTTCTAGTGTCGTCTTTGTCCATTCCATGCCACATTTGTTGTGTTTGTTTCGTGTTTCCCTGTCTTAAGACCCTTTACCCTAAGTGTTTTTTCATAGTTCCCTGAGTTTTGGTTTCTAGTTTCCTTTAGTTAAATTTGTTAAATTGAACCAGCGCCCCCTTGTGTCTGCATTTGGGTTCAACCTTAGTTCCCTTAAAAACCCCACATCCCTGACAAGAAGTTCACTGTAAAAACTGTGATCAGGATTAATTAATATTTGCTAAATAAATAAGAGTAAACTATACATAATAAAAAAGACTGTGTGCAGTTTCAAATCACACTGAGCTGAATTCACCAAATTTGAATAATTTATTCATTGCATTTTACTTAGTTTTTTTTTTAAATAAAATCAGCTGAGAAAAACTGAGTAGAATTTGATTATGTTCATCAGGAAAGTCAAAAGTGCAGAAAATTGATAAATTTTACTCATTGGGAGGTCCTAATTTTAACCACCTCCTGCCCAAGGCATTTTTCATCACATGGACATCAAGCCTCCCACACGTCTCTCGGACTACCATTTGCAGGTAAGACCTGTTTAATTGTTCTTAGTTGACAAGCAATTCTGTATATCTGTATCAGTTAAACATTGTTTTGCGTTACTGCAAATTAACACACATGCCAACTTTACTGCATTATAAGGCAAAATGAAGTTATAGTGTTAGTGATTCAAAGTCAGTCTGCGTTGCCTTTGATTCGACTAAAAGCATTGCAAAGATTGAAAAGGTAGTCTCAATGTCACAATTTAATGTGACTTTCCCAAGTATAATATAATACCGTTACTTAATGGCCGTAAAATACAAGCTAGTATTTTATTTAACTTAGTTTCCTGGCCTCAGCCCAAGTTCCCCCTCCCCCACCATAACAAGCTAGCTAACATGCGCCGACACTGTGATGGAGGGACAAACCTTTCTCTCAGTGGTGAGTATCAACTTAGGAGTTTTATTTAAAGTTACTGCATTTAGTTTCACAATTAAATTGTACTCGAGTAACATTTTTATTAATCGGTGCATTCAGACATACAGGAAGCTTTAAGAGAAAAATCACCGCTTCTGTCTTCTGTGCAGTTAGCTAACACTGTCACTTGCTATGGAACAAGGTACACTGTTGGGATGATCTTGTCTTATGGCTCTACTGGGGGACTTCCTGACTTTGCTGAGATTATTCAGATAGCCATTTTGAACAACTGTGCACATTTTATTGTAAAGTTACTTGATGCCTGGTATGTAGAGCATCTAAGATCTTTTCAACTAGAGAACACTGGTAAAATGGCTCTTGTCGAGCAGCAGAAACTTGGTGATGTGTGCCCCTTGGCTGCATACAGTGTGGGAGGAAAACGCTTGGTCACATTCAAACGTCAAATCTGTTGTTCATTTTAGGTAATTTTGATAAATGATGTTAACCTTTACATCTCATAATAACTATTTTAACCCATTGTTCTGAAAATATAACAATACAGTGTCTTTTTTGTTGACATTTTGGCATATTTAATAACAATCATAATTATCGCATAAACATTTAATGTTATGATTATAAACCTGTGTACTGTTCCACTTGAATAAGTACAGTTTTTTTAAATACATTTTTTCATGTACTGTTTAAGGTTCTGCTTGTGTTGCCATTGAACTTTTGTTTATTCTTGTCAGGGTGGCAGAGATGGAGGCAAAGCTCAGAGTAATAATTGATGACCGAATTGAGAAGTTAGTCCTTCCATCAGGAATCCCACCCACTGTGGAGGAGCTGCAAACTATTGTGAAGGAGACCTTTGGGATTTCTACTGAGTTCAGTCTTCAGTATTTGGACTTCACAACTCACTCTTCACAACTGTGACCTTATCAAACACAAAGACACCATAAAGGTTGTTCACACTGCTCCAATTTTTCTGGACTTGTATCCATGTGATTTGGGCAGTTCCTTTGTTCAACAGTCAGCTGACTGTGACTCTGCATCATTTGCAGAGTCAACTGCATCACATACAGACTCAACTGCATCACATACAGAGTCAACTGCATCACATACAGAGTCAACTGCATCATGTGCAGAGTCAAATGCAGAGTCATCTGCTGGAACGTCATCTTCACAGGACACCATTATCCTGCCTAGGCGAAGCAGCACAGAACGTTGTCAGCCATGGCCAAAGCAGTTCCCCATTCCACAGTTTGCATTTGAAACTGAGATGTACCTTGAAAGAGCCAATGAGGACTACAAGAAGAATGGAACACTTCTGACTACCTCTAAGATTAAGGCAGACATACTTGAGAAGCTGGCTGAATCTGTATATTTATATACAGCTTATCCATCAGGTTCACAGATAAGTGCTGTTGCTGAGGCACTTGTCAGTAAGTATCCTTGTCTCAAGGAACCCGGCTCCTTTGCAGGTTACTATGGCTGGCAACAAAGCCTCAAATACAAGATGTCAAATTATCGCACCAAACTCCGAGGCTACGGTGTTCCTGAGGTGTTATGCAATGCACTGAAACGCAAGACCCCAGCGGCCCAGAAGTCTGCAAAGAATGTAAAAAAACCTCGAAAGGCAGAGGTAAACTTCCTTCCTCCTTACCCGGCTGGAGAAAGTGAAGAAAGCCAAGAACAAGAGAGGATTCAGTTGCTTACTGAAGTAAAGAAAAAGGACAACAACGCACTGATAAAAGAAAAAATGGCCAAAACATTTGCACACAGAAGAAACGAAATCATCAACCAAGAACCCAGCATAGAGGACATCAAAGCCAGATGGCCCACTCTATTTGAGACATCTCACGTGAGTTACAAGTGCATGCTAATTAGAAATATCCCTAGTCCATTGTGAAGGATTGCAGTTGTGATTCTGCATTTAGCTCTTAGATACAAAATGTGTGTTACGTTACTGTCATCTGTTTTCTAGATCAAATTTCAGAATGATAGAGTTTTTGTTGCAGTACATGGTTATACAGTTTCTAATAGGAATCATTTTAAATAATAGAGGAACTACCTATCGTGGTTATGATTCTAAACCATATATTTTATTAAATGGATCATATTATATCCCTTTCCCAGTTTGATATTGTCACATCTGTGACGCATTTACAAACAGTATGATTTTATGATCAAAAAGCTCCTAGTTACAGCTGAACAAGCCATGGATACAGGCCCTCTGTCTCACTGAGCCTGAAGCCCTCCCCTTCCGAAAAGCCCACTCTGCTGTGATTGGCCAGGTTCTTAGAGAATGTCAGAAGTGTCACACCTCTTACCATAACCAGACTTAAGCTACCTTGCAAGCCAGGGGGTGGAGCAAGATGCAGCGGTGGTTACAAATTCTGTGAAGCCCCTTGGTACATCAAGTGGAGCCACAAATCTGAATGGCTCTGTTAATCACATGAGTACAGAGCAAGCAGCCCACATCAAACTGACTGAGTTGTTATTTCAGTGTCATAAAAACAGTATGCATGTTTGTAATATTTGAGGCTTTAAAACTGGTTTCATGATTTGTCCTTCAAATCGAGGATGAGTTTCACAGGATCACAATGGTGCATCTTGAATCGAAGTTCATGTTCAAGCTGGATGAATACACTCCTCGGCTTCTGAACCTCTTCCACTCCAAGGGCGGAAGCATGGGGTTGAGGTTGCAGGCTATCCTACTCAAGGTATCCTTCATTGAGCATTATGTGTGCTAATATTTTACTCTAGGAATTTTGTGATCAAATATATCACAAAATTCCTAGAGTATATCATTTCTTAAATTTACAGGAGGTAATGTTAGCCTGTGATTCTCTTTATAAATGGAGTATGAAATAATTGCATGAGAATTTGTTTCATTAGTGTTTCATTATGCTGGTCTCTGAGACGGCACAGGAAGGATCCGTGATAGGGGCTTATTAACAGTAATATAAACCACCTGGTGTTTATTTCTTTCATTTCAGACTCCAAGCAATCCCAACACCAACATGACCAGAGATGTTGTCATTCGATGTTTGATGATGTACCTTGGGGAATCTACAGATCAACTCTTACTAGAGTACGATGTAAGTTGAAGTACATGTTATGTCTTGGGAAAGTCACATCACAAAAAAGTCATAACTATATTTCTCCCAGTAGTCCCCCCCCTCCCCCCCAACTTTAAAAAAATAAGTCTTATTTTTTTTAAAGTCTTTATAATTTGTCCCTAAAAGCTAGCTAAGAAATGGTGGCCAAAGTGCTGCTTTGTGAAAACAAAGACATTTTTACAGAGAGACTGGGGCAGCTTCTTAAATAAGTGAAGGAGAGCAGAGTTGAACCAGTTGCTGTGGAAGACCTCAAGCTTCAGGAATGAACTTACAGTGCCACATAAGCCTTGTTTCCACTGTCAGTACGGTACAGTACAGTACGGATCGGTATGGTAATAGTTCGGATCGGTAAAAGATAGCTTTGCAGTTACACTGTATAGGGGACCCTTACAGTCCACACTCCATTCTTAGCAGGTTTCAACATTTTCCTCTTGAGAAAATACAAACAGAAGATTGGTTGACAGGTGGCCAGCCTGTGTCAAACGTAGAATAAGATGGCTATTCATCAAAACAGTGCCAGGAAGAAATGACGAAGTAATGGATTGATTTAATTTCAGAAATTTCATTTACTAATATTTACAACTGTAACTCTGTTCGGCCCATCATCGCATGATTGAATTGTTTTGACTTGTTGGTGAACTGATCATTTTCAATTTACCTGGTGTGAAAATATGCTCTATGTACGTTTTTTAAGTGTTATCTCAGATTTGTCTTAATACTGACATAAATAGAGTGCATTACAAGCAACGGCTATGACAAACTCTTGTCCAAACAGTTGAGAGCAATTTGGGAAATAGGACCTTCTCTTTTGGCTGTATTGTCTGATAATGCACATTGTTCTTGCTATTACAGGATACTGATGAAGACAGTGTGTCGCAGGACCTTGCTGTTCAAAGTCTGAAGATCTACAACATCAAAGCGAACACGTCAGAGGATCCAGACAACATCGGCATTGTGGTGGAGAGCGTGAAAGTTCGAACTGCTCTGGGTAACTTTCCAAGGGCCTGCTGCCTGCTCGTTGGGTTGACGTATGCTGTGAATCTTGCCTATCCAAAGGAGCTCAGGTACACGTTTGAAGTGTTTCAGAAACTTCTCCTTGAGCTGGATAGTTCAAAGCTCTCCCCAAAAGTGAACAGCCTCAGGAATAAGCTACTGGCTTAAGGGGGACCCTTGCTAATCAAAAGGGGAATTGACAAGTCACTGTTTAAACTGACACACAAGGCTTGGATTTCTGTGTGTGCATTTTTTCTTGCAGTACATTACAAGTCCAATGTAGTTGAATTTTTGTTGAATGTTATTACACTACAATGTTGTTAAATGCTTCCATGCCGGTGGATGGCACCACACTTTCGAGAACCACCCTTTCTAAGGACAGACCCATTGTTGTCATATGTGGTAATGTGGCCTGTTACATGGCTTTGCATCTGTTCAGGCTGTTCAGTTAATTGTTGTTCATGTAATGGTTCTAAAAATCATATTAACCATACTTTGATCTCTGTTTGGCATTTTGCACTTGAGTGCTAAATAAACATGTTTTAAAAAGATGTTTATCTGCTGCGTTTGATGTAATCTGTGGAGTTTCTTGATGCCACAGTTTACTTAAGTTTGATCAGGATATTGAGTAAATTAGACACAGAAAAATTATGGCGACAAAGTGACATTCAATAATATTGAATAGATTGAAAGTCCTGTGGTACAAATTAAAACTTAAAATTAAACAATTATTTGAGGTACAGACAAATAAGAACAACAGTGTAAATGTGTTGAATTAAGCAACTGTGTGCTAGAATATGAGTTGATGTAGTTTATTTTATTTTATTAATCCAAGTCATTTTTTATGCAGATATTTAGTAAATGTAAATCAATTTCACCCATATAATTAATAAATATAAGTCAATTTTGCCTAGATTATCACTAAATATTAATCAGTTTCCCCCAGATATTTAGTAAATCGAAATAATTTTTGCTCAGATATTTAGTAAATATAAATGAGCTTTTCTTGTGAAATTGACCAGGATTTGCTGAATATTTTATGGCGATATAACTCATCATTTGGTGTGCTATTACTAAATCCAACACATTTCAACTGTTGCTTTTATTAACATGTACTAATTTTTTTTTGTTGGCTCAGTGAGGGATGGGGGCACGGACCCATCTCTTAGGGCCAGAGGTAGCAGTACTCAGGTGACAGGGAAGGCAACTAAGGAGAGCAAAAGTTGTGCAGCAGAGGATAAGAAGCTTCAAGTTTGCCCATGTGGCTGGCAGAAAATAACATCAATCCGAGGCCTTAGAACTCATCAGGGAAGGAGGAAGTGTTTAGCGGTGGAAGGGCAGAGTGGCCGCATCGACCAGTATTTCTTGAGAAGTCAGTCGAATCAGTCGGATGAAGTCCAGCGACAGGTAGAAAACCACAGTTCGCAGGATATCAGTAACACTATCCCTGGAGAGGAGGAGGTACGGAGAGGGGATGCAGTTGGTGTTGAGGGCAACAGGCCAGCCAAGGAGAGAAGCATGGAGCAGAAAGCTAGAGTTAGGTGGCCGAGGGCTAATGATAGCAAAGAGTGGGAGGCAGTTGATAGAGATTTATCAGTCATATTAAGCAGGCTTAGAGGAGATGTAGTGGAGAAATTGGATAAAATTGGAGATGTGATCTACTCCTATGGTCGAGAGAGATTTGGGGTGCTTGTCAAAAGGAAAGGCGAGAGGGTGCAGGTCGGCAAGTCTAGGCGGCAAAGAGAAATAGAGAAGTTAGTAAAGGAAAGGAGGCAGTTAAGAAAGCAGTGGAGGAAGGCGACAGAAGAAGAAAGGGAGGGAATTAAGGTGTTGCAGGAGGAACTGAGAAGCAGGTTAGCAGTACTCAGAAGGGCAGAACACCTTAGGGAGAAGAGAAAGAAGAAGGAACGTGCAAGGTCAGCATTTTTTAGGAACCCCTTTAATTTTGTGAAAGGCTTGTTTAATCAAGAAAAAGGAGGGCAACTTAAGGCAACGAAATCAGAGATTGAACAGTATTTGAAGTCGACGTATTCAGATTCAAAGGAGAATAGGAACATAGGTCTTCCACCTGACATGCCACCATTAGGGGAAGTGGAGCAGGAGATGGATGTGAGCCCACCTAGGTGGAGAGAAGTGGTGGAGGTGGTTAGGCGTGCAAAGGCTTCTTCGGCCCCAGGGCCTAATGGAGTCCCCTACCGTGTCTATAAGAGTGCACCTGGCATCTTAAGGACACTATGGAGATACCTGAGAATAGTTTGGGAGAAACAAAGTATTCCAAGGGCATGGCGCAGGGCAGGAGGTGTCTTCATCCCTAAGGAGAAGGAGTCATCGGACCTTAGCCAGTTTCGGATGATTTCTCTCCTAAATGTTGAGGGAAAGATTTTCTTTAGTATCGTAGCACAGAGGCTGGCTAAATACTTAGAAAGGAATGGTATGATAGATACGACAGTGCAAAAAGCAGGGATACCAGGATTTGCGGGATGCTTAGAGCATACTAGCATGATTTGGCATCAGATTCAGACAGCTAAGAGGGAGAAAAGAGACTTGAATGTTGTATTTTTAGATCTGGCTAATGCGTTTGGGTCAGTGCCACATAACCTTATTTGGAGTTCCTTTGACTACTTTAAAGTGCCGGAGATAGTTGTTAACTTGGTGAAAGCATATTTCCAAGACATCAGACTGTGTGCAAGTATCGCAGAGCTCACAACAGGCTGGCAAAGATTGGAGGTTGGTATTATGGCAGGATGTACAGTGTCCCCGCTAGCTTTCACAATGGCTATGGAGGTAGTTATTAGGGCTTCCAAGTGGGTCGTAGGTGGAGAGAGACGGCAGAATGGAATGCGTCTTCCACCAATTAGGGCTTATATGGATGATATGACACTGCTAACTTCAACAGTGCCATGTACAAGGAGGTTGTTAGATAAAGTCAATCAGAATCTCAAGTGGGCTAGTATGAAGATTAAGCCTAGTAAGTCAAGGAGTATTTCAATATACAGAGGGAAAGTAAGTGATAGAAAGTTTGCTATAGATGGTGAGGAAATCCCAACAATTAGGGAGAAATCAGTTAAGAGTCTAGGACGGTGGTACAATGTGGACCTGAATGATGTTGAACAGGTTGTGCAATTTAGAAAGGATGTTGCAGAAGGGCTGGAGAGAATAGATAAATCAGGGCTCCCAGGAAAACTGAGGTTGTGGTGCTTGCAGTTTGGCTTGTATCCTAGGTTAATGTGGCCAATGTCAGTATATGAAGTCCCATTATCTGTAGCAGAGAGAATGGAAAGGCTAGTTAGCTCTTATATTAGAAAATGGTTGGGTGCTCCCAGGTGCTTAAGCAATGTAGCTTTGTATGGGAAAGGAATGCTTCAGCTGCCAGTATCCAGTCTAACAGAGGAGTTTAAATGCACTAAGGTTAGGACAGAACTTTTATTATCTGGGAGTAAGGACATGTTAGTTAGCAATGTGGTTCCGAATCCTTCTGGGGGGAGGAAATGGAACCCAAGGGCAGCAGTGCAGGAGGCAGAGGCAGCTCTTAGGCATGCAGAAATAGTAGGAAATGTTCAATTTGGCCGGGGAGGCTTGGGGCTTGGCCCAGGCAAACCAGTGTGGAATAAAGCAGGTCTAAAGGAGAAAAGAAAGCTTGTAGTGGAACAGGTGCGTAGGCAGGAGGAGTTGTTAAAAGGGGCAAAAGCAGTTGGTCAAGCCAAACAGGGACAATGGTTGAATTGGGAAGGTGTTGAGAAGAGGAAACTTAGTTGGAGGGACCTGTGGAATATGGAGGAAGGCCGTATTAAATTTCTGATAGGGGCGACATACGATGTGTTGCCAACCCCGCAGAACCTAAGTCTCTGGGTACAGGGCGATCAATCGTGCCCACTCTGCTCAGGTACAGCAAGTTTAAAGCACATTTTGTCAGGTTGTAGAATTAGCTTATCACAAGGCCGGTATACATGGCGGCATAATCAGGTGCTGAGAAGCTTAGCCGCAGGCATTGAGGAGAGAAGGAAGCAGGTGAATTCTGGAAGTTCTAGAAAGGAGAGGTTAGATGTGCAGTTTGTTCGAGAGGGGGAGAAAAATAGAGCTGCTAAGTCAGGGAGAAAGCAGGTAGGTGGCTGCCTGGTAGGGGCCGATGATTGGCAAATGCAGGTCGACTTGGGAGGAAAGCTAGTTGTGCCCCAGGAAATAGTTTATAGTAATCTGAGGCCAGACATTGTCTTATGGTCCATGAGTAAAAAGACTGTGTATTTTATTGAGTTAACAGTCCCTTGGGAAAATTCAGTGGAGGCAGCTTATGAAAGGAAGAAGACTAAGTATGCAGATTTAAAGACAGAATCTGAGCAGAGGGGATGGAAGACCAGGGTCTGTCCGGTTGAAGTGGGGTGTAGAGGTTTTGTTGCAGGGTCAGCTGTTTCACTGTTGAGGGAGCTGGGAGTGCATGGGCAAAATTTAAGAAAGACAGTGAGGGAGATGTCAGATGAGGCTGCTAGGTCTAGTCAGTGGATATGGATCAGGAGAAATAATAGTAGTTGGGGGGGGGGGGGGGGGGCAGGCAGAGGACATGCATGCCTAACCCGGCAAGAGAAGAGGTTAAAGTCTGAACAAGACACCTCTCCTCTGCTCTGCTTTCTCCGCCCCATCTTCTCGCTCTGCCAATAGGAAGAGAACCAGGAAGTTTAGATAAGGTGGGGGTGTGGCCAGCTAGAGTCTCTCTTTGGGACCATGCGGCCTGTTCAGGTGAGTTTGCGTGGTAAGACACAGAGTTGGCTTGTTTTTTGATCTTTTTGGTTGTTTTCCTGTTTTGTTTGCTTCTTGAAGGAAATGTTAGGGTTTGTTTTCCTGCTCTGTTTGCTTTTTGAAGGAAATGGTAGGGTTTGCTGCTTCTTGAAGGAAATGTTAGAAGAGGCTGTTAAATCTAGTCTGTGGTTTAGGCCTCCACCTTCAGCACCTTCTAAATGTTCCACCCCCTACCCGAACAAGGGTCTGTATCCAATCCCTACTTTCATCTTTTGACTCTACCTCTTTATTTTCTATCCCCTACCCGAACCAGGGTTTGTATTCCCACCCCGCTTTTTCTTGGTGCAGTTGGTGAGAGGCAGGGGTAAATGATGGTAGTGTGGCAATCGGCAGTTACATGTGGCATCTAGGCCTGTGGTAGCATTGTAGCAGCTAACAATAGCTAAAGCGGTGAGAGTATGATAGTATCTTAGCAGTTAGTATTGGTAGCTAGCAATTAACATTAACAGTATAGGTGAATCTAGCTTTATTGTCTTCTTCTGTTCCTCTTAGCAGGTAGCGGTTAGCACGTAACATTAGCTAAATGATAGCATCGGAACTGTATTGTCTTCTTCTGTTCTTCCTAGTGGTTAGCAGTAGCTTTAGCAATAGTTAAATGGTAGCATCGGTACTGGCCACTACCTGGAGTATCTCTGGGTCAGTTGAACGTGGCGGTGCTGTTTGGATTGTGTAGGAGCAGTGTGAACTGGCACTAGGGGGGGTGACTCTGGGACGCCGGAGTTCACTGCCTAACCTCCTGGAGGTGTAGTGGGACTAAGTAGGCGAAACACTGTTGAAGGGAGGTTTCCACCTGATGACCCCCAGAGACGTGTTAGGAATCACTGCTCTTTGGCAGGTATAGAGGCAGATTAGAGCTCCAAGGTTCTTCACTGAGAATGAATCCTCTTTTTGAGCACAAGTATCTTGTGTTTAAATTAACTGTTAAGTTAAGTTAATGAATTCAATACTTTCTAATCAAAATTGTAGAACTTAAAATCTATTCAATTATATCGTGTGTCACTTTGTTGCCATAATTTATTTAAGTAACCATTGGTCAAATTTTTCTCAGTGTTTATTTCATGGGTTAAACTTCTCTACTCTTCTCCAATGGCTTCAGTTCGGACCAATAATGTTCACTCAGTATACTTCCCTGTGCATCGCTCCACGAGTCAGGGCTGCCCTTTTGGCCAGCTGTTATTCGCTATTGGGATTGAACCTCTTGCCTTTGCTCTCAGGTCAGCTCCTTCTATAGCCAGTATAATCAGAAATGGAATTGAACATAGTCTCCCTTTATGCAGATGACCTGTTATGTCTCCAACCTCTCAGCTTTGGTCCCTGTAGCTCTGGATATTCTGACATCATTTGGTTGTATTTCAGGGTATAAAAATTTGGACAAGAGTGAGATATTCCCTTTAAATTATGCAGCCCGTAACTCAGTACAGGACTTCCCATTTAAGCATGCCCTGTTGAGTTTTTCATATCTTGGTATTCATGTTGGAGGACCTGTTTAAGTTAAATTCTGCCCCCTTACTGGCTCAAATACAGGAAGATCTTCGACTACTGCCTTTGTCTCTTATAGCTCGAGTAAGTTCTGTAAAGATGAATGTCCTCCCCAAGTTATATCTCTTCCAATGTATACCTATTTTCCTTCCTCAGTCATTTTTTTTGTCTAGACCACTCAAAGAGCCCTTTCGACCCATTTCCCAAAATAACACTCTGTATAACTTTTTTTTTTTTTGCCTTTGCATAAACAAACTATAAAATGTTGCATTCATGAAATCACTGAACGACTGAAGAAAATGAAATGACGTTTCTGCATTCAACAAAAACATTTTGAACTCCGAGCTAAAGACGTTGGGTTGAAATATTTCAGGTGAAACACACTGAACACACTGAATATATGCGAAATAATAGGCAATTAAACTATTAATCAAACATGGTTAATGTGATTTGTGCTCCTGAACCTCAGCACACAGGGTCTGCATATCAGGGCTGTATGCCATCACCTTCATCTTCACACAGGATCGTAAGCTGTGAGGCGTGCGCGATGCTTGTTTTATAACGAACAAACAAAAATAAAATATATTTTAATTAAATATTCATTAATTATTTTCAGGAGCCGCATCAGAGGGATGAAAGAGCCGCATGCAGGCTGTCTAAGATTTATGATGATGTTGATCTCATGTGTGACAGATGTCGTCAGGCACCTGCTACCTACATCCATATGTTGTGGTCGTGCCCCTCACGACACACTGATTGGCTGGAAGTTTTTAATTCCATTTCAGGAAGTATCATAACTCCATTTGAACCATCAGTACCTGCACTGTTTGGGGTTTTGCCCCCTAATCTATCTACTCTAAAATACAAAGTGGATTTTGTGGCATTTGTTACTCTATTGGCCCAGCGTCAAATATTAATGAGCCCCCCTTCTCGGATCAAAGATATACTCAGTTTTGTCCAAGTGGAGAAAAAACGGTGTACAATAAATAGTTTGTTTATTTCTTATTTATTTATTTAAAATCTCTTTTACTAGGTGGGTGTATGTCTGACTTGAAGCAACTTTGGATGACCATCGAGTATGTTCTGCTATTTTGTTTTTGTGTATGTACTCTTGGATTTTCTTGTACAGGTCCAGATTTTCTGCTAACTTGTTTTATCTTGTAACTTAATGCTGTTTTTTTCCATTTGGATACACTTAATTAGACAGGGATGGAGAGAAAAAATACTGGGACAATCAGCAATCCTGCTTTTGATCTAGATGATTAAAAATTAAACTTATTTTTCAAGTCTCAAAACCATGAAATCCTTGATGTCCAAATCAACTTACTCAGTTATTATAACAAACCATCAATATTGTAAGGGAGTCTGTGAACTGGTATCAGTTATTTAGGAAGTCAGAGGTCAACAAAAAGAGAAACTGGGAAAATGCCAGGACAAAGCTGAGACACTTAAAGCCAAATGAGAAGACTACAGCCGTTCTCATAGCCATGGATACAGTGAGGGAGCATGGGAAATGGGACATTTGAGTGTGTCCTAGCCATCAATTTCCCACAGCTTGGCTGGATGTGAAAAGAGAAAAAATCCTGAGTATCTCTGTTGTGTCAACTGTGCAACTGTGTGTTAAAGCCTGGACGGCAGCCCATCACCCCACCAACCCCACTCCAGCCCCAAGCCTCTGACAGGAATGTGATGGTTTTGCCTCTAGATGCTGATTTACTGATGACTGGATTACTGTGCGTGTGTGTGTGTGTGCACTGAGTTCTCACACTACTACAAATACAGAGGAGGGGACGAGGGGTCACAGGCTCATGTGTCTGCTCACATTTAGACAGTAGTGAAGGTGAAAAATAAATGGTCCAGGTATTAGACTGTCTGCCACCACTGGTTTCAATACAGATCCTCCAAATATTCATATATGCCTTTCATTCCTATGCAGCAAAGTATTTCACACCCACTGGACAAATTTTCCCATGTCTTGACACTTCATGGCAGTGGACCCCTGCATGTGCAATACGTAAACATCTAAAGTCTGACCAAACATGGTGACAGTTTTTCATACTGGTAGGGATAGACACAATTCAGACTGGAGTCCAAAGTGTTTCTGTGCAGCATTAATGCTTAGTTGGATCACAAAGTTCTGTTCACATAAATCACCAGCATGATTAATGTTTATGATAAATATGAGATATGAGCCTATATGAGAATTAATAACAACACACCTACCTGTCCTGTGTTTTTTTCTGAACTAAAAGTCTGACCTGAAGATCCCAGTTCATTCAGAAACAACTAAACATAAACAGTTCACTTCATATTGCTTAAAAGTACATAAAACTACTTGAACATTTTGTTTCATAATCAGTCTTCAACAAATTAAACCAAAAATAGGATGCATATTAAATGACAACTATGAAAAGTACAGAGGAAAAATATGGTCAAAACTTAACAAATCTATTTTCTTCCAAGCAGAATGGAAAGTAGTCAACGACATATATCTGGATGTTTTCATAATTTATCACACACTAATTTCCAAAAGTGCAGTAAACAACCAACTCAAAGGATGTGAAACTATACAAAGTACAATAACAAAACGTGACTTATTTGCAATGTATGTAGAAGTGGAACAAACACTATTTTATTTAGTATTCTAATACTATTATATGTTATAGTTTGTATACATGTGCCCTATTACCTTTTTTATGCTCCTGCAATTACTAAATAAATCTAATAACTAACTGCATTTCTAAGTATGACATGGTGGCAGTAACAATATAATGAGTAAAACTGCACAGCAGCAGGTTTCACAGTAAATGCCAATCAGAATAAATCATAAACCCAGCTGTTGGATTTGAGTTTGACACGGATACAGCAACTGCGACAAAATGATCAAAGATGTACCCAGTGTCAAGGATTTTGTAAAGTGAATGGACATCATCTAATTCAACTGAAGTTTATTCCCAACAATCCAAGCATCTTTTTTTTTTCAATATTCAAGAATATTAAAATAGAAATCGAAAAGAATTTGAAATTGTTAAATGAAAAAGGATTTCTTTCTGAATCGGATAAAAAAATAAATGAGGGTTTGTTTTCGCCCTTTTGATTTTATGCTCAACAATAGTAAAGTAAAGACGATTTATTTGACCCAGAAGTTACTGCCTTCTTTGTATGTTGCACTGGATTTGGAGCAAATTAACAGCAGCAATTCAGTGTGAAAGAAAGTCTCTGTTTGGTATCGACACAGCCGCACTGCAACCAGAAGCTGATTTCATTCAAGCCTTGCTTGCAGCAGCAGACGGGTCAGCAATGCTCTGAAATTACTGTTAGATGATTCTGTGTTCAGCACAAGCTGAAAAAGACGTGTCGGACAGGTGGCGTGCCAGCATCCCCCCACACAAAACCAACAAACACACACACGCCTCATTCTGTCTTACTCTCAGTAGTAGTCGTAGACAACGTCTTTTTCAGGGAAGGCCTTGCTTATTTCAGATAAACTGGCCTGCCTGCAGCCCTGACTTCTCAACTATTGAAAATGTTTGCTGCATTACAAAATGTAAAATACTACAAAGGAGACCCCGAACTGTTGACCCTAACCCTAACCCTTACCCTTACCCAAAATGACAGCAATTGGTCTCTTCAGTTTCCAAATGCTTACAGTTGATTGTTAAAGGAGGATGTGATGCACCAGAGTGGTAAACATGACCCTGCCCCAACTTTTCTGAAACGTGTTGCTGACATCCAATTCTAAATGCAGATATATATATATATATATATATTTTAATGAAATTTCTCAGTTTCCACATTTGATACGTTGTCTTTGTTGCCACCTCTGAGTCTCCCATTTCTGCATGATCACGACGTGCCATTGGTGGAAAAGGTTGTGATTTTTGGTGAGTTGTTTCTGGGTATTGTATTAACTTATCTGTGTTTCAGGAGCACCTGATTTTCTGTTGTATCATTGAAGTAGTGCTTATGCCTCTGTTTTTATACAATGACACAGCATTGTGTATGAACTACAGCCCACAGACATCTTCTCCATTGCAACAGTGGTTGAGGCTAATGGGCATTGTAGCATGAGAAAAAAACATGACATCTCAGAAACAGTCAAGATTCTTTTCAATGGGACTTTACAATGGTGAAAAACATCATGAACCAGTGGATCTTCCCACTTCAACTACATTAAGGTACAATCCCGGCCCTGATCTCAAGGGTTTACAGCAAACAGCTGTAGAATAAGCTTTTGGTCTAATTCCACACTGCTCAAACAATGTAGGCCGCATAAAGTTCATAGCCTTACTGCTATTCCCATACTCCTGTGACTGTGGCAGAAAAAGAGTAGCAGAGCAGCAGAGCATATGTTTTTTTTTGACTTGCCAGAACTTGGTTGGCCATCAGAGAGTATGTTTGACCTAGTGAAGACAAATGAAACGCAGTGGAACTGATGAGCACTGCATTGTTTGTAGGAGTTTGTCTTCTTGGTTCCTTAAAGTTTTTCTCATGTTCACATAGAGAGGAACAGCCATAGCAGAGATGAAGAAACTTTGTGTTGACCAATGCAGACAAGCAGAAACACAACTTTGCCTCTCTCCATACAAGTATCTGTCACTCAACAGCAGCCTGGACTCATGTACTCCAACCACACAAGAGAAGGCCATGAGTGGGAGGAGAGGGAGGGGAAGGACAGCCGGAGGGAGGGAGTGCTGTTCAGCAACCAAGCAAGTTTTTAATACTATCTAGCAATTTACTATTTGACTTTTTTTGATAGGCCGACTGCCATAAACAGGTAACTTATTTTGAGCTGAGGAGGACACTGGACTGCATCTCCCACTCAGTGGTGGAAGATTTCAATGTCCCAGATAAATGGGAGAAATTCCAGTCAAATATGATCTTTATGGACCATATTTCCCCATGTTTTTGTGTCTAAGTGACTAACAACAACTTCTAAAATTGGTTGAGTTTTGAAGAGAACTGCAGCCATCAGCCAGCCGCTGAGCGGGCTACAATGTAGTCGGTCGTTTCAGAACCACTGAAGTGTGTCCACTGAAAGTGTTTCTTTTAGCCTCTGACACGCTCAGAGTGTTATTCTATGTGTTTGATAACAATAGGGAAAGGATCCCTACAGAGACAGACCTCTTTGTTAAAGAGGAAAACTCTTTTTGTTTAACCAGAAACAGCCACTATATTGCTCTCATCAAAACCACCAGACTCCATTTACAGAAAGAGTCATTTTATCATTGCAAAACACTCTTCATTCAGACTTGGCAAAAACAAAATAAAACTCACCAAAACCTTCATAGTTCGTTCTTACACTGTTCCAACAATCACCACCAACTCTGGTTTGGTCAAAAGAAACCCTTAATTCACTGAATTGGAAGAGGAGTGAAAGTGACTGTGGATATCAGAGAAGCAGTGGGAGAAAACAGCACGTACAGCCAGAATATTCTCACATCGAATTTTTTCCAGGTAAAAAGATGAGAATTTGCAGAAAATGGAAACAGAGCTCCCAGTCAGCACTGATGAAGTGACAGGTAGCTGTCCAGCAGCCGGTGGTCACAACTAGCTTGTCTGCCCTTGCTGGCTTGACTTTTAGTTCATCTTCCTTCTGAAAGTGTTTTTCAATGCATTTAGTCACAGCAGCTCTACACTCGTTATATTATTTTTTTTGTTTTCAGTTTACTCAAAATACATGTCTTTGTTAAGTAAAAAAATAAAAATTCTAATAAAGTCCATGTAATTGTGTCTTTCATTATGTGTACACAATAATTATGTGTTGGTTAAAGGATAACTTTCATTTTTTACAACCTAGACCATATTTGTAGCATTAAATACGACCATTTACTCACCCAGACAACTTTGGTGGCATTTGGAGTCGTTTTGAAGAAATTAGCCCCAGAGTAGCGGCGCGTATATCCGTATAATGCGAGTACTCTGGGCATCCATGCGCAGCCTCTATAAACGCATAATCTGTGGCGAAACTCGTTCATATTCCAATATTTTGTTATGATATGCTGGTGCTATTCCCCTCTGAGCCGGCGGTTGGCTAGTTTACCTGTAGTTTGGCACAGCTATGGTTCATTATTGCGTATTCGTAGCCGACCGCCGCAGAGTCAGCCGTGTTGTGGCTGGCTGCTCGCAGCGCCTGGCGTTCAGTAATGACATCATCCACGTCAGAGGTAGTTGTCAAGAGACGCCGGACATCGATAACATGCCACCACGGGCTCAGAGGGGAATAACACCAGCATATCATAACAAAATATTATAACATTATAATATTATATGACAAAAGTACTCGCATTATACGGATATACGCGCCGCTCCTCTGAGGCTAATTTCTTCAAAACGACTCCAAATGCCACCAAAGTTGTCTGGGTGACTAAATGGTCGTATTTAATGCTACAAATAAGGTCCAGGTTGTAAAAAACGAAAGTTACCCTTTAATCACAAACCATTTAAGTGAATTAGGATTGAAATACTTCTTACATCCAGAAGGTGGCAGTAAGACAAGGACTAAAATGCTGGGAGTTTGCGCATGTGCAACTCACTATCAAATCTTCCCTCGCTTTTTGGCGAAGAAGATGTTGACTTCGTTTTCTGAGTTGAGAGAGGTAGGAGGGCATTTCTTTTCACCCATACCTATAGTAGTCTTTTCATATTGAGCATGATTTAATTTTGAGTTTGTGATAGCGTTACAACACCTGTTCTATATTTTGTGCTTGTGTTTTAGAGAACGGGAGAGTGGGGGGTCTGGCATGCTTGGTTGGTCTGCTTGTATCTTGCTGAGCCCCGCCAGCCTGTGAACAGGTTAACACGGTGAAACCATAACGTTAACGTTATCATAGTCGGCATATATATATATCACTAACTTTATTATGAACGTCAGCGTTACTTACTGCAGGCCATAGCAATAACAGTATTGTTCACAGGCAGATCAACAGTCTGCCGGTGAGCACAGAGAAGCTCTGGTTTTTCATTGCTGTATTTAATATTAACGTTAGCCCTGCTTTTGTAACCAGGTCGGTGTGGTTTGGGGAGTAATTTTATTGTTGTGTTTCTGTCTGAACTTTCAGATATCAGGCTTTATTTTAGCTATGATATTGTATCACACTTGCTCTGATATTTTACTATACCTACTCTGTATAGATAAAGGCAATGTATTTTCAATCAAAAAGAACTGTATACATACGATATTTTCTTTCAAACAAGAATAAACAAATTGAAGCCATCTTGCTGCTTTTACATAGTCAAACACATGGGAAAGGTTCCCATTTGTGGACCTGGGTCACTGCACGGTACTCATCAGTTTCAAAGCAGTGGGGCAGGACCGATCGACTTATTTGTGATGAATTTGAAGTTTTCTTAAGCACTAGCATCAAGAAATTTTAAATGTTGCCCAGCCACATTGAAAATGATATGACCAAAAACAGCTGTGACATTGTTGCATTACAGATTGTTCTGATTTTAATTACCCCTCACCATTCCAGTAGAAGTGAGCGTAAAATGACTATCACACACACCCACAAGTAAATTGATAGCTGTTCTTGAACCATATGGGGTACGTGCATGGTTTCGGTCTCCTTTGAAAGGTTAACAATCTGAACTTTTATCCCCAGCAGTCAGAATCACTGTCAGTGCTACTGGCATTGAGCAATAGAGGTTTGAACAAACTGAAATAGAAGGGCTTTTTTCTGCCTGAATATTTTTTGCAAATAGATGCTTGCAGATGACTATATGTGGGACCTGTTAGCTGGAAAACACAATGGGACCACAGCATGAAGCCTTACTCTAGTCCAAGTTCAATAAAAACTGTTTACATTACCACAAAAACTTCATTTTCATGTTTTCTCTGATGGTGTATTTAGGCATTCTAGAAAAAAAGTGCAGATTTACTCTGTATTTATATACATGGATGTCTACATTTATATTTATATTTATATTATAAATATAAATGTATTAATGTTTAAGGTGCTTATACCTATATTTTGTTGAGGCCATTTACTACATTCATTACTTGTCACTTATCACAACTTGTGCATAATAACACTATTACGGCTGAAATCCTTGATTTGAGGCGCAGAGCTGTAAATAACCCACTGAAGTGGCACATTGCTGTGTTCAGAATTTTATTGGCTATTCAAAGCGATCTTGATTGGCTTGATCTTCTCGTTCAACTCAGACTTGTCTGGTATCTAGGCTCCATTTATTTGAAAACCTGAGACTCCAAAGAGTAACTGGAGACAGAATAGCTCCCTTCTATAGAAGTTCAAGGAGACTAACTGGGAAAACACCACACAGCCTGCCATTCTGAAAGGAGAAAACAGCTTGATACTGAAATCAATAGTACACTGTAACAAAAGTAAGTTACACAAATTAATACCGTAAGCTCAAGCTTACCGGCTCACATATGAATACGAACTTGAGTTGATCCTCTTAAAAAAAGTCCCAAACTGGCCCTGACGTTGATAGCGTGCTGTAATGTGCTGTGGGCAGACACAGACTGAGACACACAGACCCATGCTGTGCTCCTTCATGCTGGCCTATTAAAATGACCCACAGAGAAGGTGGCAGTTAGCACTTGGCACCAATGTCTTCCTGGCAACTTTAAATGCCCAAAGACCTTTGAGATGCCTTCAAACACAAATGCACTGAATACAGCACTGTGAGCAACTGCCACTGAAAAGAAGACATAGAGTCACCAGGAGAAAATGGCCCATCTGTGCTGACTTCTGGACCAGCCACACAGTTGCTCTGGTAGAGGCTGCTCTTAGGAGCAGTAATGTTTGTCATTCAGCAGTAGACCGACCAATCAGACTCTGCCCTTCATCACTGTTTCAGCACTATGGAGTGGACAACATTAACACATACATGGATGTGGTCATTGGCTACATCAGCGAATGCATTAGTGACATTATACACAGGACTACAGTACAAAAATTCCATAATTATAAGCCCTGGTTTAACGTTGAAGTCTGATGCGTAAAACTAGGGTGGTGGTGTAGGAAGTGCAGGCAGGCGCCCCAGAGTGCTATTAACAGTGCCAAGAAACATTACAGAAAGGACTGAACACCTTCTATGTATGCTTTGACAACAACTTCCCAGGTGAGGAAGTACAAAAGCCCAGGACCCCTGGCCACAAGTAATATCCAGGGCAGACGTGTGCAGAACTTTCAAAAGGATTAATCCATGCAAGGCACCTGGACTAAATGGCTAACCAGGCTGAGCGCTCAAATATTTTCGACCACTGCCTACTCCAGTCTATAGCCCCACTTTTCAAAAAGTTCAATGTTTACCCTTTCCTCATTACCAAAGCCCTCTGCCTTAACCACCATCACCCAGTTGCACTCATCTCTTGATCATGCACTGCTTTTGAGTTTTGGTCAAAAAGTTCATCCCATCCTCTATTACAGACTCACTGCACCAACTACAGTTTGTATACAGGCCAAAAAGATAAATGGACAACACCATCCCTCTAGCCCTCTACACTGCCCTCTCCCACCTGGAAGAGAAGAAAACATGTAAGAATGCTGTTTATTGACTGTAACAGAGCACTCAATAGCATTGTGCCAATCTAGCTCATCATCAAGCTCAGAGGCCTGGAATTCAATACCGACCCACTAGATTGGATACTAAGCTTCCTGGCAGGAAAACCCCAGGCTGTGCAACCAGGCAACGTCACATCCTCTAACCTGGCTCTCAACATCGGTGCCCCTGCAAAACAAGTTGACTGTGGACTATACATATATAGCGAAAAGTTTGGACACACCTTCTCATTCAATACGTTTTCTTTATTTTCATGACTATTTACATTGTAGATTCTCACTGAAGGCATCAAAACTATGAATGAACACATGTGTTTGGAGTTATGTCCTTAACAACAAAAGGTGAAATAACTGAAAACATGTTTTATATTCTAGTTTCTACAAAATAGCCACCCTTTGCTCTGATTACTGCTTTCCACACTCTTGGCATTCTCTCAATGAGCTTTAAGAGGTAGTCACCTGAAATGGTTTTCACTTCACAGCTGTGCCCTATCAGGGTTACTTAGTGGAATTTCTTGCTTTATCAATGGGGTTGGGACCATCAGTTGTGTTGTGCAGAAGTCAGGTTAATACACAGCCGACAGCCCTTTTGGAAAATTCATATTATGGCATGAACCAATCAGCTAACTAAAGAAAAACAGTGACCATAATTACTTTAAGAAATTAAGGTCAGTCAGTCCGGAAAATTGCAAAAACTTTAAAGGATAACTTTCGTTTTTTACAACCTGGACCTTATTTGTAGCATTAAATACGCCCATTTACTCACCCAGACAACTTTGGTGGCATTTGGAGTCGTTTTGAAGAAATTAGCCCCAGAGGAGCGACAGGGGACCAGGGGAATAGCACCAGCATATCATAACAAAATATTGGAATATGAACGAGTTTCGCCGTAGATTATGCGTTATATAGAGGCTGCGCTGGTTGGTTCACAGGCAACCAAACAAATCAATATCAGCACAACACCAGACTTGTTTGAATTGCTGAAAAAAAATCAGAGTTGTGGGCAGCAATTTAGAGGTCTATAGCCTGTTTGATTGTTTGTTTGTGTTTTTTAACATTAAAACACAGTCTCATAGTGCCTCTGCATCACTGCTGAGATTCTTGATTTTGGTCCCACTTGCATTCCATAGTTCTATTACTGCTGCGTGCTGTGGTTTCTGAGCTCCACAGTGAACCAGTGAACCTTTGTCCTTGTATTTCTGTAAATTATACAGAGGGCACCTGATAGCATTTCCTTACACTGCGTCCTCAAAGTGTAGAATGGAGTTTGGTTTTTGACAGAATGAGAGCCAGTCCCTGGGGACTCAACCAGGCAGACTTCTGACAAGCAGACTGCATGAGCTGGGATATTCAGGTTCAAGTGGGGGTCATGATATTGGAAGTGATTTCACTCCCTTGTTATGAATCTCCTCATCAAACGAAGTACAATTTCAAACAACGCACAAATCAAGTTTCCACATCGGGACTCTACGAATCTAAGCAAGAAACCTAATGTTAGAAGTCTGTCTATGATACATGAACATGAACATCTCTTCACTGTAATCGGCAATCAAACAAACTTTACGTTTCCCCAAAATATAGTTACTAGAGGAAGCGTCCCACGTTTGAACTGAAGTAAACTATGAGATCAGACTGCCCTCTGAATTAAACCGTCACACACAGAGAAGGGTTTCAATGGATCTGGCAGTGGCATTGACTGCATGAATCTCTCTCTCTGAATGCTCATGTCTTTTTGAGTGGAACTTTTGCATGTCCCTGTTTCTCTCTCATTGACTGAGCAGTAGATACAGTTACACACTAGATGCAGGACATTTATGTTTCTATTAAACATTTTTCTACCATTTATACATTTGAAAATGTCCTGCATTTTTCAACAATCTACTAAAATACAATCAAAGAGTTTAGCTTCCAGCTTTCTTAGTCATGGATTTAGGCAGTTCATCTTATCTATCACATATCTGCATGCTTTGCAACTCTCAGCTCTTTAGACCAATGTCTTCATTGTTCCAAAGTGCCAGTTAGTTTATCTATGTGATATTAATACTAAGCATTTTTCTTTCAGCCTCTGCAGACGATTCATTTTAGCTTCCAGATTTAAGAGACTTAAAGTTTAGCTTCTAGTTTTTATAGCATTGTATTTCAGCGCTTAGCTTCTTTAGATAATGTAGCTCCGCTTCCAGTTCTCTTTGTTTACATTTCAGCTTCCAGGTTTTCCAGTCATACAGTGCAATGCATTTTAGCTTTAAAATTTTTTTCTAATTTATTTCATGACATGTCTGCATTTCCAGCAATGTTTTGAAAATAACCCTAGCTGTCAGCATTTACACAGCATTTTATTCAGAATTTTAAAAAATTATTATTATTTCACAGTTTTTTGCCATCCATTTACTTTGTACCGTTTGCCGTACAAACTTTGTTTCATCATCAAGACTAACATCTTCTAGGAGATGTGTGCTATTATTTGTGCTATATTTCTATTATTTATTATTTTTCAGGGGCTTTGTATCATTTTTTAAAATAAAATTTATAATGGCTGTCCATGTGAAGAATACTTCATGGGCAGTACAATTCTGTTGGTAAACAAGTTCTCCATGAGCATTGTTTGACATATTGAATCATGGCACCATTAATTCCAATTTGTGGCCATTAGTAAAACGCGATCATAGTCCTTATTAACTGCCCCATCTCTTTAATGTAATATTCTAGGGTAACCAAACTCAGAAAAGTCATACAGATGGGGATGCTGAACCAGTCTATACCATAATACTTGTAGGTGGCGCTAAAAGAGGTGAAAAATTGCTGCTGTAGCAGCAGCTTGAAGTAGCTTGTAGCTGGGAGCAGCAGCAAACAGCTTCCAGCTCTCACTCATGTTTTCTTCAGGAAAGTCACATTCTGGTTTTAACTGCATTGGTAATAAAGGACGGAGAGTTGCCCCCCTTTTTTAGTTTGTGTTCGCATCAGAGCAGATTGACAGACAGACAACTTTGAATGGAATCTTTTAAACACAAGGACTCATCTCTGTGAGTATTGATTTATCTTTTCATCCAACTAATCTGTAGTCTTGTCCTGCAGATGCACACTAAGGATGTCAAAACTGCCCAAAGTGGAGTTTGATCATTCCTTCTAAAAAACACATGTTAGACATACAACTTGCATATTATTTCAACATAAAGGTCTTTGAAAAGATCTGCATACCTACACATTACAAAATAAACAAACACGACAATGTCCTCTACTGTGCAGTTGAACTATTTGATCATTTCAGCCTGACCTACATCTCATTTTCAATCACTGACTGTGACGTGTGCAGAGTTTCCAGTTGGTGCCAGTCCACGGGTGCCAGGAATTCCGGTCACTTATAATCTGATTATGAACCCTATTTTCCCAAGTTTTTGTGAACAAGTGACTAATGGAGACAACAGTTATTTAAGTTTTCCCATATTTTGGTGCTGCAGCCGGACCGCAATTTAGTATGTCCACTAAAAGTGCCACTGAAGGTTGAGATTGTTAGTGTCTAAAACCTTACGGAGGGGGATCATTACAGACACAAAACTTATATCACTCTTGCCTAAGTCACCAGACTCCATTCCAAAATGACACTCACCAGCACCTTCTTGGTTTGTTTTCATTTTCAACGAACACTATGACCAATTAAAATATATATTAGCTTGCAGAATATTCGTTTACAGCCCTTATGCACACTTAGGCACCTTGTTTTGCATATACATAGCACAGAAACCTTGCTGTCCAGGAGAAATCTTCTTTGGTCAATCAGGTTTCTTGTTCACGTGACCTCTGAGAGATCAACTTGTAAAATCAAATAGCTGTCAAGTATGAAGTAAAATCAACTCTTAGTTATAATCACAAGGTAAACAGTATAATTAATCAAATCACAGCACAAGGTAATTTTGAGCACCAGAATGTGCACCTACACATTTCTGACATGCTGAAAGATGTTACACTACATTGAGGCAAAAGTTGAACAAAGTTTAACTGCCCCAACAAAGGGGTCTCATTAAAATGAGGAGAGTGTGTTTTTTGATGCAAGTAATGTCAGTATAAACATAACCTCTTAAATGATGACCATCTCTGTTTGCTTTAATGGTACAATGAGGTAAAGTTAACACCTCATCTAAAATTTGTGTGTCATTGGTTGCAAAACTACTATATGCTGTGGCCTTAAATAATTGAATAATTTGAAGTTTTGAGGCTGTGATAAATTTAAAGTTCAAGACAAAGCACACAAGAGGGTGCAGAGCTCCACCAAAGCCAATCAACCCATTTACAACTTCAGTTCCAGAAAAGCTGCCACATGGTGTAAAGAGAATGTGATCATCTGCTAACCATTTTTGACATACACTCGATTGAAAACAGTACAATAAACTTTGAAGACTATTTAATGTCTGACCTTATCATTTCTGATTTTTGTAAATATGTGCTCATTCTAAACTTTGTGCCTCTTGATGACTTATTTCAAACAAGTTGGGGCAGGGTAATGAAAGAGTGCTCAAAAAAACACCATTGGAACATTCCACAAGTTCAGGTTCACTGGTAAGAAGTGATTCTTTCTATGAGTATGAAAGAGGCATCCGCCAAAGGCTCAGTTGTGTACAAGCAAGTGTGGCAAGGTTCACCACTTTGTGAAACACATGAATAAACAAATTTAATACATCGGGCTCAGGAGCACTTCATAAAGCCGCTGTCAGTAAACACTGTTCGTTTGCAAATGATTGCATTGGTGCGGGAATTTCAGGAAAAAATATTAAAAAGGAGATAGAAAAGTGGACAAAAGGGGGAAAAAAGGGGGAGTGGTGTTATCGAAGAAATGTCTTGCAAAAGTAGAAGTAATTTAGGCAGACTAAGAGAAGCATGGTCATACTGACGTCACAACTGGCGGGCGTTGGCTCTGACTAATTTTGCCACCAGGAGTTTCACCTGTGACCACCTGTTTCACCCACTACTACAAACAGTGTATACACACCTTTTTAAACTGAACAGCCACATTGAAGAGCAGGCTGGCCGACTGGAACAATGGAGCTGGTCATGGAGAGCAAGACAGCCACCTGGCTTTTTGGTAGCGAATGTTGAAAACTGGGACTCTGTGTTAAAGTCTTCCCAGCCTCTGTGTAGAGGCCAGCTCTTTGTGCAGCTATAGCCGCGGTAATTTATTGTTATTATTGTATTGTCACATCGGAGTGGGCGGGTCACTTGGTGGTGGTACGTCAGCATCAGAGGTGGTAAAGTCAGCTGTTCACCCCCTCTCAGTTCAAAAACCCCAATACCAGGTGAACAGCTGACTATACCACCTCTGATGCTGACGTACCACTCTCACGTGACCCGCCCACTCCGATGTGACAATACAATAATAACAATAGATTACCGCGGCTATAGCAGCCACAAAGAGCTGGCCTCTACACTCTGGTCTACCTAGCTTTGTTTGAGACTGTGCCAAACTAGTCTCTAGTTGGACATTATGTAAACATGCTACAGACAAGTAGCGCTCGACTAGAAAGGAGGCAGTTCAGCCAGTTCAAGAGCACTGTTTTCTGCAGGAGTGAACAACTCCCATTGGCATGGACTTTGGCCTTTGTAACTTTCCAGATGTCGCACCAAAAAGATATATATACACCACACACACGGAAGGGGAAAACCCCAAAAAGCACAATATGGCCTCTTTAAACCTATTTCACCTGCTACAAGTGTGTATGTACACAGCGAATTTCATGCCAATAATCAAGCTGTTTATTCATATACTGGCATTAAACAAAGAGATAACTTTACATTCATACAGTCTCTTTCCTCAGTGGATGAAATAAAAAGTCTGTAAATAGTTACTTAAAATATACTGACTGTTGAACTGCAGTGTTTCAGCTAGTGTTGTGACGTTCACGAACGAACTGGTTCTTTTGAACTGCTCGTTAACATGAACGATGGGAACCGAGTCGCAGCTGGGAACCGTTCTTTTTTTTTCCGGGTTACATGGGGAGGAGCGCTGCCCAGCTGCGCGCTGCTTATTAGATATGCAAATAGCATCACGCCACCTTGTGCACGCTGCCTTCACGTGAGTGCGCCAGTAACAAAAAAAAAGCAAAGCATTGTCAAAGCAGAGTGATGTGGCGCCACCCTGTGGAATATTTACAATTTATCCAGATCAGAGTTTAAAATCTAATCCACACATGTCAAATAATGTTTTAATCAATATTTCAGAATAATTCAAACTCATATTGGAGGGATATCTAAATTCATTCCTCCCAGCGGTTATTTCCAAGATAAAACGAGTTAAGGCCAGACCGCCTTCTTAAAACTTAATAAATATAAAAATGAGCCAAATGAGCCAGTTTTTTGAACGGCTCTTTGAAAGGAACGGCTCACCAAGATCCGGCTCCCCTCAGAGAGCCATAAATCCCATCTCTAGTTTCAGCTAAATACAGGGTGTGATACTATCTATCTCCAAACTATTTGTATTCAAACAGACATTTTTCATGGTAAAAGGCACCGAAGAAGCTACTGCGTGTCATTATGCCATCCAAACAATGACAACTTACACCTAGCACCTCTGCCACAAGTCAGGACAGACAACAGAGACTGGATCATCACACATGTTCAACTCACATCCTGATTGTTCATTTGGGAATAAAATGCACGTAAATATGGGTTTAAATGGCCAGAACTGGCACAAAAAGTTCCAAACAACCAATAACACAAACTGCTACAGGTCCCATAAACAAGATTCAAGTCCACATGAAGCTACTTGAAAGGCCTCTATATGCTATTTCTACAAGAAACAGACAGAACACAGCAACACATTGTTCGTCCAAAAGCAGCATCTTTATCTAAAACTTATGAAGCTCCTCTCCTGTGGAACCACCTTCCAGCCTTTGTCCAGGAGGCAGACACCCTCTCTACATTTAAGAGTAGGCTTAAAACTTTGCTTTTTGATCACTCTTACAGTCAGGCTTGGCTCAGGTTTGCCTTGACCAGGCACTAGTTATGCTGCCATAGGATTAGACTGTCGGAGCTCCTCTGTTCTTCTCTCCCTCTTCATCTGCATTCCTGTCCTACCAAGGCTCGGTACTAACTTAGCTTCTTCCCTGGAGTCTTTGTGCTTTCTCATCTTGCAGGTCCCCATGGATTGTGTATGCTGTCACTGTTACTGTGATTGCATTTCTGTCCACCCCCCGACCTGCTTGAGGTTTCTTCCTGTTGAAAGGAAGTTTTTCCTCGCCACTGTCGCCAAGTGTTTGCTCACAAGGGGACTGTTGGTCTGTGTAGATAAAGAGTTTGGTCTGTACCTGCTCTATATGAAAAGTGTCCTGAGACAACTCTGTTCTGATTTGGCGCTATGTAAATAAAACTGAATTAAACTCCTGCTGATTAACTAAGGCCCTACCAATACTGACAGAACAGACACGCTGATAGCCTTAAGAATCAAACGTTTTTAATAGGGTGGGGTGATACACGCACTGAGCCGAGTGTGAGCAATCATGGCCATTGAAGGCATGCTGGCACACGACCCCCCCCCCCCCCAGTCATCCCTCGCTGTGGCGGCATGCAGCACATTGCTCCCAACAGTGCAGAGCCAACAAGACAATTGTTAAACAGAGAAGAACAAGTTGCAATGATGAATGTTCTGTTGGCTTCTTACCTGTAGAGGAGCAGGCTGGCATCTGATTTTCTGAGGAGATAGAAAAAATAAAATAATAATGAACACTGTTAAAACAATATTTATTATTAAGACATTTGAAGATATGGGGAGGATGACATTCCCATCTTCTGATTTTCTGATGCTGTTGGACCCCTTCTTGTGTTCATTCCACAAGACGGTTGCATCTGAGGCTTAACTGGGCAAAGTTTGTCACCAGACGATCCACGGTGAATGTCTTCAGACATCCATAAGCATGAGGTGGGTAAATCTGTTGCCACTTATTGTTCTGAGATAACATTTTAACATTTTAAAACAGAAAATCTTGTTTCCCGTTTCATCTTTTCTGCAATGCTTATTAAGTGCCAAGTAGACAGCCTCTGATATTTCTTTCCACCCCAACTGATGTTGATCATTTTAGCTATGTAAGACGTCATGTGACCACAAACACAAACATGCAATATTAATAGGCAATGTACATTATGTACATAATATATCCTTATTTACCCAGGGAAGATTTGTTGAGCATGAATTAGCATTTTTGAGGCAATACAAATGTTTTTTTTTTTACCTTTCTTAGTTTCACAGCTCATCAATTTGGATGATGGAGGCACCGGTCTTTTGGTGTGTTGTTATTCAGCTAATGTTTCATGCGTTTTCAAGGTAAATTTTGTTTGATTTGTATGTTAATTCATTCATTTACTTGAATGCTGGCTGATGTTATGTAATGTACAATTAATAATCAGAGGAGGTTTCTAAACATTGAATGCGAATAGGTGCATTCTCATAATATTAGCTACTATTAGCCCAGTCTATCATCATAAAGCAGCCTCCAGATTTAAACAAAAGGAGGAGACAAGGAATGAGGAATACATATTTTATTAACAACATTTTTATTTATTCTAAACTGACTATTTTTAGGGGACAGTTGACTTGCAACTTTTTTTTTCATTTGGCATGGAGAGCATTTTTATCAGTCTTCTCTGGTGAGTCTGGCTAGCAAGCACAGCATTCGTGTTTCATGCTTCTTGCAGTTGGCACGGTCGACACAGTGCACAAACTACTGTGTATTGATGTCAAAATTGATACTTACACTTGTTTTCAACGCATGGTTGTATACTCACATACAGGTGTGTGTGTGTTTGTGTCTGTATATGTAGTGTGTACATATATACTGTATAGATAGATAGATAGATAGATAGATAGACAAACATCTTGTTAGTATTGTTATTATTGTTATTATTATTGTATTAGTATTAGCAGTAGTGGTATGGATGGTTGTTATGTATATACATAATTTATATATACATATATTTACATTTACATATTTCAGTGCCTGTTGCAACTATGGACAAATCCATCTTGAGCCATTCTAACACCCTCCTCCTCAACTGAGGCCAAGGAAGGAGGAGGGTCGAGGAAAAAGATCGCACCAACCAAACTGTACCTTGTTCTTGTCTGAAATATCAGTGAAGACAAGTGTACGCTGCATGTCTGCAGATGTCCGTGACCTGAGGTTTGACAACTTGAGGCTTGGAATCAAACAGCGTGTAGCGGAGGTGGATCAGTCTGGCTGGATGTGAGCCAATACACCTCTGTAACTGCTGAGCAAAGCTGAACATGCAGGCAGGTTGGAGACATGACTTTGCTTGTCCCTGCAGTCAGTGCTGCAGAGCCAAATCCATAGACATATTCAACCCTGTGGCTCAAACCTCTTCCTGGCACGCCCTTGTCTTATTAAGATGGCTAATGGTTTTGTCAAGTCAATGTGCAGAGAGTCATGAGAAACATTCCTGATGCACTACAGTCTTGACATCACTGACAACAGTACCATTAAAACAAGACAGATCCTTAAAAACATCCTGTCAACCCAAAATGTGACGACATTACGGAAATATTCTGTGATGTGACCGGTACCAAATAAAGAAAAAGGTTGGGAACCACTGCTGTACACCATGTTACACTGGTATCTATAAACATCTCTATCTATAAAATGACCTTTCAGGACTGCAGGGGCTCCTACTTCAGTAATTGGAAAAACAGGACCAATGAAAACTTTCTGAGCCCTTGGACTCATAACAGACTCACTGACACACTGTAGATTTTTGGAGAGTTTACCACACTCTTGTAATATAGGCACATTATTGGTATGATTTGGTTTGCCATTATGGGGCTCAATTGCTCTAAAGAGATTTCTCCACTGAAAAGGTCAAAAGTCAAAAATACTGACCTTGTATATGAACATAATAATCATTTTATCTGAAACCCTAAAATGCTACTCCATATTGGTTTGTGTCTGATCAACTAACTATTCAAACATCTGATAGGATTTAGGCAGCCAGTCTTTCTGGAAGGACAAATATTCGTTAAGTGTACGTGGAATATACGTGTTCATATATTTGGATGGTGGGTGTTTTAAAAAAGGTCTATCTCTGTAATACTGTACAAAATTTCTTTGAGTCCTGTGTAGAATCATGTGCTCTGTGTCTCTGTTTTCAACCTAACAACATGACTCAGACTGATTGACTGATTGATTTCAAGTACAGTATGTACAGTACAGCAAAATGACAATTTTGCATTGTGATATCACCAATCATGCATAAATTTAGCCTGCATCATAAAATGGTGCAGCAGCATTTCCACACACTGACACTGTGCAGAATCACAGAATCTGCACAAAGAAAGTTCTGCTGACAGATATGGGATTATAGCAAACTGATGAAGGAAAACGTCAGTCTAATCCAGCAGTGGGTGAAGGTCCTGCAAAAAGGAAGGTAAACTCACCAACATCAGACCTTTTGTTCTTTACTTGTGTCCTTTGGTGTAAAGTATCATTGATTGGTGATATGTACAATTCATAAAGACTGTTATTTCAATACACCTTCAGTAATGAAAGGTGCAAAAAGTCGTTATTTTATGCCAATGTGATCCTCAGAATAATGATGTTAGTTGATCATGTTAGTTGAGGAAAGATTCAGATCACGTTCGAGTCAGTTTGCTGTCTATTAGTTATTTTGATATCTGTATCAAATGAGGTACACATGTGTACACTTTATACAGTAAAGTGGTTATTAACTTTGAAACAATTTAGATAATTAACTGATTAACCATTATTATTATTACCGTACTCATCCTCATTATCATCTGTAACTTTAAACTGAATTAAAAAATAAACAAAACTTCATTAATCAGCCAGAATTAATCAAAAACAACTCAGTTTAATAGCTTTTATTTACTGTTTGCTTGAAATCGTTACTTTGGAGAGCAGGACGACCCCTGACAGAATATAATCTATAATAAAGAACAATGACCAGACCCCCAGACCCTATACTACAGATGCAGACAATGCTTGAGTCCGATCTGGAAAATAAATCCTTTAATATGTGGTGGCTCAAGGTGCAGTCAATAAGGGAGAAAAACAAAAAACACGGTAATTTCATTTACACTATTTTTAGATTTATCTTACACTAGTAGAAAAACAAGTGCAGGCCTATAATTCAGTGAAATCAGTCTGAAGTGTTGTCAGAACACAGCGTCAATAAAAGCTAAATAAACTGAGCATCCTTCAGCAGGCAGAAGGCTGCTCCATGAGGCCGGTCCCTGCGCTCAGTGGGCCCTGTCCCGAGCCTGTGTGGGACTAACATCATGTTCTTGAAATGCAGCGCTCCATGGTGGATTATCCACAGCACATCCTCAGTTTTCCACACAGGTCTTGTATAAAACTTGTGCTACTACCGATAATTTCGCGCAACAGTTTGTCTAAACCTTGCGTCAGTTAAACAGCCAGCAGTGTCTCACCTGGTACCATCGGAGCAGAGCCCAGCAGAGCAGGTGAGCCGCCAGGCTGAACTTGGCGGTCCGGTATCTCTCCGGGAGGCAGGTAAGATACACGAGCAGCTCCGACCGGCCCCCGCTGCTCGGCTCCTCTCTGCGGGCCGACCCGCTGCTCTCTGCGGCCGAGTCTCTCCGACAACCCGACCTATCCATCGTTTACCGCCGCTTTGGCCCGTTTGCGGCTCGGGAAAAGTTCACGGTTCGCCCTGAAGTGCCGAGGACTTGCTCTTCGCGGCTGTTTGCCACTTCGTCTTACATACCGCCTCGCGGACCAACTTTTCCGTCTCAGACACTTGACGAAGTTGATGCCAGCTGCGAATCACAACGAGCACGCGCACGTCGAAGAGTCAGCTAACCGGCTCGAGCTCTCCCGGAACATTTGCAGTATGAACGCACTTCACTTTTCAAATTAAAAGTCCCAGGACTCCCGTTCAAATCCGAGCTGAGCAGCGTGTGTGCTGCTTGCGCTGTCATTCATCAGTCTCCGATGCTGTGTTACAGCGCCCCCTGCTGGCAGAAGCATTTAACACACTGGCACACACGTCATCTCCATCTTTTTTCAAAGGAGCAAACTAAACCCAGTCGCCAGTTTATTAGAGTACACCCAGCTAAAATTAAAGCCCCCCAACAAAGCTGTAACAAACCCTGACTTCATCATTTGTAAGAGCATGCTGGCTATACTGTGTGGTGCTGTTGAAATGCATTGCTATTCTCACAGGTTTTTTCTCTAACCCATTAAAATCAAAGAAAGGCTAAATAACACCTCACAACAGCATGCAAGCAGCACCACAAACTACATCTTGTTATCAACACCTGCACAATTTTCATTACATTTTTTCATTTTCAGTTAATTTCATTTGTTGTCACTGAGTCTACGTCCACCTCATGTGTTGACCCTGTATTTACAGCATTTTAAGCAGGTGTTTGATTGAAGATACATCTCTGCAAACAGGCATCTTCACAGATGCCCACGAACCAGCTGCTGTAAAACTCAAAGAAAAGAAACCCAACTAGCACTCAACAAATATATTCTGATATCCAACCTTCCATTCATCAGTAAAATACTGGAAAACCATAGCTTCAGTGCAAATTAACTAAATAATATCCTGGAAGCATTGCAGTCAGGCTTTAGAACATATCACAGCACTGAAACTGCTCTGACTAAAATAATCAGCAATAAATAAATGCATTAGCAATAATTTCTTAAAGAGGACAAACCTGGAAGCCTACTAGTCATTAGTGAGTGAGACCCTTAAAGGGTTAAGTACTGTATTAAAGTAAGTAAGTTAAACTTTAATTTGCATTGTGAGCATTGTTATCACATGGATGTGCAAACTAGTGTCAGATGATGTAGTACATTTCATCCACTTATGTCATTATGTGTTTTTGTGTTGTATTAGTATGCTATTTTCTACAGACGCGTGTGGCATGGACAACTGAGGCATTCAGCTGAGATGCATCAAGCATGGAGAGCCCTTTATTAAGTGATAGTGGTATACAGAGTGTGAGCTACCAACCAAGAGGACTGGAAAATACAGAACAAGACGTAGCAACTGCTGTATAGTGTCTCATACAGAACAACCAATGACACTGCACCAGGTTGAGACAAACATCCTGAAACATGTTTACAATAAACCTAAGACTACCTAGAAATACTCTTTCAACATTACATTGGTACAGGTCCATAACTGGAAGTTGTACATTCAACGCAGGCACAGATAAGTCAAATAAAGAGACACACACTTTAGTTGATTTCAACTTTGTGCAGATCCTCGACAGTGACGTGCACTACCTGAAACGATACAGCCACAGTTACATCATTACCTTATAACCATTTTGACCATGAACTGAAAGTAACAATGACAATGAAAAGAACACTTCTCATACACCTCATATTCAAGCACATACTGTATCCACTACCTTATTTGAATTGGTACTGACTGTTTGGTTGCACTTTTCTGTTGGTTTGTAATGTGTTAAAACTGGCCAGTGACCAATTGGCTCCAGACTCCATACTTTACATTTTCTATTCACATTTACTCATTTGTCAGATGCTCTTGTCAAAAAACATGAACAAATGAGGTACAATTGAAGCCACAGCACATCAGGGGGAAGCCACTGAGAATAAGTGCAACACTCATGATCACATTATCCATCTTCTCAGCAAACAACAGAGTTGAACTATTCCTTTAGGGCGATGTCTGCAAAAATGATGGAGTTAGTCAAGTGTTTTTTTTTTTTTTTTTACTTGTCTCTTGTTTGCGTATCTATTTGATTTTAAACTTTTTATTTTTTTTATTTTTGTCTTAAGTGTGCACACTTATGTTATACAGTATATTGTATGTCATTTAAAGGTTATTTTATTAATCAAAAAATGAATCTTATTTTATATGTCAGAGTCAGATTTTCCTTTCAATTGTCAAAATTGTACGATGCATCATTTCAACAGGACAATGCACCTAACACCCAGTGTATTTGGTGTATATTATAGGAACTCTAAGGTAAATGGTCAGAACTGTTACAGAGCCAGTGGCGAGAACCCACTGACCATCTGACTCTGAGCTGACTTTACATGCAAAGCTAAGCGTGAGCTCATACTCACCTGGTCATGGCAGGGGTCGGGGTAGTCACAAATGTTCTGTGAGAAGACAGACCGAAACAACATTTTCACCTCTTCAGGGTAAACATAGGTGGGCTGGCACAGACTCCCGTCCTTCACCCCAACCCTGTGAAACATCTGGAATAAAAGTGAGAGGAGGATAAAGGAAAAAAAGAGGAACTGAGACAACTGAAACAATTTCGTGGCTTGAGGATGCTTTTCCTGTTGCTTTTCAGGTCCAGGTTGTGGTGAAACCAAGGTAGTCCTGACTTGACATTCTCCTCGAATGTGTCCAGGAGGCATTCTGATCAGAACCACCGCAGTGCATGGCCACGAGCAGTGGGGAGTGGTAATAATAAGGATCCAGAGAAATCCCGCTGTCTAAGAGTCTGGACTGATTACTGTGGGCCAACTATCAATAATGTTTTGCTGCATCCCACTCTGTCTCCTCGTACAAACACATACATTACTCACAATATCATTGTAAGAAAGTCAGTTGGGAAGAGAATGAGTGGCCCCTGCTGCCAGCAACACATATTTCAAACTTATCAGTGAAACAAGTTATTTATTGTTGCCTTCCAAATGACCTATATGGTCTTGTTTTCGCTCTTTCGTTAGTACCATGTACATAAAGTTATTATTTTTATTACTGTTATATGAGCATCAATGTGTTAGAGATATATGGTCAAAAACTTGTGCATGATTGAAGAAAGCAATGGTTGTAAAATGTATTTGCATTTTATTACATGACTGACCAGTTTCCGCTGCAGAAGCCTGTAGACCTTCTTCCGACGGGCAGAGTCACTCCTCAGGCGTTTGGCAGCATGGAGCAGTGTTGCTATCCACACAGGAAGTCTGGGGGAGGATTTTATGGACTGTGGTTGGTTGGACTGGGGTAAGCCCTTTTGTGTTTAGTTTTTTGGTTAGTTATGCTACAATTACCTAGTTCGACATAAGAAAATGTTGAAGTGAATTTAAATTAGCTCTATTTGGCCCAACAACAGCGGCGTTTCAACAGGGCTGTTTGACTGCAGTGCAACACAAAGTCCACCTTATTCATTTTTTGCTGGACATAAATGTTCTGACTGAAGTGACTGATCCAGATTCTGTAGTCTACTTACAGTATACATATTTGCTAGGGTTTTTTTGATAGTGTAGATATTTATTCCTCTACGCAGTTTTTGCACTTTCATTTCAATATTTGAATATTTGAAATGAAAGTGACCTCATGAAGGAATCATGTTGTCACGCTGAACTGTATAGAAATCTGCTCACTAGTAGCTGATAATGCATTGCTGTACACTTGATTTGTTTCAAAGCACGCTTAACCAATAGCTTGAATGCACTTTACAACACACACACACACACAAACAAACAAACACACACAAACACACACAAACACACACACTGCACAGCATGAGGAGGAATTTTGGGGTTCAGTGTCTTGACTGAGGACACCTTAACATTCAGACTGAAGGAGCCGGGGATCAAACCACCGACCCTCTGGCTGGTGGACAACCTGAGCCACAGCGAGCCAGTTCCAGGTAACAACGGCACTTCACATGATCACTGCAAGTGTGTTGATTTTTTTTCTTTGCTGTTGACTATGAACAAAGTCACTTCCTCATACAAATGAAAAGAAGACCACATGCCTTTATTTTTTGTGTAAATAATGTTATTTGGGCTTGAAGGTATGATGTAAAATTCCTGTTTGATATACTACCTAGTGTTTTATTGGTTGCATAAATAAAGTATTGTAAGTAAACATGTAGTTCAAATACAATAAGCCTAAATAAAAGGCCTCAACCTCTAAGTCAACCTGGTCTTTTATTCTCAGCATTTCAATAGGTACATCTTGTCTTTCACCAAGGCAAATATCAGGGATCTTGGCCTTAAAAAAGTTGGTGATCACTGCGTTAAGTTATCTGGTTTCATATGATATCAGTTTATTCACTCGAGCATTACAACTGAGCCCACTACAGTCTCTGAAAGCCAGTAATGTGTTTATCACCTTCATTTTTTAACCTGTTAAATATTTCAAATTGTGTAAGTTGTGACTGCACTTTTAAGTAAACCTGGCCTGTCTTTCATGGTAGCAGATGTTACACGTGATGCCTCTCTGCTCCATTAGCCTCTTAATGGTACACTCAGACACTCCAAACAGCATTGCTGGATTACAGACTTTTAGGCAATGTTCAATGGTGTCAGCCATGGCCAGGTCTACCAGCATTGCTGTTGCAGGTGCATATCACCCTGCAGCCTCTCCATGAGGATCATCAATCCAATTCTTACTTAATTTCTGTGTCAGTCAGGGCCAGTATTCCAATTTGTTTAACAAAGTCCTCAATCAGTTCTAAAAAAGCATTGGAATGAGCATTTGCCTTCATCAGTTCAGCTACAGCCAACATATCTACCACAGTAGCAAGATTTCATTAAGATCAGCACTGGGTGTTGCCATCTGGAATGAGGCAAAAGAAGGATAGAGGGCAGGTGAATACATGAATATGAATATATAAACACACAAATAAATTCAACATTTCTATATTTAATGTCTCATTTAACTTGCAACTTATTTATTATCACAAGCATTAAATTAAATATTTAATTATTTATTTATTGATTTATTCTTTCATTTGCTATTTATTAAGCATTAAAGTCTATGTTTATGAACTCATTTATTTAATAATTTAATTCTATAATTATTTATGTGTTTATATATTTTGCTTTGGCCCTTTAAACCCTCCATGCATGTGCTCCTTGGGGAAAACAGTTAGCATCAAGCCCTGGCTGCACCTGTGATGCTGGTTTGCATGCATTTTGGTAAACTTGAAGAGATGACACTACAGGCTGGAGGAGCTGAGGGAAATCTTTAGCTTACCCAAATGAACAGCAGAGATCAACATATCCATCCATGAGAGAGCTGATGGAGGGCAGCGAGGTCTGCAAACCAAAACACACAGTTTGTGCACACATGACTTACAGTGACTGTGACAGTGTGTGAGGGTTGCCTCTACTCCAGTTCAGTTTCAGTGAATGGCAGCCACAGTTAACAGAAGGACACATTTAGGGATGTCTTCCCGACCACATAAAAATGACTAACCATGGACCATTGCATTACACACATCATCATTTCATTGGCACGATAACCTTAATAATATCCTGGAGTGTGTGATGCATTTATTGTGTGCATGTTTGAGAATAGAGAGAATATGTGTGGAGTTTCTCCTTATGTGTGTCAATCAACCTGCTGTCAAAATCAGTGAGAATTTGAAATCACCTGTTATCTGAACCCAGCTTTGGGCTCACCTTTGGTATCTGGTAAAACCAATAATGTAACAAATACAAGATGCTTCATTTTTCTTTGACACTGAGGCTAAGTTGTCCATGCCCAAAGTCACATCTCAGATTCCTTGTTTTGTCACAGTAACAGAGCAAATCCCAAAGACAGTTTCAAACAACAAAGAAAAGCAACAAATGTTCAGATAAGAGAAACCAACCGAACAATGATGAGAGAATATTTACTACGACTTAAACAGAATTGTAAATTGTTGCAGGTAAATTTCTATGAGCCTAGTGATTAATGATCAGTAGCCTATGTGTGTTTAGGATATCAGCTATCTGAGTGAAGGGTGGGTCACTGTGCAGCAAATGTAACTTAAATGTATCAGCTGTTAATCTGACGAGGCCATCACTACATGAACGCTCCTGAGTTAACATCTGTTAGACTCTTTTGACTGTGGCGCCTCACCGTCTGTCGCTGGCTTCAGCCTGACTGTGCGCGTGAGGTCTTCTTCCAATCGTGTTCCCGCAGCGTTGACGGAGTTTCCCGCCGCGCCTGCTGACAACACAGACTTCGACCAATCATCGGTTTGATCACAGCTCAGCGTCAGTCTGCGCGAGGACTGGACGGCGTGACAGTGACGTCATCATTATTATTATGATTGATAGAAGGGGCGATGTTTCCTATCAGTGAGTCTTTGTTGGGGTTATGAAATCGCGGCAATCAGGGTTGTAAAGTTTCCAAAGATTTTTTATTTAAGAATGCGAATCATTAGCCCGACCTACATCATCGATGATCGATTATTAATGCATTGAGCTGATTTCAGTGTAGCTCTGTGATCCAGGCGGAGCTGAGGCGGATACAGACTGCTGGGTAATCTATTTTAGGATCTTCAAATGGGTTTTATAAGCACATCTCTTTTTATCTCTTGGAACAAATAATTCGACTTGTCGACCTAAACGTCAGAGCTGTGCCTCTGAATCCTTGCCAGTGTGGCACAAATAAGCCTTGCTTTAATTTAGACAGTTATTCCTGAGGGTTAACATTAGTTGAGATGGTTCTTTATTGTTCTACTATATGTTTATATGTGTTCATTGAGAAGAATGTTTCAAATTTATTGAGAAATGAGGGCTACAGTGTTTTAATTATCAGTGACGATGTGATTCAGCAGCACCTGTGGATCGGCAGTAGGTGTCAGTATGGCTACACGAGTGAGTGTAGAGGGAGCGCAACAGGGAAATCTCGTTATCGTATCTGATAACGAGAGTATCTGTGGTCAAACTGAGTACAGACAACGCTGTGTAACAATTGTAAACGGGAAATGAATATTTTTGTATGTTACAGAAATTCACATTAAATGTGTGGCACCAGATTGAGCCTCTGTGACGTCATTCTGTGCACCGCTACACCAGCTGATCATCTCGTATAATTTGAAGCATTTTTACACACTTAATTTAATTTATATAGCACCTTTTCATACAAGCAATGCAGCTTTACAACAAATAAGTCACATGCAAAGAGTGCTTCTCAAAAAGGAATAGGCTGAATATAAAAAGAGGGACAGAAAATGAATGTAAAATAAGATGGAGAATAAAACACTCTTGATAACAATAGTAAAAATATATTAGAATAAGGATGAAAATGAAGACAATGCATACCTGAGACAAAAAATAAAACAATTACATAGAATGCATAAAATCAAGTAAAATATAGGCAATTCAAAAGAAGTACAGCAATCACTGTGAAACACATAAGTGTCAGGCTTGTTTCACGAAGTCAGAGCTAGTTAAAGGCTGAAGTGAAGAGATAAGATTTTAGCTTTCTTTTAAAAATATTCAGTGAGCTGCTTCCCTGACATCTATAGGCAGTGTGGTCCAGAGCTTCGGGGCGTAATTGAAGGCTGCATTTGAGGGGAATCCTCAATAGCAGCAGACTGTAGAGAGATACATTGTGCTCTCTACTGACTGAATGAATATCACTGAAACTATTCACTAGTATCTTACTAATGAATGGAAGTTTTGGATATCAGTATATAGTGATGGAGAAATGAGTGCAATACCATCTGTGTTTGGTGTGGTTAGTGAAGGTTTTATAACAGCTGTTTTGTAGGCATCTGGGAAGATGCCTGTGTGCAGAAATGTGTTCAAAATTTCAGGACATGACTTAAAACACTGTCAAACACTTTAAAAATGTTGTAGGTACAGGGTCAACACAGGAGGTGGATGAGTAGACTCAGTGACAGTCTTGCAGAGCTCAGCAGCAATGCTGGCTCTGACTGACGTTATTTTGTTGTTGATGAGCGACACAAGTTCTTCTATTACCGAACACTTCAGCCTTGCCATCAATCTCTTTTGAACCCTTTTGAACTCCCTTTTAGTCTTTAGTCAGATTAGGTTACCTTCAAAAACACACAGTGAGTCAGAAATAGAGAAACATTGTTAATGTAGTAGATTTTCAGTCTCTCCATTCTTAAATGTCTTCTGTTCTGGCCCCTGGCCTAGCAGTGGTTTTGGGGCTCTTTCTTGGGTTTTGGCCAGCTGTGATACTTTTGATGTGATTAGTTTCCCCGTGTTCAAATTATTAATCAAGTATTATCACACCTTTCATCATTCAGAGTCGGTGGGTCCTACCTATTTTGAAATGACAGTTCAGTTGGTAGAGTGAGCATTGGTGCACTAATATTTAATTTCTTGCTGGATTTGCCTTTGTGGTGGGTGATGTCAGACCTGGCTGGAGAGGATGCTCTCGGTATGGCGCTGGTGCTGTGCCAGTAAGAAGCATCATTCGGAATGGCTAGTTCGGAGCCTCAACAGCTGATCCAGTGTTGTTATGACACATCCAGGGCAGCATGTCAACCAAGTCTGTGCCAGGATACTCCACAGCTGAAGTAATGTTGTGTGTAAAAGTCTGTCCATTTCCCCCTCCATGCTCCCCGGGTGCCTGATGCGGCAGCCCACTGCTCCTGTGTGTCTCACTGCATGTTGCATGTGCATGTGTGTGTTTCAGTAAATCAGCGATGGGTGAAATGCAGAGACTAATTTCCCAGTTTGGGATTACTAGAGTGAATAAAATAAAATAAAAAAATAAATAAATAAATTAAAAATTAAATTAAAAATCCTCCTTTCAAGCTCTGCAGTTTTCTCAGTCAGTCGCTCACACCCGGTGCAGCTCACGATTTTACCATATTATCTCTGTCCTGATCCCAGTTTTCCAGTCACAGACAAAGCAAAAAGGCTTGTGCTGTTTGGGGGCCATGCTCGCACTGTACTGAGAAGACAGTTGGCTTTGGGTTGGACCAGGTTTAGCCTTCTCCTACATTTTGTACAATTATGACGGGATGTTTATTAACACACATGGTAGTTGTGTGAAAATGCATAGGTAGCGAGTAATGATGTACAAGTTTCACAATGAGACAACAGAATGCTGTTTAAATCATTTAATTCTTTATAATATAGAAAAAAATCATTAAAGAACATTGTGATACACTAGACAGTGCTTAGAACTTGTTTGTAGTTTTAAAAGATAGGTTCACATTTCCGTGGTCACTGTAATCATCCCTTTGTCCATACAAGCTGTGAAGCGATCCCTTCTAAGCATGACTCCAACATAAGTGATGGGAAATCCAGTTCTTATTCAGTGTAACAATATGTTGTAAAGTTCATCTGTGGCTAACATGAGGCTTCATGTTAGCCACAGATTACTTACATACCTTTTCAATTTGAAATTCATCCCTCCATTGCAGCTCAGCAAGGAAACAAAAGGAGGGCATTTCATAACAAAAAGCAAAAGCACCAACAACATGGTGACCTATGTTGCCTTTGTCTTCACCATTATTTTCACATTTGTTGAAAATGTCCCCTTCATTTGACAATGCTGACTGTCAGTATGGTTTGCCTCCGATAGCAGCGAGCAGCTCCTGCCTCTCTGCAGCAGTGGGCATGTCAGGTTTCACACCGTCTCTTCTCCTCTGCACCATTATGTTGTGCTATAAGGGGGAAAAAAACACAAAGCTTAGTTTCCCTTCATTTAAAAATGCTTTACACAAGACTCACTGCTACCACTGGCTTCCATAATTAGTAGAAACCCTAACAAAAGATACATCCCTCCTCACACTGGAAGCAAATGCAGCTGTCCTATGTCATGATTAGTTATCTGTGAAAACAGTTGTGAAATTTCTTTTGTGGAGAAAATAATGACATCAGCAGGTTTATCCCATCCCTGGCTTGGAGACGACACATGTTGCATTACAAACTGGAGGCACTGAACAGACGAGGTGAGGAGGGAAGCGTGGTCAACACTGTTTCTGGATGTGGACCTATACAAGGAACTAATGCCCCTTCCAGACATAGAACATGTCAAGCTGCTGGCTTCTCCTGGCTGTTTTAAACAACGGCTTTTTGTCATTCCAACAGGTGTTCCAGATGGCTTTATTCAGACGTGATCGTTACAGAAAGAGCTGTAAAGATGACAAGCTACATAACGATATATAGGATAAGATGCTGGGATATTTGGCAAGATATTAAGTTGGCACTCTCATTTTATTCCTAACTAAAACCTAGCTCATTCAAAGTACTTCATGTTTTATTTATTCTATTTTCCTTGTCCATACACATGATAATGAAGGGATACATTTATAACAGTGCTCTTAGTAAGGTGTAACAAGACTTTTTGAAGGTTGTGCTGCCGTGACCTTTATGCCACAGTGACAACGTTCAGTTCAGACTTCAGTCTTAGTAAAAGCATTACAAAAATGTTTTAGGTCTGACATCATCACAGGTGAGCCAAGTTCTTATTCAGACATGAAATAAACACATAAATCATCATCACATTGACATAACACATGCCTGAGAGGGGCTTTTCCTCTGTGCTCTACCACTTTGCCCAGTCCCCTCTGAATTGCTGACCATGCTGCTAACAAACACGGAGGATCCAATGATTTCCATGATGCAGAAAACACGGATGGAATTATGGAGTTTGATGATAAAAACTGAATCAATTGTATCATGGAAATGCATGTGCATGTTGACTTATCTAAGGCACACTGGTGATCGTCAAGTTGTTTTGAAACACGTAGAACAAATTGGATTTGATTAAAAAAATCTTGTTATCGGTCTGCAAAAATTTTCACAGTGGTAGAACACAGGTGGTTGTGGGCATGGCTATCAGTCAAGTTTTATGACAGTTGCCAACTGTGTGCCACAGCATCCGATTCTAGGACCACTTTCAAAATTCACAAATTTTCAAAAGAAATTAGGTGAAAAAGTTAGAAACAGTTCAATTAAGCTGTACATGGATGCCATTTTATATACAACCACATCCTCTGTTGCCCAGGCAGTTCAAGATCTTACATTTTGACTTCTGTACTGTACTGTGGGTGGGTGGTATGGCCAGAATTATCTATCTCAGTATGTGTAATTTTATCATGGTAACGGTGTGTGTCACAGTATAGTAATTATTGCTAAATTCAATTAGCAAATGGTTGACAATAACTATACCATACTTCATCACATTTGATTATAAACTCAAAACAGTAAAACAAAACTTTCTTTGAAAATGGAAGCTTTAAGGATCCAAATGAGAACAACAGATATGCAACAGATGTGCATTATCACCACCAACTGTCGCTCTCAGGTCACGTGAGGACAGTAAGCAGTCCTGTTGCCCAAATCATGTGACCCTGCAAGGCACTGCTTCATCGCGCTTCCGTCCCGAATACATAGCAGAGACAACAAAGCTGTTTTAGCACATTTGTCCATGTCAGACACGCTCTCACTAACTGAAAATACTCTGTTTGGTTTAGGCAAGGGGTAGAACCTGGGTAGAGCATGCAGGAGGAGGAGGGGGGCTCAATCTGTAATGATGACTGTTGTTGCATTGATATCAACACTACGTGTATTATGACATATCCGCAAAGTCAATGAAAGAGCGGAAAGCAATATAAAGGCGAACAGGAAAGAGTACGAAGCAGCTACACTCAGCTACAGTGCAATGTCATCAACACGTCCATTGGCTCGCTGTGCAGCAGGGTAGCAGTGCATACACTGTGAATGACTTGGCTATGGCTTAAGGAAGAGCTCCAGCAGCGCAAACTGTATTGCCGGAGTAGACTGTCACCTGGCTGCATGGACGATCGACTACCTGGCACTTTCCAGCTTCCCCCTGAGCAGTGATAGCTGGATCGTGTTGAAAGCACTGGAGAAGTCAAAAACATGATCCTCACTGTGCTACCAGTGCTCTCCAGATGGGAAAGAGAGCGATGGAGGAGCTAGATGATAGCGTCTTCCACACCAATGTCTGGTCGGTATGTGAACTGTAGGGGGTCCAGCTCACTGCTCACCAGGTGACAAAGATGGTTAAGTATAATCCTCTCCAGGGTCTTCATCAGGTGGGAAGTTAAGGCTACAGGCCTGAATTGGTTGGGCTCCCTGGGTTGCACAGTCTTTGGCACTGGAACCACACAGGAAGTTTTCCACAGGGCAGGAACTCTCTCCAGACTGAGGCTCATGTTGAAGATTTGCTGAACAACTCCACAGAGCTGATCTGCACAGTCCCTGAGCAGTCTGGAGCTGATGCCATCAGGGCCAGTAGCCTTCCTTATCTTCATCCTCTTGAGCTCCTTCCTCACCTGATCAGCTGTTATGTAGAGGCCGGGTGGGGGACAGGGGGGTGGCTCCTGTTGGGTGAGGAGGGGGGTTGGGTCTGTAGTCTGTGATGTGGATTGGAGGGGGGTGAAGTTGTGTGAAGACAGAGCAGCTGGTGTCAGGGATGCACTGGGGGGAAGGGAGGGGATGCTGGGAGGTAACCCCATCTAAAGACCTGTTAAAGAACAGGTTCAGCTCATTTGCCCATTCCCGGTCCCCAGATTCTGGGCCCCTGCTGTTGTCACTGCTGTGGCCTGAGATGGTTTTTAGGAGCCGTGGCTGAAACGGTCACCCGATGTCGTTTTTAAAAGTCCACAGAAGAGTAAAAAGCAAATCACTAGTCTCACCAGTTGTACATCCATAAGAACTCACGATCGACCGAGACTAGTGACGGAAAAAAGATGAGAAACACACAGGAAGTTCAATTCACAGGGCCATAAGCAATTGTTACCTCCATGGTTCATAGTGGCACTTGCCTCTTCAGTGTGCAGATGCCTGATCAACCAGTGGATGTCACTACTGCAGTATCAAGGAAAGCCAGAGACAGGGCTGATGAATCAAAGCCTAGGTCTCTGTGATGATGAGCAATCCTTCCCTCCAACCAACTCTTAGCTTTAAATGATCTCCCATGTCCAAATGTAACATGCACAATATCTATAAGGCTTCAATGATGAATTTTCTCCCAACCAGTTTCATCAGTTTGTTCTCTTGGATTCTGGAAACACACTCACCCAATATTTCCTACAGTTCTTATATGTCTGGAAATAGGCTGAACACATGCTCTTATCATAGTTGTAGGCTTCCAAACACTTCTGTGAGGCATCAGTTTCCTGAAAAAGAGAAGACATTGCAACAAAAGAATATTATTAGAAACACAGAGACACTGATCTGTCCCAGCAGTGGGCAGATGTCTGACACAATACAGGATGTAAAGGGTCGGTAAGCTTACTTCGATGCATGGGTTAATGTCCTGATTCCGAACTTTCCGTGTATTTTTATCCATTTGGATCTGTGCAAAGATGGAAAATATGAACAGGTTGAGATTTGCATTGTGTTTTCACAGAAGGAGCACCCTAATTTCTACAGCACAGTTCATTTTAATATTTGTTAAAGTCAGCCTGCATCAGCTGATACTGTATGTTGTTATAAACACAACTTTCAAAATATGTTTTGCTATCACTAACCCCATTGTGTTTTGGTAGACATCTTTATCTTTATTATTTCTATTAAAATGATTCAGCTTCGTGTGTAAAATGTATGCCGAATAGAAAAGTAGCTCTCTTTCTAATCTCTCTAATCTTTGTTGTATCGTTCAGCGGTATAACTTTAACAATAAAAACTTAACTTCAAGATTTCTTAAGGGGGTTTGGCACGGACGGCAGTTCCTCCCGAGCATATGTAGCACTGCTACATGGTAACAAATTGACCTTCATTGTTGTTACCAAACGACAAACGGTGAAACATAGTAGCGACTTTTCTCTGAACAGAGGTGGAATGACAAACGTTGAGGGTGAATAAAGAAAAGGCTGTGCAACGTTTAAACCTACCTTTTACAAATACCAACTTTTGTCCTGCAGTAGGTTAATGACTGGTGGATGCACCTAATATCCACGCTAGTGAAGGTTATCTAATTTTAAAAAAGACCAAAATAAATGGCAAGCCTATTCACGCATCCTGTAGCCATTTAAAAACCATATTGTCGTTTATATGCCTTGGAATGCTAGCAGGACTCTTGCTCCAGAGTGCTAGCGAACAGCTTCACACTACATGTGGCTAACTAGGACAGCTACGCAAGCCATACCCTAACTTCCCCGTCATGATGAGGACAGCCCCTGTGTCATTGCTGCAACGGCGCACCAGGAAAATCACCCACACCGTCACCGACAACTGACAGCAACATCAGCCAATCAGAACCCCTGATACGTAAAAAAGGAGATTGACAATCCGATGAACCAATTGGATTTGTTGGCTGGGTATGTTGGCCTTCCTATCGTTGTAAATTGGACTAAGCTAAGTTCAAACGATTGACAGTTTATCTAGCAAGTCCAAAAATTGAGTTTTATTGAAAGGGACTGTAACTGATTTTGAAGTGAAAGTGGCAGCTCTTTACACAAATCAAAAGCACAAGTAGGCGGGACGTTTAGTGGGCGTGGCTAAACCATAGTGCGGTTGCATCGCAGCGCATACACAATGGCTGCTCGAAAGACGGGAAAGCAAACAATTTTCAGGCCCGCCGCGTCTAGCAAAAAATATGAGAAAAAAATTATTAAAAATTCGGAAAATAGTTGAAAGTCAAGAAAAACTCAACAGAAAGGATGTTAAAGCGTCCGGGGTAAGTTTGATGTAAATTAAGTAAACGGTTGCTCAGTTTTTGAATTAAAATATCGGGGTTATTTAAATTATGAGAGAGGGGTGAGCTGGGGAAAAGTTTGTGTTAATCAGTACTCAGTTTGGGACCACAGAGAAAACCAAGGGAAGACACAAGTACTGATTTTTTTAAAAATAAATTATGTCACCAGTGATAGCCTTAGTGTTACGGTGCGTGTCCACGAACGTTAAAAGACTACAGTAGCCAGCAGAATGAAGGAAAGTTGAGTAAAGTTGAACAGGCTCCTCACTTAGTTTATTTTTTTTTAATAACAACGGCAGTGCGATGAGCACCCACAGGAACAGGCGCACTTGGATTCAGCAATAATGTCATTTATCCTTCTATCTGCATTCACGTTTTTTGCCTCGTTTTCACACTTCATCATAAGTAGTGTTAACATGTCCTTATCGATTCAAGCATCTCCTTTCCATAACGCCAAATGCAACCGTGTAGCGGCTACAGTGACGTTTAGGCATGCTATTTCTCTTTTCGGCTGTATGCTATATCGTATTTTCACCCACTGCAGGTTTCGATCACGATGTCATCCAGATGACAGTTCGGCTATGAGCCGCTGGAAGGCTGATATACAAGAAACGGCAAGAAATTGCTTGTCAAAAAGAGTAGCAAAATGGAGGGAGAACTTAAGCCAAACTAATTAGGCAATGCTTAAGATTTGCTTGTGCAGCCTGTGTCCCAACTTATCCCACATAACGCTTTTAAGTCGAAAAGTCAACTTGTGTTCAGTTTGATTGGCGTGGCAGGTTGCACTGTGTACGTTTGTAGCCTAATTCGTTTTTATAGGATCTGGCCCTATAGCTGCTGCCGATGTTACAGCGAGGCTACAGGAGTCTATCATGTCAGTGTACTGAGCGTCAAGCACAAGGTGGTGGTCCTGTAAGCTTTCACAGTTTGGAGATCAGAAGCTGCTTCCATCACAAATGTGTTATTGAGCCGATGTAGCCAGTGTGTTGGTGGTACGAAAGCTGATATTGAAACAGTTCCTGAGGGGAAGTGTGTTGTCAGTGTTGGTCTCTGTTTACACCTGTCCTATAGGCCACCTACACAACATGGAATTAGTCTGCAACTGTTCTGCAGCTGCCATGGTGTGATTTTGACTTTGGTCTTTTACATCGGCTACTGAAAACCACATCAGTCTGCTGATAGTGGTTTGTGTCCATCAATAGCTATGTAATCCTGACAGTGCTGAAGTAAATAAAGAGGCACATGGGAGATGTTTGCTGTTTGCATCACAGGAGACTTTAACTGGTGTTCAGGCTGGAAGGAAACATTATATATGTTTCATCTTGATTGAAAAGATAGGAGGGCTTAATGTTGATGTGAAAAAGCTGTGGAGGACACTGTCTCTCTGCATGCATGGGTTTTATTTTCTGCTCATCACTTCTCAAGGAAATCAAACCGTGATCCTTAAATGCTTGTTTTTGAGTTTCTTAAAATTCGAACATAACATAAATGTTTACAACTGCTTTAAGAATTTAAATGCTTTGATAATGACATGTTAAAATCAGTTGCCACTGTTGTTTTGAGGGCAATGCAATTCATATATTACTTTTTTAAAGTCTGCACTGCTGCTCCTTATGCTTGGGTTATTTTTAAATAAATGAATCTGATGCAGTTTTATTTCTTGTCCTGATTCAGCTGTAATTAGACAGGCATTTTTTAATGTGCAAAATTATCCTGTTGTTGTGAACATGTGTTGTCAGCTGAATGACAACCCTCCCCAAACTTGGTCTTTTAAAATTCCAAGTACTTGGCATTTTTTGCATTGTTGTAACTCATAGTAAAAATACACTTTTGCATTAAAGAAATGTAAACAAAATAATTAGAATTAGGAAAACATCTAACAGTTGTTTCTATATCTATTCATAAGTTAGTTTATTTAGTACATTAAGTAAAGACAAACAGTTAATTGAAGTGAGTAAAGATACAGAATGTATCTCATGTGTTATTATTATTATCAGCATTAATGTTATTCAAAATGATAACAAACAAAAAAAATGACTTTTTACACAGAAAAAAACCTGAATCATAACAAGCATATTATTGTGGTATAATGAAATCTGTTTGAATGAAGAGCCAGTGATGAAAATTAAATCATATAGCTTTTTTGGCTGATGAATACATGACTTTTTTATTGATGTGAAAAAGTTTTTTAAAATTTCAAGCACTGATACGTCTTAATTATTGCAAAATAGGAGGATGTTATCAATCTAGTTATTGTAATAACCCTTTATTTCAATAGCAAAAAAAATCTGTAAAACTCTCCCGCTTTTCAACTTTTACATTGAATTTCATTACAGTAATATAGAAATGTCAGCCCTCTCCACAATCAAAATGAGGAAGAAGGAACAATATGATAGCTTTCTTTATTTCATCTGTCACTGCGATGCTTTTGCAGTGCTGCATGGATAAATACTTCTTCAAACTGTGCACCTGTATAGATGAATCAGTGTTTGTCAAGTTTGGTAGCTATCCCAGAATCAGTACAGCTCATGTGAATTTGCTGACTGATAATCCTCCATGTGTGAATCTTTAGACTTGTTTGAATTTTGAATACTAATATTATAAGAGAATGTGTGAAAATGGATCTGTGATCTGTTTTTCTGTTTTTGTTTCCATCTGCTGGAATCCTATGTTTATTCATCAGAGTTTCATCTATTTGTGTTTTAGTAAATTAAATGTTTCTTTTCAAACTTGGTTGGGTTAAGGCCAGAGCTATTCTGTTGTTCTTTATTAAATCCCAGATATCATTGAACTGGGTAGACGAACACAAAGCTGATTGGCCAGATTTGTCAGCCTGTCGTGGGTGCTTGTTAACTGTAGAGGAGCTAAGATGTATGAGGTTTTTGTCAAAAGCATTATATATAGGTAGTTGTGTGGAAGTGGTTTTGGCTACAAGGGTATTACAGATATTGCATTAAGAACAGCTGGCAGCCATTTTTAAATATTCACTTTGTGGCAGCAGTAGTGTGGAGTGGTCAGGGATTTGGCTGGGTCCAGTGATGTGATTGCTATGATTCACTTCAGTCTGTGATGGAGGCCTTCATGTGTTCATTTCCTGGTTGAAAGAGCACACCGGCCTACCTGTTGCTGTGTTAAGCTGGCTGACCATGCACAGGGGTAGAGGAGACTTTCTACATGATGATCAAGTGTATCACAATTAAAAGTATAAACCAGCCATACCATGGTGTCACATTACTTTGCTATAACTAAACTACACAGGCCAGACCTGTGTTTTATATGTATACTTTAAGTTATAAATAATTTTCATGTGTGGTATTAGTAGTTGTATCTGTTGTATTACCATAATCACTGCATTATTATTATTATTATTATATACCAACATGCACCCTTATTATCAATATGTGCATTAAATGTACAGTTACATTTCTACATTAATTCCAATCCAGAACCACACCATAGTACGGTACATACCATCAGCATACAGGATGTACTGCGCTTGAATTACCAATACAGTATATTACTGAGTATTATCAAGTTTATATTAAATATATTAGTAGAATTAGTATGGTTTAGTTTTAGTTTTGCTGTATTTTGTTTATCAACCACCTTGAACATCCTTTTGTTGTCAGTCTGTCAGTCACAGCCAACTGTTTAACAAAGCACACTGCAGTCTTTTACATTTTCACTTCATCTTCCTTATATCAGGGTTCTCAAAGTTTTATTGACTGACTGCCAATTTAGATAGCCAGCATAGAGAGCTTCACAGGCAAACCCATGAACTCCTGACAGTGTATATGCTTTTACACTCATATTACATCACTACAACTCAAAATAACATTAGGTGACTTTTTGGTAATAATTTCAAATAAAATATGTACCCACAGTCGTCTTTTATTGGAAAAAATAAGTAAACTTACAATAATCATTAGCACTAAGTAAATTCTAAATGCATAATTTCAGATAAACCTCATCAGGCATGAAACATTTTTCTTACCCTCTCACATTTCTGCTTTGGCAGAAGAAACAGTCTTACATTACTTTTGACTTTGTATGTGTATCACATATTCATAATCATATCTTCATCGTGATATAAAAAAGGAAAACTACTTAATTCTATACAACTGAGCATTTTGGAAATGGCAAATGTATATAAAAAAGAAATAATAATTAATAATGTAATCATTCCCATCCTTATTTATGGCCAACCATTCCATATGACACGTATGATAGTGGGAACTACCATAGAAGTGTTTTTTTTTGAGTAATTTGTCAGGGTTTGCAGCCTTTTGTTCATTTAAACAGAAACCAGAAAGTTAATCTGCAACATTTTGTTAATTGAATAAACTTTGGTCTGTCTGTGGAAAAGGGGGGTAGGAAGTGAGAATTGTCTACCAGTCTTCTTGGCAGAATCATTCAAACTCAACCAGGTTGGTGAGAGCTTTGGTGCATAGCCATTTCAGATCTCTCTAGAGATGATCTGTTGGGTTCAGGTCTGGACTGACTGAGCCACTCCAGGCTTTCACAGAGTTTCCCCAAAGCCACCCCTGTGTTTTCTTGGTGATATGCTTCAGGCCGTTGTCTGAAAATGTAAACCTTCACCCCAGTCTCAGATCATGAGCACTGTGGAAAAGGTTTTTCACTTAGGACTGCTCTATATAATTTTTGCATCCATCTCTTTCCTGACTAATCTCCCAGTAACTTTTGTATAAAAACATCCCCACAGCATGACGCTGCCACCACTGTTTTATTATAGGGATCATATTAATAAGGGTGATGTTCAGTGCCTCGTTTCCTCCACACATGCCACTGGGAACTGGATTTTGCCTTTCATGGTCTGAGAGTTGTTCAGGTGTCACTTAGCAAAGTCCCAGCACGCTGTCATGTACCTTTCAGTAAGGAATGGCTTCTGCCTGGCCAGCTTACCATAAAGGCCTGATTGACGGTGAGATGCACTGATGGTCGTCCTTCTGTAAGGTTCACCCATCTCCACACAGGAACTCTGGATCTCATTCATAGTGACCAGTGGGTTTTTGATTACCAGCCTGGCCAAGGCCCTCCATCCCTGATTGCTCAGTTTGGCTGAGAGGCCAGATCTAGGAAGACTGTAGGTGGTTCCAAACTTCTTCTGTTTGAGAACGATGGAGGCTACTGTGCTCTTGGGCACTTTCCATGCTGCATAAATGTTCTTGTATCCTTCTATAGATCTGTGCCTTGGCACAGTCCTGTCTTACAGGTCTGCTGATAATTCCCTCGATGGCTTGCTTGCTTGCTTTCCCTCTGAGATACACTATCGACTGTGAAACCTCATATAGACAGGTGTGCCCCTTTTCTGATTGTATCCAATGATTTCAGGTATGCACAGGTGGACACCAAGCAGGTTGTACAAGCATCTCAAGGACTGCAGTTAGAAGTAGCATGCACCAGAGCTCAATTGCAAGTGTCATAGCAAAGGGTCTGAATACTTATGTAAATGGTATATTTCAGTCTTTTATTTTAAATAAATGTACAAAACACTCCAAAAACCTGTTTTTGCTTTGTCATCATGGAGTATTGTTTGGACAGATATTTACAGGCCTCAGATCAGCATTTCTGTTGATTTATTTTCAATTAGATGTTAGAGCCTTTTGTACTGCCAGCAACTCAGTCAGCAGCCTGAAACTGAACCATTTACATGATCTCTGTATCTCTCTCTTTCTCTTCTCTTCTCTTCTCTTCTCTGTCTCTCTCTGTATTTCTGTCCCAGGAACCTGAGTCCCGGCGGTGTTGAGCACATAAGACTGGTTCTTGGCCACTGCACCCCTGTCCATGTAGCTGGTCTGCCTTAGAGTGCCATGGCCACGGGAACCCAGGGCCACCGTGACCACATCCTGGAGAAAGCCAAACTTGCACCGCCCATGGGGAGGCGCAAGAGAGCAGAGGGAAAGCCGAAGAAAAATTTCCCCTGCCAGGAGTGTCAGAAAGCTTTCAACAGCCTGGAGAAGTTGAAGGTGCACTCATATTCTCACACAGGAGAAAGACCCTACCGCTGCTCCCACCCTGACTGCACCAAGGCTTTCGTCTCCAAATACAAGCTGCTACGGTACAAACAAGCAGCAGTATATAGCAGGCTGCAGCATGTTGCTTTTCTCTTTACACCTTTGGTAACAGTGCTCAGTAGTAGTCAGAATTATGTGTTAATACTAGTTTCAGGTCTTGTATTTATGTGTAATGTAAAGCATGCCTACTTAAAACATGATTGCAACAATTCTGAGTGCTCATAGAATGTGTCTGTGTTCCAAGGCATATGGCAACTCACTCGCCAGAAAAAAACCACAAGTGTTCATACTGTGAGAAAATGTTCCACCGCAAGGATCACTTAAAGAATCACCTACACACTCACGACCCGTACAAGGAGGCATTCACCTGTCAGGAGTGTGGCAAGAGCTACAACACCAAGCTGGGCTTCAAACGTCACCTCGCCCTCCACGCTGCCAACAGTGGAGACCTCACCTGCCAAGTGTGCCTGCAGCCGTTCCCCAGCACAGGGGTTCTTCTGGAACACCTCAAAACACACGCTGGCAAGTCCTCTGGCGGGACCAAAGAGAAAAAGCATCGCTGCGAGCATTGCGAGCGGCGATTTTACACCCGTAAAGATGTGCGACGCCACATGGTGGTGCACACCGGACGCAAGGACTTCCTTTGCCAGTACTGTGCACAGCGCTTTGGTAGGAAGGACCACCTGACACGTCATGTGAAAAAGAGCCACGCCCGGGAGCTGCTGAGGGTAAAAACTGAGCCAGCTGATTCGCTGGAGCCAGTCGTCTACGACTTGTTGTCTGGGGGTATCAAGGGCGAGCTTCCAGGAATGCTGACGCCAAGGCCACACCAGCTCAACATGTACACAGGCCCCGTCCTGGACACAGAGCCCTTCCCCACCACCACACACCCCTTTTCTTTGAAATACCCGCTGGGCTCCAATTTTACCTCATACGCCTTCTCCTCACAGGAGCGGGAGCAGAATCTAAAGGGAGAACTGGAGACCTACCTGATGGAGCTGCAGAGCAGCATGCCCTCCTCATCCTCTGCAGCCGAAGAACCCCAACTCTCCTCCTCCAAACTTGAGTTGGAGACCCAAGTGGGCGTGCTAGAGGAAACAAGCCAGGAGGTGTCCCTGTCCAAAATGTCCACACCGGTGGCAGCAGCCTCCGCAGGTGACTCTCTGGCTTCATCCTCCTCTCTGATGGACTTCTCACAGCTTTTCAACTTCCTGCCACTCAATGGGCCTCCTTACAACCAGGCAGGGGGCAGTGGGGGCCAAGGTGTCGCCTATCCAGCCAACGAAGAGCCCACACCTCTTGTCCAGCTGCCTCCCCATGCCCCCGACGGCCAAGAGGCTGCAGAGAATCCGCTTCAAGGGCTCCCCTCCTCCTTTATATCCAACCTGAGCGCACCCACCACACTCCCCCGCTTCCACCAAGCTTTTCAGTGATCCAGTATGTACTGCGCATTGCACACACGCAAGCAAATACACATGCTGTCACACATGTCGAGCTGCACAACCACACCAGCAGACAGCGAAACAAGATGCCAGTAACACGTTTGAAGATGTTAGCCCCCCGGTCCATTTAATATGACAACCTGAGCAGACACTAACATACATAGGAGACACATGATGATTAGCCCTAAGACCAGGACACACACACACACACACACACACACACACACACATACGCACACACACACGCACACACACACATACACACACAGCCAAATCAAACGCAAATATTCACTACCACTATTCCCTAATGCCGTGTTCACATAATAGTGGAAAAATTATTCTCTTGTGCTGAGTTCTACAATACAAATCCATTTTCCAAATTCTTGGTTTCTTGCTATTTGTAAGTTGTATAACCCATCGTGATCTGTTCTGATTACCAGGAGAAATTACTTTTCAAAGATTTTCAGGCTACAAAATATGAAAACACCTTTAATCGCAGCAGAGGCAGTTGAATTTAGCCATGGGCTGTGCTCGTAAAGGTCACTACAGCTTGTACAGCACTGCTCTGTGCACTGCACCACTAACAATACTGTACAAACACACCACATACACATTAATGAAGCAAAAAGTTTTTTTTTTCCGCAATTATGTGGACACAGATCTGTGCCAGTTTAAACATGAATTAGTCTTTTGGGAGTTTGAGAATTTTCACATAGATGACTGCTAATAATGATTTGATTGCAGTGACATTTTCCTAGTTTCCCTAACCCATGCTTTATGATAGATTGACCTTATTATGCAGATTTTACAATGTATATTGTGTTTCGTGCAGCACTTTGAACTTAGTGATTTCATCTGTCATCACAGTTGACCTTAGTTTGTGTCTTTCCTATTTGTCGTAGGGACCAATCTGCAGTTTTGGGATGTTTTCGTCCATTTACATCTATTTAATACATCATGTACTATAAACGACTGCTGACCATCTTCCAGACAATACCAGATTTTGAATTTTTGCAGTGTTCCAGGCAGCTATTGCGTTTCATTGATTTCTAATCTGTATGGAAATCCACTTACTTGAGTGAGGTAATCCACTACAGTGATCATGTCTGCTTGTATTTTTGTCATTATATCACTGTATTATACATGCTCACAACTGCCTTACCACGCAGTAAAATGACGTCACCATGGCAGCAGGTGAAGCAGACCTAATGTTCACTGTGCTGGATTACACAACCCGGTTTCAAGATTCTGCAAGTTTATTTCCAAAATGTAATGAAATTATAGGAAACCAACGGCTTCCTGGAAGGTGGGAAAGCTCAATCGAAACATCTCAAACATGCTATGAAGAAATATTAGCACAAAGTTAAAGTATTTGTGATTTTTGGTAAATAGTCTAAAACATGCAAAAACATCAGTCTGGTCCTTTGATCGATCCATAACGCAGAAGTTTATTCATATTGTTATAGACAAGGTACTGAGGAGGAACTACTGAGCAACAGTGTTTTACAGTTACAGTGCAGTTTTACATTTTATCTTGGTAGTTAGTGGAATTTCTGGTCAAGTTTTATCTTAATTCTCCAACTATCTACTAGCTATGGAGTTTAGTTATCCCCCAATCCCAAACCAAGGTCAACCAAACACAGACAGAGCTGGCTTCTATCTGCTGAACAACTAAATGCTCTCCCCACAACGCACACAAAGCGTTCAAGTTGGAGAGTTGAGATCAACCATGTGTCTGGACTAACAGGCACCATTTTCATTTGAGAAAGTAAAAAAAGTACTTGTTTTCATTTATTAGTTCATTCATTCAACTTTACTTACATCTCGAAGAATCATTGAGGACATGCCCTCACTTCAAATGATGTTGAGAGTACATTTAAAACAGAATAAAAACACACAGAAGACACCTCTAACCATGACACACAAACATCACTGTTTATGATCCATACCCAGCCAAATAGCTGAAATGACAGCCACCCCAGTAGAGTTATCTTTCAGCAGTAGTAGTACTACAGGCTCAATGTGTCTTTGCTGATGGTTTTAAACATGGCAGCTGAGCTGTTCCACTGTCCCTTTGTTAGTGTCAGTGTGCCTTATTCTTCAAATGTTGTAAAAAAAAAAAAAAAACAATTTAATCAAAGACCACAAAGCAAGCACTTGTTTAAGATTGAAGGAAGTTATTCCTGCAAAAATGCATAATCACACACAGAGTATCTCCGTTTTCAAGCACGTGTGCCTTTAGTCGCACTTTGACTTCTAAGAACTGTGGTTAGATGTTGTTTGTGACTGTTGACCTGAAACTAAACTTTTTAGTTGTAGATGAGAAAGATGCAGAAAGCTGTACAGTATGTACAGTATTAGAAAAGGTCATAGCAAGGGTGGGATGAAAAAGTGAAGTATAAAAATGGAAACTGGGATTACTAAAATAATTTGGATGGACAGGGGGCTGAACCTCATGCTTTGCTTTTTAAAAAAGCAAGAGCCTCTGTAGATAACTGAAGAAATAAAACACCATGTCCCCAGTGTCTCTCAAATGATGAAGCAAAAACAATTTAAGATGATGTGCCCCAATTTAAGCATTTAATATTTGAAGAAAACATTATTTTTACAATCCGCACCACCAATACGTACATTAAAAGTGAAATTAGCTATTGCCAGATTAATGGCAAAAATACTCTTGACTAAATATTCCAGCCGCTGTCCATCTTTGAACCAAGAGCTAGATATAGAATATACATATAAAATATGCCAATATGCCAATCAGTTTTTTTCTCATTCAGTGTGGAACAATGTTGACCTCTTCAAAAGTACAGAAAATCATTTTAACATTATGTGAAACTGCCAAATTTTGCTGCTATTTTGGTAGTTTTGCCAAAAGAAATGGATGTGAAACAAATCTTCAGAATGCTAAGAGGAATCCTTCATGGGCCACACCTCGGTAGTCATTCCATTTTAAAAGCCTGACTAAATGTTTTCTCAGGCAAGAATACTCTTTCAACCTTTGCAGAGGTGTGTGAGGGGAAGGAAACATGCTTTAGTATGTTGTGCTTCCATTAACACTCAACATGCAGGTCTTCTAAATAGCATTCAGAATGAATGCAAATATATTGTAAGATCCAAAATACTGCTCAGTTCAGAATCAGTTCAGCACTTTGATTGTGAAAATAAATGTCCACAGCCACATGTTCTGACTTCCTCCTGCAGGCTCCACTTCACTTTGTTTGGATTAAAGTGGAAGTCACCTCCTAAAACACAAAACACATGTTAGTCTTGTAGGTTGTGACTACACTGTCTAATTCTATGAACATGAAGTCTCTGAAAGACTCAGTTTAGACTTAGACAATAAGTGAAATAGGAATTGAAATGCTGATTATGAAGGAAATGGTTGCTTGCATTCCAGTTTTTGTGCAAATGTGAACAGAGATTCAGTGTAATCGCTCTTTAATGTTAACAGCAATGAAAAGCTAGCATCTCAGTGTATGCTTACTTATGCTGCTGGAAAAGAGGATCAACGCTCAAAGGTAAATAAGGCATAAAGGAATATTACTGTCTAATCTTTAGAGCTCAGTTGTTCTTGTTAAGATCAAAATGTTGATATGCAACCTAACAGCACTCATTTTGTCAGGAAAACAAATGCATTCATGCCATACAGCTTTAGACATGAATCCACACTCATTTGAGTGAAATCCCTCGAACTATTCAATCATTCGGTCTGCTGTTCTTGGAGTTCTGTAGGATTTGCCTTCATGTCATTAAATTCAGCTCTCAGTACTGTGATGTGTAGCTTTAGGGGAGAATTTTTATCTGAACTGAAATTTTTGAGATGGTAGAAATGAGCTCTGTTTTAGGGCCATGTGGGCAGGGAGCCCTGGATAGGGAAAATCTTTGCAGGAACAGTCAACGTTTGCCCCGTCTTTAACTGCTTCTAGTGCCCTCTAGCACTGTACCAGCAAAGCCGCTTACCATAGGACGATAGAAGATTATAGTGGTGCTTGGGCATCTCCTTAATGTGTAGAGCTGTATGAATGTGAAGCAGGACAGTGCTGGAAAAAACCAACCATCCCTGGGTTAATCAAATTTGAATAGAATAGGCCAAAGCATGCTTGATTTAGATCATTAGTCCAGGCAGTTCTTCCTGACAGTCAAATGCAGTTAAATGTGTTGGATGTCGTTTCAGCACCTTTGGGAATAGTGACGTGTTGTTTCTGAGATATTTGTCTCTGAGACTTCTGCCTCTACTCGAGTTCAATGGAGGTGAAAGAGCACTGAAAAATTCAGCCCAGTATCTTTAGGAACTGGACTAGGAATTGTTGTTTTTACCTGCACTGGTGTGATGATAGAAGTCTCAAAACCTGGACAAATTAAACCAAAACTGTCTGCATGGATAAATGCCACTAGAGGGAAGAGAACATATGTTTTTGTTTTTTTGTTTTTTGGTGATTTAAGTGAACTACATCTCTCATTCAAAAAATACAAAATTGAGATACATTTTTTAAAGGACATAAGGCATCTGTGATTCTTATCATTTAGATTTTTTAAATAGTGCTTTTGCAATTTTCTGCAGTCAGTAGGGTTTCCACCTCTACCCAAACCACCAGAAGAGGTGTTTGTTGTTTGAGAAATCAGTGAACAGAAGCTGCGTTTCATTTCAGATGGACAGTGAGTGCACACACAGACACAAATGCACATTGCTTTCTTGTCTCCTTTCAACATGAAGTCATGCAGCCTAAAGTAGCTTTACTGTTATTAGTCTGGACACAATATAAGATTCAAATCGTACATTGGAAAAAGAACGAGTTGTGCCTTCTTTTTCATGTAGTTCTTTAACATATCAGCTGTTATTTTAAAAATGTGGAAAATACAATAGAGCCTTTTTAAGAAAAGTGGCCCAAGTAACGGCATAGAAGGAGCATATGTACATCATATATATATATATATATATATTAGATATTGTTTCCCACAAGTTAACCATTACAGTTATGTCCAGTAACATCACCTTTCACTTGTCAACCTCTAAATGACTGATTCCAACATGACATCTAGGATTTTTGAATTGCTGTTGAAAACATGGAGTCTTAGGTTTGAAAATTGGGATTGTGTAAACATGATACACCTTCAGTGAAGTGTTGGAACAGGCAGATACTGAAAACATCTGTGATAATAAGTGGACCATTAAGTGGAAAGTTGAGGTTCAAGAGATATTTTTCTACCAACAGAATCATAGTTAACTACAGTTAGCACTGATGCATTGCTTTGACGTGTCATTAGCAACTGCCATTACCTCTCTTTACTGTCGTGCATTTAGATTTTCTAAATGTGGTAGTGTTGCATTGAATAGTTACTGCAGCTGTTGTTGCTCATAGAAAGTTGCTTGTTTGGGTTAGCCTCGTTTGTGACCTCAGCACCCCGTATATCACTCTGGTCGCATAGCATTCCCTATGCCTACCAAAGGAGAAAAGACGATACTACCTGGGCAAAATGTTCTCATTCTGGGCTGACAGTGCACATCTGTGAAATCACAGAAATACACAATACATTTAAAGATACAATCTGCTGCTGAAAATTCACATTTTTCCACAAAGGTTTGTGTAGCAAACTCCAAATCATGGAGTAACATCCATGATACTGAGGCCACAGAAGTGTTTTCCAACTGCTGCCAGCTGGGGGCTTTTGACTGTAGTCTTCCTACTCATACAGTTAACGTCATGGGTGACTGGATTGTGTGCTCAGCACTGAAAACCAAAATCTTTACTGAAAGCTAGCATCAAATGCCTGGTCAGATTAATTCTTTTTCTTTGACCCATTAGTTCCTGATTTAAATCACAATTTTGATGAAAGCTGAGGGAAAACATCACCTCTCCTAGGTGCTGCTCACAGGCAGCACATTAAAAAGGGAACGCTGCACACTCAGAACTCACTTTAGGCACACTGCCTCCTTCAGCCAATACTTATTGTTGCAACTTGATATAGCTGTTGTTTTCAACCTGTATAGACTTCATACTCCATAGCAACTGAGCAAACTCAATTTTTTTGATGAAGGCTGTAAAGGCTTGAAGGGCTATAAAAAATCTAGTAAGTCTAAGTAAGGCCAAGAGTAAACTTTCATGCTCAACACTTGAGTATTGTTCCTTCTTTTGTAAAATGAAAAAAAGGATTTGTAGAAAAGGTTGGTCTATATTGTTTTGGTATCAGTACCAAAAGTCTGGTGTCATATTGACACAGATTCTAACATTTTCAGCTGATAATAAACCTGCCAATGTAACTAAAGGATGAAATGTCATGAAGGTGATGCTCGCTGATCTATATTTCATAAAATAAATATGGCATATTTCATATGTAGTACAGACATAATTTTGGACATAAGAGACATTGGACTGCACACTATATGGAAAAAATGTGAACTTTACAGCCTCCAACATTTTTTGCCAAACTTGGCCTTTTCTCTCCCCCCACAGCGTTAACAGATGGTGCATGTTATTTCCATGAAATGGTTGATGGATATGTAACCCGATAGTGTTATCATTTACCTCACATACTCATCTTGTTTTTGTGCTTTGAGATTCAAAAATGATGATGAACTTCAAGTGTTAAGTTCCCCTTTTTCCTTCCTGAATGACAGGACTTGATGAGACATGAATAGAGACAATATTTTTCTGGGTTGTGTGAAATGTAGAGTTGAATGTGTAATGTGCAAAGCATTTATGGAAGTTTGCTATTTGTATCTTGTGAAGGTTTGTGTTTTTACAAGAGATGTTAGCAAGCCGCTATTTTTTTCATAGCACTTTTTGTAAATTGAATGCCTTTATTTCCTCCAATACAATTTGTTTCAAACTTTTATTACAAATGTATAGATGATATATTTAGCTCTTTTAGAGAACAATAACATGTAAATACAATATAAAATGTTTTATTTTTACAGGTACAATTTTGACAGTGTTTTTCCTATCAAAGTGTCATTTTTGCTTTACTTGCACAAGTGTTCTGTGTATCTCATTGAGGGGTCTTTTAACAAAATATTGTACCTTAAACACAGATATTTGTAGGCCTAGTTGGTCAGAAGGCCTTCTTTGACTATTCAACCGCTGGTTTAGGTGAGAGCTAATAATGAAACTTCAAATGACGATTAGATAGCACTTAATTATGAATATCATCTTTTTCATGGGTTTTTTAGTTGATAGGAAGACAAATAAGATACTGTATGTTCAATAACTCCCAGGATGATTTTGTCCTCCTCTATCATCCTTTGACCTCAGTGTGACGTATGACATATGACCTAAATATATTACTTGATTTCTTAGTGGTTTCTGTCTGAAAGCTGTGGCATGAACACAGATTTTCCAATCAGCTAGCTGCAGTTTCAACTTAATGTATAACTCATATGGACTGTATGACAGAATCCAGGGATCTGATGTGGGGAGAATAAAAGCTGTGGATCAAAGTTGACATTAAAATGCTCCATAGGTTAGAGAAAGGAAATCCGATTTGGACTTTTTCAGATCAAATTCGTAATTGTAAAGTAATCTCAACGGCCCTGGGAAAAAGAATTAGGAAAAATAAAATGTCTCCTGCAGTAGTTAGGAGACCAGGAGACAGGAGATGCTCTTCAGTGAGAGGCACAGACCTTCAGCAATTTCTGTCAAACTTCTTTATAAGCTTCAGTGGTACCAGTGAACTTTATTGAATGTGTACGTAAGAAACACTGCAATACTGCAATATATTTTGGTATTGGATCAAGCTGCTAACATACTTCTAAAGCTCCTTAAGGTGCTACAGACCTCTTTTCTAGTTCTTAAATGTAACGTTTGTACAAACAAAGTATCCAGTTTAGCTGAACAGTTGGCAGTGTGCCTGGTTGTACTATATAGCTACATATATTTTTATTGTACTGTGACTTTTGTAGTCTTTTGACAGACTTGCCTGTAATATCACATGCCCCTCACCCCCTCCCCACCTGTGTGTCATGATATTGGGAAACTGAGTCACTGTGGGAGATTGCTCTGAGGGAAGTTGCTCAGCAGAGATGAAGACTTTGGAGCTGACACAGAAAAACACGACTCCGTGTGACATCGTTGAAAATGAGCTGAGGAAGTTCAGAGATGAACAGCATTCCAGCCGTGTTGTTTCTGTTATTCGTTGCATTTCAACAATGCCATCCTGTCACAATGGTGGAGTCATTGCTAATTCTCAATATTCTACTTAAATCTATTTTACAAACTACTGTTGTAATTTTATAAATATAGGCAAAGTAATTCATATATGTATGTGTGTGTGTGTATATGTGTATATATGTATATATACATTATATATGTTTTTGTGTATATATGTAATATATATGTATATATACATATGTATGTTTGTGTGTATATATATATATATACACATATGTGTGTGTGTGCGCGCGCGTGTATGTTTATAGGTTGTGTAAAATGAAAATTAATTCTGCAGCTTTTATCCGTTGTTCTTTAAAAATTGACAACATCATCCAAAGAGGCAGATTATTTATTGTCTGGCAGAATAACCTGATTTGATTTACATACCTTGCTGCTATGAGAGAAGAGCTGCAGTCGTCAACTCCAGTGTTTTTACACAATGTAATGAAAGTTCAATAAACATAAGAGAAGGATCCAACAGTGTCTGTCTGGTCATTCCCAAAATGTGTCTGAGTGTGTACTTAGTTGTAAACCAGTGGTTCCTTCACGCCTTTTCTCACTGTCCACCTTTTAATGTGCTCTTAACATTAAATCTGATTTCGTCTATCGAGACAAAATGTCTGCCTTTAACAATGCAAATGAGAATGAATTCTGCACACAAGCTGGAAAAAGTTGGTTCAAAGCAAACCCTAATCTGCATCTGGAAAAATGCTGAAATACCATTGTAACAGTTACTGTGATGGTTACAGCTAAGTTAACATAAGGCAGTGCTGTACCAATACAGTTTAGTGGTTGAGCTGTGTCTATGTCCTGTTATACTATATTTTGCTTAATATCAATTCAATGCTTCATCAACAAAGCATTGTGTTAGTCTGTACTAAAAGTACTAAAACAGTTGGCCACTTTAGTTTTTAGTAAACATTATTCAAACAGGCAGAAGTGATGCATGTGTTGGGGACTATTTTCAGCAGCGGATTAATCCACATTTGGTGCTCTAGTGCGTATTCTTGCCAGCATCAGCATATGAGATTGAGTCAAAATAAACTACTGTGTGTGTGTGTGTGTGTGTGTGTGTGTGTGTGTGTGTTCAGGGTAATAAAGGAACATCACTCAGTGCAGCAGTGTGGCTCACTGATGTGTTTTTATTAGCTTTTAGAAAACAATGAAGCTGGCTTTAGAAACAAACACAATATGTTTTAGTCAGATACATTCATTTATGGGTTTGGTCTGCACATGGTACACTGTGTACTAATACATTACTTTAAGATACTATCCATATAATGTCACCCAGCACATCTGACATTGTGATTGCTGAACTTACTGTTCATGTTGCTTTTCATCAAAATGTAGCAAATATGATCTGCCGAGCAGCATACTCCAAATTAAAATCTTAACAATTCTGCTCTTTTTTGGAGAATTCTTTTCTATGTTTGAACTCATACAAAGTGCTGCTGTTGACAGTTTGCTTGCTTCTGTCCTGCCATGTTGTTTTTAGAGGAAGAGATTTTATGATGTGAACCCCAGCTAAAAGTTGATAGCTCAGATGCATCCGAGGTGGATCTGAAGAAAAAATAACTAGTGACAAATATAAAACAGACAGAGAACACCTTCGTCCTCAGCACATACTGTATACATTTATGCCAGATTTATGGTGCAGAGAATGTTCAGAATGCTCAGATATGACGTAGTTAAAACAGAATGTGAGTTAGTAATTCCCTTATGTTGTTCGTCCCATAAGTTGATGTCATTAGTTTATTTAATCTTCTGGTAAAACTAAACAAACCGGTTGAAATGGCACAACAATTTCCAAACATTGCATTGCAGGTGAGCAGTCTGACAGGTGATGTGTACAAAGTTCTGGTTAGCTGTCTCTGAGTCCAATTAGTCAAAAATATTTCCCATTCTTGCTTGATATACGACTTCAGTTACTCAACAGTCGGGGTCTCTGTTGACATATTTTGCACTTCATATCCACCACACATTTTCAATGAGAGACAGGTCTGGACTGCAGGCAGGTCAGTCTAGCACCTGCACTCTTGTACTACGAAGCCACGCTGCACCTGCAGAGTGTGGCTTGGCATTGTCGTGACAGAATAAGAAGGGACGCCTCTGAAAAAGACATAATCTGGATGGCAGCCTTTGTTGCTCCAAAACCTGCATGTACCTTTCAGCATTAATGGTGCCTTCACAGGTGTACTTCACCAATGCCATGGGCCCCATACCATCACAGATGCTGGTTTTGAACTGTTTTTGAACCCATACAGTTTTTCGCAAAGTGGTGAACCTCCTCCATCCTCGCTTGTGAACGACTGAATCTTTTCCAGGATGCTCCTTTCATACCCAATCATGATACTATCACCTGTTACCAATCAACCTGTTTACCTGTGGAATGATCCAAACAGGTGTTTTTGGAGCGTTCCACAACTTTCCCAGTCTTTTATTGGACCCATCCCAACTTGTTTGAAACATGTTGCTGCATTAAATTCAGAAAAAGCAGATATTTACAAAAATCAAACAAGCTGATGAGGTCAAACATTAAACACATCGTCTTCCTGCTGTTTTCAATTGAGTATATGTCAAAAAGGATCATTGTATTATTTGCGTTTAACACAGCATTCCAACTTTTTTGGGATCAGGGTGGTATGAGCCAAGCTTCAATATACTCTGGAAACTGACTAATGCTCCTTCCTGCTCTCACTGCTCACTGTGTGTGCCTTCACATCTATGTCTCTCTCACTTTATCACAATATCTGTTTGCTTGAAACCCCTATATTTTATGTGGAGGGTTTGGAACATTCAGAATTTGTGGCCATTTATAACTGGCCACAAGTGCAGGTTTTCTCTCAAAAGCCTATTTTCAAATTCTAAAGATCTGCCAAGGATGGCAGCTTCATCAGTCCTGCTGCCGGCTGATGCAGCACTCTGTGTGCAGTCCTGTGTTGTCGCAACACTTACACTGAAGCAGAATGTGATGATGTGTTTCTGCATGCTGGAAGACTCTCAGTGAAAAGGCTGAAAAGAACAAACAGGCTCCACTCCTCGTAACACGTTCCTCAGCGGAGCTCCCTCCCCCAGCCTCATGCTGAATCTAGTGAGTCAAATTTGTCATTATGCACTGCTGCACAGAGTTGCTCAGCTGTTTAGCTGCGATAGTTATCCATGGCATGCACACACAGAGTAGTTTCATTTTGACATATATTACTGTGCTTTACTACCACACAATGCAAAGAGTGGCTCATTTCCCCCCATCCTCCCCTCCTGTAGACAGCGTAAACTGAGTTTCACCATCGGGGCGAACCCGTTGAACCCAAACAGAACGCACTACATACTCCACAACACTAAGTGGCAGTGTGGCTGTGTGTGTGTGTATGGCTGTGTGTGTGTGTGTGTGTGTGTGTGTGTGTGTGTGTGTGTGTGTGTGTGAGAGAGAGAGAGAGAGAGAGAGAGAGAGAGAGTGTGTGCTGAAAAGCCTCCAGACTGCCGAACAGTTTTTCAGTCACCAGCAGACTTCAGCCTGCACACAGTCTCCGCTACGCACGATGCCTTCTCCGATCCCCGTGACTCGCCTGCTGCCCAAAGACATCTACCCCTCTCTGGACATCGGGACCTGCAGCAGCCCGCTGACCAAACACTCCTCCGGCTACACCTTACAGGTCCCCGTACAAAGGCTCCACGGCAAGGTCTCCAGTCGGCTCTGGTCCTCGGTGATCCACTGGAAGGAGCTGCGCTCCATGCAGCCTGTGGGCTCCGGAGGCTTCGGCTCCGTCTACAAGGCAGAATATCTGGGGGACACCGTCGCACTGAAGAAAGTCAAGAAGTGCACCAAGAACAAGCTGGCGTCGCGACAGAGCTTCTGGGCCGAGCTGAACGCAGCACACCTGCGCCACAGAAACATCGTTCGCGTCATCGCAGCAACCACCTGCGTACCGGCGGATTTTGGAGACGAAAGCAGCATCGGGACGATCCTGATGGAGTTCGTGGGGAGCAGAAATCTGCAGCAAATCATTTACGAATGTGTAGAGCCGCTTGGGGAGGACAGGTGGCTCAGGTACAGCGCAGACATTGTACACGGCTTGCACTTCCTTCACTCCCACAACGTAGTGCATCTGGACATAAAACCTGCGAACGTCTTGGTGTCAAGTGAAGACGTCTGCAAAATTGCCGATTTCGGCTGTTCGTTGACACTCGAGCGTGGACGTGAAGTGAGCGCTACCAGCCCGCAGCTCAGTCACGTCGGCGGCACGTACACGCACAGATCCCCGGAGCTGCTGAAAGGCGAGGGGGTGTCCACCAAAGCGGATATCTTCTCTTTCGGGATCACCTTCTGGCAGCTGGTCACCAGAGAGCAGCCGTACACCGGCGACAGGCAGCACGTGCTGTACGCGGTCGTGGCGCACCATCTGCGGCCGTGTGTCCAGAAGCACCCGCTGTTCCGGTCGAAGCAGGGGCGGCTGTGCAGGACTCTGCTGAACCGGTGCTGGAGCGGAGAGGCCCGCTGCAGACCCAGCGCCCAGGAACTGCTGCCTCGCCTGGAGCAGCTGCGATCCCAGACATGAGTTTGTTTTATAGTCTAGCTGGCGCACAGATGTAGCCTACTGTCGGCTGTGACTTTCATAACACGCACAAGTTTTAGGAACATTTTAGAAGGCGCTCTTCTTCTGTCAGATCTTCAGGACGGAGCCTTGTTACTGAGCAGCAACAATAGTGTGCCACACCACGTTTTAGCTCCTAAACTAACATGATGATGTGCTTTTTTTAGTTCGGCAGATTTAAACCCCACTACAGACCACTGATTGGAATAACACAAACTATTTGAAATTGTTTTTCATCGCTCGCTCTGCCGAGTTGATGCCTTTTCGTTACGAAATAGTCTCAATTAAAATGTGATGTGTGTAAGTGTTATGTGCCACATTCTTGTTTCGTTGTTTAAGGTGTACAATTTGCCAAGACAATATATGACTCTTAATTATAATAAACAAATCTTAATTCAACACATCATCATTTGACCAGCCGACTGCAGCCACCCCACCTGAAGGTAATGTGAGAGTTCTGGCTTTGTTTTAGCGATTTTTGTTGGCATCTACATGTGTCCTGAAACGAGTTTTATTTGCCATGCTGAGATATAAATGTGATGCGTTTTCATTATTAAAAGTATTTTTATAGTATGTATGTGACAGTCGGCTCTTCCTCACATCTGGACAGTTTGAGACAGGGCGAACAGACTGTTCAGTTTCCAGTTAACCTGCATGAGTGTAACTTACCTGAACAAATATTCTATCGGTTGCTTGCTTCACATCATGAATAGATTATCTCAATAGTTTATTAGTCGCACTATGCTGCACTAGTCCTTTAAATATCAAATCAACCTTCTCATCATCTTTCATGCATCTCTGCAACACACACTGCTTCACAGAATCCTTCAGCTGTCACACGGAGAGTCACTCCTTCCTCTCTTCTGTCCTCCCCTGACAGACAGCAGAGGTCATTGTTGTCTCCAGGTTCAGAACACTGATACGTGCAGCTCATTTGGCAGACAGTTTCACAGTTTTATATGATACAGTATGTGCACAGGTGCAGAATGTCTAATGTGAAAGTGCACTGCTATGTGGAGACTCTCTGCAAGGACAGTCAACTCTGAATAACAGTGTTAAAATAAACCAGTCTTTTTTCCTTGTGTAATGACTGAGGATGTCTTTAGAGCACAGGGGGCATCAACATTATGGCAAACTTACTATATAATAATAATAATAATAATAATACATTTAATTTAGAAGCGCCTTTCAGAACACTCAAGGACACTTTACAGAGCGGGTAAAACACAAATAACACAAGATAAATACAAGCACAATAAAAAAACACAAATAACACAAGATAAATACAAGCACAATAAAAAACACAAATAACACAAGATAAATACAAGCACAATAAAAAACACAAATAACACAAGATAAATACAAGCACAATAAAAAACACAAATAACACAAGATAAATACAAGCACAATAATTAAAACCCAACAAGTAAAAACAAGCTACAAGGAGAAGTGGAGTTTTAGAGAGAAGGCAGTCTGGAACAGATGAGTTTTCAGTTTGGATTTGAAAGTGGGGAGAGAATCAATGTTTCTGATGTCGGGCGGTAGTGAATTCCAGAGTTGGGGAGCAGAGCGACTGAAAGCTCTGAGGCATGTCTGTTAGCATATTGTTGCTAGCGTGCATTTTCCTCTCTTAGTGGGGCTTTTTTCTTACATTTCCTTGGCATAATCTTTGGCCCATTTCATTTGCATTTATATTTGCGCATCTCTGAAGTATTTCGAGTTGTAACCGGGCCTTGTTTAATTTTTTGTTGGGAGCCTGTCGCTCTATGCTGTCATCACCTCACCCGCCAGACTGGAAGTCTGGTTCCTATTTCAATTAATGTTATGATCAATTCATTGGGAATTTATGTAGAGTTTGCTCAATGAACGGATGTTAGAAATAATTTTATTTCTTTTTTTATTCACTCGTCAGAGGCTATTCAATGTTTGGCTCTCTGTAGCAGCGTACTGATTAAAGCAGAAAGACAGAAGAGTATGCACACTTCTACATGTCACAATATCTATATGTCACAAATCATACTGTCATCGCTGAAATTAACTTTTTCTTCTCACATCACAAATTGTTCTCATATTGCCGGGCCTAGTGCCTATTAGTTCCCTTAATACTCAGAGAAAAATGGCAGGCACTCAGTGTTTTGGACAGAGATTAAGGTGACAAATACAGTAAAAATAAAAATACGGTAGAAGAACAAGACTTACTTCAAGGCAGCAGGTCCTCAGCAGGTTCTTCAGAGAGAAAGAGAGACAGAGAGACAGACAGACAGACAGACAGACAGTGTGTGTGTGTGCGTGTGGATGGGTGGAGGCTCTTTTTCAACTAAATCATGTTACTGACCTGCTGCCAGTTAATCTAATTAATTGTGAGATGTTCCACCAGCTGTTTTCTTTTAGCATTTCACAACTTTTCCAGTCTTTTGTTGCCACTGGCATCAAATTCTACCTGATGTTACCCTTCCAAAGCGGCAGGTCCTCCTCTCCAGCACCCGCAAAAACCCTTGTCTTGATAAACTGGGTGCAACAGTTTTCATCTCCTCAAAGGTCACCATCAGATCCACTGAAAAGTTTCTGCATTCACAGATGCTAGCCAATACCCACTTTTAATCAGATCACCCCTGTCAGGGGTCCACTGTGCCATGCACGATGTACAGGCCAATCTTGGCAAGTGCAAGTCATACCGGCCTAAAAACAAATAAGTAGTAAATTAAATGCATTGTTATTTTTTGACACAAATGGACAAAAAAAGATACAAAGAGAAAGGCATTCATGTAAATCTAAATAACAGCTTTTCCTGCAGATTCTGAGATGTTTGTAGGGTCACAGGTGGATATTTTGATGGGTCTCACTGTGGGAAACAAGCAGACTGAAAAGAGAAGTTACGTTATTTGTGAAAAGGCATATCACATTTGTCTTATTAAAATGCAAGGTTTTACCCTTGCATTTTAATAACATAACTCTAAGACACTAGTGTGTATCTGCCATCTTGTTTAACACAATACAGTGTTGGTTTGATGGGCCTGTAGGTTCCATCAATGCAGGAGTCCCTGTTGTGGAGTACGAGGTTCTTGTGGGTGTGTATGTCACAATCCATACACAGCCACTCCTCAGGCATGCTGTCTCTGCAGTGAATAACGGCAGGAGAAGTAGAGCGGCTGCAGGTCCTCTCCCCAACAATACTGCAGGAGAGCAAACAGTTCAGGTGACCAGACCTTGCTTTCCAGCACTCATCTTGGGCTGTAGACTGGCGCATGCACCATGATGTAGTGCAAGGATAGTCATCAACTTTAACACTGGCTGAGGACAGGATATCCTCAAGTTTCTGCATCTCAATGTCTGAGTGACAGATACAATTAAATGAACATCCTTTTCACACTTTTTGCTGTTTAATTATAGTTATGCCATCTTACCAAGAAGGTGTTGAAAGAAGTTAGCTACTGTGGAAAATTCCTCAGATGACTCAACACTGGCAACTGCAGAACCTAAAACAATAAATAGGAATAATAGAGATACAATTTTTCATCTGCTACAGCCAGAAAAAATGTTCTTTACTGACTTAAGGCTATAATATGGAAAAATTTCATATAAACGATGGCAAATAATGGCAAATAAGTTCAGACAATGATTGTTAAGCCTATCACCAACTGGCAGAAGTCCCTTAATTTTCCATTCTGGACAGAGCTGGTTGTCTGTCATGACATTTTTTTCCCCCAAATATTTTTATTGAAAACAAGTAAAATACTTTCAATCACAAAATTACAATTTACCTTCTTTTGTTTTGTTTTGTATATAAATATATACATATATGCACACATACGTGCACAAATTTACACATATGTACACCCACACATATACACACAAAAAACATTAAATGAAAAAGCACTCTCCAAACAGAGTGTAGAAGAAAACAAATATGGCAAATTAAAAAGGAAAGAAAAACAGAATAAAATGAACAAACTACATCTGAATCTGCATCTCTGTTATAAAGTTTTACGAATCCTCGGTGGCTTCCCAGCCCAAATAAAGGAGCAAACTGTCTTATCTAGTGAATCTTGAAGTGAAGTGTTTTGGTAGAAAAAGAGGAATTGACTGGAATAAAAAAAGAACTTTTGGTAAAATATTCATTTTAACAACATTGATCCTGCCAATTAATGAAAGGGGGAGGTTGCTCCACCTTTGAATATCTGATGTAATCTTTAAAATAAGGGGAGTGAAATTGACTGATGCAAGCTTAGATATGGAACGTGTCACATTAATACCTAGGTATTTAAACCCTGACAAACTAAATAAGAAAGGCACATTGGACTGATGAAGACAACATGCTGTGGTGTTAACGGGAAAACACTCACTCTTGCCTAAATTTAATTTGTAACCTGAAAAGGAACCGAAATTCTCCAGAATACTCAAAGCAGCGGGGATAGGAATTGTATGATCAGTTATATACAATAACAAATCATCGGCATATCACGATAATTTGTATTCTGTTGCATTTCAAATGATTCCACTAAGTGAGGGAGAAGATCTTAATGAAATTGACAAGGGCTCAATAGCAATGGCAAAAAGCAAGGGTGACAAAGGACAGCCCTGGCGAGTTCCAGTCCAAGAGCAAAATAATCAGAATAAGAATCATTAGTATGAACACTGGCTTTAGAGGATGAATAATGAAGTCGAATCCAAGAAATAAATTTATCACCGAATCCAAATTTCTTCAAAACTGCAAACAAGTGCCTCCACTCTACTCGGTCAAAAAAATTCAATCTGGAACCCGTCAGGGCCGGGAGCTTTATTGGATTGCATGGCTTTAATTGAGTTTGATACTTCTTGAAGAGAGAGTGGGGAGTCCAAATGCTCGGCAGTGTTAGAATCAATAACAGGATTTGATAGATTTTGAAGAAATTCATTCATTTTAGTATTGTCTGTGGGAAATTCAGATGTCATTACATTTATATGCTAGAGCTTTTGTCCCCTGCATTCTCCTTGTCCTCCTCACCCCTCCTATCCTCTTCATGATCCCACATTTTCTGAGTTTTTTTGGCAGTTTAGAGGCTGGACTACCTTTAGCTGAAGAACGTCTTTGTGTCTCGCTGGGTCAACTTCTTTTTACCATTCAAATTTTTATTTAGAACAAAATCATAACAGGTCTTTCAGCACGTAATGTACACAATTTTTTTTTCTGTTTTTCCATTTCCTCAATCCCAGGTGACAGTTCATATAAAAATAGAGTTCAAGTAAAATAAAACAAGATAGATCAAGATGTGACCCCTGACTTACACTGGGATAGCATTGGTGGTACAGGAAGAAGGAATTAACTTAAAAGGGGTGCTTCCACCCTCAACATGCCCCTTATTACTAAATACAGAGAAAATATTTAATAATGATATTTATGAGAAAGAATTAAATGAGAAAGGGTCAAAGTAAAAATGAAAAAAGATTTTTAAAAAATCTTTAATTGAAATACTAATTAAATAGATAAATAATTAAATAGGAGAGTGAGAGAGAGAGGGAAAAACATAAATAAAAAAACAATTAAAAAAAAATAGTAAGAGTGGCCGCCCAAGTTTGCCTACCTAAGCACATGCCCATATATTTGCGTAATTACATGTTTACATATTTATTTACAGACCTTCAGATTCGCATACCCTGGTATGGAGAGGTTCGCAAGTATCTCTACACACCAAGCGCTCTATTACCTACTAAAGAAATAAGTATCAATAAATAACTGAATGAGTCATAAAGAGATAAGAACAAAATGATGGTCTTAAGTACCACTTTTTAAGTCAGATTAGTTACGTTCCCTCAATGCATACTGTACTAAACAACAGTGTTGTTTTTTTTCTCTCTTTTTGTAAATCAAAGTGAAAATTACAAGTAAAGAGAGGGATCCAGCTGCAAATATGTGCTCTTAAAGCAAAGAAATGAAACTATTACAAATGAACTATGTACAAATAACAAGTGAGTAGCTCCACACAGATTACAGAGGGGGGAGGGGCAGTTCTAAACTTATGACTGTGTAAAATCAGATGTAACTGTGATTACATGTTTCGTCCAGGGTGTCCAGCAATTTTTAAACTTCTCTTGTTCTAACCGTAGAGCAAAAGTAAGCTTTTCCATGAGGAAAATGTTATGAATTACTGCTATCCAATCCTTAATCGTGGGTGCATCTGTTGACATCGATTTTCTTGTGAGGGCTTTCTTACTGGCAATCAACAAGATATTGAACATATAAAACCCAGAACAGTCTGGTCTCAAACCTAGGTATAGTGTTACAAAGTTAAAGGGAATTTGCACTTTAAGCACCTTTTCCATATTATTTTTAATTTCTGTCCAGTAGTTCAGAAGAATTGGGCAATGCCAAAAGACATGATATTGATTTGCTTTTTCTTCCCCGCAAGACCTCCAACATGCAGTGTTTTTATTTAAGGTTGTTCCACCCAAAATTCCCTCCAGGATAGGGCTGAGGTACTCTTCCATTGTTGTTCATTCAGTTTTTCCCATGTTTCCAAATTAAATAAAAAGTTACCTTCCTTTTCCCATTTTTTCCTTTATATAGATTGTACCCTCCCCATACAGCTCACCTATTCCATGAAATAATTTAGAAATTACTTTTGAACCTGGGTCTGACTTAAAGCCATTAAAAAGATCTTCAGAATGCCTGAATTAGTTTTATCTAAATCTTCCTTTCTTGTTGTTTTTTGAGAATAATGTCTGAGTTGTAAAAACCGATAGAAGTCCTGATTTGATAGGCCATAGTTTTCTTTCAAGTCCTGAAAGCTCCTAAACTGTCCATTACTATAGAAATCACTATGTTTTACCAGCCCGCTTTCTGACCATCTTTTAAATGTTGTTTCCATTTTATTAGGTAAGAAGTTTAATTCATAAAATATCCATGTTAATAATTGAAATGTTTTTTTAGTTTGATGTTCTCTGGTCATCTGAAACCAAATTTTTAAAGACGTTTTTATCCAAGGGTTACATTCTTTTACCTATGAGCTGTCTCCTATTATAGCTTGTAATGGAATATCACTGGATATTTGGCATTCTATCTCTTTCCATTTTGCAATGTAAGATGGGTTACATATATCCACCAGGGTTTTTATCTATGCAGCTCCATAGTAGTTTCTCAAATTTGGGAGGGAAAGGCCACCTTTGTCCTTTGATAACTGGAGAGTCTTAAATCTTATTCGAGGTTTCCCTCCCTGCCATATAAATCTTGAAACTATTTTGTCTAATTCTGGGATTTCTGTTGGTAAAGTCTGAAATAGGTATAAAACCCTTGGTAATATATTAATTTTGATGGCCTCTACTTTTTGTGCTACAGTTAAATAAGGTAGCAGACTCCATCTAGATAGATCTGATTTAATTTTTGAGATTAAAGGATCATAGTTCAAAGACAAAATTGCCATTTTAAACGTCTCTCCAATAGTCTGATTTGGCATGTAGTTAAAAGTTAATACCTGAAACTTATGGGTATTTAGCCTGTAACCTGATAATGAGCCATAGTCCGATACATTTTTAATTAAATAAGGGGATGCATTAGGGTGTCCTACATATGGATCGACTTCTTTTAAATACTGGACGTCCATCAGCATCTCTCTCCAACACACACATGCATATACACATATGTATATACGTACATATATATACACACCTATATACAAGAGAGATATAAACAGATTATATTGCACGGATAGGAATTTATTGCACCATGTATCTTATTGCACTAGGAGGAACTGTTGGTTGTTTAGCAGTCTGATCGATGTTGGCAGGAATGAGTTTTTGTAGCGGTTCAGCCTGATTCTGGGGGCCCTGAGTCTACTGTCGGAAGGTACAAGCTGAAACTCATGGTGTAAAATGTGAGTCGGGTCAGACACAATTTTCTGTACCAGTCTGGTGACGGACTGCTCATAAAGCAACTGGAGGGGAGGATGATTCCTGACCCCTTTAATCTTCATGGCAGTCCGGACCAGACTGGCAAGACTGCACAGTCAGGTTGCCGTACCAGGCCGCAATGCCGTATCTGATGATTCTTTCCAGTGCAGCCCGGTAGAAGAGCAACATGATCCTCTGCTCCACTCCATAGACCCTTGTCCATGTAGAAAGTAGAGAAGCTGTTGGAGTTTGGAGCAGAGGCTTCCAACATGTACCTTCCAGCTGAGTATGTTGTCAATGTGGACCCCCAGATACCTGTATGAACCCACCTGACTGATGTGTTGGTTCACAATGATCACTGGTCTGTGGTCCCCGAGGGACTTTGGGTCAAATATCATCTCCTCTGTCTTTCCCACATTCAGCACAAGATGATTTTGGTCACACCACTGGACAAATTCCTCTGTTTCAGAGAAATAGTCCAGTGAGTGTGTTGTTACACAATCATTTGTGTACAATGTGAAGAGGACCAGGGGGCTGACACAGCCCTGTGGGGTGCCTGTGTCTGAGCAGAAAAGCAGATATCCCAACTGGTCCTGTGGCCTTTTTGGTGCAAACAGACCTGAACATGGATTGGACCCTATGAGGATGAATCACCAGCTTTGGGTCCTGCTCAGTTGCTGAAATCGACCTCAGGACCTCCTCACATTCAGAGGAGAAGTCCTGGGTTTCAAATCTTAAATAAAAGTCATTCAGCTTTGTTGCCCTCTGCTGGTCTTTCAGTGTGCTGCGACGTTTTTGAGCAGGAGTCATGTTGGTGATTCTCCTCATAGTGTCCCACATTTGTCTGGAGCAAAGTATTTCTATTGTCTCTTTGTGTTTCTTTTTAGCTTCCTTGAGCATGTGATTCAGTTCCTTTTGTACCAGTTTGAGTTGAACCCTGTCCTGGTTCCTGAATGCTCTTTTCTTACGGTTAATGCAGTCACCTTGGTGATAAATGGATAAATACCCCCCTCTCTAGAGGAGAGGGGGGTATGGCGCTTCCTAATTTTCATTTTTACTATTGGGCAGCCAATATCTGCTGTCTTACTTTTTGGTCATGTTTTCATAATAGATCTCACTGTCCGTCATGGGTGGCAATGGAGTTGGGTTCTGCTAAAAACTTTTCCGTTCCAGCACTTCTCGGATCTTCACTCCCTCTCCCGCCAAATAAATTCATCGACAATCTAGTTGTCTGGCACACGTTGAGAGTGTGAGCTCAGTTCAGGAGACCCTTTGGCTTACTTGATTTTTGCCTCTCAAGTCCCATTTCTGCCAACCAACTATTCCAACCCTCATTACAGGACCCAGCATTTCAGGAATGGCGGAGACTGGGAATTGTGCGCTTCAGAGACCTCTTCACAGATACAGATTTTGTATCGTTTGAGGAACTGGCTAGAGAGTTTAGTCTCCCAAAGTCTCATTTCTTTGGGTATCTACAAATAAGACAATTCCTCTGTTGTCAGATACCTAACTTCCCTCAGACACCTGATGTGAATGTTGCTGATGCACTTCTTAATTTACCACCATCACGCAAGGATTTGATCTCCATTATCTACAATAAACTGCTAGGTATAAGGCAGGCCCCACTTAACACCAATTAAATTGCATGGGAGCAAGATTTGAATCTAACCTTGTCAGAGGAGATGTGGGACACCATCTTTAAGTTGGTTAACTCAACTCAACCCAGATGTAGATCCCTGTTGCGACAAATGTAAGCGAGAGGAGGCTTCACTCATTCACATGTTTTGGAGTTGTCCTAGCTTGGAGAAATACTGGAGGGAAGTCCTCCAAACTTTATCTGTAATTATCAGCTTGGACTTGGAACCAAACCTTCTGACTGCTCTTTTTGGCACTACAAATGACATAGATGCACTCCTGACCCCAGCGAAACGCCGAACGCTGTCCTTTGCCTCTCTCTTGGCCAGACGTGCAATATTGCTGAGGTGGAAGGATGCTGCCCCGCCCAGACACGCTCAGTGGTTGAGAGGTGTTATGTCTTGCTTAAACCTTGAAAAATACATTACTCAATCTGTAACTCCAAAGAAAAGTTTCAAAAAGTGTTGGGACTTTTTCAGAATACTTTCATAACCTTCAAATTAGCTAGGGATTTGATCCCTCACTCACACTTTGTTCCCTGTTTTTACATCAGCAATACCAAGTGTAGAAATCGGTCCTCTCTTTGATGCCTCCTTTTGTTCAATGTGTGGGTTCATAATTTATACATATATTTATCTTTTTACTTTACTTTATTTATTTATTATTATTATTATTTTACTTGTTTCTTACCTTCCTAGATTGGAACCCGACATCCAGCGGTCACCTGTATCTCTCCAGGAATGAAATACAATTGATCTACTTGTCTTGTTGATTATTTTATGTAAAAGCTGGCTTGGAAATGATGGGTGGGTTGGGTGGGTTAGATAAGGTCTTTTCTTTTGTGTTGTGTTTTTATTCTCTCCCTACTGTGCATGGACAGGATTATCTTTTTTGTTCTGCTTGACTGTGTATATTACAAGCTGCCTGTCACCACTTTATACCTGTACCATATATTTGTAAAAAAATTCAATGAAAATATCTTTGAGAAAAAACTGCAGCGGTCGGCGGAGCCCGGGTCGCAGAGGTGCTGTGCCACTGAAACCGGAAACCGGAATAATGTATGATTAACCTGAAATCTCCAATAATGCTTTATTGTTTCAATAATGATACTCATTTTGATTTGAGCCAGAAGCAGGTCTGCAAGGAAAATTTTATCCTCTGCTCTCCCTCTGTCTTGAGCAGCCATTGTGACAATAGTATTTTAAAAAGCAAAGACAAAAGAAAAAAAATGTCAGGCCAAAATAAAAGCTGAGAATGTGGGCAGGACACCATTATGGCTGACTGGTGAACTGAATATTCATTTTTATCACGACAAATGCATGTGCGATGACAACATTACATTTTTTTGGTTCCTATTTCTTTCTTTTTATTTCTTTTTATTTATTTTTTATTGACATTCAGAATCAGAGTCAGACGTTCAGAAACAGACATTTACATCTGGAACATCATTTGGGCATATATCTTGAGTCTGCTGTCTGCCCCAAATGCACGGACACACACACACACCTTTCTTTTCTTTAAACATGAACATGGGGTGTTTTCTGTTGAAATATTACTGTTAAAGAAGTAGTTAATCCAGTGCGTCTTCAAATGGACAAAGAATGAAAATAAAATAAATGTAGAAAAAAGGACCTTAAACAAAAGAGGGGTGTTTCTGGGACATATACATTTTCCATTGCTTCCAGATGTCATCAAATTTAGATTGCTGAAGCCTTATTGAGAAAGTGATTCTTTCCATAACAGAAGTCTCATAAATGATGTCATTTGAGTACATATCATTCAGTTCATTTATTTTCTTGCTCAGTTCTATTTTTATTTGTGAATTCATTGTCTTTTTATGTACGCCCTCTAACTTTTTCAGTTCCATCTCTAACTGTTCAATTTTTGCTTTTCTCGGTTTTTTCAAATTTGAGCTGTAGCCTATAATTTTTTCCCTTAGAACCTCTTTACAGGCATCCCAAAGAGTTTGTGGGGACACTTCTCCATTGTCATTTTCCTCAAAATATTCTTTGATATCAGTTCTTATTTGTTCCCGCATTGGAGCTAGGATCCCTGTGTTTAGCCTCAAAATAGTTCTCTTTGTTTCAGTGTCTAAAGTAACATTTAAGTAGACTGGTGCATGGTCAGATAGATCCATGGTTACAATATTACGATTTATTACCCTGTACATATCCCTTTGAAACATTAGGTAGTAATCAAGCCTGGAAGAAACCAAGTGTGGGTGAGAGAAGAAAGTGATTTTTTTTTTTTTTAATTGGATTCAATTCTAGTCTAACATTGAAGTGTCCTCCACAGATTAGAGTGCCCTGAGCATCCGAGACTATCAACTCAAACAGTGGAGGAGCATAGATATTTAACTAAAGTAACTAAAGCACCCTGTAGGTAAACACGGACCAGGACAAATCTCCCATCTGGGTCTTTCTTTTGTATGTGCAGTTTAATCTCCTAGAAATTAAGATTACTACTCCTCTCTTTGAGCCCAGTCTGTATGAAGAGCAGTACTGATTAAATTTCCATCTTTTAAGTTTTTCATTTTCTAAATCTGATAAATGTGTCTCCTGGAGGAGGGCTACCTCTACTTCTTCCCTCTGTAATTTGGCCATAATTTTCCGTCTTTTGATTGGGCTCCCTAAACCATTTACATTATAAGTAATAATCTTAATTGACTTGGTATCTTGCCTTGTTTGTCATTTGAGTATACCTTAACCCTCGCACGCCTGGATATAGAAAGCATCCTGCACCCCCGGTGCCATAAGTAACAGTAGCACCCAAAATAACATTAACTACAACAAAACAAAAACCTCACAACAAGGACAAAGAACCTCATAACAAAAACACTCTCTGACTTCCAATGGTGAGACCTCTTTCCTGGTCTCATATCTCAGATGGAATGTGAGTTTAGAGGGAAAGTCTCTTCTATCTGATGATGAGAGAGGGTCCTCTTCAGCCTCAAAACTGAAGTGTTAATGTGAATTTTCATACCTCTTAATGTCAGAACACAAAAAGTTAAGCAACATTGGACCATATAGCAGAGATGTAAAGACTCTGCCATATCATCATGATATTATCGTTACTTATCAAGTGTGCTGGCATCGGAATCTTTGAAGTCACTCTCTGAAGTCATGCCTGGTCATGTTTTCCACTGGGTTGCCAAGACATATCTGTCGTTGCCGCTTCTGCCGAGTAGTACGTCACCATGCCTTCCTCGTAGTGCACCCGCAGTTTTGCCGGGAATGGAGTCTGAAATATTATATTTCTCTCCTTCAGCGCAGCCTTCTGTGTAGTCCCTCTGCTTCCTCAGCACGTCCGGTGCGTACTCACACTCATCGAGGTCATGGGCTTTACCTGTGATGAAGCTTTGGCGTTCAAAAGGGAGTTTTTTCCCCTTCACATTTAGTCTTTATTCCTTTGAGTGAATTTCTGCAGTTTCCTCCATTCAAGTCTTCTACATCACGTTCACTTCCCCATGCTGTCAAAGTCACATTCATCATATTTGGCTAATTAGTCCATGAATGCTGGTCTTTAATATCACTGCTATCTTGTCATTTTATCGAACAACCCAACACACCTCCACCACCACCATGACCTCCAGGATGCCCATGGACATTCAACTGAGAGTTTCATCCATCCAACTGCAGGCTCTTCTCCAACACCAGCAGAGTCTGGACTCAGTGGGATTCTGTTCTGAGACAGACTTGAATACAAGATCAGCCCACATTTAAATGTAACACTGCTGATGGAAATGGTACACACACATCTAAATTCAGTGTGAGATCTGGCATGCCATGTATGTGTAATGTATAGACAGACAAACTGGTTTTGCTGTAATTCAGTGGAAACTTCTCTCACTGGATCAGCTCCTGTGGTCAGCTAAGCTGCACAGCCTGCATTCAATCAAATGTCAGTCACAAATAAGACTGCTGGGGATAGTATGCAAAAACAGGAACTCTGTTAAATTCTCAGTCAAAGCCAGAGATCTCATTCATGAGAGTATGACAGATGGACATAATATTCAGAGGTACATTAATACAAACAGAGAGAAAAACAGAACAACACAGTGATACTGCAGAATCAACATATACCTTAGAACATGTCTTGACAGTTTGCAGCGTGACACTGTCACCAAAACTGTGAACAAATCCAAAAAATGAAGATAATAGTAGTAACTAGTAATCCTCTCACAGATAAATGATTTCTTCTATGTTGCTTACCGGTTGCCTATTTGATTTTATTTTGTTGTCAGCTGAAAGCACTGCAGTTCAAGAAAACACAAGCTAATGGACAAAACACAAGCAACTTGAAGACATCTCCATCAATCTGAGGACGCATGCACAGCGTTTAGAAAACACGCTGCGAATACAGAAATGAAACAGAAAACACAACCAAACACAGAAATGTGCTGCGAGTTGCACAGATGACAGCGGAAAAGTGTTTCCAGAGCACATTAAAAAGGGCTGCACACAGCCTGGACACACTTGTTGTTGCCATGGTTTATTATTCATGAAGTCATTGAAGTCATGATGCACACACCCTGCAGGACCTCATAGAGTGAATGTGTGGAATTGTTTTTCATTCATTTTCATGGTTTCTGAGGAGATTTGGTGTTTCTGACAGACTTTAACCTTTACTATCTGCTTCAGCAATGTTGACAGGTGAGCTACAGCCTGCATAATAATCATTTAGGCAATAATAGACCGGAAGTATCTCAAGGTATAGGCGGCACCTTACACATCACACATTTTTAGATGGGAGACAAGATTTTTGTTGTATTTGCGTGTGTTATCTATAAAGTAGTGGCATTTACTTTTGTGTACCAGCAATATTTGCTTATTCCCAGAGGACTTCCTTAAATGAGTCCCATACAGACCTTCTCTCTTCTGACCACACAACACAGGTAACGATAACAAGGTTTTCTCAGGGCCACCATAAAAAACACTATTGAAAAGAAATTTCCATTGCATGAAATTGTCAACCAACAAGCAGAAATACTGTACACAATTTAAGAGGTACTACAGCAATTTACTATGCACTTCCCTGAAGACTCACAGCAGAAGCCTAGATGTCCCGACAAGTCCCTTGTAATACCCCGTACTTCCCATAATGCAGCTCAGTAGTCAGCCCCAAACAAAAACATGGGTCCTACACTTCCCACAATGCAACCCTGTACTGTCTTTTAGCTTGTGCTCCCCTTTTTAAAATACAGGCTTTCTGTTTGAAATCTGTCAGAACACACAAAGTGTTTTCACTGGCCGAGCAGAACTAGCCCACTGAGCAATGACCGTCATGTGTGAAATTGGTGGAGTTCCCCTTTGAAGTAATGAACAATACTCAATGTAATGTCTGTCAGAACACAAGACCAGGAACAAGGTATTGATAAAATATCGACAAAGTTCTTGGCATACTTTCGGCATATCGGCAAGATACTGTCAAGGGACGAATATTCAGTTTTACAGTTTAGATGGGTAAACAAGGGACACAAGTACACAATTTACATATTGGCAAAAACTGTTCAGTCACAAAGTATGAATAATAATATGCCCTTCCAATGAAAATCACATAAATAAGTAGTGTTCAATATTATATAATAATATTGCTTCCATAAAACAGCTAAATATGGCAGTATATGTCAAAATCCCGATAAAGGAGCAGACAGCTCTGTGCTGCAGGGATCACATAATGGTAACTCTCTCAGGTGAAACCTGGACGGCCGAGCCCACCGGCTCCAGGCGCTGGCACCAGTACTGACTGCTGTCGAGGCCCTGGCGAATCTGGTGCAGCTTGCGTGCCACACAGGGGAGCAGCATCAGCACCTTCGCCAGTATAACACACACTGGCAGGGCAAGGGCCACCACGAAGCTGGGCGGCAGGTAGAAACGGTAGGCCTCCTCTTCAAAGGCTCGCTTCCAGCCAAACAGCAGGCCATGGAAGGTAGCGATGAGCAGGGCGATGTAGCCCAGAGTGGACTGGAGCAAAGACAGTAAGACTCATGATGGTACATATAGTAACAACCCCTGTTATCATACAGCAAGGAAAACAAAGGCAGCAAGCCAGTGAGACACACAACTCCATTTACAATGTCACAGTCACACACAACAAACAGGCAGCAGCAGCTGTGACACACAGTTAAAGTACTATAAAAACCCTGAGCTCTCATTCTGACGCATAGATATTATACACATGTTTAGATTCTGTGTAACTTTTCTAGAATATCATTACCTAAAACATCCATAAATCCACACAGAAATAATTGAAAAAAGATGCTCTGTATAACCCCAGAACTTCCCTCAGAGTCATCATGTTTTTACGTAGTATTAAATGAATCCAGTGTTAGAAAACCCCTGGTGTATATATTTGTACCTGTATGAAGCTGAACTCCCGCCAGTTGAGTGTGCTGTTGACAGAGGGGATGGAGGTGATTGCCAGCAGTGACAGGAGCCCGAGGCTCATGATCCCAAAGGAAACGTACATCTCCACCCTCCACACCTCCTCCTCATTCCATGCATTCTCCACATTAGCATGGATCTGCCAACACAGAGGATGCTCATACCTGAATTCATCATAATCATCATCCTTCAGTTTTTATGTTTTATTCATGGTCGGATTAACCTGCAAAAGGGCCAAAGTGTGACTAAGTGTTTAGGCTGTATTTACCCATTGTTACCCTGTGTAATGTGGACAGTGCTTACAGGAAAAATACCTGGCCCAGATTTTGTGTGTGATAATTAAATTAAACACGCTCATTCAGGTATCTGCAACATGTACAGTAAGTGCAAAACAGAAATACTGAGGGTCATAAAACTGAATTTCTATTCCCCCAAGACTACAAACTGGACCCACCTTAAGCCCTTCTGTCATGTCAGTGTGCTGTAGATTATGCTTCAGTCGTGTATATTCCCAAATAGATTTTCAGTTAAATTAGCCAAGCCTGCACAGAAGTTTGCATGGATCCATGTGGACATGACCAGGATTTATGTGCTGATAGCAGATGTGTGAAATATGTCAGACCAAATGCAGTGTGTACAGAGTTGGATTATGTATAAGTAGAGTGTTCTGCTTTGGAGTCTTTCAGGCACTTTAGCATGTAAATGGTAAATGGCTACATTTATTATACGCTTTACAAGGCTGTTGCTGCTCATTCGCCCATTCACTAACTGATGGCAACAAGCCACCACACAGGGTGCCTGACCATCAACCTCACTGTAATGGCAAGATTTCAGGAAGCTGTGTCCAATTAAAGAGGTTTCACGTACTTATGTCTGACATTGGATGCTCCTTCTGCCATTCTTTATGCCAAGCTAGCCTGAATGCTCTGTATTGATATTGATCTTGTAACATTATTAATGTCATCTATCTTAAATGTCACAAATATCACATGATATCACACAAAATGCTGACACATTCCTTTAATGTGGGTGGAAAATGCCGGCTTTGTGTGGGTGAAAGGTCAAATTTATGAGTGTCAGTGTGGAAATACTGTCAGAGCCCTCCATCGCACTGACCTGCTGGTAGGCGGTATTGAGCAGCAGGTACCTCTCAGACCTCCTCATGGGCAGACACAGGCTGTAGAGAACATGGACACCAGCCAGGAAGAAGCTGAGGAGGCCCAGTTGTTTCCGGCTCTGCAGCCAGCCCTCCAGCCAGTGTGGGAAATGCCTGTACTTGGTACCATAGTAGAGCTGGTGGGCGGCTGCTAGCTGGCCTGCCAGGTACACCAGGGCCAAGAGAGTGATGGCAACAGTGGGCAGTGTTCGGTTCACCATCTCTATGGGAATCTTGTAGAAGTCACTCTGCTTGTATTTCACATACGGGTGGATGATATCTCGCACAAAAGAGTAGGCAAAAAAAAAGATGGAGAGGGCCACGGCAGCAAGGACGGGGCCCTTCCAGCCAGGAAATAACTGTATAGGCATGTTTTCAATGTCCCGCGAAGAAGACAGGGTGCCCATATCCACCGGCTGGAAGTTGAGATGGCGGGCTAGTTCCATAATCTGCTGTCTAGCCTCCACTGAGTCACTGCAAATGAACACCTGCACAGAGCCAGGATTACAGAGAGAAGGATTGGTTCGAGGCAGTGGAGACAAACACAAAGGATGGGAGGACATATGATATATAGTATATGACATATTCATCTGTGCCATAGAGCTCCATGTTTGTCCAGAAACTATTAAAAACTACAGTGACCAGTTTTAGGATTTTTTAAATGAAACTACATATTTATGAGGTGTTTTACTTCTTCACAAGGGTGAGGGCTGCAAGTGGACAACAGGGACATGTCTCCTCCAATATTTTGGGAGGACATAATTGTCACTGCCAGTATCTGAGCGAGTGCATTATCTTTGGAGTGTCAGTATGTTGATTTAAAATGAAAACCTGTTAGCTACCTAACATTACCAGCGTTTCCACTGTGGAAAATAACATCAGCTGATGTCATTTAGCCATGTTAGATAGTGTTAACTAGCAAGCTAACCCTGGCTTCGGTCATCTGTAGACTAGCAGTCACTAGCATACATTATTTGGATAGATATATCAAAATGTTTTGATTTTCAGTCTAGAAGCCCCATGAAATGACTCCATTAATGGATTATTTTGTATACAGGAAACACAGCAGCAAGCAAGAGATGCAGAGCAGGCTGAAGAGGAAACAGGCGCATCCTTAGGGTTCCAGCTGAGTTGATAGTTAAGAATTATAGTTTGGGGTTGAGAGCCACAGACAGACTATAATGAAGGCTATGTCTTTTTGTAATGTTATACTGCAGCATTGAAAAAGAGCCACAGACAGTGTAGGCATGTCAGAAAGTACTAAGAAACAGAGTAACATGTTGCTTTTGCCCTTGCACTGGATTGTTCACTGTGAATTAAATTTCCTTTAATAGTCTCTCAGCAGTTACATATGTGCTCTCCCTGCATACTATGTGTCAAAAAGTCATTTTCTTCCAAAATAGTCCATATATTTTATTTCCTAATGGTAATAGTATCACATTTAGATTATAAGGGCATTTTTAAATTTTTCTGAAACTATGTTGCTTATTCAGCCAAAGATGAACTCTTCTCTCTTTTTATGTATAATCAACACACCATCATCTACCATGTTGACACGATTGAAATCACAACCCCGACAAGCCAAGCCTATTTTCCACCCTTTGTCACAGGTTGTCAATGAGCTGTGAGCAGTTAACAATATAAGATCTGACGCCAGTATTTTACACCAAAAAAACGAACAAAAAAAACCCCCACAAAGATTTCATTTCATACTGTGGAAATGTTTTTCTTCTACCTTTCTGACGTTTTAATCATTTCGCCACATCCTAAAATTCATCCCATGATCCTCTGTGGGCTCTAGACTCCAGGGGCTTTGGATTTGGCCTAACATGCTAATGACTTTCCAAATCATTGTGATTTGTTAGGATCTGCGCTGTCTATCTTGTAGTGAGCTCTGAAAAGGACTCAGGCTGTGCATACTGACTTGTTTCAACTTTTATTGAAACACAGTGCTATTGATACTGTGGTAATGACAGCACTGGAGGCCATATGAAAATTCATTCTTTACTTTTGGAATAGAAGTTTGACAAAATAATCTTAACTTCTTTTCCAAGCTTGTTTTGGACCTTCAACTACAAGTTGGGTCGGCTTAGGCATCATCACATGACCGGTGTGTGGAACTTAAGTTGCATGAAAACAGCTGGTTGTATCGGTGTGGAGATGCTAACCCCATCCTTGATCTTTCACTGACTCCTGGTTCCTGACCTTTGGACTCCTTCCGTGGATGCTGATCGGTTTTTGTCTGGTGTTCACAGGCATTTGACGTTGTCTGTGCTCACTCAGTCTCTTATCCAGAGTCCTTGCTGTCTTACAGACAGGGGCTACTGTCTTACCCCATCCCTGCCCCTGAAGGCAGTGGAGATCAGGGAGGAAATTCACATCACAACAGGGAGCATCTTTGAACAGAGACACCCCCCCCCCCCCATATTCAACTAGCTGTTATCATGCTCCTCAAGGCCAATACTTGAGTGACTTGACGATAATTGGGTCATCGTGGTGACACAACAAACAGCCCCATTTTATAGTTGAAGGCTATAAAAAGCCATTGAAATGTACAGAAAAGGCTTTTTGTTGCTTGTTTTTTTCTGAGAATATGCTTCATTGTACCTGTGTGCTGGCGTCTTTGGGGCAGCTCTGCTGCATAGCCCAGGCTGAGATGACATTGAAGCCTTTGACCACAATGGAGTCAGGCAGCAGTGAAGACAGATACTCAGCGTTAGACTCTGGATACTGGTTCACCTTCCTGTTGTTACTCACATCTACTAGAATCTTGCCTGAAGGACAAAAAGACAAACACACATGACTTGAGTAGTCAAAGACTTTAAAATACATATATACTAAACTTGGGATGTTAGCTACAGGCTACAGCAGCACAATAGGCCTCTCTTGGCTATTTGGTGATGACTTTACATCATTGCACATGCATTAGTTGCTTCAGTCACTTTAGTAATAATAATAATAATGTACACTAAAATGTTGGACAAGTTCAGAATTTTTCCACTGACGTCTAATACAACACTCACCACATCCACACACAATCATGGCATTTGAGTGTTGTATTAAGATAGAGGAAGCTTCCGTTAATATAGAGCATCATAGTGTATTAGACTACATTGTTCCTTCTTCTTTTATGATCCTACATGCTTTCCTTCAGTCAGCCGTCATGTTCGTGTTTTGTGCAATATAAAGATCAGCTGGAAGAAATTAAAGAAAGTCCTCCTCCTTTAAATGGCTGTTAGTGTTCTCATTGTGTATATGTGTTGTTATCTACCTTCAAGTAGATGCTTGAGGTCCCACAGGACAGAGTAATGCTCACGGCGGATTGCCAGGAACACAATGCTGGCCTTCCCCACAGCGTCTTCATGGTGTGTCACATCCACCACATGGGGAAATGACTGGGCTGCCAGTTTGGGATGGCGGCTGCCCACCACCACATGGAAGCCACGGCGCAGCAGGCGTATGGTCAGGCATTTGGAGAAGTCACCAGAGCCAAGGATGGCCACTGTGGCCTGGGCAGGCAGACAGGGTGTCCCTGTGTCTCCATTTTTCATGCTGCTCGGCGGGAAACAGGTCTGGGCGTGGTGGAGACGGTGGGAGGAGGAGGCTGTGAGGAACACAGGGCTCCTGCTGCCACCCATCATAGAGATGGAGTCCATCCTTTCTCTCTGTCACTTCTTCTTCTGTGGGTTTTTTCTTAGGATGATTTCAGTGGGCCTCGGAGAGGTAAGAGGAAAGGAAAAGAGGGATAGAATCATGTAAGGCATCCTACACATGATGCAGAAACACACAGGCAGAAAGAGTCTGCATCAGCCTGGGTGATTTTCCTATGATGGGAATTATGAAATCAAACATCATAGCAAACAATAGCATTACACCTGACTGCTTCACATGCTAAGAGTTCATGCCTTTCATTTAAATAAACTTTAAATAAAAAGTTCAGTCCTTGAACCTTGACCTTGGAAAGGGCAGTAATATCACCACAATGTCCACTCAGTAGATGTTCTGAGGTTTCTATATGTATTTTTGAAAGTAAAAATATTGGTACAACCTTCTCCTGAGTCACTGCTCATAAAGGGGTTATGAGTTGTAACTAATGGCTTTATTTATGTTGAATAACTCATTTACTAATGCTTTATAGATCAGTTAAGGACTAAGTGTTCTTGTTGCCTGCTTTGGAAATGTTATTAGTGATAATTTCAGTGTCACTTTTGATTTATCCTCGCAGTTAGTTGGCTAATGTATTTCTAAGTGTGTGCATGTGGAGGTGGTGGAGGGTGGGGGTTATCCTACAACAGCTGTCAATCATCTGCTGCAGCAGCTCGGTAAAAGCCGGTCAGAGGACATCCGTCCACCGGGAGAAGCTGCGTCCTCTCATGACCTTCTGTCTGCAGAGACAGATCCTGTGAAGGACGCGGCCGTGTGTGTCCAGGCAGCCTGTGTGCACCTGTAGCGCTGCAGCACGGCTGCTGATGCTCGTCCATGGAGCCGCACAGCGTCAGATACACAGAAAGCTGATGACAACACGCCTACATTTACCGATTCAGAGGTGAACGAATGACTACACACACGTGGTGAGGGCGATGGTTTATTACTCACCTGTCATCGAGCTTCACCGCGATGATGATGATGTCGGTGCAGAGGTGCAGACCAGCTGTTAGCTGCCCATCTTGCTCCGTGTGCTGCTCAGCCTCCGCTATCTGAACACATGCAACATTCACGGACTGTACGGACGATCGGATATACCAGCTTTCCTCTGTAGTTTTCGCTGAGTCGGTATACTTCGTTTTGCTTTAAATGAACCAACATTATTACAAATGCAAAACAGTAAATAATTATTAATTTAATTATTATTTAAAAGTAAATAATCTAAGAAGCAATAACCCATAATGTGCCCTATAATAAACATAAATAAGTAATATAAAATCCAAATTTAACAGCATTTGCCTAATGAAAGAAAAAAGTACCAAAAAATGGAAATTAGATGATTTAAAAGAAATTGCAAACTGTTAGTGGGTCTGAGTCTGCGACGTGTTGTATAGACAGAGAGGACACACTTCCCGGGAATGTGTGTGAGAAAGTTACTTAACAAGCCACAACAACAACAACAGCAACTGCAGCTGTGGAGAAACAGGACATCCTCAGGGTTTCTCCGAGCATCTCACCGAGGAAAGTCCGAAACAAAGAGAAGGAAATCCTTGAAGTGTAGCAAGTGCAGCAAATACTGGCGATACCCCCAAACAATTAACTACAACATTCCCCTTCTTCGGAAGGCATCTTAGCCTTAACATGAAACATACTCATGTACACCATTTTAAATGAACATACTGACAACACATGAACACTCAGCAACATGGGAAACATGGCAGTGGAAATGCTAACCTACATCGTTAAAAATAAGTCTGTGCTCTGATCCATACATGAGCGCACAAAACACGAGCTTGCGATGTACGGCACACTGTTCATACTACAGCACAACATCATTGCACTGTGACATTTACATAATGTATGTGTACATATGAGTTTTTCTTTAAAAAATTCAATTGATTTTCAATAGCGAAAGTTTGAAGTAGGCTGAACACTCCTCCCAGGAGACCTAAAAAATGTATTTCTATAGACGGTATATAGAAATAGTATAATCACAATCACAGCGTTGTCAAATGTTCAAAATCTTTGTTCTGCATGAAAAAATCAGGAATTATATTTGTTAATCAGCCACACATGCAAGCTATCCCCAAAGGCTCTGACAGCATCACAGGTGTAGAAAACACGTGTGCTGAGTAGTACATCAACACTTAAGCAGTGCGCAATTTGAACAACATTTACACATTTATTTTGGATAAAAACCACAGGGATACTTGCATTAACCATCCCAAACTTTGCTCATGGAAAAGGGAAATAGCAAGAACTGTGACAGCCTCTCCATCATGACCAGATTGGATGAGCCTAGACTTCCAAGCAAAATATATACAGGATACGTGAGCTATGAGGTTAAGCCATATATTCCTCCAGCATGGAGATGCTTCAAGTATCAAAAATAAGGCCACATAGCAGTGATTGGCAAAGACATGCAAAGATACAGTAGAGAAACAAGTGGGATTTAAATTGTCAGTTGTAAAAGCACAAGTCATATGCTTTGCTAATTGCCATGAATCAGTACTCATGAAATCTTATGGACAAGTACTGGAACAGGTTAAGGTGGTTTGATTTCTTGGAGTTCTGTTTGATGAAAAGCTCACCTCGTGCCACTTGATCAAATGAAAAACAAGTGCAAAAAGATCAATAATATACTGCAATGCCAGGGCGAGATTGGGAAGCAAGCAGGACATCTTCATTACATGTTTATTGGGCTCTTATGAGAGCAGTCCTGGATTATGGATTCATAGCCTATATGTCTGCAGCAGGAATCAACCTTAAACAGCTGGATGTTTGCTCGCGTTCTCCAAATTTGTAGTGTAGAATTTAAAACATCACCAGTATGATGAAGTGAAGTGTCTCTATGAATTAGGAGGGTCAATCTTATGTTGGAGTATTAGGTTAATCTGCAAGTACATAGTAGACCACATCATACAAAGGCTATTTTACAGGACTGTTGGGAGCACAATAAGTTCAGGATTTACAGTTTTGGTTGGACAGGGAAAGCAAAGGCACAAAATGTAGGCCTCTGCAACCTAAAATTAGGCCCCACTGTTCCATCATCTGCCATTCCTCCTTGGAGATTCATTAAGCCGTCCACAGACCTAAGTCTGCAGCAAAAATTAAAGAG